>NC_069504.1:216574062-217316562 GCF_027579735.1 Bombina bombina | reverse complement strand
CTCTCTCTTTCTCCCCCTCTTATTTTCTCTCCCCCCATCTCTTTAGTTCTCTCTCCCCCCCTCTTTTTCTCTCTCTTCCCTCTATTTTGCTCTTTCCCCCTCTCTTTTGCTCTTTCCCCTATATTTTGCTCTCTCTCCCCCCTCTCTTCTGCTCTTTACCCTCTCCTGCTCTTCCCCCTCTCTTTAGCTCTTTCATATCTCTTTTTGTCTCTCCCCCTCTCTATTTCTCTCCCCTCTCTCTTGCGCCGACAATGCCCCCACCACGCCCACGCTCCTGCCCGGCCATGCCCACTTTCGCCCCACCGCTGCAAACAGCATGTCAGGTAAGGCCAGGTGTGTTTGTCCTTGTGCTGTCTCTACTGCGCATGACAGCTTCGGACAAACACACTTGGCCTTTTATATTATAGGATAGGGTATTTGTGTATAATACTGATATGCCAGTGTTGACTAAAAGAGCCCAAAACACTTTTTGATTCTATGTTTGTGGAACCTGTCACTACACGCCAATCAAGCTTTCTAATTTATGCTAGTTAACTTCTAGCCCTAAAATTAGTTTTGAACAAAATATGCACTTTCTGTTTTAGAATAAAATAAACAGTTTAATGTAACCTTTTTTTGTATAAAATATAAGTGTAAATACTTTTGTTATATGTTATAAAAATATTTTATAGAGTTTACTTTCTCTTTAAACTTTATTTTACCCTATCTCCTTTTTTAAATCATTTCATCTGGGCTAACTTTGCTAATATCCATTTAATATGTTTCCTTCTTTTGCTATAATTTTGCTACCAATAATTTGCATGTCTTCATATCATTGTAATATGTAAAATTTGATCTGTATATGTTTTTTTTTTTTTATTAAAGACAAAAGGGAAATTATTACTCAGTATGCATCACTTGCTATGTGGAATCATTTCCCTGACCAGGTGTAGCTTCTTATACAGTGCATTAGGATCAGAGCATGTAGTTCAGTGCTGAAGTTACATTTAACACCTAGTTAGGGTCATTATCCATAGCTGAGCTGTTGAGTTTAGACAGGAAATGAATTAATAGGGGATACAAAAAAAAACTACAAGATGATTGTGCAGAACAATAGGGAAAGTAGATAAGGTTCTATTTTAAGAGAATAAAACAATCCAAAGAAACTGAACATTTGCAAGAAGGATACGCTTTTGATTTTTGGGGGGTCTATACATTATTTAGGAAGTTTAAAATAAAATGTTACTTCAAAAAGTGACCACTACTGCTTATGGCCACCCCCTGGGATGCTCCTTTTTATAATGTAAATTAGCTGCACTCAGTTCTAACTTACAAAAGGCATGGAAGAACATTTAACTGAAAATTGAATTACTCACCTTTAGAAAGAGTAGTTGTACCTAAAAATGCATTTAAAAAAAAAATCAAATTTGGAATCTGTTTTAAACAAAAATTGAGGCATAAGGAACAAATGGGTCTAGAGATGCTTGTGAGATTGCCGATAGTTAGGACTTATTGCACATTTATTTTACATCACTTTAAATCATTTCATTAGTGTTCCTGCGGATAGCATATAGTTGAATGAGGTGCACAATACATGATATTGCATATTAAACGCAACCCCATAGTAATGTACAAAAATTACTACCGAAACCGGTTATGTAAAGGTTTGTCATTCCAAAATCTTTGCATATCTGTTTCATTATGGTAAAGTAGTTTTGAGTGATAAAACTAAAGATATCTTCTGGAACTTGAAAGGGTATTTATGGGGGTTTGAGAGGCTTGGTCGGATTTTTCACCTTCATTTTGGCCTGGGATTGATAAAGACTTGATTGCCTCTGTGATGTATCTCAGCTTGTCTCATTTTTATTTTTATTTCTCTTTAACTGTTTTCAAGGTTTTCTTTTTATGTTTGCAAACGTTAAAATGGACTTTTGTTAGAGATTTTTTTATTTCACTTGTTGTTTCTTTAAAAATTTTAAGGTGTTTTTGTGATGCAGGGGTCCTTCAAAGTGGAGCCAGTCCTATGCACTGTGAAATGAAAAGACAGATGTTGCCCCTTTGATTGTAATGGAGAACAACTTATAACTAGTAGTTTTAGGGGTACAAATCTTTGTGAATTCCACAATTGTTTTAGTTATAGTAACATACGGCTAGATTTAGAGTTTTGTCGGTAATGACCCGCGAATCTATCGCTGGCTTTTTTCTGGACGCACCTTTAAAATAACTCTGGTATTGAGAGTCCACAGAATGGCTGCGTTAGGCTCCAAAAAAGGAGCGTATAGCATATTTAACGCAACTTCAACTCTCGATACCAGAGTTGCTTACGGACGCGGCCAGCCTCAAAAACGTGCTTGTGCACTATTCCCCCATAGAAAACAATGGGGCTGTTTGAGCTGAAAAAAAACCTAACACCTGCAAAAAAGCCGCGTTCAGCTCCTAACGCAGCCCCATTGTTTGCTATGGGGAAACACTTCCTACGTCTGCACCTAACACTCTAACATGTACCCTGAGTCTAAAGACCCCTAACCTTACACTTATTAACCCCTAATCTGTCGCCCCTGCATATTATTTTTAACCCCTAATCTGCCGCTCCGTAAACCGCAGCTACTTACATTATCCCTATGTACCCCTAATCTGCTGTCCCTAACACCGCCGACCCCTATATTATATTTATTAACCCCTAATCTGCCCCCCACAACGTCGCCTCCACCTGCCTACACTTATTAACCCCTAATCTGCCGAGCGAACCTCACCGCTATTATTATAAAGTTATTAACCCCTAATCCGCCTCACTAACCCTATAATAAATAGTATTAACCCCTAATCTGCCCTCCCTAACATCGCCGACATCTAACTTCAATTATTAACCCCTAATCTGCCGACTGGAGCTCACCGCTATTCTAATAAATGTATTAACCCCCAAAGCTAAGTCTAACCCTAACACTAACACCCCCCTAAATTAAATATAATTTTAATCTAACGAAATTAATTAACTCTTCTTAAATAAATTATTCCTATTTAAAGCTAAATACTTACCTGTAAAATAAATCCTAATATAGCTACAATATAAATTATATTTATATTATAGCTATTTTAGGATTAATATTTATTTTACAGGTAACTTTGTATTTATTTTAACCAGGTACAATAGTTGTTAAATAGTTAAGAACTATTTAATAGCTAAAATAGTTAAAATAATTACAAATTTACCTGTAAAATAAATCCTAACCTAAGTTACAATTAAACCTAACACTACACTATCAATAAATAAATTAAATAAAATACCTATAATTATCTACAATTAAACCTAACACTACACTATCAATAAATAAATTAAATACAATTCCTACAAATAAATACAATGAAATAAACTAACTAAAGTACAAAAAATAAAAAAGAACTAAGTTACAAAAAATAAAAAAATATTTACAAACATTAGAAATATATTACAACAATTTTAAACTAATTACACCTACTCTAAGCCCCCTAATAAAATAACAAAGCCCCCCAAAATAAAAAAATGCCCTACCCTATTCTAAATTACTAAAGTTCAAAGCTCTTTTACCTTACCAGCCCTGAACAGGGCCCTTTGCAGGGCATGCCCCAAGAAGTTCAGCTCTTTTGCCTGTAAAAACAAACATACAATACCCCCCCACACATTACAACCCACCACCCACATACCCCTAATCTAACCCAAACCCCCCTGAAATAAACCTAACACTAAGCCCCTGAAGATCTCCCTACCTTGAGTCGTCTTCACCCAGCCGAGCCAAATTCTTCATCCAAGCGGAGCAAGAAGAGGTCCTCCATCCGGTAGAAGTCTTCATCCAAGCGGGGCAGAAGAGGTCTTCCATCCGATTGAAGTCTTCATCCAAGCGGAATCTTCTATCGTCATCCATCCGGAGCGGAGCGGCAGCATCCTGAAGACCTCCGCTTCGGAACATCCATCCTGGCCGACGACTGAACGACGAATGACGGTTCCTTTAAATGACGTCATCCAAGATGGCGTCCCTCGAATTCCGATTGGCTGATAGGATTCTATCAGCCAATCGGAATTAAGGTAGGAATATTCTGATTGGCTGATGGAGTCAGCCAATCAGAATCAAGTTCAATCCGATTGGCTGATCCAATCAGCCAATCAGATTGAGCTCGCATTCTATTGGCTGATCGGAACAGCCAATAGAATGCGAGCTCCCTGATCTTCAGGGGCTTAGTGTTAGGTTTATTTAAGGGGGGTTTGGGTTAGATTAGGGGTATGTGGGTGGTGGGTTGTAATGTTGGGGGGGGGGTATTGTATGTTTTTTTTTACAGGCAAAAGAGCTGAACTTCTTGGGGCATGCCCCACAAAGGGCCCTGTTCAGGGATGGTAAGGTAAAAGAGCTTTGAACTTTAGTAATTTAGAATAGGGTAGGGCATTTTTTTATTTTGGGGGGCTTTGTTATTTTATTAGGGGGCTTAGAGTAGGTGTAATTAGTTTAAAATTGTTGTAATATATTTCTAATGTTTGTAAATATTTTTTTTATTTTTTGTAACTTAGTTCTTTTTTATTTTTTGTACTTTAGTTAGTTTATTTCATTGTATTTATTTGTAGGAATTGTATTTAATTTATTTATTGATAGTGTAGTGTTAGGTTTAATTGTAGATAATTATAGGTATTTTATTTAATTTATTTATTGATAGTGTAGTGTTAGGTTTAATTGTAACTTAGGTTAGGATTTATTTTACAGGTAAATTTGTAATTATTTTAAATATTTTAGCTATTAAATAGTTCTTAACTATTTAATAGCTATTGTACCTGGTTAAAATAAATAAAAAGTTACCTGTAAAATAAATATTAATCCTAAAATAGCTATAATATCATTATAATTTATATTGTAGCTATATTAGGATTTATTTTACAGGTAAGTATTTAGCTTTAAATAGGAATAATTTATTTAAGAAGAGTTAATTAATTTCGTTAGATTAAAATTATATTTAATTTAGGGGGGTGTTAGTGTTAGGGTTAGACTTAGCTTTAGGGGTTAATACATTTATTAGAATAGCGGTGAGCTCCAGTCGGCAGATTAGGGGTTAATAATTGAAGTTAGGTGTTGGCGATGTTAGGGAGGGCAGATTAGGGGTTAATACTATTTATTATAGGGTTAGTGAGGCGGATTAGGGGTTAATAACTTTATTATAGTAGCGGTGCGGTCCGCTCGGCAGATTAGGGGTTAATAAGTGTAGGCAGGTGGAGGCGACATTGAGGGGGGGCAGATTAGGGGTTAATAAATATAATATAGGGGTCGGCGGTGTTATGGGCAGCAGATTAGGGGTACATAGCTTTAATGTAGGTGGCGGCTCTTCGCGGTCGGCAGATTAGGGGTTAATTATTGTAGGTAGCTGGCTGCGACGTTGTGGGGGGCAGGTTAGGGGTTAATAAATATAATATAGGGGTCAGCGGTGTTAGGGGCAGCAGATTAGGGGTACATAAGTATAACGTAGGTGGCGGTCGGCAGATTAGGGGTTAAAAATTTTTATTTGAGTGTCGGCGATGTGGGAGGGCCTCGGTTTAGGGGTACATAGGTAGTTTATGGGTGTTAGTGTACTTTAGAGTACAGTAGTTAAGAGCTTTATGAACCGGCGTTAGCCCAGAAAGCTCTTAACTACTGAATTTTTTCTGCTGCTGGAGTTTTGTCATTAGATTTCTAACGCTCACTTCAGACATGACTCTAAATACCGGAGTTAGAAAGATCCCATTGAAAAGATAGGATACGCAATTGACGTAAGGGGATCTGCGGTATGGAAAAGTCGCGGCTGAAAAGTGAGCGTTAGACCCTTTTTTGAATGACTCCAAATACCGGCGGTAGCCTAAAACCAGCGTTAGGAGCCTCTAACGCTGGTTTTCACGGCTACCGCCAAACTCCAAATCTAGGCCATAGTAACATAGTAGATGAGGTTGAAAAAAACCCGAACTCCATCGAGTTCAACCTATACAAATCTAAAATATGTACAAAAAGCTCCAGTTAAACTTAAATAATCCCACTAAAAGGTGACACATTTAATACTAGCAATCATATCCATGAATTTTGTTTATAGCCAGATATGTATCCAAATATTTTTTAAATGTATGTAGGGTATTGGCATTCACTACCTCCTTTGGTAATGAGTTCCAAAATGTTATTGCTCTTACAGTGAAAAAACTTTTCCGTTGCAGGAGATTAACTCTCCTTTCCTCCAACCTTAAATTGTGACCTCTGGTCACAAACAATTTTCTTGGAATAAGCAGCGCTTCTGCCATCTCTGTATATGGGCCTTGAATATATTTATATAAAGTAATCATGTCACCTCTTAAGCGCCTTTTTTTCTTAAGAAAACAGACCCAGTTTGGCTAGCCTCTCCTCATAGGTTAAATTCTCCAATCCCCTTATTAGCTTTGTGGCCCTTCTCTGAACATTTTCTAGTACTGCAATATCTTTTTTTGCGATCGGTCCCCAGAACTGCACTCCATACTCAAGGTGAGGTCTTACCAGGGCTTTATATAGTGACAGAATTATGCTTTCCTCCCTTGAGTCAATGCCTCTTTTAATACATGCTAGTATCGTATTAGCCTTTGAAGCTGCTGCCCTGCATTGTGCACCCATCTTTAGTTTGTTATCTATTACTACTCCCAAATCCCTTTCCTCCTTTCTTGTCCCATTTAAATAATACGTTGCCTGCTTATTTTTACTTCCAAAATGTAGAACCTTGCATTTTCCTGTATTAAATCTCATTTTCCATTTACCTGCCCATACTTCTAATTTTTGCAGGCCCCTTTGTAAAGAAAGTTCATCCTGCTCTGACCTAATGACCTTACTTAACTTAGTATCATCTGCAAAAATTGAGATGTCGCTATTTAATCCTAGCTCCAAGTCATTTATAAAAATATTAAAAAGAATAGGGCCCAGCACTGATCCCTGAGGTACTCCACTGATTACCTTTGTCCAATCTGAGTATGATCCATTTACTACTACTCGTTGCTCCCTATCTTTAATCCAGTTATTTATCCACAAACTAACATTTTCAGCTATTCCCAGTCCCTTAATTTTGTGCATTAATCTCTCATGTGGCACTGTATCAAACGCCTTTGCAAAATCTAAGTATATCACATCAACTGATTCCCCTTTATCTATATTTTTACTTACTTCCTCATAGAATCTAATTAGATTAGTTTGACATGATCTATTTCTCATAAAACCATGTTGATTAGAACTCATAATCTTGTTTACACGAATATGCTCATCAATATAATCCCTTATAATCCCTTCAAATAGCTTCCCCCCTATTGATGTCAGACTAACTGGTCTATAGCTTCCTGGATCATCCCTACTTCCCTTTTTGAAGAGTGGCACCACATCAGCTTTACGCCAATCCTTGGGTACTATGCCTGAGGATAATGAGTCTTGAAAAATTAAGAGTAGAGGTTTGTCTATAACAGTGCGAAGTTCCCTCAACACCCTTGGGTGTATTCCATCTGGGCCTGGAGTTTTATTTACCTTAATATTATCCAATTTGTTCCTGATATCCTCTATACATAACCCAATTAATGGTATGGGCTGGCATGTTCTATTTTGTTCCAAAGTATCATCCAATGGTTCCTCTCTTGTGTATACTGAAGAAAGAAACTGGTTTAGTATCTCAGCCTTCTCCCTGTCACTGTTAATCATGCTACCCTCCCCGCATTTTAATGTACCTATATTGTCTTTCTTAGATTTTTTGCTATTTATGTACTTAAAGAATATTTTAGGGTTAGATTTAGAATCCTTTGCAATTAATTTTTCATTTTCAATTTTGGCTAATGTGATTGCTTTTTTGCATGCTTTGTTACATTCCTTATAAATATGGAATTTTGAGTCTGTACTATTTTCTTTGAATAAATTAAATGCCCTACGTTTTTTCCTAATTTCTCTTAACAAATTTATATTCAGCCATATTGGCTTGGATTTTTTATTTTTATTTTTATAATCATATGGTATTTATTGATATGTATATTTATTTAACAAAGTTTTGAATGTTATCCATTTATCCTCTGTATTTTTATTAGAGAATACTTTGTCCCAATTTATGTTATTTAATGATTTCCTTAAATTGTTGAATTTTGCTTTCTTAAAATTAAAAGTCGTGGTTAAACCTTTAAGACACTGATTATGAAAGGAAATTTCAAATGTGACTATGTTATGATCACTGTTACCCAAATGTTCTTTGATTTCTATGCTTGATATTATATCTGTATTATTTGATAGCACTAAATCCAATATAGCGTTACTCCTAGTTGGCTCCTCTATTACTTGTGACAAGAAGTTATCCCTGAGAACATTTATAAATCTATCCCCCTTAGCTGAATTACTAGTTTCATTGGCCCAGTTTATATCAGGGTAGTTAAAATCTCCCATAATTACAGCACTGTTATTAGCAGCCTAACCTATTTGTATTAGTAGTTGAATTTCATCCAGGTCAGTAATGTTGGGGGATTGTAACATGTTCCTAGTAATATTTTTTTTATTAGGATTCCCGCCCCCCCACACACTCTTTATTTCCACCCACAGGGTCTCTACATTGTCGCCTGTATCAGAAATATCTTCCCTTATTGTAGATTTAAGGTTAGGTTTAATATACATACAGATTCCTCCACCCCTTTTATTATTTCTGTCCCTTCTAAATAAAGTATACCCCACTAAGTTAACTGCCCAGTCATGTGAATCATCCCATCAAGTTTCAGTTATACTGATAACATCATAGTCCTCTTCTGCAACTAAGAGCATCAGCTCCCCCATTTTACCCGTCATGCTTCTTGCATTTGTTGCCATACATTTAATTTTCATGTGCTTTCATCTGATACTTGGTGTGCTTTCCTCCATACTTTCTAATGTGACATTTCTTAAGTCATCTCTTCCTTGAGATATCAAAGGACTGACAGATTCACAGACTGATCTCTCTATTCTATTGTGTTCTAACTGACCCCCCCCCTTTGCCTAGTTTAAAAGATTCTCTAAACTTGCTACCATCCTTTCCCCCAACACACCTGCACCCATGTCATTTAGATGCAATCCATCCTTACTGTACAAATTATACCCAAGTGAAAAGTCAGCCCAGTGCTATAAAAATTCAAACCCCTCATTTTTACACCATGTTTTTAACCATGAATTAACAGACCTTAGCTCCTTCTGCCTTACTGAATTAGCACACTGCACTGGTAATATCTCAGAAAATATTATTTTGGAGGTCCTTGCTTTAAGCTTGCTACCTAACTCCCTGAAGTCATTTTTTAGGACTCTCCATCTCCCGCTGATTCCTTCATTAGTACCAATATGTACCATGACTGCAGGATCAGACCCACATCCCTCTAACAATCTATCAATACGCTCCACAATATGCCTAACATGAGCCCCTGGAAGACAGCAAACTGTTCTATTTATAAATATTTTGCTTTGCAAGGGTTGCATTTTATAAATCAAAATAACTGTTTGTTGGTTTGTATCTATCCATTTTTTTAATTTATTTTTATTTATTTTTTTATTTTTATTTTCTTGTTTCCTGTGTGGGCAATTAGGGGTGGGGCTTTTTTCAGCTGTTTGGGCCTTGCAAGCCTATAAATTTAGCACAGTAACTCTGTTGAGCTTGCTCTAAGTGGGTCTGCTGTATATATTCTCTGTTAAAGTAAGATTTTCTGTTTAAATATATTAGTTAGCTAACCAAGGTAGTTAGGCAAACAAGGGTTTGGGGTAACTAAGGGGAAATATAATTATATTATACTTTTAAGTTAAATATTTTAGCAAGAATGTGTGAGAATCTTATTCAGTGTACAGCTTGCCATATGTTTACATTACTGGAGCAGCCACATCAGGGATTATATGTTTGTGGTAAATGTGAGCATATTGTCTCTTTAGAAACTCATATTGGAGTTCTGGAGGAACGAATTGCAACACTGCATGAAATTCAGACACTTGAAAGGGAAATGGATAGGACTGAGCTAATTGTTAATGGTTCTAGCAGTGGGAATGGGGAGGATTCAGATGAGGGGACTCCAGGATATAGCTGGGTCACAGTTAGAGGGCGAGGTAAAGGTAAGCGGAAGAGACAGGCCAGTTCTGAGCTGGTACACCCCAACAGATTTGCCAGATTAAGTGAAGATGTTGGGGATATCAGTTCAGGGGTGGCAGTGTCAGAGAGGGCTGTGTTGCCTAGTATAGTGAACAGTCCTTTAGTTGTGGAAGAGCAGCATACTATGGTGGGCAGTCCTTCAGACATGGTAGAGGGGCATACTATAGTTAACAGTCCTTCAGTCATGGAAGAGGTGCATACAAGTCAGGGCCAGAGTGTTATAATATGTTATAAATATAATATATATTGTGTAGCTGTGATATCAGAACAACCACAGGTAAAGCTTAACCTGAAGAGTCAGTGATAATACAGCACTTTAATAGTAATGGATGATTCCCAGCAACAGTGCAAGAAGGTAAAACTGAAAAGACAGCACAGTAAAATATCAAGTAGAAGCTAAGATGGAGTGCTGATTTATATATATAAATATGCAACAAGCTCAGCTGGTTTGGTCTTATGGCTTTGATTGATACAAAACATAAGATGTGTTTAGGATGCAAGCTGTAGATTTAGCCAAGTAGTGGGTTAGCAAACCAGTTAGCAACAGATAAGCAGAGGCATAGGCTTGTATAAAATGGAATAAGCAGTCTCTAGCAGTTAGCAATAAAAAGCAGTTTATGGTATACTTGCGATAGTAGTGGTGGAAACAGATGGAAATCCGGTGGTTTGTATAAGATACAGGCTGTAGGTTTTCCAGGAGTTCAGCTGGAAGGTCCGGTTAGAGGTAAACAGTAGCGGCGTCCGTGAGAGCTACTGAAAGAAGTCAGCGTGGGTCAGTGTGTAGATCCGGCAGAACAAAGATCAATCCGCTGGAAAACAGGAAGCGTTCTGTAGCTGAGAACGGAGAGCGGTTGCAGAGCAGAATGAGCAAAAAAGTAATCAGCTACTTAGCATCAGGATTGCGATGAAGGCAGCAAAGTAGCCTTAAAGGTAAGATAAAGCTTGAGGCTCAAAAACCAGTCAGCTAGTTGAAGGAAAGATTCCTTAAAGGGACAGTATACTGTAAAATAGTTTTTCCCTTAATGTGTTTACAATTGCTTTTTTTACCAACTGCAGAGTAAAAATGTATGAAAATGAGATTTTTAAGGTTTATTTCTGTATATTAAAGCTCTGATTTTGTGTTTTGAAGCCACAGCCTAATAAAATAGGTTGAGCTTGTAGGTATAATCAGATCTCATTACTGTATCACATTGTGTACTTATACCTGCTTCTTTATCTTATATCTGTCCTTAAAACAATCACCAATACTTGGAGAGAGCAATGGAAAATCAACATTTTATTACCTTATCTCTGCTTTATCACACTGGGAGTGTAATTTCTTCTACTGGCTGTGTTTACAAAGCTTATCTATAGCTGGTACGCGCGGCCACAAACTTTCAGAATAGGTGGGGATACCACATGCTAAATTAACAATTTCAAATGCCAATATAAGGGTAAAGGAGCTACTTGTAAACAATTTAATACACTCCAGCAGGTAAAGTGGATCATTGGGAACAAATTAAAGGGGAGAAGATTTTTGAGTAAACTGTCCCTTTAATGATTGCCAAACAAAATAATCAAGCAAAGAGGATAGCAGGAAGTGCACTTATAAAGCAAAGGAAGGTGGAGCTTAATTAAAGGGGACATTACAGATCCCCCCTCAAGTCATCATCACCCAGGATGCATTGGGTTTCAGAGGATAACGTTCATGAAAAGAAGCAACGAGACGTGGGGCATGGACCCGGGAGTGCAACAACCAAGAGTCCTCTTCCTGCCCATACCCCTTCCATCGAACTAAATACTGCAATCTCCCACAATGTATACGAGAGTCGAGGATGCTATCAACTTCATATTCCTCATGGTCCTCGACAATGACAGGCGGTGGTGGAATACTTAAGCGTGGGAATTCTTCGCTGGTTCTGTAGGGTTTGAGCAACGATATATGAAAAGAAGGATGAATTTTGTATTTCTCGGGCAGGTCCAACACAACAGTCGTTGGGTTGAGAATACGTAGAATACGGAAAGGTCCAATAAATTGACTACCCAATTTCTTAGAAGGTATCACAAGTTTAAGAAATTTGGTGGAGAGCCACACTTGGTCTCCTAATTTATAATCAGGACCTGGTCGATGTCTTGTGTTATAGTAATGCTGTTGATCAGCTTTGGCTTTGTGTAAGTGAACTTTAAGTAGTTGTAGGGCATCCTGGAGATTGGCTAGGTAAGAAGTGACAGATGGTGATGAAGAATCTGTTCTAGGTAGTCTGATGGTTTGTGGATGATAACCATAGGTGGCATAGAACGGGGTCATCTTAGTTGAGGTTGATACAGAATTATTATACGAGAATTCGGCTAAGGACAAATGATTTAGCCAATCACCCTGTTGGTGTGTAATATAGCATCTAAGATACTGCTCAAGGATACCATTCACTCTCTCAGTGAGGCTGTTAGTCTGGGGGTGATATGCTGTTGAAATTCTAGGATGTATGTTTAATAATTTACAAATTTCCTTCCAGAAACGGGAGGTAAACTGAGAACCGCGATCTGTTATAATGACATTTGGTATCCCATGCAATCTTACAATTTGCTTTAGGAATGTGCTGTGGGTAAGATTTTTAAAGGTATAAAGTGAGCAAGTTTAGTTAAATGATCCACAACTACCATTATTGTGTTGTGATTTTATGCTGGTGGAAGTTCCACTATAAAATCCATGGAAATTACAGTCCAAGGAATGTCAGGAATTGGAAGAGGTGTGAGGTAACCTATTGTTTTTTTTCTCTCGATCTTGTATCGTGCACATGTCTCACAGGAAGTGACATAATCTTGTATGGTTTTAACCATATTTGGCCACCAAAAATTCCTTTGTATAAGTTCGTTAGTTTTGTATATACCTAAATGTCCAGACATGGGATTATCGTGATAATGATCTAGAATTCTAAACCTTAACTGTTTTGGTATGTACAATCTCTCTTTCATTGTGAAAAGACCGTTTGGCTCTTTGTTCAATTCAAATTGTGTAGGCAAACTGTCGCTCTCTAAAGCCTTCAAAATATCAACTTCGAGATTACTTAGGATTCCAATTATTTTGTGTGGAGGTATCATTTGTAAGGAGTCATCTGTATGTGGTCTGTTATCTGTCAGTCGAGAAAGGGCATCAGCTTTGGTGTTTAGCTTGATGATAATGTCTTATTCTGCCTTAAATATTGAAGGTTTTTATGATCAGTGTAGATGATGAAAGCTTTGTCAGTGCCTTCTAAGATATGCCTCCAAACCTCCAATGCACATTTTATTGCCAGTAACTCCTTGTCGCCTACTGAATAATTAACTTCAGCTGGTAGCAACGTTCTGGAATAAAAGGCAATGGGATGAGTTGGATGTTTCTCATCAGATCTTTGGGATAAAACTGCACCCAAACCCGTGTCTGAGGCATCCACCTCCAGAATGAACTGACAAGTATGATCTGGTAAACTTAAAATTGGAGCGGTAGTGAAACAATCTTTCAAAAAGTTAAAGGTTTAGTCAGCATCTGGGGTCCACCGAAATGGAACTGCCTTTTTGGTTAGATTTGTGAGTGGTTTCACAATAGTAGAAAAGTTCAATATAAATCTACGATAAAAATTAGCGAAACCTAAAAATCTCTGCAGAGATTTTAAATTAGTGGGTTTGGGCCAGTTTTTAATTGCTGTCAATTTCTCGGGGTCCATCTGTACTTTGTCAGGGGAAATGATATAACCTAAAAATTTTATTTCCTGTACATGAAATAAACATTTTTCTGCTTTTGCAAACAATTTATGTTCACGGAGTCTTGTTAGAACCCACCTCACATGTTTTATATGTTCCTGTGTAACTCTAGAATAAACCAAAATGTCATCGAGATAGATGATAACACACACATCAATTAGATCTTTAAAAATGTTATTTATGAAATGTTGGAATGTACCAGGGGCATTGCATAGCCCAAATGGCATAACCTTATACTCAAAAAGTCCGTACCTCGTTCTAAAAGCTGTTTTCCACTCATCCCCCTCCTTGATTCTAATTAAATTATAGGCCCCCTTTAAATCCAATTTGGTAAAAATGGTGGTGCCATTTAAGAGTTCTAAGAGTTCGGGGATGAGTGGCAGAGGATAACGGTTCTTTACTGTAATTGAGTTTAAGGCCCTATAATCAATGATTGGTCTTAGTGAATGATATTTATTAGTAACGAAAAACATGCCTGCGGCTGCAGGTGAAACAGAGGGTACAATAAAGCCTTTTCTTAAGTTATCATCTAAGTATTCCCTTAAATGTTGTAACTCTTTTTGTGAAAGTGGATAAATTTTGCCATAGGAGATTTGGGAACCAGGGATTAAGTCTATGGGGCAATCATATACCCTATGGGGAGGCAATACCTCAGCCTCTTTTAAATCAAAGACATCAGTTAAATCATGGTATTGGGGAGGAATAGCGATGTCTACTGCTCCAAGTAACTGATGAGGGAAACAAGTGGTTTTGCAGTAATGGGAATCAAATAATATAGTAGGTGTATCCCAATTTATACTTGGGTTATTTTTCTTCAACCAGGAATACCCCATAATAATAGGATGTAAAGAAGTCTGTATTACATCGAAACTGAGATATTCAGTGTGACCCTGATCTGTAGCAATCAGCAATGGTATAGTGTGCTTTGTGATGGGTCCATTATGTATGAAAGAGCCGTCAATTACTTTTATAAACACAGGTGTATGCTTATCAACACAAGGAATTTTATTTACAGAAACGAACTTAGAATCTATGAAACAATCATAAGCCCCGGAGTCAATTATTGCGTCAGTCTTGATATGTTGGAGATCCCACTTTAAAGACAGAGATAACGTAAATGATAGGTGGTTTACTGTTAATTTAGGTGTGGCAGAATTTATAGTAGTCAGCTTACCCTTCTTTTGTCGGTTTAGAATCGGACAGGTTGAAACTGAATGGTCTTTATTCGCACAATAAAGACACAGGTTAGATATGCATCGTCTTGTTTTTTCCTCTGCTGTCAGAGGTCCTTTAATGATACCTATCTCCATGGGTGTCTGTTGGTGGTTATGTTTTTCAGTAGTGGGAAACAATAATCGTCTAGGAGGTGTGTCTGTTAATAACTTTTCAGAGCGTCTCTCCCTAAACCTATGGTCTAGAGTGGTTACTAGCTTCATTAAGCCTTGCAGGGTATCAGGCATCTCCAACCTTGATAGTTCATCTTTATGTGTGTCATTAAGTCCCAATCTGAACTGTTTTTTTAAGGAGATATTGTTGCATTGGGAGTCAGTCGCCCACATTTGAAAGTCAGTTATAAACTCCTCTACAGGACGTTTTCCCTGTTTAAGTGCTGTGAGTTTAGTTTCTGCATGAATCTGGGTATTACTATCCTCATATAAAGCAGCCATGGAAATGAAAAATTGATCTATGGACTCCAGAATAGGACTGTTTGACTCAAATAGACGGTTTGCCCATAACCTGGGTTCGGAAGTTAAATAAGATATTGCTGTGCAAACTTTTATTTTATCAGAACAATATGTCCTGGGTTTCATAGTAAATAGAAGGAAACAGGCATTTTTAAAGTCCCTGAAATCACTTCTTTTCCCTGAAAACAAAGCTGGAGGATTGATTTGTGGCTCTGGAGGCTCAGTGCTTTTTGGTGTGACTATGTCTTTAACTAGAATTTTTAAAGCTTTGTTTTCGGTTTGCAAATCTGTAAGTGCTCTTGCCAAATATTCCACCTTTTGATTCAAAGTATCAATTTCAGTTTTCACTGTTTGGGGATCCATTACTATAAATATACTTTTTAAGGCTTGATTATTATGTTATAATATGTTATACATATAATATATATTGTGTAGCTGTGATATCAGAACAACCACAGGTAAAGCTTAACCTGAAGAGTCAGTGATAATACAGCACTTTAATAGTAATGGATGATTCCCAGCAACAGTGCAAGAAGGTAAAACTGAAAAGACAGCACAGTAAAATAGCAAGTAGAAGCTAAGATGGAGTGCTGATTTATATATAAAAATATGCAATAAGCTCAGCTGGTTTGGTCTTATGGCTTTGATTGATACAAAACATTTTAGGATGCAAGCTGTAGATTTAGCCAAGTAGTGGGTTAGCAAACCAGTTAGCAACAGATAAGCAGAGGCATAGGCTTGTATAAAACGGAATAGGCAGTCTCTAGCAGTTAGCAATAAAAAGCAGTTTATGGTATACTTGCGATAGTAGTGGTGGAAACAGATGGAAATCCGGTGGTTTGTATAAGATACAGGCTGTAGGTTTTCCAGGAGTTCAGCTGGAAGGTCCGGTGAGAGGTAAACAGTAGCGGCGTCCGTGAGAGCTACTGGAAGAAGTCAGCGTGGGTCAGTGTGTAGATCCGGCAGAACAAAGATCAATCCGCTGGAAAACAGGAAGCATTCTGTAGCTGAGAACGGAGAGCGGTTGCAGAGCAGAATGAGCAAAAAAGGAATCAGCTACTTAGCATCAGGATTGTGATGAAGGCAGCAAAGTAGCCTTAAAGGTAAGATAAAGCTTGAGGCTCAAAAACCAGTCAGCTAGTTGAAGGAAAGATTCCTTAACGATTGCCAAACAAAATAATCAAGCAAAGAGGATAGCAGGACGTGCACTTATAAAGCAAAGGAAGGTGGAGCTGAATTAAAGGGGACATTACACTGAGACAGATGCGGGTGGTAGGAGACTCTATTATTAGGAAGGTTGATAGGGTAATTTGTCATCCAGACCCTTCCATGAAATAATAGTTTTATGAATGGATTTTATTAAATCAAAACCATAGTCTATATTTTTATTATACATTTGCATTTTCTTAGATATGGGATAAAATATATATATATATATATATAGCTGTTATTGGTGTAATACAAGCTTTTGTTAAAATGCTAATAAATATGTAATAATGTTTAATAAAGGATTCAATACTGCATTAGTTTATAAAGTCTACCTGTTAACAAAGGCTGTAAGAAACCCGAGAACATGTGAAATCTGAACCTCAAAGATGTTTCTAATTGTTTAAAGTGTTTTTTTAGAAGTGGAAAAACAAAATGATCTAATATGTTAGAGCACTTTTTTATTGTACTATTGTTTACTTATGACTATGGGGTCAATCATAATCTATTCGCTCAGGTATGTTTGGATGTTTTTTCTGGTTAAAAATGCCACTTTTCCTTTTGGCATGATCACAATACTGCATTTTTGGTTATTTCCCATAGCCCTCATCACATTTCCAGGTCACTGAGAAAAGGCCAATTTTCAACATAGAGCTGAAAAGTTCTCAGCAATCACAATTCATTTTTAAGAGACTTATAACGTTTTCAAGATCATTTCAGACTTTTGTAATTTAACACCTCAAGACTTGATGAAGCCTTGAAATGGCCTTTATGAATTATGACATCTTTGTTAGTATTCCAAGACTATCTGGAATCATTCTATTATGTTACATATGTGTAAGACTCTGAAATGGCAACAGGAGACATTTTAGAGTTGTATTTACATACATGGTATGTTTGTTTCTGATAGATACCAATAGAAAAAGATATGCAGACTTCGTCCAGATGCAATTAAAAGTCAAATATTTGTTGTTTCAAAAGTATATATAGCATTTTCAAATTCCTGTCATACCAGCAAATGCTCTGACGTGTTTCCTGTGTCACCAGACAACTTCCTCAGAGATCAAAAATAGCATAGCAAGCTGTCTTATAAAGGAGAGAGTCTAAACAATCCACCAATAGTAATTCCTTTAACTGGTGATTGGTTAAAATCTCTCTCCATACATGTTAAGAACATTTATACAATAACAAAACAACTTTATATACATATTGAGTTACACATTCTCATATTTACATGCAAGATGATTGGGCGTTTGGGCATTTATACATCCTATTATGATTATCAGGCAATACTTATTGTAAAATTGTGAACATTTTTATCATCATCTCTTTCTACCACTCCAAATGAGTGTCAAATGTGTAAATGTTTCAATGCTTTCTTAGTCACATCTTTGGAAAATGGAGAGATAGAGGAGCCGAAGATTTCCAACATAGAAATACTTCAATGTTTATTTAATCACATTCTTAGTAAAGGAAGACAGGGAGGAACAGAAAGGAAGAAGAGAGAAAAAAAATCCTAAACATCTTCCTAATCATCCATTTCTCATCCAGAATCACTGTTAAAAGTAGAGATGCTTCAATGCTTTCTTGGTCACCTTCTTTTCGGGAAAAAGAGAGACAGAGGGGAGAAAAAAAATCTTTCTATTTCTGAATTTCCATTATGTCAAAACTATGTTTGTGTTAAAGTGATTTCTCATACACCTAAATATGTGTATACTGGAATAATCATTATACCAAAGAATATATATATATATGTGTGTGTGTGTGTGTGTGTGTGTGTGTATAATATTTGTGTTAATACAAAAATCTAATAGTTTCTTATTGTATTAGGTGATATTTTTCAATATACTATTTTTTTACCAAAATCTATCCAAAGAATAAATCCACATTATATCTTTGTTTAATGCCTTTAGGATCATGAGTTTTTAATTTAAAAATCCAGTACACTTCCCTATGAAGTAATTGTTTGATTTTCTCACCACCTTTGAAATATGTTCTATACCCATAAAGGAGAAAGAGTTTAAACCATGATGGTGCTGATGAAAATGTCTAGCTACAGGTGTTCTTGAATTGGGGTCCTCTATTGCCAATCGGTGTTCCCTAATTTTATCCTTTAGGGATCTAGTAGTGACCCCTACATTTTGGAGGGGGAATATTTTACATGTTATGAGATAAATTACATGATTAGTGTTACCTGTAATACTGGTGTTCACCATGTACGTCAGTCCTGTGCTACTAGAACTAAAAGTTCTAGACTTGCAGACATATGTACAACTTTGTTTATTCCGGATTACATATATATGTTTCATTACTTTTTCTCCTACTGTGGGTGCCTTCCTTGCTAAACACTGAATTCCGTTTTCAATAACCTTATTATAATCAGTGTCTGCATAGAGTATTGGTACATTCTTTTAACATTTAGAAATAGTTTTTTTTTTTATTTCAATACTGTATAAGTTCTTCTCTGGGTATTTTGGCAACTTAATTCTTCACTTTCTCCAAAGTTGTTTTCTTATACTCTCTATATAATATTTTTTCAATAAGTGCTTGTGATTGATTTTGGTAAATAATATTGTCAGAACAGTTTCTGCGTAACCTTATAAATTGATCCCTGGGAATACCTCTTAACGTTTGTTTAGGATGGCATTGGCAGGAGTCTCCTGTTAATATTGTCTTTCTCGTTGTTTCCTTCTTACGTGTCTTAGTCCTAATATTAAGATTTTTTTCATCTATTGAAATATATAGGTCTAAGAAGGATATCTTGTATATTAAGTGAACTTTAGATCAGCTTCATTATCATTAAAATGATCTAATAATTGTTTTAAACTTTACTCATCAGTGTCTAAACAAATTTTGATCAAATAGTCAATGTATCTGCCATATGAAATCAGATTGTCCAAAAAAGTGAAGCCTTACTGAAAATATGTTGTGTTAAAAAAATTAAGACATAAATATATTTGCATAGGAGGGGGCCAATTAATACTGCATCAAGGTGCTGTTATTGGTATGGGTTGGATTTGTTACATGTTTGTTTTTAAGTCACACTCACTCTGTGAGTGGCTATCCCTGTATTTTGTTTCTAGCCAAAAAATGTATCTTAGCAATATTTAGATATATCTAAGGTATTTTCCTTCACTACCTCCGTAGGCAATAAGTTCCACAATTTACTTGCTGAAAAAATGTTTATGTTGCTGGAGATTAAATCTCCTTTCCTCCAGCCTTAAATTGTGACCTTTTGTCACAAATAATGTTCTTGGAATAAATGGAGCTTCTTCTAACTCTGTATATGGACCTTGAACATATTTATATAAAGTAATAAAGAGACCCAATTTGGCTAACCTTTCCACATAGTTTAAATTATTAATTTCCATTATTAGTTTTGTGGTCCTTCTCTGAACTTTTTCTAACTCTGCAATGTCTTTTCTTTAAATTCCCCAGAATTGCACTCCATATCCAAGGTGAGGTCTTACCAGGGATTTATATAGTGAAATAATTATGCTTTCTTCCCTTGCATTAATGCATCTTTTACAGGACCAGTAAACACAGTAGACTTGAATAATCAACAAATGCATGATAAAAAGACAATGCGATAACACTAAGTCTGATCTTCAAATGAGTAGTAGATTTTTTTCTGACAAATTTAATTGGGGTGTTAGAAAAAAAGGCACTGAAAAGTGCCTTTAAAATCCAGTCTATGAGAACTGTGCGTTCCCTGTAAATATATATGTAAATGCTTATATTTACGGAGCTCGCGGTAGCAATAACCAGCCGATTGTAATGGCTGGTTATTTTTTGCACGCCTGTAAATTAGCGCTCCACTTGTAATCTAGCCCTTATTAATGTATCCAGGACCAGCAGTTACTTTGTCACCTCAGGAAATGTACTCCTTTCAATCCCGAAGACATTATCATCAGTTTTTCTTCTCTTCTTACAGGAATAAATACAAGTTTTACTTCATTTTTCATTGAATGCTTAAAGCCAGTTTTTCTTATTTATTATTGAAAAATGACATTTCTTTTATGTGAGAAAAGAGCTTCAGAAAAACTAGAATTCCTTTACATGCATTAGCCCTCAGCATTAATGTAAAGCATGTTTTCAATTACAGCATGTTTTTCATCTCAATCAACGTAGGAGGTGAGCAAAGAGAAATGCTTGCAGTATGTTTGGTGGGAGGGAGCAGGGGTGGATGTTTGAAACTAAGGCAACCCATCTATCCAAGATAAAAGCAGAACAGATTTAACTTATCACTCTGATGCTTGGAAGCAGAAAAAATGTTCACATTTAACAAAACCATGCAATTCAACAAATGGTTCACCCACCATAAATTAATTAGGTTAGCCACGTATCTTACACACTATTTTCTCCAAGACATTCAACTTGTTAGAATCATTTGAAATTCATTTGAAATTTAAAGAGCCCTTCATCAAGGGAAAAAAATAATCTTTTATACTATAGAGCTAATTTTATCAGCAATTTAATATAACAAAGGAACGAGAGATATCAAGATTTATGTTAATTATTAACTATTCAAAGCTAGATAATTTTTTTGCTGTGACAACAATGCTGCCACCAAAAAAAAAACGTAGGTTTGGTAAAAATATAACCATGACAATAAGTTTCATGTTTGTCACATTTTAAGATAAGGTGCAGAAGCAGACAGAAAAACAAAAAATGTAAAAATGCAGAACCATTCAGAAGATTTAAATGATCAGAGGGATACCAAAGTGAGGTGCAGATATAGTGTGTCATTTTAAAGGGACATTAAACACTAAATACATTTTATATGCATAGTATTGAGGTTATTTCCCACCTCTAGTCATGAAATCTGTCTTTCATTATATGTCAGTGCTGACCTGTAAAGCAACTCTCCTGCAGATACCTGTAGTGTTACCTAGGTTACATAATGGCAGCGCCCATATTTAGAAGGAGGTGCATAAAATGTATTTAGGGCTAGATTACAAGTGGCTCGGTATATTGCATTTTCGCGAATGTGAAAACACCACTAGAGTTTTCTACACTAGTCAGGTTGCGCTTGTATTACAAAAAAAAAACTTATTTTGGGGAAGCGGCATCCGGACTAGCGCAAAAATATGAACATCCAATATTGTGTGCGCATTGATGTATTCCCCCATAGAAGTCAATGGAGAAGAAAAAGTGGGGGGGGAAAGTAGCACCCCTTCTTTAACGCTAACACAATCGCATTTTTACTCTCTCTGTGCAAAGAAAATCACAAAGACAAGGGCGCCTCCTCGTGTGATATAGTTTGGACAAATGTAAAAATAGGTGAATACAGATTTTATACTCACAAGTAAAGCAGCACTCTGTTGTGCTTATAGAGGCAGACTGGGAGTTCACAGTGTCCCAGTTCACTGACCAAGGCAGTGCAACAAATCACTCCAGGGTAGATTTCAATCAAGCTCAGGCTCTCAGCAAAGAGTTCAAATACCATAGTTTAATGGTGCAGTAAAATACAATATAAAATGTCACAAATGTGACCGTAACAATGGATAAACAAGCAACTAGTTTCTCAGATCTCTGTCTGTTTCCTCAGGCTTCTATCCAAAGACTGAGAGCTCTGGCTTATAAATGCTAAATGACCACTCTAAGAGTGAAACATAACCACACCTATTCAGGTGTGGAAGTGAACCTGCCTCATCAGGTGTGTGAGTGCACACCTGTTTCAATCAGACCATAGTTAGAATACAATGATTAAAACCATTTCCAAATAATTCACATTATACTAAAAAACAAACAAGTACTGTACAAATTGGTTAATACAGGATGTAAAAAACAACAGCCATAGCCACATTATCTTATGGTGGATATCATGTCAGCATCATATGTTATAGGATATTATTATGGTATTCTAAAATAGTAACATTAAAAAATTGTTCCCCACCTTTTTTTTTTTTTTTTAATATATATATATATATATATATATATATATATATATATATATATATATATATATATATATATATATATATACACACATACATATATATAAAAAGTACATGATATTCTAATTCTTGGTGTTCATACCAAATGTCTTAGTATGTTGTCAGTTAGTCTAAATAAGTTAAAGTTTTATTAAAGCACCTATTGATGTTAACAGCCTTTGGTCAAATATGTATAAGCAAGATTTGATATACTTGAAAATTGCTCTGTGAAACTTATAGAATTACTGATTGAACACAGAAAGAAATTAGTAGAAGAGAAATAGAGAAAATACAAAAAGAGTTAGAACCTCTAGTAAATCACCCAGAGTACAACAAACTTAACGAACACACTCTAAAAACAACAGATGAATATCAAAATGAGATAATTGCAAAAAAAGAGAAGAAAAGACTAAGGGATGAGGAAGATTACATAAAAGGAGAGGTATATACATATAGTAGACAAAATAAGTCTAATAGACCATATAAAACTGATAGGTCTCAAAATCAAGATTGGACAAGGGTATCTCATAACAACAACAAAAGAGAGACACCCCACATTGAAAATTACAATCAACACCACTATCAGCATTTCAACTCCCCTAAAGAACATTCTAATTTTACAAATAGGGGTTATCAATCTAATCCAGTACATCATCAAACATATAATAAACAACAACATTCATTTGATCACCAGTATTCTGGTTCCAATAGATTAAGAAACCATCAACATTTTGGCTACAACAATCAACAAAATTATACTTTTAATAGACCACAACATCATAAGGTAAATGGTAATGCTCCCACCAAAACTCCTACAGTTCAACAATATGCACCATCACCTATTTCCACCCAGAATAGATTTGAAGTTCTACAATCAAATAGTAGAGACCCTAATATGCAAGATAGGAACAATAGGCAGCCTAATTCCCCAAACCCTATGGAAAGGCCTTCCACATCAACTAACTATGTTGAAAATGGCACCTATCAGCAAGGTTTTTTAGACAAACCCCCACTGAATCTAGCACCCCTATGGAGGAAAGATGCTCAATATCAGAGGCCCAACCAAGGGATAAAAAGATCACACGGTCAAGAGGGAGAGGGGACACCGCAAAAAAGACAAAATTGGAGAAATTAAGTAAAGGTATATATAATCTGTCCAGCCATGTACTGGACAACGATGAAATTAGAGTTTTAGGCAAAGGACTATCTTTTTGCCCTTCCAACACCCACAATACTTTTAATCTATTTGTAGATCTAAATAGATTCACTCGTAAACTCTCCTTACAAAAATATTTCGCGAAAAAAATCTTGAAAAACAAAGGTATTGAAGGTATATCTATTGTAACAGATGCTATGGCCGAAAGAAATCCCCAGTTAGTGATTCACAATGATATTGATCCACTAGTGGATAACCTTTATGAAGGCTATATTCATTCAGACAAATGCCTACCCTCATCCTTCATGCCCCCTCGGGAAGAAGGTTCTTTTATAGATGTATTCCAAAATATGGTTCTGGAGGATTTAGCCAACATCCCTAAACATGTTCTAGGTGATTCAAATCTTTGGCCTAATGAAAAGAGAGCCCTTCTAAAATTGTCAAAAAATGATTCAATAGTCATACGTCAGGCGGACAAGGGGGGCGGTATAGTCCTACAGGACTATCAAGATTACTTGAAGGAAGCAGATAGAATAATAAAGGATTTTGAGTACTACAGGCCTCTAGATCAAGACCCTACACTTCTGTTCACTAAGAAATTAAATTCTATTATTCAATTTGGATTTGAAGAAGGTATCTTGACCTTGAAAGAAAAACAATATTTAACACCAAAAAATCCCAGTATTCCATATTTTTACCACCTACCCAAAATCCACAAAAATCTACAAACACCACCAGGTAGACATATAATAGCAGGTATGAATAGTATCACAAATCATTTATCAGCATATGTGGATTTTTTTCTGCAAAAATATATTAGACAACTTCCCTCATACATTAAGGACACCACAGACTTACTTCATAAACTTTCTAATATTACAAGAAAAAGTAAATACCTATGGATGACATGCGATGTAAACGCACGATATTCCAATATATCACATGAAATAGGGTTAAAATGTGTTTCTGAATATCTACATGAAGATTTTTATATGCCAGATATTCAGAAAGAATATATATTGAAGCTAATTGGATTTATATTAAAACATAACTATTTTAAATATCAAGATAATTATTATATTCAGACCAAGGGTACTGCCATGGGGACCAGGTTCGCTCCCAGCTTCGCTAATTTGGTAATGGGTTGTTTTGAAGATATTTATATCAACGGTGGAAGCTGGGATGAGAACCTGATCTTCTATGGTAGATACATAGATGATCTAATCATCATTTGGAATGGGTCATTGGATTCAGCTAGAGAATTTGCTTTTAAACTTGATACTAATGATTTTGGTCTAACTTTCACTCACAAAATACATTTGGAAGAAATTGAATATCTTGATATAGTGCTCACTTGGGATATAAATAATAGGGTTCAATCCAAAACCTTCTTTAAATTAGTAGATAGCAATAACTTTTTAGACTATCAAAGTAACCATCTAAAGAGTTGGAAGGAAAATATTCCATTTAGTCAGTTTAGACGGATTAGGCGTAATTGCACATTATTAGAGACATATGATGAGCAACCCCTTATCTTAAAAAATAGATTTCTTGAAAAAGGGTACCCTCCAATGCTCTTAGAAGAAGGTTACCGAAGGGCAAGAGAACTAAATAGAAATGAAATTCTTAATCCGCTACCTTATAATGGGTTAAATAGATGTAATAGTAACAAAAAGCAGACTACATTTATTACTAACTATAACTCCAACTATAAAGCCATTACAAAAATAATTAAGAAACACTGGTACCTTCTTAAAAAAGATCCGATTTTAAAAGGGATTTTGGATGATTCCCCTAACATTACATTTCGGAGAGCCCCAACCATTAAACAGAAAATAGCCCCCAGCAAAATCATAATGTCCAAAAGAACATCAGGAATAGGAGGTCTGTCCAACAATAGACACCAACAAAAAGGAGCTTTTAAATGTAGAATTAAAAGATGCAACATGTGTAAATATGTCACGCATGGGGCAACTAGTGTCACTTCTTCTATCACAGGATGTACATATGAACTTAAGTATAGATTAGATTGTAGCTCTAATTATGTCATATACCTATTAACCTGAAAATGTGGGATGCAATACCTAGGTAGAACCATAAGGAAAGTCAGAAGCAGATGGGGAGAACACTTTAGAAACATAGAGAAAGGTTCACTCAAACATAGTGTATCAAGACATCATGTTCAACATCATTGTGGTACTAAATGTCAATTTTGCATAACCCCTCTAGAGAGAATACAATACAAGCAAGGAACTAATAGGTTCAAAAAGTTATGTCAAAGGGAAACCTACTGGATCTATAAATTTGGTACTCTCTTTCCCACAGGATTGAATGAGAACATGTCTGCTTTTTGAATATAATATTTTTGTACATCTTGCTGTGGATTATCAGGTCATCATTTTTTTTCCATGCAACACTATAGCTATTTAATATTACACAGGTATTATCAGAGGTGTATATATTGACTTTATAGCTATTTTTCTCCTCTTTGTATATCACAGTACAAATTTATATTATATATTACACATATTGACTTTATAGTCATACATTTATTTTTCTCCTCTTTGTATATCATAGTACAAAATTTATATTATATATAATACTCATATTGACTTTATAGTCATACATTTATTCTTGTTCACTTTTATATATCACAGCACACATGTATGTATCATACATCACATAAGGTTGATCACATTATAGTCATGATTGGTATATAACACAATCATTTAGGGCACATGCGATGTGTATGTGTGGGTATATATGTGTATATGTATATATATGTGTGTGTGTGTATGTATGTGTGTATTTGTGTGTGTGTATATGTATATCTATATATGTTATGTGTCTATGTATGTGTGTATGCATATATGTGTGTGTGTGTGTGTATATACGTATATGTGTGTTCATGTATGTGTATGTATATCTATATATACCACTTCAAGATATGGGTTTGTTATACCAACATAGGATATACCGGTTTAATACATGTAATACACCCATACTATTATGAATTTATGAATATATATGCTGCACATTAGAAAACATATACACTGTTCACTGAACATTTTTATTTTTATTGTATAATTTTAGTTAAGTCTGCACTCACAATATACACCTCAAAATTATCTCCAACACATTAAACAATATTGTTACTACTGTATTTCTATACCATCTTATTTTTGTATATTGAACATAATGTATTACAACCCTGTTTTTACACATTAGAGTAGGTTAATAGATATTCACTAAGTACACTTATCTATTGCTTAATACATACATTTCATATCGCTTAGATTAAGATATTACCACACTTCACTGAATGTACCTGATCCTGTTTGATCTTGGAAGCTAATCAGGGCCAGGCCTGGTCAGTACCTGGATGGGAGACTGCATGGGAACACCAGGTGCATTAGACTTAAAATGTGTATGTATGTGTATATATATATGTATATGTATATATATATATTTTCAATATAAGGCCTGCATAATTTAAAGGGCTCTCTCCTATAGAAAATCTTGCTTATACATATTTGACCAAAGGCTGTTAATATCAATAGGTGCTTTAACCCCTTAATGACCACAATGTACCCTGTATGTCACTGGTCGTTAAGGGTTTTTTCAGGACATAATAGCACAAGTCTAGCAAGAACACGCTATTAATTCCCTCCCTCCAGCAGGCTTTGTGGAATAGAGCAGTCTCAACGCTGGTGGCAAGACCACGCTATAAAACAATCAAGTCTCAAAAAAAGGCCAGCGACATACAGGGTACGTCGCTGGTCCTTAAGGGGTTAATAAAACTTTATCTTATTTAGACTAACTGACAACATACTAAGACATTTGGTATGAACACCAAGAATTAGAATATCATGTACTTTTTATATATGTATGTGTGTATATATATATATATATATATATATATATATATATATATATATATTTTATTTTATTTTTAATAAAAAAAAAAAAAAAAAAGGGTGGGGAACAATTTTTTAATGTTACTATTTTAGAATACCATAATAATATCCTAAAACATATGATGCTGACATGATATCCACCATAAGATAATGTTTGGCTATGGTTGTTGTTTTTTACATCCTGTATTAACCAATGTGTACAGTACTTATTTGGAAATGGTTTTAATCATTGTATTCTAACTATGGTCTGATTGAAACAGGTGTGCACTCACACACCTGATGAGGCAGGTTCGCTTCCACACCTGAATAGGTGTGGTTATGTTTCACTCTTAGAGTGGTCATTTAGCATTTATAAGCCAGAGCTCTCAGTCTTTGGATAGAAGCCTGAGGAAACAGACAGAGATCTGAGAAACTAGTTGCTTGTTTATCCATTGTTACGGTCACATTTGTGACATTTTATATTGTATTTTACTGCACCATTAAACTATGGTATTTGAACTCTTTGCTGAGAGCCTGAGCTTGATTGAAATCTACCCTGGAGTGATTTGTTGCACTGCCTTGGTCAGTGAACTGGGACACTGTGAACTCCCAGTCTGCCTCTATAAGCACAACAGAGTGCTGCTTTACTTGTGAGTTTAAAATCTGTATTCACCTATTTTTACATTTGTCCAAACTATATCACACGAGGAGGCGCCCTTGTCTTTGTGATTTTCTTTGCACAGAGAGAGTATTTACCCAGACTGGTTTTGTGACAAGGAGCTGACTTCTGGATCTAAGGGAGAATCTTATATATGTGCTACCCAGGAGGACTAATAAACCTCTGAAGTGCCCTCCTAATCTTGGGACTGTCTGAGCATCAATATCATATACAGAAAAGAACTTATTAGAGACTTAATACTATTTATTCATTAAATATTGTTTTAAGCTGCATTTTCTGTTTATATTGATCTCATCACATCACATTTGATGAGAGTCCATGTCTCAGTTTTTCTGTAATTGTCATTATTATTTTGTCTTTATACATTATTATCTGATCATTTTATATTATTTTTACGTTTTTATTGTTTTTACTATACTTCAGTATTATCCTACAGATTGTTTTATATATTTCTTCTAGCGCCCCCTAGAGTTACGCTTGCATAGTGTTACGGGTATTTCACAATCGCATTTTTGCAATTGCTCTAACCCGGCATGAAAATATGAATATCTCATATTACAATGTTCTTAACATAACGGAATATGTTCTATTTATTTATAAATAAATATTTCTACATATATCTGATGTTTTTTGCACAAATATATATTTATACCTATATATATATATATATATATATATATATATATATATATATATATATATATATATACTATATATATATATATATATATATATATAATAGGAGCGCACTCGCCGGGTCTTAAGTAAAGTATTTTAATACATCAGTGACATTTTGGGGTTATTAGCCCCGTCTTCGGACCATTGAAAACAATTCATAATACAGTACAATTTATACCTTACCCACCACCATCACCAAGTAGCTACTGGAAGTGTCCCCGGCGTCCTGCACTCCACACTGCGCAGGTCCGCCGGTTGCTATAGCAACCATAGCTGTTTACCTACGAAAATAGAACAAAACACTGTTAAACTATTTAAACAGGTATATCACAATCTGAAACCTGCTAACACCATATATTAATATTAAACTATAGTAGTACACATAGTTTGTAGCCACCATATCTTTATATTCAATCTTTGGGCTACCAGAGGTGTCCCGGCGTCCTGCATATCACACTTCGCAGTTCCGCCAGTTGCCATAGCAACCGTTACTGTTTACCTACGTAAGTGGAGTCTAACAATGTGAAACTATTTGAATAAATATAACACAATCTGCAATCAGCTAACACCATATGTTAATATTGAACTGTAGTAATGTACATAGTTTGTAGCCACCATATCTTTATATTGAATCTATTCATACAGATCCTAAAGCTAGTGGATGGGTTACTAAATACATCTATCTGTTCAATTGCCCCTAATTCTATCTAGCATATCAGTAGTCTTGATTTAGTTTAATCAGAGGAAGCAGTGCCAATCTAACTGTGTGTTCAACCCTTTAGGGGCTAGAGTCCCCAAAGTGAAGATCCACTTAGACTCCTTCTGCAACAAAAGATTGGCTCTGTCTCCCCCTCTATTGAGCTTGGGTACATGATCAATAATGACGTATCTCAAGTCCATTGCTGTATGGCCACACATCGCAAAATGCCTTGCAACTGGCTGTTCAGATTCTTTTTTGCGAATCGCTAGCCTAATGGCAGTGCGATGGTTGGCCATATGGATACGTAATAAATATCAATAAATATACAATGAACTCAGTGGTACATGTAACCCTGTGTCTGATTGTATACTTTTTATTAGAATGAGGATGCAAAAATGTTTTGGTATTTCTCATCCCGCTGCACGTTGTACAGCCCAAACATTTAAAGCATCCCCATTTGGGGGGTTGTAACCAAGTTTTCTTTTTATAGCTGTCCACTGGATCCACCTTAACCAAAGTGTCTCTTAGGGACCTTGCTCGTCTATAGCTCACTCTTGGTGGCCCCATTGTTGTAAATGGTAGTGTGGTATCTGTATTCACGATATCCCAGTTTCTTCTTAGGGTTCCTGGCAAGTCCTTTTTATCCGCAGTGAATGTGGTTAGGTAGGACAGTCTGTTACCCAATTGTTGAGGTTCATTAGTATGTAAAGCATCCTCCTGTTTCAAGTCCCAATATTGTATCAGATGTTTATATGGCTGAATTTGAACAACATCATACTCAGTTGTTAAGTCACTCTAATATTTTTTTTTTTCGTCGATATATAGACGATTTGTTTTTGATATGGGATGGATCAGCAAATGAATTATCAAGTTGGTTACAACAATTGAATCAGGTTTTACCCAATCTGCAGTTTAAGATGGAATATAGTGATGCTACGGTGGATTTTCTAGACCTGAGAATTTCTAAACAGGATGGTGGTTTGGGGACAACTCTATACCGTAAACCAACGGACAGAAATTCATTACTACAGGACACCAGCTGCCATCCTCCTGGTCTTAAACGAGCATTACCTATTTCCCAATTTAAGCGGGTAGTACGTAATAACAGTGACCCCTCACAATCAAAAGAGCAACTGCTGGAAATGAAAAGGAGGTTTCTACAGCAGGGTTACCAGGAAGTACACATTGATAAACATCTGATACAATTTTGGGACTTGAAACAGGAGGATGCTTTACGTACTAATGAACCTCAACAATTGGGTAACAGACTGTCCTACCTAACCACATTCACTACAGATAAAAAGGACTTGCCAGGAACCCTAAGAAGAAACTGGAATATCGTGAATACAGATACCACACTACCATTTACAACAATGGGGCCACCAAGAGTGAGCTATAGACGAGCAAGGTCCCTAAGAGACACTTTGGTTAAGGTGGATCCAGTGGACAGCTATAAAAAGAAAACTTGGTTACAACCCCCCAAATGGGGATGCTTTAAATGTTTGGGCTGTACAACGTGCAGCGGGATGAGTAATACCAAAACATTTTTGCATCCTCATTCTAATAAAAAGTATACAATCAGACACAGGGTTACATGTACCACTGAGTTCATTGTATATTTATTACATTGTCCGCGTGGACTTTTCTATGTGGGCAAGACGGTTGACACACTACGTATCCGTATGGCCAACCATCGCGCTGCCATTAGGCTAGCGATTCGCAAAAATTAATCTGAACAGCCAGCTGCAAGGCATTTTGCGATGTGTGGCCATACAGCTACGGACTTGAGATACGTCATTATTGATCATGTACCCAAGCTCAATAGAGGGGGAGACAGAGCCAAACTTTTGTTGCAGAAGGAGTCTACGTGGATCTTCACTTTGGGGACTCTAGCCCCTAAAGGGTTGAACACACAGTTAGATTGGCACTGCTTCCTCTGATTAAACTAAATCAAGACTACTGATATGCTAGATATAATTAGGGGCAATTGAACAGATAGATGTATTTAGTAACCCATCCACTAGCTTTAGGATCTGTATGAATAGTGATATAATATAAATATCTATATGCGCTAAAAGATTCAATATAAAGATATGGTGGCTACAAACTATGTACATTACTACAGTTTAATATTAACATATGGTGTTAGCTGATTGCAGATTCTGTTATATTTATCCAAATAGTTTCACATTGTTAGACTCCACTTACGTAGGTAAACGGTAACGGTTGCTATGGCAACCGGCGGACCTGCAAAGTGTGATATGCAGTACGCCGGGACACCTCTGGTAGCCCAAAGATTGAATATAAAGATATGGTGGCTACAAACTATGTATACTACTATAGTTTAATATTAATATATGGTGTTAACTGGTTTCAGATTGTGATATACCTGTTTAAATAGTTTAACAGTGTTTTGTTCTATTTTCGTAGGTAAACGGCTACGGTTGTTATGGCAACCGGCGGACCTGCGCAGTGTGGAGTGCAGGACGCCGGGGACACTTCCGGTAGCTACGTGGTGATAGTGGTGGGTAAGGTATAAATTGTACTGTATTATGAATTGTTTTTAATGATCTGAAGACGGGGCTAATAACCCCGAAACGTTACTGATGTATTAAAATACTTTACTTAAGACCCGGCGAGTGCGCTCCTATTTTTGCTCTGAATAATTTTTTTTAATTCCCCCCTGGGCAATTTGTCTTATGATAAGTGAGTGCAGTGCCCTACACACAATATATATATATATAATATATATATATATATATATATATATATATATATATATATATATATATATATATATATATATATATATATTGTATATAGATGTGTGTGTGTGTGTGTGTATATATATATATATATATATAAATATCTAATTATAAATACATAGAACATATTCTGCTATGTGCAAATACATAGTTAAACATATCTATATACACATACAAATATATCTTTAACAATGTATCTATATGAATCTCAACTTGTAATATCAGCACAATTAAAACTGCTCGCAAAAACACGCTATACACAGTCGAGTTTAGACTGCTGACTGTACTTATTATATGCATCTCTGAGAGTGAGGTGAGCTGTGGGATTTAATTGCAACTGTCTAAGCAATATAACGCATTATGTCAGGGGGAGAGCCTATAACTTTGTCAAGCAGTGAACTGAACTTACTACAGAGTACAGAAACATTGCTCATTGACCATTTTAATAAAACTGAGGAACCCATACTTAAGATGTTCCTTCCTGGCCTAGCTCAAGCCCCGGCAAATTCAACAGAGTCTAATCTGAGAACTTATGGTATACGGGAGGAAGAGATCAGCCCTTCATCTTCTTGCGAATTGAAGGAGTGCAAGCAGTTAAAAAAGAGAGAGCTAGATACTCTATTTTCAATATTGCCCAGCAATGGAGTAATTGGTATCACTGAAGTCCCATATATGTCACTACTCGTCGAGTATTGCAATGGGAAAGGATCAGATTATTAGACAAATGAGTGCCAAAAGTGCAAATGCCCACCTAGCCAATGCTCTGGGGTAACACTTGCGATCTGATGGGTCATTTTTCTTCTGCCTTTAGTCATGCTAGCGTTTATTGCTCCTGATGTCTGGTCTCCATGTGCCTCAGAGACTAGCTGGTTGAGACAATCCGTTTGCACACGCCAATGCCACTTGTTCTGATGTGGCTGGCAGTGTTGCAGAGGGCAAAAGATCAGAGCTCATGGGAACACCTTTAGGATAGGTATGTGCCATCTATATGGGAAACCTTGCCTTTACATTGACAACAGAGGTAGGCTATGAACTGCTTTTCTATGCTGAGCCACTCCACTTGTTTGGGACTCTAGGCTCACTCTACTGATTAACATGGATGACAGGAAGTAAAGAGTCTGGAGCTGTCTTGTAAACTGGAAAAAAAACATAAAAGCACTCAAGGTGAGAGAATGATTGAAATAATTGCATAAACAAGCTGATAAACAAGCTCATACCATAGCAGATGTCTGGCAAATTCATCCCAGATTCACTCACCACTTGTTCGACGTTCCGGTATATAGTGTTGTGCTAAATTAACTGCTTCAGTGACTCTGTAACAGATAAACACGCCCCACAGCTGAGACGCTGAATCTCGTTCTGCTAACCGCCACAGGGAGAAACTGCCGCTATAAAGAAGAAGGCGAGCACAGATGAAAAGTTTAAAATATCACTTTAATTCTTCACATCATTAAAAGGGTAAAATGATGAACAGAATCATAGATCCAAGATGGCACTGGTCTTTCGCGTTTCGGAAGTGCGCCTTAATCATAGACCACTGCAGTACTACATTTCCAGCTATTCAAAAATATTACACCATTACAATATTGGCTGATCAATTAATGGCAAATCCAATCACAAACAGTTCACACTGAATTTAAATTTAAGGTAACAATAAATCAAATATATTTTACAGGTTATAGTAAATATATATACAAAGTAAGTACATGATTACAATCAATATATAATAGTTACAAGGCTCAGTAGGAAAAGAAGAATTAAAGAACGAAAAGAGTTTAGAATGATTGCAACAAGTTAAACATTGTTATTGTTAACTAAGCTTTTCTAAACTATCGGGTAGATTACGAGTTTTGCGTTTGGTGAAAAAGCAGCGTTAACAGGTCCTAACGCTGCTTTTTCACTACCGCTGGTATTACGAGTCTTGCAGGTTTAGGGGCACCGCACACTTTTTTGACCTTACTGCAAAAAGACTTACGTAAACTTCGTAAAGTCTTTTTTCTATTATGAGTCTGTCCTGGGAGGCCAAAAAGTGAGTGGTACACCCTCTATCGCCAAGATTCCTAACGCATTTGAAAGTCAGTAGTTATGAGTTTTATGTTACAACGCTGTAGCAGAAAACTCAAGTGCTAAAAAGTACACTAACACCCATAAACTACCTATTAACCCCTAAACCGAGGCACTCCCGCATTGCAAACACTATAATAAAAATGTTAACCCCTAATCTGCTGCTCCGGACATCGCCGCCACTATAATAAACATATTAACCCCTAAACCGCCGCGCTCCCGCCTCGCAAACACTAGTTAAATATTATTAACCCCTAATCTGTCGCCCCTAACATCGACGCCACCTACATTATACTTATTAACCCCTAATCTTCCGCTCCAGACATCCCCGCAACCTACATTATATTTATTAACCCATAATCTACCGCCCCCAATGTCGCCGCCAATATATTAAATTTATTAAGCCCTAAACCTAAGTCTAACCCTAACACCCCCTAACAAATATAATTAAAATAAATCTAAATAAAAACTAATATTAATAACTAAATAATTCCTATTTAAAACTAAATACTTACCTATAAAATAAACCCTAAGCTAGCTACAATATAACTAATAGTATATATTAGTGTATAATATAATAGTATATATTAGTGTATCTAGCTTAGGGTTTATTTTTATTTTACAGGCAAGTTTGTATTTATTTTAACTAGGTAGAATAGTTAGTAAATAGTTATTAACTATTTAATAACTACCTAGCTATAATAAATACAAATTTACCTGTAAAATAAAACCTAACCTAAGTTACAATAACACCTAACACTACACTATAATTAAATAAATTCCCTACATTAAATACAATTAAATAAATTAAATTAGCTAAAGTACAAAAAAACAACACACTCTAAATTACAGAAAATAATACAGCCAATAGGATTGAGCTCGCATTCTATTGGCTGATTGGAACTATTTACTAACTATTCTACCTAGTTAAAATAAATACAAACTTGCCTGTAAAATAAAAATAAACCCTAAACTATTAGTTATATTGTAGCTAGCTTAGGGTTTATTTTACAGGTAAGTATTTAGTTTTAAATAGGAATTATTTAGGTAATAATATTAATTTTTATTTAGATTTATTTACATTATATTTAAGTGAGGGGGTGTTAGGGTTAGACTTAGGTTTAGGGGTTAATACATTTAGTATTGTGGCAGCGATGTTGGGGGCGGCAGATTAGGGGTTAATAAATGTAGGTAGGTGGCGGTGATGATAGGGATGGCAAATTAGGGGTTAACAATATTAAACTAGTCTTTGCGATGCGGAAGTACGGCGGTTTAGGGGTTAATATGTTTATTATAGTAGTGGTGACGTTGGGGCGGCAGATTAGGGGTTAATAAATATAGGTAGGTTGCGGCGACATTGGGGGTGGGAGATTAGGGGTTAATAAATATAATGTAGGTGTCGGCGATGTCGGGGGTGGCAGATTAGGGGTTAATAAGTGTAAGATTAGGGGTGTTTAGACTCGGGGTTCATGTTAGGGTGTTAGGTGTAAACATAAAATGTGTTTCCCCATAGGAATCAATGGGGCTGCGTTACTGAGTTATACGCTGCTTTTTTGCAGGTGTTAGACTTTTTCTCAGTTGGCTCTCCCCGTTGATCCCTATGGGGAATTCGTGCACAAGCACGTTACACCAGCTCACTGCTGACTTAAGCAGCGCTGGTATTGGAGTGAAGTGTGGAGCAAAATTTTGCTCTACGCTGACTTTTTGTCTTTTAACGCCGGGTTTGTAAAAACTCGTAATACCAGCGCTGCAGGGAAGTGAGCGGTGAGAATAACGTGCAAGTTAACACCGCACCCCTCATAACGCAAAACTCGTAATCTAGCCGTTTATTATTACTAAGGGTTAACGACATAATTTTTAAAATTTTAAGACATTCATAAACATTATTTTTGCCAAAATTTAATATCTGCTTCAATGTGAAAACCATAGAGAACCCTTATACACAGTGTAAAGATCCAAAAAGCTTCACTATTGGCTAATAATGCGTGTCTATTACCACCTCTTAGAGGGACCTTTACATTCTTTATAACTTGCCATTTAAAGGAAACAGTCTGAGCTGCATGAACCTTTTTGAAATGTTCAGCCAAAGCAGAAGTATACTCTCTCACAGTAATATCCCTCAGATTTTCTCTTATTCTAACTCTCACCTCCCTGATTGTGAGACCAACATACTGTTGCTGACATAAATCCCATGTAAGATAAATCACTTATGTTGAATGACAATTAGCACAAGCATCAAGTTCAAATACCTTATTCGTCATATAGGACTAAAACATTTTTCTCACTAATGCAAAATTTCATATCTTTTTTTGGATATGTGTAATACAGTAATTCATTCTATGACAATTTTGGCTGTAGCTGTGGAGTTTTAGATATTTATTTATTTATTTTTGTGTATGTGTGTATATATATATATATATATAGATAGATAGATAGATAGATAGATAGATAGATAGATAGATAGATAGATAGATAGATAGATAGAGACAGACAGACCGAGAGCAATGCCAGTAACTTATTATTCTAGTATCAGGATTGTATTTATTCAAGATTGACATATACCCAGGGGCAAAACTACAGGGGGTGCAGAGCTCACAATTGCGACTGGGCCCCCAAGGGTTTTTTTGTTTTTTGTTTTTTTTACAATAAACAATGTTGACCTGCCACTGCCTGCACTGATATCATGTGAGTGTGACATGATGCTTCACTAGTGTCTCTGACTACAGGGGTTAGGGTTTCTGTTTTACCCATTTGTGTTTATGTGTGGGTGTGTATGTGTGTATGTGACTGTGTGTGTATGTGTGTATGCATGTATGTGACTGTGTGTGTATGTTTGTGGAACCAGCAAATTATAGACCTTGTTACTACAGCATGGCGGGGCGGGGGGTAAACAGTGTCAGTCTATACAGTACCACTATATACAGTACAGGGGGCTGGACCATATCACAGACTACTGTGGTCACTTTATAAAGTACTGGGGCGGGTAGGGTCAGGTCAGCCATCTCACCGGCAGATTACAGACTGTGTCACTGACTCACTATATACAGTACTGGTGGGTTAAACAGTGTCACTATATACAGTAATAGGGGGTCAGACCATCTCACAGACTGTGGGCACAGGGTACCTCCTTTTGCAGACATGTAATCTGATTCACTTTATTTTTCTGTGTTAAATGTAAAAAAAAAAAAAAAAAAAAGATATGTATCAAATTCACTTTTTTTTTTTTTGGGGGGGGGGGGTTGGGGGGCCCTTCTTAGATTCTTGCACCTGGGCCCTGTGGCTTCTAGTTACCCCTTTGCATATACCTGATGTATCTGTTAAGCTCATGCTTTACTCAACTAAATCTATGATGTTAAAAATATTACTGAGTTAATATCTACATTTAGGGTGACGATAGATATTAGAATCTATGTATTTTCCCGAACAGCTCATAAGATCATTATTGTCTGGATATATTAGTTTAATGTTCTTACTAGTACTGATATAGCTTGCTACACAGTCAGTTCTCTATTAGGCAGCTCCACTTCCCATAACTATATTCTGACAAATATCTTTATCAGATACAGTTGTATTTATAGCTATTAGTCAACATCATATAAAATGGGTGGCCCTTGTAGCTGATGATGAGATGCAGCCAGTTCTGATTCATGGTTTGTATTCCATATTTTAATTTTGCCAAGTTTCTGATACCAGTAGGATTTAAGATATATATTGTGTGCTATATGTTTAAACCTCTCTATATTGGTTTATACCTCTAGACCTTGAAATTGAACTCCTGGAACAGGGAGGGCGCCTATACAATAATGGCTAGATTAGAAGTAGAGCGCCAAATATCGCTTTTACGAAAAGTAATACCAGTGCACGCAAATGTGCGCTAGTATTACAAGTTAGCCACAATGCTGTGAGACACGGCATGAGAACTAGCGCAACGAAGGGGGTAAGTCACGCAGTGATGGGCAGCAGATTTAAATATATATATATATATATATATATATATATATATATATATATATATATATATAAATATATATATATATAAATATATATATATATATAAATATATATATAAAAATATATATATATTTTTATATATATATATTTACAGGGAGTACACAGTTAGAAAAAAAACTGCACTGAAAAGTGCTTTTACTTTACTTTAACCCCTCATAACTGCTTTTTGCAGTTTTTTTATTATTAATAATAATAATAATAATAAAAAGAATATTCTTTATTTTTGGGCCTATTGGGGGTTATTTCAAAAATAAACTAGAGGTCTAGTTTTCTGAGCGCCAATTGTAATGGCTAGTTATTTATTGCGCGCCTGTAAACGGGCGAATTTGCCCATTTATGAGCGCATGGTAAATTATCGCTCCACTTGTAATCTAGGCCTAAATAGATTAATACACTTGTGTCCATTATGTTAGGCAGCAACTTCAAAAAAGTTAAATGAGAATATTGTAACTGATGCATATGCAAGTCATTATTGCTCTGATCTTCTTGATGAGCTAAGTTGTTGTACACTGTATCCATGTTGCTATTGTTACCTTTAATGTAGATACCCAATTCCTTGCTCACACTTGCTTCCTTCAATCTTACTTCTTTTGATATGTTTTTGGAAGCCGTACTTTCAGCGGCCGTGACAGTGGGGTGTAATTAAATCAGCTTTTCATTATGTGATGATCATATGGTGCTATGATTTGAAAGGTCTTTTAATTGATTGCTACATTTTATTTAATTCTAAGGTTAAAAGTGCCCTAACTTGGATATTTAAATGGTAGAGGTGCCAGTTTCTTTAGCTCCTCAATAGCAGAACTTTAGTACTCAGAAGTCAGAAGCAAACACCTTATCAACAAAATATGAGGCAAGGTCTGCATGACAAATATGATCCATGCCCTAATTTAGCTACTACTAGGACCATGCAGATTAAAGACCCCATAAATTAATTTTTGGCGCCCTTCTGTCTGTCACAATGTATTATTAGTCCTTGAGATAAGGTTCCTAAAATTGGAGGTTACCTGTCCTTATTATTATAAAGTTCCCTTCAAGAAAATAATAGGTAGGGCTCTCCTTCCAGATATCCTGTGAGCTTATACCTAATAGTTTATATCTGACACTTATTTTTCCCTTTTTGTGGTACAATGCAGATGTTGCTAAATTTACGTTTATGTTTCATACGTGTCAGCTTCCTGATAGTTTGGTTAACTTGGTTTAGAAGAGCCCAAAAGTGGCTTATCTATTTATAATGGGCTCATACTGCAAGACATAGAAGGGTCCATATGGGACCTTAAATATAACTCCCTCCTGTTGATTTGTTCATTTTGAGTAGTGGTGAGGCCAAAAAGTGGCTTCTTTGAGTCTTAGGAGGCAAAAAACTTGAGGTTTAGTCCAGCTTCCCTCAAAAAGTGCATTTCAGGCATTACTTTATAGCCAGTTTTCTAATAACAGTATTTGTATAATTGTTTTAAATTTTATTGTATATATTTATATATGTAACTGTATGCCTGAGAAAATGTATATTTGCTATGGAAAATTGTATTGCCATTTACACTGACGGAAACACTTTAAGCCTTTAAATTGTCTGTACTGTGTCTGTTAACCTCAATAAAAATTATAAATGAGAAAAAGCCTGTATATTCTTTACCCTTTTAAAGCCAAGGGGTTAAAAAAAAAAGATTTGTTAAATATATGTCAGGCCTCACTCACCTCGGTTAGCACACAACACACACAGAAAGTTGTAACAGCAGGAGTCTAACCTGACCCTTGCCCAGCATTTTTTATTGATCGGTGGAGGGAAGTGGGAATCTTAATATGCTGCGGCTCTCCGAAAGACAGCAAAAGCTGAAGTGACAGCTATTAAAGCTGGTATCTCTGCCTGCTCTGCCCTCACCTGCTCTGCCAGTACAGGCTTATAACGTGCTATGGGTTAATAAATAAATACATATGGCTCATACAAATATGCAAAAAATGCTTCACCCCTGCCTTCATCCCTAAATGTTCCGCCCTAGGCACGGACCTTGTTGGCTTAGGCCATGATACGCCCCTGCTGCCAGGTGATGTTTCCATCACACATACATTTATAGGGTAACAGAAAATTAAACTGTACAGACAAATGTACTTCTGCATTTCAAAAACCAAAATAGCTCATTAAAAATTCAAATTTCCTAGTTCATTACAACTACACTCTACTGTCTAATGTCTGTAAGGCTTCTCCATATGTTATATAAGCTGTCTTATCTCATATTCTGGAGTATGACAGTGACAGACCTGAAGTTTTTGCCTCTAGATATCACAGTACTTCAAAAACAAAATATACCCAAATAGAGAGGCATTCAAATTGTGAGGGCATTACAAAAAATCCCCTATTACATTTATGTTAGAGCCTTTACCATATTGACAGATCACATGCTTTGTTAGGTATTTTTAATCCAAAAAAGATACATTTAATTCAACCACAACAAGACTGCAAAATGATGTTTTGTTGTACTTTTTATGTGTACACAAATATCAAAATACATCTCATCCTCATACTCAAAATACTAATGCTGACACATTGACAATTTGCAGGTGGCTCTTGGTTTACGCTGGTTCAATTGGCGCCCTTTCAGAATAACAGCCTTTTTTTCAGTCATGTGACTTCTATTGAAAAGCTTTGGAAAGCAAATGCACTAAATTGATCTGTGTACACAGAACAGACATTAGCTATCGTGCAGCCACTTCCCTAGTATCTTCCTGTCCAAGAAAACAAAGAGAGCAGCGCTCAAAGAAATGTCTCCTCCGCAACAGCACACAGCCTATTCAGAAATCACAACCGTCTTCACGCTATCCGCAACTGAACGCCCAGGCACACACAACCGTCTTCACGCTATCCGCAACTGAACGCCCAGGCACACGGTCTCAGGATGATGACATCACCGGTGCTCGCCTTGTGTAGGAGCGCTCCATCAACGCTCAAAATCAAGAAACATATCCAAAACGAAAGGCAGCACCCAGGAAGAAATTCAGCAGACTCAACAGAATTTCATATGTTAAATAGCGTAGCAAAGTTAAATAAAGCATCCACAAGTCTGAGTATACAGAATGGTCAAACATGTTTCGTAAGTATTACATATTCACTTTCTCAATGGCCACTATTAGACTAATGGCACCTCTCTTAATTTATAATGTGTAAAACTCCTCCCCCTAAACAGGTACTTATTTCTCATAGGTCTACAATCAACTCCTGTTTAACAAATGCATAAGGGGTGGGAGTAACCATAGATTGAATGCTAGAATGAATTTAATGCTCTTAAAGCTAAATATAAACTTAACTTGCCTTCAGCAAATAAACGGATATTCTTAAATTTATTTATACTTTATATTACCCCAAGAAAAATTAAATACTGTCAGCAATTAATGAAAGCATAGAAATATTTAGATATAACAACCCATTCTAGATTCTATGGTTAAGTACAAAGTTGCAAGACTAATATTAAAAGAAACACTGTATTTGAAAGCAAACTATTACTGAAAAAATAATAATAATTTAAGGTGTTGTTATCACACCCCAGAATTCGTAAAAAAGTCAGGGATGTCTATACAAAAAGTTTGACATCTACAAAAAGTTTGGAAAAGGCTAGAGGGTATATGTGTTCACCTAAAATGGATGATGAAACATGTTGCTTCTTGTATTGGCTGTGTACCATCCCAATGGCTGCTAACAAGAGAAAAAGTACACCTGTGGTCATGGATTCCTCATCATTGGGAGAGAGTATATATAGATTTTGCTGACCTGATTGAAAGACACATGTTCCTTATACTGGTGGACGCTCATTCAAAATTTCCTTAATTTTTCACAAGGCACACTAGGACTAAATCTGCTTTATTAAAGGACCAGTCAATGCAGTAGAATTACATTATTAACAAGTGCATTATAAAAAGACAATGCAATAGCACTTACTCTGAATTTCAAATAAGTAGTCGATTTTTCTCCTGACAAATTATTTTTTTCTCCCATTTCCCGGCCCCCTGTATCATATGACAGACTAGTATACGTATACCCTGTGAGCTTGTGTACATGCTTAGTAGCAACTTGTTCCCCAGAAAGTGTGAATATAAAAAGATTGTGCAAAATTGTATAATGGAAGTAAATTGGAAAGTGTCTTAAAATCGCATGCTCTGTCTGAATCATAACATTTTTATTTTGACTTGAGTGTCCCTTTAAAGATAATATATGCAACTTCAGGGCTTCCAAAATCATTGATTCTGGACAATGGTCTTCAACTATTTTCATTACTATTGCAAATGCTCCAGAAGAATAATCAGGGGGAGTATTTTGTAAAAACTGTTAAGGGCTTCTTTAAGAGGACTAAATAAAAAGTTAACAATCCAATGAAACATCTTTCGAAATTATTTTGTCAATACAAGAACACTCATCACCCAGCTTCTGGGCATCCACTTGCACAATGAATTTGGAGTCATTTACTTCACAAAAGACTGGTTCTGCTAATCCCCAGAAAAGGGGAATCAAGGTAAAGAAAATCACTGGGTCTATTTAGAAACCGTGAAGAAACTATATCAATGAAATCAGTGTATGTATTAATACCAGACTAAAGAAGATATAAAACGTTTGGCATTAGGAGAATCTGATAGGGTATATAAACATTGAACTCAAAAGAAAGAATCAAATGTATGGTAATGTGGAAACTTTATGAATATGTATTTATGGTAGGCAAAATAATTGGAAGCAAACAAATGTCAAAACAGTAATATCAAATCGACATATAGCTTGATATCATAATTCAAATGAGACCACGTCATATAAATTGGGGATATGTCACACAAGGAGTCATAAAAAAACAGATATTTGGTTTGCTGTGTGGTGTATAAAACAATATCATAAGATTAGAAATAGATAGAAAAATATACAGAATCAAAATAAAAAACTTCTTAATACTGGAAATACCTACACACATCAAACAAGAATTGCACTCTGAAAGCAATTCATAAAAGAACACAAGAGATAGAAAAAATAGATGTGGCGCTAAAAAAAGCTGGGTATAAAAACACAATAATTGATCCTTAAAAATATAATAATTAATCCTTAAAAATTAAAACCCTTAAAAATATAAATATTAAAATTATATAGCTGGCAAAATATTAGTGCAAAATAGTCAATTACAGTATATCGTATTTAATGGATAGAAAATGGATACACACAAATACACATCATAACATTTTTATTTTGACTTGAGTGTCCCTTTAAAGATAATATATGCAACTTCAGGGCTTCCAAAATCATTGATTCTGGACAATGGTCTTCAACTATTTTCATTACTATTGCAAATGCTCCAGAAGAATAATCAGGGGGAGTATTTTGTAAAAACTGTTAAGGGCTTCTTTAAGAGGACTAAATAAAAAGTTAACAATCCAATGAAACATCTTTCGAAATTATTTTGTCAATACAAGAACACTCATCACCCAGCTTCTGGGCATCCACTTGCACAATGAATTTGGAGTCATTTACTTCACAAAAGACTGGTTCTGCTAATCCCCAGAAAAGGGGAATCAAGGTAAAGAAAATCACTGGGTCTATTTAGAAACCGTGAAGAAACTATATCAATGAAATCAGTGTATGTATTAATACCAGACTAAAGAAGATATAAAACGTTTGGCATTAGGAGAATCTGATAGGGTATATAAACATTGAACTCAAAAGAAAGAATCAAATGTATGGTAATGTGGAAACTTTATGAATATGTATTTATGGTAGGCAAAATAATTGGAAGCAAACAAATGTCAAAACAGTAATATCAAATCGACATATAGCTTGATATCATAATTCAAATGAGACCACGTCATATAAATTGGGGATATGTCACACAAGGAGTCATAAAAAAAACAGATATTTGGTTTGCTGTGTGGTGTATAAAACAATATCATAAGATTAGAAATAGATAGAAAAATATACAGAATCAAAATAAAAAACTTCTTAATACTGGAAATACCTACACACATCAAACAAGAATTGCACTCTGAAAGCAATTCATAAAAGAACACAAGAGATAGAAAAAATAGATGTGGCGCTAAAAAAAGCTGGGTATAAAAACACAATAATTGATCCTTAAAAATATAATAATTAATCCTTAAAAATTAAAACCCTTAAAAATATAAATATTAAAATTATATAGCTGGCAAAATATTAGTGCAAAATAGTCAATTACAGTATATCGTATTTAATGGATAGAAAATGGATACACACAAATACACACAAGAAAAATGACAATCACAGAACCAACGGTGGTTAAAATTACTCAAAACACTAAAAATGCATATGCAATAAGACAAAGTACTGCCAATAAAACTTAAGTTCAAATGGTTAATCGTATTATAACAATTTTAAGGCCAAAAAACGAATTACGTGGTCAAAAGCTGTGTAGTATTCAAATTTGTGTAAAGTCATATAGCCAGTGTAACACGGTTATTGTCACTGTCCCACACTTTAATTGTAAGTACCTTGAAGCTACGGGAACTTACCTCCGGACAGACTCTCTTATTTTCAGAGTCTCGACCGGGAACGAGAATCACCTTATTTGCGGTGTCCGGATCCTACTCGTAGCTGATCTTCCTTCCTACTCCGTCAGGAACCTTTGGCGTGTGACGTAATCACAACCGTTACGTAGTCTTGATCCTCCAGTAAGGGAGTTTCCTCACTGTCAGTCCCGGTGCGGGAAATTTGAAACCAATAATCCCAGAGCGCTCTGAAATACTGATGGTTGTCCTCAGGTTGTTAGGGATCAGGATTCAAAGTTGCATCTACGCGTTTCAGCCATACACAGGCCTTTATCATAAGATTAGTTATAAGATAATAAAAAAGCAAAATTTGGATGAAATGTCAATTGGGGAAAATGAAGATAAGAAGCATCAGGCTTGAGCAAAGGACGATCCAGTGGAAGCCCAAACCGATGCTTAAACCTCATCAACCTCAGAGTTTGATAATTCTCATAATGTGCTGAAGGATTGTAAAGAGATCACTTCCTATTAGACACAATTAATGATATATGTACATATTTTTTAATCTATAAATAGAACACTTTAGTTATACTAAAGGGACAATAAAACCACAATTAAACTTTCATGATTCATATACAACAGACAATTTTTAAATAATTTTCCAATTTACATCTGTTATATAATTTTCTTTTTTTTCTTGGTATCCTTTGTTGTAAAATATATCTAGGTAGACTCAGAGTGGCAATGAAATGCACTACTGGGAGCTAGCTGCTCATTGGTGGCTGCACACATATGTTTAATGTCATTTGCTCAGCCAGTGTGTTTAGCTAGATTACACTAGTGCACTGTTTTGTCTTCAACAAAGGATACCAAGAAAATAAAGAGAATATGATAATAAAGATTAATTGGAAAGTTGTTTAAAAGTGTATGCTCTGATTCATGAAAGAAAAATATGGGTTTCATGTGTCTTTAACTGTCAAACAGCATTTTATTAGCCATACATCAGTTTAGCTTAAAATTAATAGAACACAATATCACTATTTAGGCATGTAATATTTGTGCAATGGCAAACATGTTTCCAAATGTTGTTATCGCATTTTAAATATTTGTGGGAATGAATGTAATATCAGGTGAATATAAAGTTGTATCGAATCAAAGGCTTAGCTCAAAATAAATAAATGGGTTAGTACAAATAAAACAGGTCTAGTGGTCAGAAAGAACCGGGAGAGGACCAACAAAGCAAACTCAAGATGTCAAGTGACAAACAAGCAAGTTGGCTGACAATAAAATATTGCAACAACATTGACTAGAGCTCAATTAGTCACATACCAATAAAAAGAGAGCTAGAGTAGTGGAGAAGACACAATGTAGAACCCAACTTACTCCAAGAATAGCCCAGAAACAGAAAACAGTGAGCAGTCTAATAGGACAGGAAAAGCTCCTTAAAACTAATAGGATCAGCAAGTTACAAAGGGTTCACCTTAACATTAGCTATCACCCTAGCTCTAGACATACCCTTAGCATTAAACCATAGCCCTCTCTAGCAATAGAACTGTCAGCAGCATTACCAAGGCTAAGTTCTTGGACATGGCAGTATGATTGCTAAAGCATCTTTGCAGGAAAAAGTTTAACAATATATTTCTGGTCAAAATGTGTGGGTGGGGGCAGTTAGTGTAGGATAACAGTTGTAATATATTTTTTATTAGTGCCATGAGTTTTTCTACTGATTTTAACACAAAAACTGTTTCCTTTGAATTTTAGTTATATTTGTAGCACTCTTCTGGTTATTATATGACTTTATTTTGCAAAGTTCTGCAGTGTTTTTCTAGGGTAAAATAAATACATAAAAAATAAACCACAACACATGATAAAATTCATGTTAACAAATAAGAGATATTAGATTGGTAGATAGATAGAAAGGCAGATAGAATTTATATTTAATCTGTTTGTGCAGTTTATGTAAAACTGAGTCTATACTTCCATATACTCCAAACAGCTCTGTGAATATGTTAAAGGGATAGTAAGTTCCCACGGGAATAGGGCCCTCAATTCCCCCTGTGTTTGTCTGTAAAATTTTGTCTTTTATTGTATTGTTTCTCCATTGTACTGTTATCCTTGTACCCATGGGCAGAACTGCGGAATCTGTTGGCGCTTTATAAATAAAGAATAATAATAATAAAGGGACACTGAAACCAAATTTTTTTCTTTCCTGATTCAGGCAGAGCATGCAATTTTAAGCAACTTTCTAATTTACTCCTATTATCAATTTTTATTTGTTCTCTTGCTATCTTAATTTGAAAAAGAAAGTTCAGAACACTGGACAGCACTTGTTTATTGGTTGATGAATTTATCCACTAATCAACAAGAACAACCCAGGTTGTTCATCAAAAATGGGCCGGCTTCTAAACTTACATTCTTGCTTTCCAAATAAAAATATCAATAGAATGAAGAACATTTTGATAATAGGAGAAAATTATAAAGTTGCTTAAAATTGCATGCTCTATCTGAATCTTAAAAGAAAAAAGAAAAAAATTTGGGTTCAGTGTCCCTTTAATATGTACTCTACATTGCCTTCTGTGATAATACTATTTAATGCAAACATAACCACTGATTTTGATATAAGATCTTTTATTATTTACTCGCCTCATTCAGATATCTTGAGCTTGAGAGCAGTGGGCATCGAAATGAAATCCGATTACATTATCGTACAGGAAGTCATCGATCACAAACAGAAGTTTTCCCTTATATTTTGGCGGATGATAAATGGCATAGATTTTCCCTAGCAATCAGTGCATCCCATTTGGTTTTACATATAGACTGCAACAAGTAAGTATACTAACACTGACTATATTGCCTGTGTTGTATGGATTGTTAACTAACATTTGGTAACACTTTCAACAGAATTTATGAAAGAATTGTGGAAAAAACATACATGGATATACCCTCTGGTACAACGCTATGGGTTGGACAAAGGAATAATGCGCATGGTTATTTTAAGGTATGTGTTTAAAAACAAAACAAAACACATAGTTAATATCAGCTAAGAGCAGAAATTTACTACTGGTCTAGTTATAGGTTTAACATTTTTTTTAAGGTAACACATAGTTATATCCAATGCAATTGTTTAATAATAAAATGCTCTTATCAACTGTAGGCAACCGGATCAGATGCCCTCTTGGGGCAAAGGAAAAGTCTGGCACTGAGTATCTAGCATTAGATACCCAGCAACATACTTATTGTAGAATGATTTATTAATAGGATTATTCTTTAAATTTGAGAGTTTATAAAATGTGTATTTTAAATACCCTTTCTGTAGAAAATCCATCTGTGTGACACTATGGCAAATGGTCAATAAAGAAAATGCTAAAATGTGACTGGTAAGCCTTAGAAGTCCATTTACTATACAGGTATAGGTTATTCATGATTTTATCTCACATAACATACCTGTTAATTATGGGATGCACATAGACACTTTTGGTCTAATGGTTTATGATGTTCCTAAAATAAATGAATGGCTTTTAAAATTCTATAATACACAAATTTGTCAAATTTCAAATAAACACATGAAGGTAAATATAGTTATTTTCCCCTTAATTGATGTTGGTATGCTGTTTATCATTTATATATATATATATATATATATATATATATATATATATATATATATATATATATATATATATATATATATATAGGTGGCCCTCGTTTTACAACAGTTAAATTTACACCGTTTCAGAATAACAACCTTGTTTTCCAGTCATGTGACTGCTATTGAAAAGCATTGAGAAGCAGTGCATTTATTAAAATAGCCAGTAGGGGGAGCTGTCCGCTTGTGTTGCAGCAAAGTCAAGCAAACTGAAATGAATCAGTTTAACCAGACCTGAGCTATCGAGCAAATTTCAAAGGAACAAGTTCTTCCTGTATATAAATCAGTCCAGATTGGAATGCATAGAAAGAACTGTTTGCGGAAAAATGCAAGTGAAGTCTGTGTTGTGTGATTATATTATTAGGTTTAAAATGCTGTTTAGCAAATGTTTTTGTTCATTTAACTTAGTTTAATTATATATTCTGTGTTTTATTAGGTTTATAATGCTGTTTAGCATTTAAAGTCTTCATTTCAAAGCTTTAAAATATATATAAAATAATGTATTAGGTGTTAGTTATGACAAATTTGAGAGGGGCCTGGAACCTATCTTCCTCACTTCCCATTGACTTACATTATAAACTGGGTTTCAATTTACAACGGTTTCGATTTACAACCATTCATTCTGGAACCTAACCCCGGCGTAAACTGAGGGCTACCTGTATATATATATATACTTATATATACTTATATATATATTTTGCACAACAAATGTTACAAGTGAATACAAAAATAAAAACTCCCATAAAATTAATGGAGCAAACTAGCAATATTGTTTTATTGTTTGTAGTATCAGTGCCTGCAGCCTAAAGGACAACATAAGTCCCCAATGACCTTGTCCCAATCATAATCCACTGAACCATCCACCACCCTGATATATGCATTGCCCTTATAGTTGAGGTATCATCACTGACCTCTGGTCTTTTATCCCCTCTTTAAGTACATATTAGACCCATATGGCACACCAAACTCTTAGGAAGTTACCTGCCTTCTTCAGATCTCAGATTAGATTCAAATAACCCTGGATTCCCTCTATAATCCAAAATACGTATCATAACATAGATGACTCTTCTAGTAGACCTATATTGATGTCAGACATCAGATCAGACCCAAATAGCCCTGCAAAATTGTTACCCAGATGTTAAAGAATTATTAAGGAACATATTGAAACAATGCTCTGCCCAGCTGCATTTACTGTGTAACAAACAATGTGGAAAAATGAAGGGTAATGCAGTAAACTATACAAATTAACTGCAGATAAGAGGAATATTGGGATGTGGCAGTGATGGGGTCAACTGTGAATGATTAAACAGACTTTAAAGTTTGCAAAATATCAGCACAACAAAAAAATGTCTAAATGTCCTGTTGGTCACTTCTTGGAGTAACATTTGTCTACCAGTGGTAGCTGTAAGTAGCAGCTCACAAGCTATCATACCGGCTTCCTGCAGATAGTAGCATTGGCTGGGTAGCAATCTCAGTTCTGAGCATTTTCTGCTTACATTACTCTAGGTAACTAGATTTGTTTTTGTTTATTTTTAAAAAACTTTGAAGAAGAAAAAACACAAAAACATTGAATAGTACAACTTTGACCAAGAGAAAGGTAACAAGAAAATAAAATATGCATATTTGCTTTTTTGTGTTATAGGGTATCATGCAAGATTTGCAAATAGTGATTATGCCTCAAGGTTTTATAACTCAGTGTCCTGACCTGAATCGCAGTAAGTAATATTACTTTTTTACAGTCAAATTAAAACATGTTCTTTATAATACCCTAGTATTTGATCTAATTATTTGTATTATTTTTCAAAAATCTTTCAGCTTGTCCAACTTGTAATGACTTCCATGGGCTTGTACAGAAAATTATGGAATTGCAAGACATTTTAGCCAAAACATCAGCAAAGGTAATGCTAATTCATTGTTGTTGTTTTTTTTCTAATATCTTTTAGCGTATCCAACTTGAAATGACTTCAATGGGCTTGTACAGAAATGTATGGTATTGCAAGACATTTTAGCCAGAACATCAGCAAATGTAATGACATTTAAATAGTGCCAAAGCCAGGACCTGTTGTTAGTGATGGTGTAATTTCAATGCAACATATTCTATTTGTTTTGTGAATGCAACACTGTCCTTTTCATTGTCTTACATTAAGTCTTGGGTATATAGACTTTATTTGTATATTATTATTATCAGGTATTTGTATAGCGTCAATAGATTCTGCAGCGCTATAAACACAGGCGGTATACAAGATAACATTAGCACTGAAAGTGGAGGTGATAAAGTCACTTCCACGAAAGAATGCGGATATAGCACTCACTGTCTTAACCTATGGGTGGCGTGAAAATTCCTACTTATAAAACTTAACTTTTATTTATTCTTGTAAAATCAAGGGAGAAGGGGGAAACATATACAATTAAAAACCTAGGATAGAGTAGTCATGTATAGATTTATGAATATACAGAAAGTATAGTTTAAATAGGCCTTTAGGGTATAGTAGCCCAAACAATAGTAATACGGTCTAATCTATACATAAATCACTGTGGCACAGAGGCTCAGTTAATTAAAGCTTAGGTAAATGTTATGCTGATTATTATAAGACATAAGGGTAAGGATTGCCTCTTGTTGCAACTAATTATAGGTTATTACATACAGTAATTATTTAAATGTTAGGTAATAGTAATCAGTGAAATTAATCATCATAACCAACAATACTGCTGCCCAATGGTACTCTGTGACATCTGCAGTGATACTATTGTAGCAAAATTACTGTTGCTTGTATCAACAAAGTTATCTATTACATTTACCATATAAAAAATAAATACACCACAAAAAAACATACACACTACTGCCTTGATGAAACAGTGCACAGCATTGAGTACCCTTTCAATACTGGGAGCATAAATATCAGATTGCATTTAAATGTGCAATAAGAATATTTCTAACAGTACATAATAAAAAGGTTATCATTAATGCGAATCTAGTTCAGACCCAACGGTTATATACCATAGCAATATTACTTATGGAACACTTTGGTTTATTAAAACTAATCTGTATTGAACATTAATCTTTATACTACCAATTTCTCAGGGATCTATTAGTGAATTGATCTAGTTGAACTTCATATAGGTCTGCTGACACTAGATAGACTGTATTTAGATACCAGATATACACAATATTTTATACGTGACTGTCACATCAATTACATAGTCATATCAGGTATTAAGTAATACTCAATCTAGTGTATCAAACTAGTATTGTACTGACAAGCTATCTCACCTAACATTTAAATAATTACTGTATGTAATAACCTATAATTAGTTGCAACAAGAGACAATCCTTACCCTTATGTCTTATAATAATCAGCATAACATTTACCTAAGCTTTAATTAACTGAGCCTCTGTGCCACAGTGATTTATGTATAGATTAGACCGTATTACTATTGTTTGGGCTACTATACCCTAAAGGCCTATTTAAACTATACTTTCTGTATATTCATAAATCTATACATGACTACTCTATCCTAGGTTTTTAATTGTATATGTTTCCCCCTTCTCCCTTGATTTTACAAGAATAAATAAAAGTTAAGTTTTATAAGTAGGAATTTTCACGCCACCCATAGGTTAAGACAGTGAGTGCTATATCCGCATTCTTTCGTGGAAGTGACTTTATCACCTCCACTTTCAGTGCTAATGTAATTTTTGTGCGGTAGCACCCCTCCCTTTAACATTATAGAAATATTTTACAACATCTAATTGTGAACAACCACAGTGTATATATTAGGGAGTGTGTCCAAGTGTAGTGCCATTGCTCATACCTGTATCTGGTATACAAGATAACATTTATAGGGATCAAATGGGTAGAGGGCCCTGCCGAGAGTTGCACTGTTGTAGTCGGCTCGATACAGTGATAATTTTTTTCCCTCCATCATGACAGTCAAAGCACATAGATAATAAATAAAGATAATTTGTCACTTTGACTTTGCAATTCTTCATTAAAGGACATTGTACTCAATATTGTATTCAAAACAGTTTCTATCATTCATATGAGGGAACATTATTTAAACATGAAAATGCTAAGTAATAGCTGCTTAAATTTAAACAGAAACTTTTAATACTCTTTGACAATATGTAGTTCCTACTTATTGACTGATATCTACTTTTTGCAAATGCTCACTGGCTGATAGGTACATCCTTCTTATACAAGTTTAAGTGTTCACTGTTCATATCAGTAATAGCAAAATACTGAGTACTGCATCCCTTTTAAAATAGCAAACAAAAATGCCACTTTATTTTAATATTCAAATGAATATTTTTATTTTCCTTTGCCCCAACACGCACATCTACATTTAAAAAATTTTTTACAAAAAATCTTGACAGACAACACCATACGTTAGGATTTATTTATGACATTGTCTGAAAAATAAGAATGACCTGATATATTTAAGTAACTGTCCATCTTATAATGAAAGATTAGACAAAACAGTCCTTAGGGGAAATTTCTGCTTATGAAGCTGACCTTAGCTGAATCATTGGCAAGGGAAACAGATATATATTCTCACCATAGTAAAGGTGAACCCATTTCTGATTAGTAATGCAATTATTGTAGCTTTTGATTCATAGAACATCTGACTTGGCTCTTGAATATATTAAATTTACATTTTAATTTTAACTGAACAGAAACACTGTAATGCTTTATATCTTCCAATTCATTCATAGTACTCATTTAATACAAATAATTACACTTTCATCTAAAACATTCAATTTTCTTTGAGACAATATACACTTTAGGGTTACAGATAAAATAAGATTCCACATGCAATGAAATGCATATTGCAATCTTTTTATTTATTTTAGATTAGCTGTTTAGACAAATAGAAAATGTGGACATGTCTAAGAACCAATTACTGGTTTGAAACATTGTTGCTGTATTATGGACCCTGTGTAAGCAAATAAAGGTTTTTTAACTTACAAATTGGAGGCTGGAAATATTTTGACTATTGAAATAGAAAATGTGGAACAGAATTATTCTAAAAACATAGAGTATAATTATGTATTTGTATATTAAGGGGCATATTTACATATCTGATGCCTCTAGACGGTAGTTGCTTTGGTACTCTTAAGCATTCTTGTTCCAGCTATGCCAATACATTAAAACTATGCACGTGTACATTTCTGTGTAGGGAGTGGATCATCTAGGATTGTTCCCCCCATTGCAGAATTTAGAAAATGACTCCAGAACTTGCCACAAATCCCTTTTTTGCCATGATGGTTCACTACTGGTAATCATGGGTTTTAGTGGGGGATACAGTTCCTTGTAGCCCATGTTACCAATGAAGGCTTGATGGTCGTCTTTCAAAGTGGGGTGCACGGTCTCTCCATACATCCTGACTTACGGTTTCTCAATTTCTGTCTAGGAAATATCTAGAATTGAAGGGTTAAACACTAAAAAAAGGAGAAAACATTGTTCTTTATGTGCAGGAAAAGGGGTACAAAATGTATTTTGCTTAGCTCACCAAAGAGGAATCATGCCTGATCACTGTGAGAAATATTCAAGTGAGGGATAGATTAAATGGTTGTGTCTCCTACCAAGGCTCTAATTAAAGGCACCACTAAATAGCTACTGGCCATTCCTACTCCATGCATAATTACTGAAAACATTTAGAAATATAGCTGCAATTTCTAACATGTGATATCATAACTGCAGATTTACACAATAGAATATAATTGAAAAATTTGTGTGTAGCAAATTGTGATTGTCTTAAGGATGCCTATTAAATCTTAAGATAATATAACTAATGAATTAGTAGTAAAAAAAAATCACCATATTTTGTGTTAAATAATAATAAGATTTTTTTTCGTGACATTATTTGATTTATTTTGCTAATGCATATAAGTTTACTGCATTAACTGTTTAAAACTGTTAAAATGAGAGATTCACTAAAAAAGACTAATGAAAACAGAATTTGAGGCAAATTGTGGGCTATGTAGGTCTCTCTGTATTCATAGCATTTACCTACAGGCTAGATTACAAGTGGAGCACTAATTTATCGGGTGCCCATAAACAGGCGAATTCGCCTGTTTACAGGAACGCGATAAATCGGCCAATAGAAGTGACTGGTCATTGCTACCGTGAGCTCTTGGTAGTAATTAGCACTCAGAAAATTAATCAGCGAACAGATCCCCAAAAGTATATTTTAGTTTTTTTATTTAAAACAAAATTATATATTTTTTTCAATAAAAAACAACTGGAAAGGTGAAAGCCAAAAGATGACACTGTGCATTGTTCTAAAGGCTCAGAACAGATCCTAATATAAGTTAAAAAGGTCTGAACTCCCTAGCATCTGCTTACATCAAATGAAGATGTCTTGATGATGCATTATACTGTGCTACCTTGGTAAATTCATGTAAGTCACTGGTAGGCATTTTTTTCATTATTATTCATTTTTGTTTGCAAACAAATAAGGAAAGACATTTTTAACCAATTAACTACATTAACTGGTTGTTTATTTACATGTTAAAGAGATAGTGAAACATAAAAACATTGTGTTTTGCTGATTTGGTTATTATTACCATGTATTATAAAATTGTGAGCAAAAATAAATATGAATGAAAAAATGCTCATCTAGCCATTGGCCCATTAAGGGCTTAAGTGTTTTCATTTGATGATGAAATATGAAAATAATGAATAAATTATAAGATTGCATATTGGTTTCCTAGCCAGCATTTTAAACCTTTCCTAGTGTTCAGTATCAAAGTTTAGTTGACACTTTTGACTAGTGCATATACTATTTTTTTTGCCATACCATGTATGCTGTATGTATTAAAATGTAGACATGGCAATGTTTGTTTGTATTGTAATCTGTTCTTTATGCTTGTAGCTGTCAAGAGCTGAACAGAGAATGAACAGATTGGATCAGTGCTATTGTGAGCGATCTTGTACTGTTAAAGGTAACATCTACAGAGAACTGGAATCCTGGACAGATGGCTGCAAGAAATGCATATGCATGGTATGAGCAACATTGAATAAACACAGAATATGCCATGACTTCTATCATGTGTTGCTTTTTTTTTTTTTTTTGAAAAGTGTTTTTATTGAGGCAATGAAATATATCAAAGTACAAACATAGCAGGTAGGGCAATATCTCAAACAATATTACATGACAGCATTTCCATCATTCAAACATAAATACATTAAACAATAGTAGGAGCGCGGTATTGACCCTAATGGTGCCCCATTTTATAATTTAATAACAGAACATACACGCGTCAACAATGTGAAATAGATCCACTTATGGGACCTGGAAACTAGTACTTGTCTGAAGACAAAACTCTCAGGAATAAGGATTCTCAGTATGGATCATATAAACAGAAGCCAAGTGTTAGGTGATTGTTACCGTGATAATATACAATGTGAGGGTTATTAGATTCGTATGCGGGAATCAGCTGAAAGACAATGCGTGGTATAAGGGGAGGGGGGTAACCTGGAGAACTGTTGCCAGGGGGTTGGGGCCAGGGGAAGGACAGGTAAGAGAGAAGGGAGTGGAGGACGAAGAGAAAAAAAAAAAAAAAAGGGGGGGGCACTAAGGGCCAATGGGGTGCTCAGACCACCAGGGTCCCGGCCCAGATTCAGAGCTACACATCTATCCGGTCATCCGTCAAGGCGTCAGATTCGCCAGGTCTCCTATACTCCTCCCATGCCAACCATATAGAACAGTAGAAGTCATAGCGGCCTTCAACCCTTAGTGCGTATTCCTCCATGTTTTGGATATAATCCAGAGACTCAAGGACTGGGGTAAGTGAAACAGGGGCTTGTTTCATCCACTGTCTAGCTATAGCCAGTTTTGCCGTCAAGAGGATAATAACACCTAGAAGACGGGATGATTTTGGGAGGTCTTGCAGACCGAAATGAAAGAGCGCCATACCTCCTGAGAGATCGCCAATGAGACCCAGTTTCTGGAGTAGCCCAGCCACCTGGTTCCAAAAATGCTTCAATTTGGGGCATTCCCACCAGATGTGGAGGTGAGTACCTCATTGGGCGCAGCCTCTCCAACAGTCTGCCGACCGGGAGGGGTACACTCTATGCAGCCTGGTTGGTACCCAGTGCCACCTAAGTAGGATTTTAAGATACAGTTCAAACAGGTTGGAGCAGCGCACTGCTGTGCCGACATCCTGAAGAGCACTTTGTCATTTACCATCCGGAGCCTCCACCCCCAGGTCTCTCTCCCAGTCCTTCGGGGACCGGATTTTTATGAAGTGAGGAGAGTCCAAAAGAATCCTGTAATGGAACGATAGAGAGCCTCGTAGAGGCCTAGCTGCTGACCATCTCCGCTCCCATTTAGTGAGAGCTCTCACATTAGCCCTCTGGAATCCCCAAGATAAGAGAAGCGAAACCAGGCGGAGGTATTCGAACTGTAGATCTCTGGGAAAACTGTCCGTCGGATAATTTAGGGGTGGGATAGCCAGGGCGTCTCCTCTGTACAATTCCGAGAGTAGCCTGAGCCCTAAGGCTTCCCACCTCCTGGGGTGGGATTCAGGAAGGCAATGTAGCAAAGCCTTGACAGAGTGTATAGGGGAGGGATGCGGGGCAACTGAGTCTAGAGGTTGGAGACCTCTCTAGAGTTTCAGGCAGGTCTTGACTATGCGGCAGTGTATTCCGCTCAGTACCTCTGCGTGGTCAGGGATCCATATGAGGTTGGCTATGTCCACTCCAGCAGGCAACAAGCCCTGCTCTATTTGGTACCACCTCACGGAGCAGTCCTTCACCCCCCAAGCAGCAATATGTGAGAGCATGGCAGCTTTATAGTATAATGAAATATTTGGCATCGACATGCCTCCGCATCTTTTTGTTTTTTGTAGTTGGGTCAGGGGAAGCCGCACATGCTGTCCCTTCCATACGTTTTTCGTAAAGATAGATTGAAAATGGTTGAGGAGATATGCCGGAACCGGGACCGGGAGGCATTGGAATAGATAGATCAGCTTTGGGAGCAGGAGCATCTTTACAGCCGCAATCCTACCCGTCCATGAGACCTCCGGGACCTTCCAACTAGAGACTGTCTGTTCAAGCTCTTTGAGCAGAGACCCATAATTTGTGGTCACTATTCTCTTAGGATCATGAGAGAGTACTACCCCCAGATGTTTCAGTCCTTCTGTTGACCACTTAAATGGATAGGACCCTCTCAGAGTCTCCAGAGTGGTTTCCGGTAGGCCAATAGCATAGGCCTCAGTCTTAGAATAGTTGAGTTTGTAATATGTTAAATTAGCAAATTCGGTCAGGATCTCAAACAACTCAGGGAGCGACTCCTCCGGGTCCGCCAGGAAGATCGTCAAGTCACCAGCAAAGAGAGCTAGGACCTGCGGTATATCATGCAACACTAAAGGTTGGATAGAGGGGGTCGTCCGGAGTCTTGTCGCTAGCGGTTCCATTATTAGAGCAAAAAGGAGTGGTGACAGAGGGCACCCCTGTCTCGTGCCATTCCGGATCTCAAAGGCTCTAGAGACAAACCCCAATCCTCTCACTCTAGTGAATGGGCCTGAATATAAAGCCATTACTTCCGTGATAAAAGTGGGTGGAAATCCGAAAGAGCGCAGGACCTCGACCATGTTTTCCCACCGGACCCTGTCGAAAGCTTTCTCAGCATCTAATGACAGGGTGACCAGTGGGATTCCAAGCGCAGCTGTCTCAAAAAAGATGTTCAGCAGGCGTCTGGTGTTGTCTGAGCCCTGTAGCCCCAGGGTAAACCCCACCTGATCATGATGGATCAAAACCGGGAGGATTTTATTTAGCCTTGAGGCTAGTATTTTTGCATATAGCTTTACATCTCCATTGATGAGAGATATTGGGTGGTAGCTCTCACAAAGCTCAGGGTTTTTCCCTGGCTTGGGTATAGTTATGATTTATGCCTCTAGGAAGTCTTGGGGGAAGCTACCAGTGTCCATGGCCTCGCCAAACACACGGACGAGAAGAGGACATAGCTGGGTCACAAATTTCTTTTAAAATAAGGCATCAAAGCTCTCCGGTCCTGGGGATTTATGTGCCTTCAGGCTCTTAATCATTTTCTCAATCTCCTCAACGGTGATGGGGGCAATAAGTTGTTCCCCCATACCCTCCGGGACCTGTGGTAAGTGGAGCCTATCAAGGAACTCAGGGATAGCGTGCGCTGGCGCATAACGAGTGCAGGGGTCATCAGCTATCTGATATAGACCTCTGTAATAGTCTGAGAAAACATCTCCTATATCGCTAGGAGAATAGAATTTCTTATCGTCTCTTGTAACGTAAACTATCTTATTCAGTAAGGTTCTTTGTTGGAGTTTGTGGGCCAAGAGCCGGTCCACCCTGTGCCCTTTGTGGTAGTATCTCTGTTTCAAGAGATAAAGTCCCCTCTGAACCCTCTCCAGCTCACAGGTCTCGATCTGTTTTCTGAGGGACTGGACTTTCCTAACTAGGGAATCTGTTCTAGTCCTTCTAAGCTGGGTTCTGGAGATAGAGTATTCGTGATATAGTTGGGCTAAACTGGCCCCTTTGCGTCTTCTAATCTCTGAGGATTTTTGCATAAAGAGCCCGCGGAGGTAGGCCTTAAGCGCCGCCCATAGAGTCAGCGCAGATGTGGATCCCGTGTCGTTTATACTCAAAAACCCCTCTATCTCCCATGTCCAGAGCGGAATCTGGGAGTCCACGAGGAGGTATTCTGGTAGGCGCCAGGAGAGCCCACCCTCCCCGGAGGGAGAGAAGGTGATATCTACAACTGAAACAACATAGAAAAGGAAGTGGGGATTTCACAATAAGAAATTCCCAAAAGTCTAGGTAAATCCAGCACAACTGTAAAATTAAATAAATGCACAACAAAAAGCTTGTATGTCAAAAACGATATAAATATTTATTAACTAAATGCACAATACACACATTCACATTCATACAGTGGATCCCACACAAAGCAGTGTGATAAAGTACTGGCCAAAAAGTTATTATCTGGTGCACCAGGGGAAATAGACAAAAAACAGTCCGTTTCAGACTTGCAGATATTTGTAATCCAATAAGTGCAGCGTTAATGCAAGAAATGGATGCAGTTATACAGTCCCCGGTGTATGGAGACCAGTTACTTCAGACTTGAACCCCAATAGTTACTGAGTCGAATAGTGCTTTAAAGGCGTAGCATAGGAGGAGCAATAGAAACACGCGTCTTTATTCACAGGTGCTGTATTCTTTTAAGACAGTAATATTCGGTGTACAGATGCGTATAACATATTCTACCTGTATTTGTTCACGAGGTCGCCCCTCCTAGCTGCCTCGTTCTTAGAGCGTCCAGACATCAAGGGTAAGTCAGGATGAGCAGGGGATCTGCTGTAAGGGCTGCCAAGCACGACGAGTCCAAACGCTCGTTTCGCTCCTTCAGTCAGTGCAGCATGGAGCTTCTTCCAGGTGCTAACGACACCTTGATTACCAGCCTTTTTATTGGATGCCGGGTTCCAGAATCTTTTTCATTTGATGAAATTCATGTCAATCACAATTAGCCGCTGTTACAATGTCTTTACAATTGTTACTTTTAAGTACAGCTAAATGCAGGGCTTCTCAAGTGACCAAGGTGAAGTATTCCATAGCAGAAATTGATTAGATACACTTCAATGATTCAGATACTCACTCACACACACATCCGCAACAAATCATATATACAAAATATACTAAAAACAATTTTATTTTAATACACCATTGTGCAATATTTAAAAAGACAATACTTAATTATAATGTTATGTGTGTCAAATTACTCTAACAACAAATATGTGCGATTTAGCTCATCATAGTAGTATATATTTACAATTTTGATTTATTTTGTTACTTTTGAGATCCCATATTCTCTACATACATAGAAATAAATGGAGATGTGCAGACAAAGTAAGGTATAAGGAATTAGCCTAAAAAGGAAGCAAATTCCAATTTTTCATTTAAGTCATTGGGAGATAGGGTGTTCAGTTTGTACATCCATCTTGTTTCTTTTTGTAAAAGAATTCTATCAATGTCCCCCCCGCGCATGCTCAGTTTAACTGATTCTATTCCAATAAAGTGAAGTTCATCAATTTTTGATTTGTGAAATTGAGCAAAATGTCTCGCCACTGGGCTATCAATATTGAAGTCCTTTATATCGTCTCTATGTTCTGTAATGCGGGAGCGTAATTCTCTAAAAGTTTTACCCACATAAAAACATTTACACGAGCAATAGAGAAGATATATGACTCCTTTTGTGGAACAATTAATGAATTAATTGATTTTATATGTGACTCCTGTATTCGTGCTAAAAGTCTAAGGCCTAGATTTGGAGTTCGGCGGTAGCCGTCAAAACCAGCGTTAGAGGCTCCTAACGCTGGTTTTGGCCGCCCGCTGGTATTTGGAGTCAGTGATTAAAGGGTCTAACGCTCACTTTTCAGCCGCGACTTTTCCATACCGCAGATCCCCCTACGCCATTTGCGTAGCCTATCTTTTCAATGGGATCTTTCTAACGCCAGTATTTAGAGTCGTTTCTGAAGTGAGCGTTAGAGCTCTAACGACAAGATTCCAGCCGCCTGAAAATAGCAGGAGTTAAGAGCTTTCTGGCTAACGCCGGTTCATAAAGCTCTTAACTACTGTACCCTAAAGTACACTAACACCCATAAACTACCTATGTACCCCTAAACCGAGCTCCCCCCACATCGCCGCCACTCGATTAAAATTTTTAACCCCTAATCTGCCGACCGCCACCTACGTTATACTTATGTACCCCTAATCTGCTGCCCCTAACCCCGCCGACCCCTATATTATATTTATTAACCCCTAACTTGCCCCCCACAACGTCGCTGCCAGCTACTTAAAATAATTAACCCCTAATCTTCCGACCGCAAATCGCCGCCACCTACGTTATCCCTATGTACCCCTAATCTGCTGCCCTAACATCGCTGACCCCTATATTATATTTATTAACCCCTAATCTGCCCCCCTCAACGTCGCCGACACCTGCCTACATTTATTAACCCCTAATCTGCCGAGCGGACCTGAGCGCTACTATAATAAAGTTATTAACCCCTAATCCGCCTCACTAACCCTATAATAAATAGTATTAACCCCTAATCTGCCCTCCCTAACATCGCCGACACCTACCTTCAATTATTAACCCCTAATCTGCCGAGCGGAGCTCACCGCTATTCTAATAAATTGATTAACCCCTAAAGCTAAGTCTAACCCTAACACTAACACCCCCCTAAGTTAAATATAATTTTTATCTAACGAAATAAATTAACTCTTATTAAATAAATGATTCCTATTTAAAGCTAAATACTTACCTGTAAAATAAATCCTAATATAGCTACAATATAAATTATAATTATATTATAGCTATTTTAGGATTAATATTTATTTTACAGGCAACTTTGTAATTATTTTAACCAGGTACAATAGCTATTAAATAGTTAAGAACTATTTAATAGTTACCTAGTTAAAATAATAACAAATTTACCTGTAAAATAAATCCTAACCTAAGATATAATTAAACCTAACACTACCCTATCAATAAAATAATTAAATAAACTACCTACAATTACCTACAATTAACCTAACACTACACTATCAATAAATTAATTAAACACAATTCCTACAAATAAATACAATTAAATAAACTAGCTAAAGTACAAAAAATAAAAAAGAACTAAGTTACAGAAAATAAAAAATATTTACAAACATAAGAAAAATATTACAACAATTTTAAACTAATTACACCTACTCTAAGCCCCCTAATAAAATAACAAAGCCCCCCAAAATAAAAAATTCCCTACCCTATTCTAAATTAAAAAAATTACAAGCTCTTTTACCTTACCAGCCCTGAACAGGGCCCTTTGCGGGGCATGCCCCAAGAATTTCAGCTCTTTTGCCTGTAAAAGAATAAATACAATACCCCCCCCCCAACATTACAACCCACCACCCACATACCCCTAATCTAACCCAAACCCCCCTTAAATAAACCTAACACTAAGCCCCTGAAGATCTTCCTACCTTGTCTTCACCATCCAGGTTCACCGATCCGTCCTGAAGAGCTCCTCCGATGTCCTGATCCAAGCCCAAGCGGGGGCTGAAGAGGTCCATGATCCGGTCAAAGTCTTCATCCAAGCGGGGCAGAAGAGGATCTTCCATCCGATTGAAGTCATCATCCAGGCGGCATCTTCTATGGTCTTCCATCCGGAGCGAAGCGGCAGGATCCTGAAGACCTCCAGCGCGGAACATCCATCCGGACCGACGACTGAACGACGAATGACTGTTCCTTTAAGGGACGTCATCCAAGATGGCGTCCCTCGAATTCCGATAGGCTGATAGGATTCTATCAGCCAATCGGAATTAAGGTAGGAATTTTCTGATTGGCTGATGGAATCAGCCAATCAGAATCAAGTTCAATCCGATTGGCTGATCCAATCAGCCAATCAGATTGAGCTTGCATTCTATTGGCTGTTCCGATCAGCCAATAGAATGCGAGCTCAATCTGATTGGCTGATTGGATCGGCCAATCGGATTGAACTAGATTCTGATTGGCTGATTCCATCAGCCAATCAGAAAATTCCTACCTTAATTCCGATTGGCTGATAGAATCCTATCAGCCAATCGGAATTCGAGGGACGCCATCTTGGATGACGTCCCTTAAAGGAACAGTCATTCGTCGTTCAGTCGTCGGTCCGGATGGATGTTCCGCGCTGGAGGTCTTCAGGATCCTGCCGCTTCGCTCCGGATGGAAGACCATAGAAGATGCCGCCTGGATGATGACTTCAATCGGATGGAAGATCCTCTTCTGCCCCGCTTGGATGAAGACTTTGACCGGATCATGGACCTCTTCAGCCCCCGCTTGGGCTTGGATCAGGACATCGGAGGAGCTCTTCAGGACGGATCGGTGAACCTGGATGGTGAAGACAAGGTAGGAAGATCTTCAGGGGCTTAGTGTTAGGTTTATTTAAGGGGGGTTTGGGTTAGATTAGGGGTATGTGGGTGGTGGGTTGTAATGTTGGGGGGGGGTATTGTATTTATTCTTTTACAGGCAAAAGAGCTGAAATTCTTGGGGCATGCCCCGCAAAGGGCCCTGTTCAGGGCTGGTAAGGTAAAAGAGCTTGTAATTTTTTTAATTTAGAATAGGGTAGGGAATTTTTTATTTTGGGGGGCTTTGTTATTTTATTAGGGGGCTTAGAGTAGGTGTAATTAGTTTAAAATTGTTGTAATATTTTTCTTATGTTTGTAAAAAAAAAATTATTTTCTGTAACTTAGTTCTTTTTTATTTTTTGTACTTTAGCTAGTTTATTTAATTGTATTTATTTGTAGGAATTGTGTTTAATTAATTTATTGATAGGGTAGTGTTAGGTTTAATTATATCTTAGGTTAGGATTTATTTTACAGGTAAATTTGTTATTATTTTAACTAGGTAACTATTAAATAGTTCTTAACTATTTAATAGCTATTGTACCTGGTTAAAATAATTACAAAGTTGCCTGTAAAATAAATATTAATCCTAAAATAGCTATAATATAATTATAATTTATATTGTAGCTATATTAGGATTTATTTTACAGGTAAGTATTTAGCTTTAAATAGGAATCATTTATTTAATAAGAGTTAATTTATTTCGTTAGATGTAAATTATATTTAAGTTAGAGGGGTGTTAGTGTTAGGGTTAGACTTAGCGTTAGGGGTTAATCCATTTATTAGAATAGCGGTGAGCTCCGCTCGGAAGATTAATAATTGAAGGTAGGTGTCGGCGATGTTAGGGAGGGCAGATTAGGGGTTTATACTATTTATGATAGGGTTAGTGAGGCGGATTAGGGGTTAATAACTTTATTATAGTAGCGCTCAGGTCCGCTCGGCAGATTAGGGGTTAATAAGTGTAGGCAGGTGTCGGCGATGTTGAGGGGGGCAGATTAGGGGTTAATAAATATAATATAGGGGTCGGCGAGGTTAGGGCAGCAGATTAGGGGTACATAGGGATAACGTAGGTTGCGGCGGTTTACGGAGCGGCAGATTAGGGGTTAAAAAAAATATGCAGGGGTCAGCGATAGCGGGGGCGGCAGATTAGGGGTTAATAAGTGTAAGGCTAGGGGTGTTTAGACTCGGGGTACATGTTAGAGTGTTAGGTGCAGACGTAGGAAGTGTTTCCCCATCGGAAACAATGGGGCTGCGTTAGGAGCTGAACGCTGCTTTTTTGCAGGTGTTAGGTTTTTTTACAGCTCAAACAGCCCCATTGTTTCCTATGGGAGAATCGTGCACGAGCACGTTTTTGAGGCTGGCCGCGTCCGTAAGCAACTCTGGTATCGAGAGTTGCATTTGCGGTAAAAATGCTCTACGCTCCTTTTTTGGAGCCTAACGCAGCATTTGATTAAACTCTCGATACCAGAGTTAAATTTATGGTGCGGCCAGAAAAAAGCCCGCGGAGCGTTAACAGCCCTTTTACCGCCGAACTCCAAATCTAGGCCTTAGTTTTCTGCACGAATTGACAGCAGACACAGTGATTACAGGGGGAACTGCCGACTATTTTTTGGGCATTGCGTTCTAACCAGTTACATGTAGGCACTTTGTTAAATTCGCTCTTGACAAGGAGATCTTTCAAATTGTTAGGTCTCCTTGCTGTCATTAGGGGATAATCCCCCACATGTTGGTGTAATGTAGAATCATTAGTCAGCAAATGCCAGTTGTTGTTTAAAATACTTTTAACTTTACTCCAATGGGCATTATATTTAGTAATAAATCTGATTTTAGTGTCTTCCACATTCTCACTTTTGGTATTCTTTTTATACAGCAGATCTTTTCTTTGATGCTGAGATGCTCTATAGAGTGCTCTTTTTACGCATCTTTTTGAATAGCCTCTCTCCAAAAAACGAGTCGCCATATCTTTTGCCTGTTGTTTAAAGGTTTGGTCTCTAGAGCAAATTCTGCGTAGCCGCAGAAATTGCCCATAGGGGATACCCCTCTTAAGGTTTTCAGGATGATGACTCGTTCCCAAGAGAAGGCTATTGGTTGCAGTCGGTTTTCGGAACACTTCTGTTTCAATTTTACCTTCGTTCTTACTAATTTTTAAGTCCAAAAAATTAATAGTACTAGAATCATAACTACAAGTTAAGAAGATATTTAAATTATTCTTATTCAGGAGGGAAACAAATTTAAGTAGATCCTCCTCACTGCCGTCCCATAGCAGGAGGATATCATCCACATATCTGATCCAGAGGGCTACATGCGCCTCAACTATGTCAGAATGCTCACCAAAAACAATTTGATCTTCCCATCCACCAAGATGTAAACAGGCATAAGTTGGGGCGCATGTAGCCCCCATTGCTGTCCCTTGTTTCTGTTTATAATATTTGCCATCAAAAATGAAAATATAGTAAGATTATCATTGACAATCTTTGTAGTTTGGACTTGTGTCAACTCCTGAGAGACATTTTGAACAAAAACCGAAATATTTGGAATGGAGGAAAAAGAGGGCATGTAAGTAGATTTTTTCTTTAAATCTGTTTTTGGAAGGATATCTGTAATTTCATTACTCTGTTCATAGAGAAGAGTCTCCAGACAATCCAGAGTATCCCTCTCTTTTCTACAGGCCAGATCTACTTGTATTTTTGGCGTCATTATCTTTTTTAAAGCGAGTTTTCTCGCAAAAAGATGTAAGTCCTTGGTGACTTCGAATAAATCTAGACTATTAGAAGGGCAAAAACTAAGTCCCTTTTCCAGTACTTTTATATGTTCGCGATTTAGGGGGAATGAGGAAAGGTTGACAATACCCATTTTATGAGAGGGGGGCTGAGGGCCTAAAAGTGAGTCACTTTCCTCTTCTAGTTGTATCTCATGCGGTTTCTGGTAATCATATATTGTCCCTGATGTCGTCTGTTCCCCCTCCCTCTTCCTTCTCTCCTCTCTTGGGATTGCCCTCCCGTGCCTCCTCCTCCCACCTCGTCTAGTCCTACCCCTAAAGGGCGCATACGTTGGTTATTTGAATCATTATTTTTATTTTCACCATCAGAATCCATATCAGAATTATCTGTACCTGAATCATAATAATTTATTGTGTTAATTCTATTCCTATATATATAGATTTTGTTTCTCCTGTAGTCTTCCTGATCCCTTATTAATTTCCTCCTCTTGCGTGTTTTTAGTTCCCCTTGCAATTTTTCTATAAGTTTTTGTGTCTCTTTATTTAATTTCTCAAATGATGTGTCATTTTCAAATTTGTGCAAACATTCGTACACATCATCCACATCTTTTTTTAAATTTTTCCAATTTTTTGCCATCCTCCTCTATTATTAATGCAATCAGATCAAGTGAGCATTTTGTTAATATTTCATTCCATTTAGCTATAAATTCATTATCCACGTCTACACCTCGCAAATTAATGCCAGGGTCTAGGTGGATTCTCAGACCTCTAGGAATTATCTCCATCTTTAAATAGTTAGTAAGACTTTGATGTTCCCATTTAATTTTTATTTGTTTTGTCAATTTTTTCTTATACAGTTTGAATGCAGAAACAACATCATGTATGGCCTCATCTTCCCCCTCTATCTGCACATCTCCAGTCATTGTAAAGGCTTCATTAATATCAGTAGACCAACGTTCATCCGATAATTTAAATGCCATATTTAAGAGAAATATATATATATATATATATATATAGGGTCTCAAAATTGCGATTTGGCAACAAAGCTTTTAATCCTTAAGATAATTTAAATAAAATGAAAAAATGTCTTGTAATTAATATTTCAATATTTTTAGAAGGTGCAAACTCAGAAACTCCAAGGTAGAAATTACTCTTATTCGGAGCTAATAAATATAGTAGACAAAAAAGACACAAAAAGAGAGAGTTGCACACTAATAAGTTAATTCACTAGAGAACAGGTGCTTCCTAGAAAGATACATATGAAACAACATAGAAAAGGAAGTGGGGATTTCACAATAAGAAATTCCCAAAAGTCTAGGTAAATCCAGCACAACTGTAAAATTAAATAAATGCACAACAAAAAGCTTGTATGTCAAAAACGATATAAATATTTATTAACTAAATGCACAATACACACATTCACATTCATACAGTGGATCCCACACAAAGCAGTGTGATAAAGTACTGTAAAAATGTAAAAAAGATGTGGATGATGTGTACGAATGTTTGCACAAATTTGAAAATGACACATCATTTGAGAAATTAAATAAAGAGACACAAAAACGTATAGAAAAATTGCAAGGGGAACTAAAAACACGCAAGAGGAGGAAATTAATAAGGGATCAGGAAGACTACAGGAGAAACAAAATCTATATATATAGGAATAGAATTAACACAATAAATTATTATGATTCAGGTACAGATAATTCTGAAATGGATTCTGATGGTGAAAATAAAAATAATGATTCAAATAACCAACGTATGCGCCCTTTAGGGGTAGGACTAGACGAGGTGGGAGGAGGAGGCACGGGAGGGCAATCCCAAGAGAGGAGAGAAGGAAGAGGGAGGGGGAACAGACGACATCAGGGACAATATATGATGACCAGAAACTGCATGAGATACAACTAGAAGAGGAAAGTGACTCACTTTTAGGCCCTCAGCCCCCCTCTCATAAAATGGGTATTGTCAACCTTTCCTCATTCCCCCTAAATCGCGAACATATAAAAGTACTGGAAAAGGGACTTAGTTTTTGCCCTTCTAATAGTCTAGATTTATTCGAAGTCACCAAGGACTTACATCTTTTTGCGAGAAAACTCGCTTTAAAAAAGATAATGACGCCAAAAATACAAGTAGATCTGGCCTGTAGAAAAGAGAGGGATACTCTGGATTGTCTGGAGACTCTTCTCTATCAACAGAGTAATGAAATTACAGATATCCTTCCAAAAACAGATTTAAAGAAAAAATCTACTTACATGCCCTCTTTTTCCTCCATTCCAAATATTTCGGTTTTTGTTCAAAATGTCTCTCAGGAGTTGACACAAGTCCAAACTACAAAGATTGTCAATGATAATCTTACTAAATCTGAACGAAGAGCCCTTAAAGAACTGATTAATCATCAGGAATTGGTCATAAAACCGGCCGACAAGGGGGGTAATGTTGTCATCCTTACTCAAGAATACTACATTAAAGAAGCAATGCAGCAATTACTTGATGAAACTCAATGTGCCAAATCTTCTTTTGAGGAATTTCATAGATCTCACAATGAACTTCTTTTTCTATTAAATGGAGCACGTAGAATTAATTTGATTACAAGCCAAGAGTTTGGCTTTTTGTATAATCATAAACCAAAAACACCAGTCTTCTACTGGATACCAAAGTTACATAAATCCATTAAAAATTCACCTGGACGCCCCATCATTTCTGGGATGGGGGGCCCCACTGAAGGAATAAGTAACTATGTTGAAAGGTTTTTACAGCCATTTGTAAATGACTTACGTACTTTTGTCCAAGATTCAACAGATGTGATTAAAAAACTTGATGGGATCAATGTCTCTGACAAGACTATTTTGGTCTCGTTGGATGTTGAATCCTTATATTCTTCAATTCCCCACTCTATTGGAATTGCAACTTGTGAAAAATTTCTCAACACAAGAGGAGTGGGCTATAGTAAACATTCTAAATTTGTAAATGAACTTTTGAAATTTGTTCTGGAAAACAATATTTTCATTTTTGATGGCAAATATTATAAACAGAAACAAGGGACAGCAATGGGGGCTACATGCGCCCCAACTTATGCCTGTTTACATCTTGGTGGATGGGAAGATCAAATTGTTTTTGGTGAGCATTCTGACATAGTTGAGGCGCATGTAGCCCTCTGGATCAGATATGTGGATGATATCCTCCTGCTATGGGACGGCAGTGAGGAGGATCTACTTAAATTTGTTTCCCTCCTGAATAAGAATAATTTAAATATCTTCTTAACTTGTAGTTATGATTCTAGTACTATTAATTTTTTGGACTTAAAAATTAGTAAGAACGAAGGTAAAATTGAAACAGAAGTGTTCCGAAAACCGACTGCAACCAATAGCCTTCTCTTGGGAACGAGTCATCATCCTGAAAACCTTAAGAGGGGTATCCCCTATGGGCAATTTCTGCGGCTACGCAGAATTTGCTCTAGAGACCAAACCTTTAAACAACAGGCAAAAGATATGGCGACTCGTTTTTTGGAGAGAGGCTATTCAAAAAGATGCGTAAAAAGAGCACTCTATAGAGCATCTCAGCATCAAAGAAAAGATCTGCTGTATAAAAAGAATACCAAAAGTGAGAATGTGGAAGACACTAAAATCAGATTTATTACTAAATATAATGCCCATTGGAGTAAAGTTAAAAGTATTTTAAACAACAACTGGCATTTGCTGACTAATGATTCTACATTACACCAACATGTGGGGGATTATCCCCTAATGACAGCAAGGAGACCTAACAATTTGAAAGATCTCCTTGTCAAGAGCGAATTTAACAAAGTGCCTACATGTAACTGGTTAGAACGCAATGCCCAAAAAATAGTCGGCAGTTCCCCCTGTAATCACTGTGTCTGCTGTCAATTCGTGCAGAAAACTAAGACTTTTAGCACGAATACAGGAGTCACATATAAAATCAATTCATTCATTAATTGTTCCACAAAAGGAGTCATATATCTTCTCTATTGCTCGTGTAAATGTTTTTATGTGGGTAAAACTTTTAGAGAATTACGCTCCCGCATTACAGAACATAGAGACGATATAAAGGACTTCAATATTGATAGCCCAGTGGCGAGACATTTTGCTCAATTTCACAAATCAAAAATTGATGAACTTCACTTTATTGGAATAGAATCAGTTAAACTGAGCATGCGCGGGGGGGGACATTGATAGAATTCTTTTACAAAAAGAAACAAGATGGATGTACAAACTGAACACCCTATCTCCCAATGGCTTAAATGAAAAATTGGAATTTGCTTCCTTTTTAGGCTAATTCCTTATACCTTACTTTGTCTGCACATCTCCATTTATTTCTATGTATGTAGAGAATATGGGATCTCAAAAGTAACAAAATAAATCAAAATTGTAAATATATACTACTATGATGAGCTAAATCGCACATATTTGTTGTTAGAGTAATTTGACACACATAACATTATAATTAAGTATTGTCTTTTTAAATATTGCACAATGGTGTATTAAAATAAAATTGTTTTTAGTATATTTTGTATATATGATTTGTTGCGGATGTGTGTGTGAGTGAGTATCTGAATCATTGAAGTGTATCTAATCAATTTCTGCTATGGAATACTTCACCTTGGTCACTTGAGAAGCCCTGCATTTAGCTGTACTTAAAAGTAACAATTGTAAAGACATTGTAACAGCGGCTAATTGTGATTGACATGAATTTCATCAAATGAAAAAGATTCTGGAACCCGGCATCCAATAAAAAGGCTGGTAATCAAGGTGTCGTTAGCACCTGGAAGAAGCTCCATGCTGCACTGACTGAAGGAGCGAAACGAGCGTTTGGACTCGTCGTGCTTGGCAGCCCTTACAGCAGATCCCCTGCTCATCCTGACTTACCCCTGATGTCTGGACGCTCTAAGAACGAGGCAGCTAGGAGGGGCGACCACGTGAACAAATACAGGTAGAATATGTTATACGCATCTGTACACCGAATATTACTGTCTTAAAAGAATACAGCACCTGTGAATAAAGACGCGTGTTTCTATTGCTCCTCCTATGCTACGCCTTTAAAGCACTATTCGACTCAGTAACTATTGGGGTTCAAGTCTGAAGTAACTGGTCTCCATACACCGGGGACTGTATAACTGCATCCATTTCTTGCATTAACGCTGCACTTATTGGATTACAAATATCTGCAAGTCTGAAACGGACTGTTTTTTGTCTATTTCCCCTGGTGCACCAGATAATAACTTTTTGGCCAGTACTTTATCACACTGCTTTGTGTGGGATCCACTGTATGAATGTGAATGTGTGTATTGTGCATTTAGTTAATAAATATTTATATCGTTTTTGACATACAAGCTTTTTGTTGTGCATTTATTTAATTTTACAGCTGGATTTACCTAGACTTTTGGGAATTTCTTATTGTGAAATCCCCACTTCCTTTTCTATGTTGTTTCATATGTATCTTTCTAGGAAGCACCTGTTCTCTAGTGAATTAACTTATTAGTGTGCAACTCTCTCTTTTTGTGTCTTTTTTGTCTGATATCTACAACTACTGCGTCGTGGTCCGACCATACACAAGGTACGATCCTAGCCGCAGCTACTGTCTGTAACGTCCATGAGTGACAAAAAAAATAATCTAGCCGGTCAAAGGACTGGGAGGGAGATGAATAACAGCTGTAGTCGTCCACATCAGGGTGCAGAGCCCTCCAGACGTCATGGTATGAGTGTTGTGAGACAACGCTTCTAAAGAGATTAGAGTAATGGTCCTCTCCCTGCCTTGGAGGACCCTTCAGTTGTGACTTTCTATCCCTGCGCGGGTCCCACACTAGGTTACAGTCACCACCTATAATAACATGGCCCTGTTTAAGTCTGCCGACCTTACACCAGCGTGACCAAAATGTTGTCCAACCAACAAACACAAATGATGTAGCGACCGGAGGGGTCTGATTCAAGGTAGATGGGCTCGTAGGAGACATGCCTACAAACTAGGACAGTAACTCCTCTGGCTTTTTTGTGAAACATTGAGGACAGGCGAACCGGAAAATCTCTGGGGTGGAACATGGCGGCCCGAGACCCCATCCAGTGGGTCTCCTGTATGAACACAATATCAAGGCGTTGGGTTTTCAAAAATTTAAGGAGTAAACTCCTTTTTGTAGAAGAATTCAGGCCCTAACGTTCAGCGTCTCATTGCGGGAGAGAAAAAAAAAAGAGGGAGGTGTCAGGTAAAGATAATGGGAGGTAGGGGGACTTACTAGATTCCACTAGGTTGTCCGGGCTGGGCAGAGGCTACTACACTCTGCCAAATAGGGAGTGCGGAGGACAGAATAAACAGTCCCTAACCGCACCAAAAATGTAACCCCTGGGGGGGGGGAGGTGGCCGAGGAGAAGAGAACTCGGAGGTTCCCTTCCACCGCCGGCGTGTGGTGTATAGTCAGTAATCATCATATATGAGGAGCTGTGGCCAGGTAGTCTTAGGGGGAAAACAGGAGAAAGGATAGTAGGGGAAGGCTTTGGGAAGGGGGAGGGGGGGGTAAAGGGTCTAGGTTGATGTTGAGGGAGTAATGTACTTATATGGTACCTTCGGGTCTCAGGTATCTGGAAACGATGGGGGGTCTAAAGGTTCCTAAGGGCCTGTGACATCAGGCATATCATGTAGTTTTTAAAGGGTAGGTAGGTACATGTATTCAGACATGTAACAGCTATTGTTAAACATAGCCTGCAAAAACACTGGGAAGTAATGGGTGGTAGACAGGCCCGAAGCGGGCATAGAGTGAGAGTGTCGAAGGGAAAGGGAGGGGGAGAGCAGATCTTGAAGATCATGCTGGAGTTGGGTTCAGGAAATGGAGGGGCAGGCGGGAAGGGCATAGCGAAAGATGTGCTGGAGGCAGCTATATCTGCAGGAGGGCGCTTGGAAGGGAAGAGGGAGGAGTAGGAAGGGGAAGACTAGAGGGAGGGGGAAGGTTAGGTGGGTGACATGAGGGTTCATTTTTCCTGGGAAGGAAAGAGGGATGGTGGAAGGAAGGTAGCACAATAGTGAGAGGGCATTAGAGTCAGGAGGGGTAACGGGAAGAGCGGGCTGCAGGGCAGGGGGAAGGGCAGGGGGGTTGTTGATGGAGGTGAGAAGATATGCGAGGGGAACACATAGTCATTAGAAGTACCTCCATACAAACCATTAACCTAGAGTCCTAAGTGGAATATTATACAAGATTCTGCAGTGCACAACATTTTGACATTATTCAAAGGACGGGTCACCTCCTCAGCAGTCCCCCCTGTATGGGGAGCCCTCCCTGACGTCTAGAGTAGAGTGAGGAGAGAGGTAGCAGCTTAGGCAGCTGGAAACGATGAGGGGGTCATAACCTGTAGGGACACCCAGAAGTAATGGATAGTGAGCAGGCCCGAGCTGGGCATAAAGTGAGAGTATCTGAAGGGGAAGAGGGGAAGTGCAGACCCTGAAGGTCATGCTGGGGTGAGTTCAGGAAGTGGAGAGGTAGACAGACAAGGTAGGGTATGAGGAGAGATGAGTGAGAGAGGCAGTAATAGCCGCAAGGGGGTGCATGGAGGGGAGGGCGGGAGAAATGGGAAAGGGAAGAATAGAGGAATAGAGAAGGTGGTTAGATGGATGACATGAGGTTCCGTCCTTCCCAGGAAGGAAAGAGGAGTGGGTGGGAAGGAAGGTAGTACAATAGTGAGAGGGCATCAGAGCCAAAAAGGCAATGGGAAGAGCGGGCTGCAGGGCAAGGGGGAGGCAAAGGGGAAGGTGATGAAGATGAGGAGAGATGTGAGAAGAGCACATAATCATTAGATGTACCTCTATGCAAACCATTAACCTAGAATCCTAGGTGAAATATTATACAGTTCCGACAGTGCAAGTTAAACTCAGATACACATAAAGAAAAACAGTATGTACTCAACATTTTGACATTACTCGAATGACAGGTCACCTCCCCAGCCTCTCTCGTAAGGGAGCCCTCCCAAAGTCTAGAGTGGCGTGTGGAGAAAAGCAGCAAGATTGGGAAGAGGGAAAAATCGAGGGAGGGGGAATGGAGTAGATGGGTGTGGGGGGGGGGGGAATGACAGGGTCTAGTGGGAGGGCGGCTGGGAAAAAAAGGAGGTGGTAGGAAGACAGGGAAGGCCAGAGCCAGGAAAGGAGGTGGGAAGACGGGTTAGTGGAGTGGGGGAAATGGGAGGAAGGATGGAAGAGATGAGGAAGGCTAGGGAGAGAGACCATAGTCATCAGGAGCACCATTGTGTAGAACATAAACTTGGATACATAAGTGGAACACTATAAATAACTAGTAGTGTATATTCAACTCAATTAGGCAATATGCAGTTAGCAAAAACTAGATAGTCTTTCAAAAGTACATTACCAGATCCCTGGTTATCTCCAGCTCTCAGGAGCAAGCACAGTCCTTATAGAGAAATGGTCCACTCTGGGCAGGCCGTATCTCAGTCTTCTAGTGGAGTGAGAACCAAATTTACAAAACTCAAACAACTTGTGGTGGGGGATAGGGAGAGGAAAAGAACACGGGACAGGGAGTGATGTATAGGAGGGCCCATCAACTGTTCCTTTCCAGATCTTCAGCACCATCTTGATGCCAGAAAGTAACACAGTCCTCTCGGGAGTTGGACAGCAATAGGCAGTCTACACATCACCTGCAGAGGGGTGATTAGGTAATTGTTAGACCTCCGTGAATGTCTTGGGGAGTTTTGGATCAGTGCCCGGGGTCTTGTCGAGGTGGATCTTGTCTGTCTGGGTTCCAGGGCTGAGCTCCCACTCTCAGCATAGGCCCCACTCTCTGCGGACGGGGAGGGTCGTCATTTCAGTTTACAGCAGGCAAGTTCCAGACTCTTAGGAGGTCCTGCGCCTGCCGTGGCGTTAGCGCAGTGTGCTGGGCCCCATCTTTGGTGATGATCAGTTTGGTTGGAAATCCCCACCTGTACCGGATTTGGTGGGCTCTCAGAGCTTTAGTGGTTTCACTGAAATTTCGTCTTTGTTGTAGTGTGAATGGGGACACATCAGGATACAGCGAGACATCCCTAAATTGTTCCGGAAGTTGGGGTTGTCTCAGGGTGATTTTCAAGAGTCTATCTTTGAAGGACAAATAATGTAATCTGGCTATGGTGTCCCTGGGCTTATCCATAGGTAGATTTTGCGGCCTAGCAGCCCTGTGTATTCTGTCTATTCTCGCATCCTGTTCCCCTGATGGACCTAAGATGGATCTAAATAATGCTTGGGCGAATTTTTCCAGTTCCTGGGGCCCCACAGACTCTGGGATTCCCCGGATTTCAGGTCCACCAGCTTTGCCTCCAAGGAGGACACCTGATCCGCTAGATTTTGCGTATAGCTGACCCAATTTGTGTGGTCAACTAGCAGGTCTTCCTGCTTGCGTTCTAAAATGTCCGTTCGCTCATTAACTGTGACAATGTCTTTTCTGAGATCATCAAAGGACCTCTCTAGTTTATCAAATCTTTTTGTGAATGACTGAGTCTGCTGGTCTAGTAGCAATTTCATAGAATCCATAGTGATCGTTCCAGCCTGCATGCGGGAGGGTGGTGAGCTCCGCACGCTAGCCCTTCCCTCTGACAGAGGAGGGGAGACAGATCTGTCATCATCTGAGATGTCTGGTAGTGGGTCCCTGATGGGTTGAAAATGGTCCCGAACTGTATGTTTTGAAGGGTGCAATCCCTTTGATTTCCTCTTGGTTTGTTGTGACATTATGAGCTAGGGGCTGCAGCCAATAATGGGCGATGCGTTGAGAGGTGTTATACAGGGAGAGGGTCACTGGAGGGAAACCTGGCAAATACAGCTGGCTAACACCGGCAGGGAGGGACACCACAGGGCTTAGCACATCATGGCTGCGTTACGTATGCTAGACAGCTTGGAAAGTTCTTTTACAGGCTGTGTCAGCAGTGAACTACAGTGTAAATAGGTAGAAGTGCAGGTATCAGATGGCTCCTAGTAATAGCAAGTCCTGACAGGATGTGTCTCTCCCTTGGGTAGAAAAATTGCCACCACTGGGCACAGCCGGGAAAAGGATGTAGGATATGACCCACCCTGGTAGGCAGAGTGGGAAAGGAGGGGGAGAGACACTATAGAGCTGCGTTTGTCTGAGGAATAGGTAGGGATCTTGAATCCCGGGTTATGACAGGGCTTGGAGATCAAAGCCATGTGGAGTGCTGCAGTAAATCTCTGTGTCAACAGGTTCCTGTAGGCATAATCCGTGTGCTGAATAAAGTCAGTGCATAAAGTAAAGTAAATGAAAAATATCTGGCTTGGCATATCAGCACAGTCCCTAGGCCTCAAGCCAATTGTGGGTGTTCAGTGTTCAGTGTAAGGCCCCTAAGCTGGGAGGTATCACAGTGTCAGCAGGTTGCTGCAGGGTAATTTTTATTTAAAGGCAGAGTTGGGAATAGTCTCTGTTCATCCAGACCCTTGCAGCCTGTTCTGAGGAGTCAATCAAAAAGCCTCCAATAGGCCTGTCAGCTATTGGGCCTCTGGCGCAGTATTAATTATGGGACCAGTGGTTTCATAAACTATTCAGCAGGCTTTCGGGGTTCCCCGGGGGGGGGGACAAGCCCCGTGCTGAAGCTTACCTTTGCAGTGATGGCCACGTGGTAGTGGGAGCGTTGTGCGGGGCTCCGGTCTGCAGCCGATGTGATCTGTTGTCTGCCTGATAGGTAAGTATGGCCGCCACCGTCAAAGGCTCTGAATTGCCCCCCGTAGCTGCAGTCAGGTAGCTGGGCCGTCGGTAGGGTAGTTGGAGCTCCGGCGGTTGCTTCTTCTCCTGGGTCGCGGTCCGGTGACGTCACAGGTAATGGCGCCGTTCGCGCCTTTTCGCCGCCGGGCCGCTTCTTCTTGGGCCTAAGTCTGCTGTTCCAGTCCGAGTCAGGTGAGCAGCTGGTTGAGCAAGGAAGATGCCGGATGTCCTCCGCTAATGCGGTAGCGCGGTGCCAGTCCTCAAGGTCTGTTGCCGGGTCGTGGGCTGTTGAAAGTTAAGGCAATTGCCGTGATATGCCCAGAGATGGTAAAAAGGTCCAATAAAGGGAAAAAGGTCCCAGCCTAGAGCTTAGTCGGGTGCTGAGTGCAATAGGAGCAAGAATAATCGGGAATTAGGGAGAAAAAGCAAACTTTTTAGGGTTTAATTACTATGGGCTCCAGGAGCTCTATGTAGACACGTCTGCTATGTTCTCTAGTCAGCTCCGCCCCCCATGTGTTGCTTTTTTAATGTGGAATCTAATTTTATTTGCCAAATAGATTTACAGGAAGAACTAATATAGAGCTGATTTTGAAAAGTAAGCTCTACATAATTTATTGATATACAGATATGGTCGAACGTATTAGTACCCTTGCATTTTAATCAAATAATGCTCCATTCACGCTGAACAGTATCTTTTATCATCCATACATTGTTTTTTTGCACAATGTATGGATTAAATTCTTGTTTAGTCTATAATAAATTCTAAAATGACCTGGTCGATACTACTAATACTCTTTAGAAGTTAAAATAAACAATGTTTTGCAGTGATACTTTAAGTAGACTATTCTCATTTAATTAGTGTCACAGTTGTCTTCAATCTTATAATCACTCATTCAACCAGTTTTAAGGGAGAAAAGTACTCACTCTGCTGTTATGTGTCTCTGTGTATATCATTCTGAACATGGAAAAGAGAAGGAAAACCAGCGTTGTCTGAGGAGGTTGGAACGAAGGCAATAGCCAAGCACGGTCAACGTAAATACTACAAAACCATTTCTAAAGAGCTTACTGTTCCTGTGAGATTGTTGCCAATATTATTACGAAGTTTAAGACACGTGGGATTGTAGCCAGCATCCCTGGATGTAGCCGCAAGAGGAAAACTAACCCAATAATGATGAGAAAGATTGTTAAAATTGTGGAGAAAGAACCAAGTACAACTTCAAAACAGATCCAAGCCGATGTTTAAGTTCAAGGTGCAACAGTTTTTAGTTGCACCATTCATTCCTGTCTGAATGAAAAGGGGTTCCATGGTAGAAGACCTAGGAAGACCCCACTTCTAAGAGAGAGAGACAAAAAAAGCCCGACTGGAGTTTGCCAAAGTGCATGTTGATAAGTCACAGTCCTTCTGGGAGAATGTCCTTTGGCCCGACAAAACAAGAGTAGAGCTTTTTGGCAAATCACAACAACTCCATGTTAACAACAGGAGAAAAAAAGAATATTTCAAAGAAAAGAACACAATCCCTACTAAGAGACAATGGCCACTATTTATCAAATGTCTTGCGGATCAGGTCCGCAAGACATCGCTGAATGCGGAGAGCAATACGCTCTCAATATTCAGCATTGCACCAACAGCTCACAAGAGCTGTTGGTGCAACGCCGCCCCCTGCTGACTTGCGGCCAATGGGCCGCCAGCAGGGAGGTGTCAATCAACCCGATCGTACTAGATCGGGTTGATTTCTGGCGATTCCTGTCCGCCTGCTCAGATCGCTGCTTCATAACTGCTGTTTCTGGCGAGTCTGAAGACTCGCCAGAAACACAGGCCATCAAGCTCCTTTCAGAGCTTGATAGATAGGCCCCATAGAGGAGGCTCATTGATGATTTGGGGTTGCTTTGCTGCCTAGAATCTGTGCAGGGTACAATGAAATCAGAAGACTATAAAGTCAGTAGTATGATAAATCTAGCCCTATACGTAAGACTAAAGAAATGGGTTTGCAGGAGCTGCATAACTTGAGTATAAAGCAGTAGTAAATGAAGCAAATCGAGTTGCAGGACTCTTTCCATTTTAAATGTGCATGTACCTTTAAGAAAAGACAATCTTAAAACAGCTAAATGACATCTACAATCCTAGTTCTAAACTAATGTCTTGGGCATATAGAAAAATTTCAAGAAATTTTTAAATAATCGAAATACAGTACATTTCCAAGCATTTGCATAGTGTTAACTTTACACTAAGAATAAGCTGTATTTAATTTAAATATCAGTCCCCATGATTACAAGTTGAGGATTACACTTTTTTTTTTTTTTTGCTTCTCATCATTATTAAAAGGAGAATTTAACAATTATCCAAATGTGTTAATCATATCGGAACTGATTTAAATGCACTATGCATTCTTCTCCAACTCTATATTTTATTAGAGAGCCAATATGGGTAGAAAAAATTTCAGTTTAGGAGCTCCAGATGGTGTAAACTGTTGTTATATTGACATAAAACAAAATAATGTAGCTGTGGAACATGAAATGGCTTTAACACAGTTGATGTAATTTTTTTTAGATAAACATACTCTTGGTAGAATTAATGTAGAAATAAATTTTCTTCCTGTGTTTTTTTTTTCATTATATTTGTAGCAAAGAAATTATGTTAAGATTACAGATCGATATATATAGACTGCAACATACTTGCTTATCAAATTTTAATAAGACACATTCATTAAATGTATATAAAAAAAAATAGTCAATGAAACTCTGTTTTAAACAGCCTATGTAAATTAGATCTTAAAGTGTCATATTTATGAACAAACATCAATAAAAATCTTAAAGCAACCCCTAGAGATGTAACTGCAATTAATGGGCTTTGAAATAACTCTTTTATCATGCTGAATAAATATTGATCCTGCAGCAATTATATCTGCCTTTCCACATTTACCATCTGAAACCAACAGACAATAGATTGTGCTTTTAGGTAATTAAATAAGGCCCTGAAATATGTATTTTCTAAGTTGTCCCATGTGGTAGGACAAGGGCAATGACCAGGCAATGTTAGGACTTTCCTCTAGAGTTCCTTTGCCGTTAAAGGGATACTAAACCCAAATGTAACCACCAATCAGCAAGCACTACACAGGTGCTGAACCCAAAATGAGCCGGCTCCTAAACTTACATTCCTGTTTTTTCACCTCTGTGATTACCTTGTATCTAAGCCTCTTCTGACAGTCCCCTGATCACATGACTTTTTATTTATTATCTATTGACTTGTATTTTAGCCAGTTAGTGCTGTGTGTGTGCGGATTTTTAAATAATACCACGGCGTTAACACAATGTTATCTATAGCGCCCACATAAACTAGCAGTCTCCTGTTGTGAAAAGCAAATACAAAAGCATGTGATAAGAGGCTATCTGTAGTGGCTTAGAAACAGACAGAAATTTAGAGGTTTAAATGTTATAAAGTATATTAATATTACAATGTTGGTTGTGCAAAGCTGGGGAATGGGTAGTAAAGGCGTTATCTATCTTTTTAAACAATAAGAATTTTAAAATTAAATGAATGCCAAATGGCAGGTCGCACATTGCAGCAGCCTTAAAGGGACAGTCTACACCAGAATTTTTATTGTTTTAAAAGATAGATAATTCCTTTATTACCCATTTCCCAGTTTTGCATAACCAACACAGTTATAATAATATACTTTTAACCTCTGGCATTATCTTGTATCTAAGCCTCTGCAAGCTGCCAATTTTTCAGTTCTTTTGAAAGACTTGCAGTCTAGCCAATCAGTGCCTGCTCCCAGATTACTTCACGTGCACGAGCACAGTGTTATCTATATGAAATATGTGAACTAACACCCTCTAGTGGTGAAAAACTGTTAAAATCCAATCTGAAAGAGGTGGACTTCAAGGTCTAAGAAATTAGCATATGAACCTCCTAGGTTAAGCTTTCAACTAAGAATACCAAGAGAACAAAGCAAAATTGGTGATAAAAGTAAATTGGAAAATTTTTAAAATTACATGCTCTATCTGAATCATGAAAGTTTATTTTGGCCTTGACTGTCCCTTTAATATTTATATTTTCTATCAACACATTTACACTCAATTCACTCAGGTTGTGCATTCATACTGTCTATTCATATGCTATAATAGTGACATGTAATATGATAGAAATAACACCTAAGCACCAATTGTTTGGCCAATAATTCCCAAAATGCTCTGTGGAGAAAGGCATTTTAATGGGACAATATACTGTAAAATTGTATTTCTTTTAATGTGTTCCCGATGATCCATTTTACCTGCTGGAGTATTAAATAGGTCACAATAAGCTCATTTACTTTTATTTTGTCATTTGAAGTAGCTGTTTTGTGTGTTGAAAAAAATTTCATTACTGCAGTAATGGGGAATGAGAAGAAATTACACTCCCAGTGTGTGTGTGTGTGTGTTTTTGGAGGGTTGTTGTATTGTGGTTTCAAACAACCCCCCCCCCCCAGCAATTATATATATATATTTTTATTTAATTATTTTTTTAACTTTAGAATGGAACCGTGCAATGTGAAACACTTGTTTGCCCAGAACCCATCTGTCTGGACAATGCTGCACCTGCATATGTCCCGGGGAAATGTTGCAAAGAATGTCAGGGTAAGTATATTACTTACTATGCATGACTCTATTTTTCAGTATACCAAAAGTATAGAAATAAGATAAGCACTTCAAAAGATTCACTACATACTTCAATTATTCAAAAGTAAGTGCCAACTACTAATGGAGATTTCCCCAACTCCCTGAAATATTTAAAAAAATGTCAAAAATATGTAAGCTGCACTACTAACCAATAAACATTGCAGAATCTTTATTCAGATCGTTAAAGCAACGTTTCGGAACACCTGCCACTTTGTCAAACTCTCAGTATAGCTATACTATTTAACTTCTATTTTATTTAATAATGCAGTTTAATACAAAATATTTTAGACTGATATGGTAATTTATTTACATTTTGCATTTAATTATAAAAAGTATGGATATTTATTATCATGATCCTACTTTAATTGTGTCTTTTATACCTGTAGATTAGTTTAATATTTTCATAAAGCTTAATAACAAATGACATGATGATCTAAATATCTCTGGGCTGGCGAAATTATTAAAGAATGTTCGCCATTTCTTATTTCCCTGGTGAAATGATTTAAAGCCACTTTTTACCTTTCAAACAGGGTGTCGCTGATGGGCATATGATGCATTTTCGTATGGCGAGGAGATAGTGACATTACAAAATTGCACAAAAAAAAAATCATATCTTAAAAATTTTTACACAAAAATATACAAAAAAACTGTATTGCTAAGGTGCATCAAAAATTTATAAAATGTGTATGTAAATTACTTAGGAATAAATCGTATTAAATATGCACTGCGTAAATCATAATTTATGTACCCTGGATGTGCAAACCTCAAAGCTTAATTGTTGTGTTTTCTTAAAATGGGCTGAGCATGGGCGTTCCGTGAAATAGTCTCTCTAATCCCAGCATAATTCTGTAAACATTTTTGCACTACAGTTTTCAGTTTTTTCTCGCCAAGTAAAAGGTAGCAAGCTTTTCTCAAAACAATCAAAATAGTTAAAACCCTAATTGAAAAGCACATGCATACAAAAATATAGACGATTGTAAGACGCTATACTCAAAAAGCTGCGTAATGTGATTTATATTGGCTACAAGATTTAATTTTTAAAGTGCGCCCCCTGCTCACTGCTAACTTCGCTCCATAGTGCAAAGTGTCCCTTTCCAGCGAGCTTCATTACTTAAAATGAGATATCTTGCCACTTGCAGGGACTTCCCCTTTATTTACTCTAATTTCACCAGGGCAGCATGCGAGGGTCAGCTCAAAAAAACATGTCTGAAATTGCTAGGTTTAGATCATCGGCACAAAATGTTTTTTTGTTTTATTTTAAAATATGGTTTTTTAAGATATGTTAACGTTTTTGTTTGGAAAAAAAAGAGACACTTTTGCAGTTAGTCTATGTTTTCATGCTGGTGAAGGTGTCTCTCTCTTCACCAATTATATCTGTGGGAAATGCACAATTATGCACACTTAACAATTATTAATGCAAAAACATTATTTACATGTGTAATTCCTGCTCTTTTGTATGTATGATATAACCTTTTTTATTTAACCTCTTAATGACCATTACTTCAAACCATCTTGGGCTTTAATTATATTGACAATATAAATGACCCCAGGGGTGTTACAAAATCACACTTGGCCCAATGCCCCAATGCAAAAGCTACCTTTTCAACAGTATCTTTGGTGATTCTCTGTGTTGTTGTTCTTCCACCTTGGTTAGTCCACACTGGAGGATATGCTCTTATGTTAGCAGGTTTTTCTCTATTGCCACTATGACAGCCATCTTGGAAACCATGCCACCATATTTATAAAGGCAAATGCATTCATTTTCCATATACTGTGAGCCCCTTTTTGCAGGGGGCCCACATAAGGGCCAGGCATGATGTAACCCCCTCATTTAGTATAAGACATTTCTACTGCCCTGTGAAGTAGTTTGGATTGTAACCCTTTATGCCTTATGGATGTAGGTACTACATCACAGGGTACTTTGCTTAGCGTGCTCTGTTGAAGTAGTACAGATGTCCAACCTTCCGCCTTATGCAGCAGTCCCGGCTGTCAGCTTAGACAGCTGAGACTGCAGCTAGAGGCAGAGGGCATCTGCCTTCATATGGCGAGGGAGCGCTGTCTAAGTCAGGTGTGGGAGGGTAGGAGGGTAGAAGGGTGGTCCATTGCTGGAGGGGGAGAAGGGATCGCTATGCTACAGATTTTTTGTTTACTAGAAGGGAGGGATAGATACACTACACTACAGCAAGGAAATTATGAAAGGGCAGAGGGGGTCCTATTGCATGATAGGGGAGGTGGGATGGTGAAATGGGCCACTATACTACAGAAACAATATTTTTATTATTAAAAAACTAAAATTTATAACAAAATATGTGTAAACTGGGTACTGTCAGCTGTCTTCCAGTACTTAAGATTACTGAGACCATTAGGAGGGGGGTGGTTATAGAGCTGTTAAGGAGGAATCAGGGAGGTGGGAGGGTAAGGAGGATCCTAAACTTCAGAAAATAAAAATAAATCCACTAAAACTTTATACTGGCAAGACTGTCTGCAAATACCTAGGATGGTCATGAGCAGTGGAAGGTAAGGGAGGGAAGTTATCTGTTTAGGAGGGATCAGGTAGGTATTCAGGGGTGAGAAGTATCAGGTGGGGGGTAACAATTTTTAATATGATCACATTTGGCAGCAAAAAGGTGCCATAAAATGTATCAAAATGGGCCAATATCAATACCTTGGGTTATCAACTAAAAACATATATAGTTTTGCTAGGTAAATAATAAAACAAAGGGTCTATGTATGTTTTAATAGAGTGATAACACACATTTTGTGGTACTTTGGGCAAGTTTTTCTCTAAAATTTCTTAAAGGGGTTAAATATATATATATATACTGTGTGTATGTGTATATATATATATATATATATATATATAGTCATATACATATATATTTACAATTTGCTGCCATCGCTGCATGGCATGAGAACAAGACTCCCAGTGGAGCCTATGGAAGCACACTCTCATGAGTACAATGCTTCCTAGCAATTCGAGCTTGCGTTCGCATTGCGCTCAACTTATAATACCAGCGTACATTTGCATGCACTGGCATTACTCAGTGAAGCGCAAATATCGCTTTTGCAAAAGCGATATTTTGCGCTCCACTTGTAATCTTACCCTAAAGTTTTTACAAAAACCTGCACTTTTCAGTGGAATAAGTGCGAGTGGAACTTTAGAAGTAAGACATTCTGGCAATGAAACAAAAAGACATTGCATAGAAGTGGAGAGCATAAATTATTTAGGCTGCTAGCATATCCTATTTTTAGTCTTTTTCAAAAATGAATTGCATAGAACATTTGCTGTAGAGAAAGCTCAGCAAACGAGAGAGCTTTTAGTTGAGAAAATACTTGAAGGTATTGTATTAATAAACGCTAAATAAAACCATATCATAGAATTCAAATGGCAGTTTATATAGCATTGTTACCTGCATTAAGGCTATGTAGGGTATTATGAGCTAAAAGGAAATAATAGTCTCTCTGGATATTACTGAGCTTTGAGCGTGTTGCTATGGAGTTTATAGAAAAAAATAACGTGAAGGAAAAAAATACATATGAAACCCAGTACCTGTAATAAAACCACAGATATATAATATACATTACTGTATGTTTGAAACATATTTAATGATGACACAACTCCTGTTTTTAATTTCTTTTTAAATTGTGTGTAATAAGTGTTAGCAAATAAGTTGATTTTAATTACAGATATTTCTAGTACAGAATAGGAAAAAAGAATATGACTATGTTGTAGACAGACAAAAAAGACATGAATGAAGGAGTCATGTGAAGGATGTCATATGATATACAGCGTGTATATATATATATATATATATATATATATATATATATGTTTGTATGTATGTATGTGTATGTGTATATATATATATAGTGTCATAAGTATGAGTGACCACTGGGGGGTAAAAGTGTGAATAGGTTTTGGATATTCCACAAGAAATTGGGCAGCAAAAATGTCCATAATATTCCCCTTTCAACCTAGATGGGAAATAGATAAATGAGAATCCATTTGATACATCATTGATGTGAAATGTGCTTTAGATATTAACCCATTAGTCACAGTTATAGTTAAAAATGGCAGCATGATGTTCTAATTTTTTACAGCTAAAAATAAAACTATTCGTAACCCATTAAGCACAATTGTTTTTGTATGAATAACCTCTTCATCTGTGTCTACTAAATATAAATCTACGCATGCATGGCATCCTCTACCAACTATTGTGGGCTAGCTGACCAAATCCGGTTAGCCAATCACAAGAGGCTTTTATGTGCAGTCAGCTCCCAGTAGTGAATTGCTGCTCCTAAGCATAGCTAGTTATACTTTTCAACAAAGGATACCAGGAGAACATAGCAAATTAGATAAAAGAAGTCAGTTGGAAAGTTGTTAAAATGGTATGCTCTCTCTGAATATTGAAATAACTTTTTTCCTTTTTCTTTTTTGTCTTTTTACTGAGACTTAAAATGTAATAAAAAAATAATTAGTGAGTCACAAATTATTTTCTTAAGAATGCAAGAGCTGGCCAACCAAATACAATTATGCATTATAAATGTGTTTTGTTTAATTGCATTAAAATTGTAAAAAACTGTTTTATGAAATATTAAAATACGTATTGAAATTAAAAGGATACTAAACCAAATTTTTTCTTTTCAGGATTCAGATAGAGGGGCCGATTTATTAAGTCGGATATGATCCGCTGGTAAACTGCTTGTGCAATGCTGCTCCCTGCAGATTCAGGGCCATTCGGCTGCTAGCAGGAGGTGTCAATCAACCTGATCGCATGAGATCGGGCGGATAGATGTCTGCAGCCTCAGAGGAGGCGTACGAGCTAATGAGCAGCGGTCTTAAAAGGACAGTCTACACCAGATTTGTTATTATTTTTAAAGATAGATAATCCCTTCATTACCCATTCCCTAGTTTTGCATAACACACAAAGTTATATAAATACACTTTTTACCTCTGTGTTTATCTTGTATCTAAACTTCTGCTGACTGCCCCCTTATTTCAGTTCTTTTGACAGACATGCATTTTAGCCAATCAGTGCTGGCTCATAGGAACTCCATGTGCGTGAGCACAGTGTTATCTATATGACACACATGAACTAACACCATCTAGTGGTGAAAAAACTGTCAAAATGCCCTGAGGGAAGAGGCTGCCTTCAAGGGCTTAGAAATTAGCATATGAACCTCCTAGGTTTAGCTTTCAACTAAGAATACCAAGAGAACAAAGCAAAACTGGTGATAAAAGTAAATTGGAAAATTGTAGAAGCTCTGTGCACTAGCTCCAAACCAAATAAGCACACACTATCATTAAAGGACCAGTCAACACAGTAGATTTGCATAATCAACAAATGCAAGATAACAAGACAATGCAATAGCACTTAGTCTGAACTTCAAATGAGTAGTAGATTTTTTTTCTGACGATTTTAAAAGTTATATTTTTTTCCACTCCCCCTGTACCATGTGACAGCCTTCAGCCAATCACAAATGCATACACGTACCATGTGACAGCCATCAGCCATTAACAAATGCATACACACTTATTCTTGCACATGCTCAGTAGTAGCTGTTGACTCAAAAAGTTTAAATATAAAAAGACTGTGCACATTTAGTTAATGGAAGTAAATTGGAAAGTTGTTTAAAATTGCATGCTCTATCTGAATAATGAAAGTTTAATTTTGATTGAGTGTCCCTTTAATCTATTCTATACTGCAATCCCAAACATTAGGCCACACCCCATACTACATATCACGCTGGGAACAAGAACTAGATATAACAATTCCCCCTCCAGACATGCAATGAATGTTCACAAATATTACAAAATCCTCAATTTCCAGTAGACTACTTGAAACAAACTTTAAGATATTACACAGATGGTACCTTACTCCAGTAAGATGCCAGAAGCTATTTAAAAACACGAGCGACAAATGCTGGAGATGCCACAAAACCCCAGGTACAATGACACACATCTGATGGCAATGCAATAATATCATCCCATTCTGGACACAAGTCATTGAAGAGATATCTAAAATAATAGGCCCCATAGCACCCAGCAATCCACTTGTATGGTTATTCAACTTAATCCCTAAAAAACTAAACACTTGCCAAACTAAATTACTCCATATTTTAATTTAGTGCAAAAGCTTTGATTGTAAGAAATTGTAAAACTTCCACTACCCCTAATATTCCACAATGGGTTGATCATTGTAACACTGTAGTGCATCTAGAAGAATTCTACTATATAAAACACAAACGCAGAGATATTTATGCAGAGCTTAAAGGGACATTAAACCCAATTTTTTTCTTTTGTGATTTATAAAGAGCATGCAATTTTAAACAACTTTCTAATTTACATCTATTATCTAATTTGCTTCATTCTCTTGGTTTTCTTTGCTGAAAAGCATATCTAGATAGACTCAGAAGCTGCTAATTGGTGGCTGCACATAGATGCATTGTGTTATTGGCTCACCCATGTGCATTGCTATTTCTTAAATAAAGAAATTCTAAAGAATGAAGCAAATTAGATAATAGAAGTAAATTGGAATGTTTTTTAAAATTATATTCTCTATCTGAATCATGAAATAAAAAATGTGGGTTTAATGTCCCTTTAAGATCCTATGGGAACCAAAACAGAATAGGTACTGTATTGAAATGAGAGTGGAGTTTAATTAAACTGAACTTACCTGTTACTGAATTTCTTTTTTTTTTTTTTTTTATTTTCTCCTTTTTTCCTTAATTTCTTCAACTGTTAAATTTTCTTTTCTCCTACATATGACAAAAATGTTCATCTCTCTATTTGTATACTGTGAATTGCCTCATGTTTCACACATAGTAAAAAGTAAATTGAAAAATTGTTTAAAATTACATGCCCAATCTGAATCATGAAAGTTTATTTTGAACTAGACTGTCCCTTTTAAGACCGCTGCTTCTTAACTCCTGTTTCCGGCGAGTCTGAAGGCTCGCACAGAAACAGGGGCATTCAGGGCCATTCGGCACTTAATAAATCGGCCCCAGTGCATGCAATTTTGAGCAACTTTCTAATTTACTGCTATTATCACATTTTCTTTGTTCTCTTGGTATCTTTATTTGAACAATCTGACATATACGCTCATTTAGCCACCAATCAGCAAGCACTACCCTGGTGCTAAACTAAAAATGGGCCGGCTCATAAGCTTACATTCCTGCTTTTCAAATAAATGATGAAAAGAACAAAGTAAAACTGATATTAGGAGTAAATGTAAAAGTTGTGTGCTCTACCTAAATCATAAAAGAATAAATTGGGTTTAGTGTCCCTTTAAGCATAAAAAAAACAGTATGATCAGTTTTCCCACCTTTGCTAGTGGGCTGAACAGCGGCATTCAATGGGCATTGCTAAAAGTTTTCTTGCAAACTGAAAGGTGGTGATTTAGGGGCCGATTTACTAAACCCTGAATGCTGCTATATGCAGCTGTTTCCTCATGGAAAAGAAGTTAAGAAGCAGCAGTCTTAAGACCGCTGCTCCTTATTTCATACGACTCCTCCAGAGGCTGCGGAGATCAATCCACCCGATCTCATACGATCGGGTTGATTGACACCCCCTGCTAGCTGCCAATTGGCCGCGAATCTGCAGGGGGAGGCATTCACAAGCCGTTCACAGAACTGCTTGTGCAATTTTTAATGCAGACAGCGTATGCTGTCGGCATTCAACAATGCACGGTGGACATGATTCACTATAGCGAATAATGTTTGCACGGGGTATGATAAATCTACCCCAAAGTGTTAAAACACTCTAATAGAAAAACACATGCATACAAAAAAGGGGAAATTGTAAGATAGTATACATTGAAAATATGGTAATTTTATTTTTATTTGCTGTAGTATTTAAGTTTTAAAGTATGTCCCCTGTTCCCTGCTAACTTCCCTCTACATAGCATTGTTTCTATTTCCAGCAGACATCTTGCAACTTGCAAGAATAACCTCCTTTTATATAGAAAATTCCCTGATGGGAGCCCCTGTAAGTGTAGACTTTAGTTTTCCCATCCCATCCTGTGTAGTTTAGATCATCAGGCCATAAGTAATGAGTAAACAGGCTATGTTTTTATAGTAAACCTAATTTGTATGTTTTTGTTGAGTTATAAAAGATTAGGCTACAGGTTATAGACTGGGAGGAAGACAGTTTTGCATAAAATGAGAAACTGTTTTATGTCTGAGTATACCTATAGGGGCTGAACTCTTAAGCAGCAAATGCAGCAGTTTCCGGACGAGCCTCCATGCTTGCCGTAACAAAAGTTAAGAAGCAGCGTTCTTAAGATATGATCGGGATGATTGCTACCCCATGCTAGCGGCCGATTGACCGCAAATGTGCAGGGGAGGCATTACACAAACATTTCACATGAAAAGCTTGTGCAATGATAAATGTAGACACCGTATGCTGTCGGCATTTATTGATGTTGGGCAGACATGATCCGCTACAGCGGATCATTTCCGCCCAAACATGATAAATCGGCCCTATAAACTCTTTTTACGGGATTTGAAGGGACAATCCAGCCAAAATTGGAATGAACACTTACATTACTTGAAAGGAAAATATACAGTACATAATGAGAGTATAATATATGAGACTCTTTTACTAAAGATAAATATACATTTTGTATTACAGTATAAAAAATGTTTAATATCGTTTTCTGCATACTGCAGAAAGCTTCTGAAAAAATGGTTTGTAATACTGCTGTCATGTTTGTGCCATGTAAGGTATAGGCATGTTATTACACCACAAATGCATTTTAAAAGTTTGGTAAAAAAGGAATAGCACTGGATTTCAGAATATCAGAATAGATTTAAATTGAAAACCTCTGCAAGAGCGATGCATGATGTCATACAGGAATTCTGCTGAATTGAATGAGAGCTAGTAATTGGTTTCTATATATTAGCACACAACTGAAAGTAAAAAAAATGATATAGCATGAGGCATTCAAGCGCAGATTAACAAAATGCACGTAAAAGAGAGATTTTTTAAATATCATAAATTTTGTGATTAATACATAATTTATTATCTTTTTAAGAGGGTGACAGTGGAATGCCAGCTTATTTAGCTTTAAATTCACATAAATGTTTTAAAATTAAAGCTGTATAGATTATATAATATTTAGTGCTGCTTATTAATCACTTTTCCATTCTGATTTAATGATCATTTGTAAAATTTTCAATTTGCAGTCACATATATTGCACAACATTTTAAATTGTGGTTAAAAAACAAATTAAGCACAATGTTTACTTGCTACACAATGTGGCACATTTGCTGGTAGATGTATGGAAATTTTTTAAAACTATCCAATAATATTCAGCACCATGGACAGCTGAGTAGGTTTAAGATTAGTTTTTTGTTTTTTTTTACTTATTCTAACCACTTTTCCTTTGCTCATATTGCATCAATATGAAAGCTTTAAAAAGCGAATGACTAGAAAAATGTAATTTTCTCAGCTGTTTTTTTCTGTTTAAATTTTGCTTGCTTCTAGCCTTTGCCAAAAATATAGTCCCATTATTCTGTCATATATCCATAGACGGGCATCTCTTAGCGTTGGGAATGTCATTTTGTCTTAAAAAACAAAGTAGGAGGTGAATTTAATTATTCCCTAGCTGTGGATGAACAGGCACAAATTACTTATTGTTTTAACACCCTTTTAACAAAAGTAAATTTTTGCAATACATAAACAAAATTTATTTCATAGTATAATGATAATGTGGGATTTTTGTTATTCATGTTTTTAAGCGGTTCATGTTCTTGTAAAACAGTCACAGTCTTTGGCTTCTAGTCTCGTGATATAATTGTCATGGCAGTATGTTATGCATTTTAAAAATATGCCTTGAGCTGAAGGCTTGGCATTGATACCTGACTGTGGGCATTGTCAATTTAGTGCTGGAATTACAAGTTGAAAGTAAAAAATAAGGGTGTGAGCCAACTCGGATGAACTAATTTCAGGACTTTGGATATCACAACCTTGCTTACACCCTCTACCAATAGGCTTCTATGGGGTGCACTAAAAAATGCAGTTTTTATTTTCGGCTTGTGCGCTAACCCAAAACTGAGCTAGATCAACTGCACTAAAGCCAAAGGTGCTTTAGGAATACTTCATATTCCTATGTTCTTTACCTAGAAGAAATTTTTATTGTTTTATTTTTAGATAGATGTGTTTATTTATCCTTTTTTTTTGTAAAATATATATCTAGATAGATAGATAGATAGATATATAAATATATATTTTTTAAATAAAAAGACAATTTTCTTCTAAGTGAAGAACATTGGAGTATTTCTATTAAAAACACATTAAAATATATTAAAATTGATTAAAAATTATTTCAAGGTTTTTTGACTGTGAAGGTCTCAAAACTGTGTGTCTTTGTATATACAGTGTGTATGTATATATATATTTGTGTGTATATGTATGTGTGTATGTGTATATATATATATATATATATTTATATAGTGTGTTTGTGTGTGTGTTTATATGTACTGTATGTATTTGTGCACATACATATTTGTACATATATAGACATGTATACATACACATATTTATTGCTGAAACTGAGTTATCATGACTGGTTAATAGTCAAATACATAATTAGTCTTGGACTAAGGTTCATATTTCAAAATTTACTTATTAGAACTTTGTTAGGTTAGAGAAACTATCCAATTTCTAGTCTGTTTATTAACTATTATTTTAGTGATTAGTGTGACTAAACTATGGGTAAAAATGTGGGATTTTAGATTTTTCTTATTGTAAAAATTAAATGAAGAATTACATGCAAATGAGAAATTGTGAGGTATCTGCTGAGAGATAATGTAAAAACATTGTTATCACCATGCATTTGCTAAATGCCATATTATGTATCCAAAATTAAGGAATTTGTTACATTAATGTTCTGATTTTCATTTTTTCTTCTTTAAAGAACTAATTGAAGTGAATTTCCTGCTGTTGACAAATTATACAATTAATTAATTACTGTAATAATAATTTGTTATAGCTAAACTAACAAATTAAATGGCAAAATCACCCAGGAAAGTATAATCATAACAATAGATAGCATAGACACTAATACACTTGGAAAATATCAGAAACATTAAATTCTCTGAATGCCTCACATTAACCCTCAGAAAAATATATATTTATATCTTAAAAATATATGATCTAAATAATTAATCCAACACAAACACACAGACACTATTTACACACATGCACATATCTCATTTAGGGCCCAATTCTAAAAAGCTCTCTGGGCTGGTGAGATTCTATAAGAATGCTTGTCAGTTCTTCTATTTCCCTTTTGGAATGATATAAAGCCACTTTTTACACTTAAAACAGGGTGTTTAGCTTAGGAGCGTATACTGCATTTGTGCATGGGAAGGAGATGCATACATTACAAAAGTGCAAAAAGAAAATCGTAATTTAAAAATCATAAAAGATGAATAATTCAACCATTCACATAAAATCGCACTAATCAAAAAAGAGCGCTGCACAATAGAGAAAGCACCTTTGAGTCCATGAATAAATGGTACAAAATGTGAGATACCACCTCTGGTAGTGATGTAAACAACAAACTTAAATCCTTAAAGGGACATTAAACCCAAAGTTTTTCTTTCATGATTGAGAAAGAGCATGTAATTTTAAACAACTTTCCAATTTTCTTTTATTATCTAATTTGCTTCATTCTTTTGATATCCTTTGTTGAAAAGCATATCAAAATCAGGTTAGTAGCAGCTGATTGGTGGTTGCCCATAGATGCCTCATGTGATTGGCTCACCCATGCACATTGTTATTTTTTCAACACAGGATATCTGAAGAATGACACAAATTAAATAATAGAAGTAAATTAGAATGTCATTTAAAATTGTTTTCTTTATCTGAATCATGGAAGAAAAATCTTGGGTTTCTTGTCCCTTTATTGGTCAAGTTCTGAGGTGTAAAGTCATAAGATCCAATATAATATACCTCACTTACATGTCCCCACACTTAAAAATCAGACACTTATCTAACAAATGCTGTATTGTTGCTCAGTGGTAGCTATTTTGAAAGATCCTTACTTCGTGTGCTGGTAGTCGTTTCAGACAGTGCTTGATCCATAATAAAAACTCAAAAGATAAAGGGAAAAAACAGCATTTGCGATTCATGGCCAAGTTTAATATATTACACAGGCATGCAATAAATAAACATACAGGAGGCAATAAAACAAATGGCTTATCTGAATAATATCCACAGATGTACAGGGGAAAGAAATGTCCTTACACAGATCCCAAAACAAGCCGCCTGCAGCTGAGGGGCCTTGGCGCTCATCTCCCTCGTGGCTTATTATAGTGTTACAATACAAGTTAGCCTTGTTGGCTCAAAACAAAAAAACAAATCACTCCACACTTAAAAAACGCTACACTGCTGCCTCTACACATTTCATTTGCTTTCTAACTAACTTTCTCAAGAGGTCTTGTATGACAGGTCACAAAAAATACTTATGAACAATTGGTATTCTAAGGTACATCAAGAATCTTAACAATTTTTTTAAAATTTAATCAAAAAGGTAAAATTTGTATGAAAATTACACAGAATTAAATCATATGAAATGTGCACAGCATAAATGGTATGGTTGTGCAAAAAATACATAGAAATTTGTACTTATAAGCAGAAAATACAAAGAATGATTGTTGTTTATTTGTAAAATGGGCTCAACAATGTCATTCTATGGGCATATATGACATTTGTCCCTCAAATCCCAGCTTAATTCTGTAAACATTTCTGCCCTACAGATCTCACTGTTTTTTTTTTCTCTCACAACTTAAAAAGTGGTGGGCAAAATACTCAAACAACAAAAAACCTATGCATACGAAAATAACAGCACATTTAACAGTGCACTAAAAATAGCGTGTTTTGATTTGTATTAAGCGTAATATTAAAATTTAAACAAACTGTACTTTGCCCTCCATTGTGAACTTTTACCTCTAACAGAGAGCTCTCGCTATTACTATGGAACACACACCCAATTTGCACAGGACCTCCTGTCACTGTGTGGTGCACGCTGGTATAGGGATGCTGTCCACCCTTCAATGTAAGTCCACAAACAGCAGCACCAATGGCAGAGTAAAAAAACTAAATGTATGCTTACCTGATAAATTTCTTTCTTTCCGGATATGGTGAGTCCATGGCTTGAGTAATTACTGCTGGGAATATCACTCCTGGCCAGCAGGAGGAGGCAAATAGCACCACAGTTAAACTGCTAAGTATCACTCCCTTACCCACAACCCCCAGTCATTCGACTGAAGGGAAATGGAGAAAAAGGAGTAACACAAGGTGTAGAGGTGCCTGAGGTTATAGTCAAAAGAGCAACTGTCTTAAAATAAAGGGTGGGGTCGTGGACTTACCATATCCGGAAAGAAATACATTTATCAGGTAAGCATACATTTTGTTTTTCTTTCCTAAGATATGGTGAGTCCACGGCTTGAGTAATTACTGTTGGGAACCAATACCCAAGCTAGAGGACACGGATAAATAGGGAGGGACAAGACAGGCAGTCCTAAACAGAAGGCACCACCGCTTGAAGAACCTTTCTCCCAAAAGAAGCCTCAGCCGAGGCAAAAGTATCAAATTTGGAAAATTTGGAAAAAGTATGTAGAGAAGACCAAGTTGCGGTCTTGCAAATTTGTTCCACAGAAGCTTCATTTTTAAAAGCCCAAGAAGAGGAAATGACTCTTGTGGAATGAGCCGTAATTCTCTCAGGAGGCTGCTGTCCAGCAGTCTCATAAGCCAAACGAATTATACTTCGTAATCAAAAAGAAAGAATAGTAGCAGTAGCTTTCTGACCTTTACGTTTCCCAGAGAAACAGACAAAAAGGGTAGAGGACTGGAGAAAATCCTTAGTCACCTGTAAGTAGAATTTAAGAGCACGTACAACATCCAAATTGTGTAACAAACATTCGGCCAGATTATGAGTTTTGTGTTATGAGGGGTGCGATGTTAACTTGCACGTTATTGTCACCGCTCACTTACCTACAGCGCTGGAATTACAGGTTTTTCTAAACCCGGCGTTAACAGGCAAGAAGTGAGTGTAGAGCAAAATTGTGCTCCATACCGCACTCCAATACCAGCGCTGCTTAAGTCAGCAGTGAGCTGATTGTACGTGCTCGTGCACGATTTCCCCATAGACATCAATGGGGAGAGCCGGCTGAAAAAAAGCCTAACAACTGCCAAAAAGCAGCGTAAAGCTCCGTAACGCGGACCCATTGATTCATATGGGGAAATAAAAGTTATATTTACAAATAGAAAGAGAGAGAACAGAAGCTGGAATAACTTCCAAGCATGTTCATTTTTATTGAATTCCTCATGGTGCCAGTTCTTTTTGCACACTATGCCCCTTCACAGAGAAAAAATATCCTGAAGCATATCAGTCTGATCCTGCCCAATGACAGTCCGGCACCGAAATACCAGGCAATTCTTCTCTGAACAAGGGAAGCAACAACCCTAGACGATCGTTTCGGCCTCCTATGGGCCTCGTCAGTGAGGTGCAGTTGTATCTCTCTAAGGGCAAGTGTGCATGGAGTCCACATCTGGTTTCCCCATTACTCTTAGGAAGACCCAAGAGTAATTTGCATAAAAATTGAAAGAGAGAGAACAGCACTCCATGAGATAGAACAGAAGCTGGAATAACTTCCATGCATGTTCATTTTTATTGAATCCCTCAGGGTGCCAGTTCTATTTGCACACTATGCCCCTTCACAGAGAAAAAATATCCTGAAGCATATCAGTCTGACCCTGCCCAATGACAGTCCAGCGCCGAAATACCAGGCAATTCTTCTCTGAACAAGGGAAGCAACAACCCCAGACGATCATTTCGGCCTCCTATGGGCCTCGTCAGTGAGGTGCAGTTGTATCTCTCTAAGGGCATGTGTGCATGGAGTCCATGTCTGGTTTCCCCATTACTCTTAGGGTGACCCAAGAGTAATTTGCATAAAAATCGAAAGAGAGAGAATAGCATTCCATGAGATAGAACAGAAGATGGAATAACTTCCATGCATTCGGTGCTGGACTGTCATTCGGCAGGGTCAGACTGATATGCTTCAGGATATTTTTTCTCTGTGAAGTTATTACAGCTTCTGTTCTATCTCATGGAGTGCTGTTCTCTCTCTTTCGATTCAAAAGTTATGTTTACACCTAACACCCTAACATGAACCCTGAGTCTAAACACCCCTAATCTTACACTTATTAACCCCTAATCTGCCGCCCCAACATTGCCGACACCTACATTATATTTATTAGCCCCTAATCTCCCGCCCCCAATGTCGCCACAACCTACCTACACTTATTAACCCCTAATCTGCTGCCCCAAATGTCGCCGCCACTATAATAAACATATTAACCCCTAATCTGCCATCCCTAACATCGCCGCCACCTACCTACATTTATTAACCCCTAATCTGCCGGCCGCCACTGTACTAAATTTATTAACCCCTAAACTTAAGTCTAACCCTTACACCCCCTAACTTAAATATAATTAAAATAAATCTAACTAAAAATTCCTATCATTAACTAAATAATTCATATTTAAAACTAATAGTTACATTGTAGCTAGCTTAGGGTTTATTTTTATTTTACAGTCAGGTTTGTATTTATTTTAACTAGGTAGACTAGTTACTAAATAGTTATTAACTATTTAACCCCTTAAGGACCAGCGACGTACCCTGTATGTCACTGGCCTTTTTTTGGGACTTGATTGTTTTATAGTGGGTCTTGCCCCCAGCATTGAGACTGCTCTATTCCACAAAGCCTGCTGGAGGGAGGGCATTAATAGCATGTTCTTGCTAGACTTGTGCTATTATGTCCTGAAAAAACCCTTAACGACCAGTGACATACAGGGTACATTGTGGTCATTAAGGGGTTAATTATTACCTAGCTAAAATAAATAGAAATTTTCCTGTAAAATAAAACCTAACCTAAGTTACAATAACACTTAACACTACACTGCAATTAAATAAATTCCCTAAATTAAATACAATTAACTAAATTCAAAACAATTAGCTAAATTACAAAAAAAAACTAACACTAAATTACAGAAAATAAAAAACAAATTACAAGATAAGCTAATTACACCTAATCTAATAGCCCTATCAAAATAAAAAAGCCCACCCAAAATAAAAAAAACTCTAGCCTAAACTAAACTAGCAATAGCCCTTAAAAGGTCCTTTTTTGCGGGGCATTGCCCCAAAGAAATCAGCTCTTTTACCTGTAAAAAAACAAAAATACAAACAACCCCCCCAACAGTAAAACCCACCACCCACACAACCAACCACCCAAATAAAACCCTAACTAAAAAAACTAAGCTCCCCATTGCCCTGAAAAGGGCATTTGGATGGGCATTGCCAATAGAATGCAAGCTCAATCCTATTGGCTGATTGGATCAGCCAATAGTTTTGAAGTTCAATCCTATTGGCTGATTGCCACAGGATTTTTAATGTAAAAAAGTGTGCCACGGCAAAAAAAGGTTGAAAATCACTGCATCAGCCAACCTTAATTTAAGGGACGCCACGCAGGGGCTATTAGAATCACCGATACACTCTCCTGTTTGATACGAGCAATGACTCGTGGAAGGAGAGCAAACGGTGGAAACAGGTATGCCAACCTGAAAACCCAAGGAACCGCCAAAGCATCTATCAGAATGGCCTGTGGATCTCTTGACCTTGAACTGTACCTTAGAAGCTTGGCGTTCTGATCGGACGCCATCAGATCTAACTTTGGCACACTCCATTTGAGGACTAAACTGGAAAACACCTCCAGATGGAGTTTCTAATCCCTGGAACGAAAAGTCTGACTGCTCAGAAAATCCCCTTCCCAGTTTTCTACTCCTGGAATGTGGATGGCAGATAGACAGCAATTGTGGGTCTCTGCCCACTGAAGAATCTGAATAACCTCCTTCATGGCTAAGGAACTCCGAGTTCCTCCCTGGTGATTGATGTAAGCCACAACGTTTATGTTGTCTGACTGGAACCTGATAAACTGGGCTGAGACAATAGAGCATTGTAAATCTCCCTCAACTCCAAGATGTTGATGGGAAGAGCAGACTCCTCCCGAGTCCAAAAACCCTGCGCTTTTAATGAGTTCCAAACTGCTCACCAGCCCAGCAGGTTGGCATCCGTGGTCATGATCACCCAGGAAGGTTTCTGAAAGCATGTTCCAGAGACAGATGTTCCTAAGAAATCCACCACGGGAGAGAGTCCCTTGAGGACTGATCTAACTCTGTTCTCTGAGATGGATTCGCATGGTTGCCATTCCATTTTCTGAGCATGCACAACTGGAGAGCTCTCAAATGGAATCGATGATGTCCATGGAAGCCGCCATCAGACCGATTACCTCCATACATTGAGCCACTGAAGGATGAGCAGTAGCCTGAAGAGTGAGGCAAGAGGAAATTATTTTGTTTTTCCTGACCTCTGTCAGAAAAATCTTCATCAATAGAGAATCTATTATGGTCCCTAAGAACACTACTCTTGTAGAAGGGTAGAGGGGGCTTTTTTCTAGATTCACATTCCATCCAAGGGAACGAAGAAAATACAACAATATCTCTGTGTGAGATTTTGCTTGTTGAAAAGATGGAGCCTGAACCAATATGTCATCCATGTAGGGTGCCACAGCAATTCCACAAGAATGGATCACTGCCAAAAGAGCCCCCAGAAACTTTGAATAAATTCTGGGAGCCGTGGCTAGACCAAATGGAAGGGCCAGGAACTGGAAATGTTTGTCCAGAAAGGAAAATCTCAGGAATCTGTGATGGTCCCTGTGAATAGGAACATGAAAATATGCATCCTTTACTAAGTTTACTAAAGGAAGAATAGAGCATATAGTCTCCATCTTGAAGGATGGAACTTTGAGAAACTTGTTAAGACACTTCAAGTCCAGAATGGGACGGAAAGTTCCCTCTTTTTTGGGAACCACAAATAGGTTGGAGTAGAACCAGAGACCCTGTTCCTGCACTGGTACTGGAACTATCACTCCTAGGGAGGAAAGATGTATACATTTCAAGAATGCCTCTCTCTTTATCTGGTCTGCAGATAATCTTGAGAGAAGGAATCTGCCTCTGGGAGGAGACGTCTTGAATTCTAATTTGTAACCCTGGGATACTATATCCACAGTCCAGGGATCTGGGTCATCTTGTATCCAGGCTTGAGAGAACTGAGAAAGTTTGCCCCTCACCTGATCCAATCCTGGATCGGGGGCAAACCCTTCATGCTGATTTGGAATCCGCTGCCGGTTTCTTTGATTGTTTCCCCTTGTTCTAAGACTAATTGGGTTTCCATGAAGACTTGGATTGTTCATGCCTTGAAGAAGAAGGGGAAGGCTTTCCTCTGAAGTTACGAAAGGAGCGAAAATTACTCTGATGTCTTTTAGGCCTATTCTTGTTATCTTGAGGTAGAAAAGACCCTTTTCCACCCGTAATATCAGAGATAATTTCTGCCAAACCGGGTCCAAGCAAGGTTTTGCCCTTGTAAGGAATTGCCAGAAGCTTCACTTTAGAGGAAATGTCCACAGACCAGGATTTCAACCATAACGCCCTGCGGTCTAGGACAGCAAAACTAGAAGTTTTAGCTCCTAGTCTAACAACCTGTAAAATGGCATCTGCAATAAAGGAATTGGCCAATTTAAGAGCTTTAATCCTATCCTGAATTTCATCCAAGGAAATCTCTACTTGAAGAGAATCAGACAAGGCGTTGAACCAATAAGATGCTGCACTAGTCGTGGTGGCAATACACACCGCAGGTTGCCATTGGAGACCTTGATGAACATAAATCTTTTTTAAATAAGCCTCCAGCTTCTTGTCCATTGGATCCTTAAAAGATCAGCTATCCTCCATAGGAATAGTGGTTCTCTTAGCCAGAGTGGAAATGGCCCGTTCAACTTTGGGTACAGTATACCAAGGGAGTCTTCAACAGGAAACATTTTATTAAAAATGGGAGACGGGGAAAAAGACACCCCTGGTTTCTCCCATTCATGTGAGATAATCTCCCTAGCACGGTCCAGCACAGGACAAATCTCTGAAGTGGAAGGTTCATCAAAGAAACTATTAAATTTACTAGATTTCTTAGGAGTGACAATGACAGGGGTATTGGAGTCATCTAAAGTAGCTAAAATCTCCTTTAACAGTACATGAAGGTATTCAAGCTTAAATCTGAAGGATACACCTCAGTCTCAGAAGAAGGAATTATACTGTCCAAATCTGAGATTCACCCTCAGAAAGTCCCGATGTATCTACCTCATAAGACTTATGAGAAGAGAAAGGGCAACTTGGGAAGCAGAACTGAGGACAGGCACCTTACTTTCTGAATTTCTAGATTTCCTCTTGCGTTTTCCCTGTAATATGGGAATGGCAGCTAATGCCGCAGATACAGCTGAAGATATGTGGGCAGCAATTTCTGCTTTTAGACTGCATGTGATGCCATTGAGGCTTGGGATGTAGCAGGAGAAAACTGAGGTATTATTTTAACAGCATCATCCTGGGAGACATTAGGCTCAAAAATGTTACCTTTATTTTGCAAGGTTTTCTTGACACATGAAGAACAAAATTGCATAGGAGCTGCAATTTGTGCATCTAAATATAATAAGCATAAATTCATGAGAGCAGGCTCTTGCTCCATATTAGACATAATGTCAAACAGTAATTAAACTTGTACAGATAAGTTTCAAAGATTTTAATATTCAATTAAAATAAGATAAGGAAAAATGCACTTTAAATTTTATCCCAAATTAGGATTGATCCCCAGCTAAAATTATGTGAGAAAAGTTAAGAAAAAACATTTATTAAACATCAAATAAACTTCTAAAATACCCCTCAGGCAACTCCACACCTCAATTACTGAGGTGCCTTACCGCTAATAATTAAGACCAGATCACCCAGAAATTGAGAAAAACAACTTTTTCCTCAGAAACGTTATGAAGCAAAGCCGGTCATGTGACCGCAACTGCCGAGCTCAAATTACTGCTGCAACACAGAGAGGCACTAAAAATAGCTTCCTGGTACACAGAGTACCAGAAATAACCGTTTTTTCAAACTGGACAGTTTAAAATGTTGCATCGTTTTATTTTAAAGCAAAGGGGAAATGAATAAGCTGCTGAACTAGAAAATTCAGCCTTACTTTCAGTTTAAACTTGAATTGTTGTATCAAGTAAATATGTGTCAGAAAATAAAGCCTAATAAAAAACATTTTACCCTTTCTTTTTAAAAGAGTTTAAATGTTGGTCTCACACATGCTACAATGCCTGCTTCATGCCCCAGTGTAACCTTTACAACAGGTTTATATATGTCCCAATAAAAAAGCAGTGTATTTTAATTTAAGTGCATGGTCTCCCCAACTGGAAGAAAAAGCATGTACCTGCTCCGCTGTTCGGCACGTAGACAATTACAAGGTATGAGAAGACACAGTTCTTCACAGAGACCTTTGGAAAAGAAAGAACAGAGTAGCCAATTCTGGCTTTCTAAACTAGGGAAGCAATTGTTAGGAAAATGCAGTAAGTACTTTTTTACAAGTTCCTAACTGCTTTAAAGCCACCACTAGCTGACTGCAAGGAATGACATGGAATACGGCTATAGCCCAAAACTTGCTTGTAGATTAAATCAAAATTTTTCTTCAGAACCTAAACTTCACCTCCTCCATATACCAAAGGCAAAGAGAATGACTGGGGGTTGTGGGTAAGGGAGTGATACTAAGCAGTTTAACTGTGGTGCTTTTTGCCTCCTGCTGTCCAGGAGTGATATTACCAACAGTAATTTCTCAAGCCGTGGACTCACCATATCTTAGGAAAGAAAGTACCAGTTTATCTGGGTCATACAGACAAAATGACGTTTCAGGCACCTAGCCCTTAATCATACATGCTAGGTGCCTGAAACGTCATTTTGTCTGTATGACACAGATTAACTGATACTAAAGTTACTTTTTACTTTGGTTCTGCTGTTTGTGGACTAATATTTTAATGAAAGAGATCTCACCACTCCCAGGGACAGACCCTTTTTTAATAGAATTACAAGAGCGCTGCCCCTGCAAGTGTCAATGTGGAAAACCATGTCTAGACCAGCAAAATTTATAGAATAGGCCTCATAGACACACACACATATACACACACATACATACATACAATGTATTTACATATGTACACATCACGTTTAGAAATACAGACTCACATATTTGCATATACACACACACACTTTTATATAAAAGTGGGTGACTACCATTGATTTTGGCAAATTGTCTGTTAAAACAATATTTATTTAATGTGTTTGGGTAACAGTTTCTTTGTTCCCTGAGGGTCTTTTGCTTCATTTGGTACAATAATCTCTTTTGTGTAATTTATTGTAATGGTTATTTGGTTTGTAGCTATATCATAAAGCAAATAGTTTATCCATGGATGTTTAAATTATGTAATTTATATAGTTGATGAGGAAATTTACATCTAGATGCTATTAAAAACATACCTTTTCACTGTATTGTAAGTAGTTACAAAAAAATCAATTTGACCCTCATTTTTCTTAGTTTTAATGTGTAAACCCTATTTATCAATTTTTATTTGTAAACCCTATTTATCAAGAAGAATATGTCAGTTCAATAAAGAAGGGTAATACTTGTTCCTACTAGGCATCTGCATCAATTGAACAACTTGGTTATTCTGGTTTCATCAAATATTAAAATAATATAAATCTCATTTTTTATTTTATATATATATATATATATATATATATATATATATATATATATATATATATATATATATATATATATATATATATATATATAGTAATATATACAGTATATAATAATGTGTGTGTGTATATATGTATAATAACAACTGATGAATTGTTATAACGATTAATTCACATTTTTTTCTTTTTAGTTTATAAACTAATTTTATTAAAGAAAATTGAGAAATCTTAATTCCTCACATGTATCTTTGGGGACTGGACTGCATCTATTGCCTTAAGCCTTACCTGTTACAATAAATGGTTACTAGAGTGTGAAATTCCCTGAAGCACCCCTGTCACTTTCTTTTCCCCATGTCATGTTCATTCTCTCACTATTTTTTTTTATCATTTTATTTTATTGAGTAAACTTTTTCCACAATTAAAATATTATTTAAATCTTATAAAAGAAATTGTAATATTTCCAACCATTGGAAGAATATTGTTGCTCATTTGAAGTTACATTTTAATTAATAGTAAATTTATCTGGTTTACAAAAATCTATATTGGTTTAAACATGCTGTCTTTATAAGTTATGTTTAATTGTCTCCATTTTGGTCAAGTATATATGTCACAAATATTATTGTGTCTAATATAGCTGATTCTTAAAAATAATGGTTGTTAAAGTGGCATACTATTGTTTGATACTGCAGGAGCAGGAACAAATCTTTTTATATCAGTATGTTCATTTTTTGCATGTTTTCACAATGTATTCTGTCTACAGTTGCATAATATAGTTGACGTACCTTATATAGTGTTGGCAATTATTATTATTATTATTATTATAATTATTATTATTACCTTTATTTCCTAAATACCCCAACTGATATTGCAAATAAACTATCTGGACATGTGCACATAGCCAAATTTGCTGGAGTTGTCATACTTTTAATCCATATTTTACATTAAAGGGACATTAAATACTAAACAAATGTTAGATAGAATGAAGCTTTCAAAGAAAATATTAGATTGAGAATAACATAATAATGTTTAAGTAGCTGATTAAAAAGTAACAAAAAAAGTCTATAATAATTTTTTAATGTCTATAAAACAATGAGAGCTGCCATGTTGTAACTTAGGTTACTTTATCTGCTGTGGCCAATTAGGTACAGTTCTAAATAGGTCACTAGAGTGTGCAGACAATGGCTTTGTGGAAATTAACGCCTAGATTACGAGTCTTGTGTTAGGGTTAAAAAGCAGCGTTGAGAGGTCCCAACGCTGCTTTTTAACGCCCGCTGGTATTACGAGTCTTGCAGGTACAGGTGTACCGCTCACTTTTTTGTTGAGACTCGAAAATACGGCAAATCCACTTGCGTCAATTGCGTATCCTATATTTTCAATGGGATTATCCTAACGCTGATATTACGAGTCTTCCTAAAAGTGAGCGGTACACCCTCTACCTCCAAGATCCCCAACGCATTTGAAAGTCAGTAGTTAAGAGTTTTATTAGCTAACGCTATAGTATAAAACTCTTAACTAAAGTGCTAAAAAGTACACTTACACCCATAAACTACCTATTAACCCCTAAACCGAGGCCCCCCCCACATCGCAAACAGTTAAATCAAATTTTGAACCTCTAATCTTACGAACCGGACATTGTCGTCACTACAATACATATATTAACCCCTAAACCGCCACACTCCCTCCTCGCAAACACTAGTTACATTTTATTAACCCCTAATCTGCCATCCCTAACATTGCCGACACCTACCTACATTTATTAACCCCTAATCTGCCGCCCCAACATTAAATGTATTAACTCCTAAATCTAAGTTTAACCCTAACACCCCCTAACTTAAATATAATTTTAAAAAATCTAAATAAAATTACTATTATTAACTAAATTATTCCTATTTAAAACTAAATACTTACCTATAAAATAAACCCTAAGATAGCTACAATATAACTAATAGTTACATTGTAGCTATCTCAGGGTTTATTTTTATTTTACAGGCAACTTTGTATTTATTTTAACTAAGTACAATAGTTATTAAATAGATATTAACTATTTAATAACTACCTAGCTAGAATAAGTACAAATTCACCTGTAAAATAAAACCTAACCTAAGTTACAATTACACCTAACACTACACTATAATTAAATTAATTCCCTAAATTAAATACAATTAAATAACATTATCTAAAGTACGGAAAAAAAATACTAAATTACAGAAAATAATAAAATAATTACAAGTTTTTTTTAACCTAATTACACCTAATCTAATCCCCCTAATAAAATAAGAAAGCCTCCCAAAATAATAAAAATCCCTATCCTATACTAAAATACAAATAGCCCTTAAAATGGCCTTTTGCGGGGCATTGCCCCAAAGTAATTGGCTCTTTTACCTGTAAAAAAAGTACAATACCCCCCTCAACATTAAAACCCACCACACACACACCCAACCCTACACTAAAACTCACCCAATCCCCCTTAATAAAACCACTAACCCCTTGAAGATGACCCTACCTTGAGAAGTCTTCACCCAACTGGGCCGAAGTCCTCAACGAAGCCAGGCGAAGTGGTCGTCCAGACAGGCAGAAGTCTTCATCCAAGCCGGGAAGAAGAGGTCCTCCAGATGGGCAGAAGTCTTCATCCAGACGGCATCTTTTATCTTCATCCATGCGGAGCGGAGTGGGTTCATCTTCAAGACAATCGACGCGGAGCATCCTCTTCTGTCTTCATCCGACGACTAAATGATGGTACCTTTAAGTGACATCATACAAGATGGCGTCCCTTCAATTCCGATTGGCTGATAGAATTCTATCAGCCAATCGGAATTAAGGTAGAAAAAATCCTATTGGCTGATTGGATCCAATCCAACTGTTCCAATCAGCCAATAGAATGTAAGCTCAATCCTATTGGCTGATTGGATCAGCCAATAGGATTGAACTTAAATCCTATTGGCTGATTGGATCAGCCAATAGGATTTTTTCTAAATTAATTCCGATTGGCTGATAGAATTAGTGTTATGTTTTATTAAGAGGGGGTTGGGTGGGTTTTAGACTAGGGTTGGGTGTGTGGGTGGTGGGTTTTAATGTTGGGGGGGGGGATTGTATTTTTTTTACAGGTTAAAGAGCTTATTACTTTGGGGCAATGCCCTGCAAAAAGCCCTTTTAAGGGCTATTTGTAATTTAGTATAGGGTAGCAATTTTTATTATTTTGGGGGGGCTTTTTATTTTATTAGGGGGATTAGATTAGGTGTAATTAGTTTAAAAAACTTGTAATTATTTTATTATTTTCTGTAATTTAGAGTTTGTTTTTTTTGTACTTTAGATAATGTTATTTAATTGTATTTAATTGTAGTTAATTTAGGGAATGAATTTAATTCTAGTGTAGTGTTAGGTGTAATTGTAACTTAGGTTAGGTTTTATTTTACAGGTAAGTTTGTACTTATTTTAGCTAGGTAGTTATTAAATAGTTAATATCTATTTAATAACTATTGTACCTAGTTAAAATAAATACAAAGTTGCCTGTAAAATAAAAATAAACCCTAAGCTAGATACAATGTAACTGTTAGTTATATTGTAGCTAGCTTAGGGTTTATTTTATAGGTAAGTATTTAGTTTTAAATAGGAATAATTTAGTTAATTGTAGTTATTTTATTTAGATTTATTTAAATTATATTTAAGTTAGGGGTGTTAGGGTTAGGGTTAAAGTTATATTTAGGGGTTAATAACTTTAATATAGTAGTGGCGACGTTGGGGGCGGCAGATTAGGGGTTAATAATTGTAGATAGGTTGCCGCGACATAGGGGAAGGCAGATTAGGGGGTTAATAAATATAATGTAGGTGTCGGCGATGTTGGGGGCAGCAGATTAGGGGTTCATAAGTATAATGTAGGTGGCGGCAGTGTCCGGAGCGGCAGATTAGGGGTTAATAATATAATGCAGATGTCGGGGGCGGCAGATTAGGGGTTAATAAGTGTAATATTAGGGGTGTTTAGACTCGGGGTTCATGTTAGGGTGTTAGGTGTAGACATAAATTTTCTTTCCCCATAGGAATCAATGGGGCTGCGTTAGGAGCTGAACGCTGCTTTTTTGCAGGTGTTAGGTTTTTTTTCAGCCGGCTCTCCCCCATTGATTCCTATGGGGAAATCGTGCACAAGCACGTTTAGCCAGCTCACCGCTACCGTAAGCAGCGCTGGTATTGAGGTGAGATGTTGAGCAAAATTTTGCTCTCCACTCACTTTTCTTACGCCGGGTTTAAAAAAAACCGTAATACCAGCGTTGTCTGTAAGTGAGCAGTGAGCAGAAACTGCACGTTAGCCCCGCACAGCTTTACCGACAAAACTCGTAATCTAGCCGTAAGTGTTGTTCTGCACTTCCATTTCTAACAGGAACTGAAATGCTCACAATTTCAAAATGGAATTATAGGAAAAGTGCACAAAATAAATAATGAAAGTATATTGCAGAGGTTTTATATATATATATATATATAAATATATATATATATATATACTATTTATCCTTTTATATTACCATCTCAAAGTGTTTAATATCCCTTTAATTACATTAATGAAATTTCATTATTATAACTGTACCTTCAAAATATGTCAGATATACTGTAAATGTTGAGGTCCAACTCATTTAGGTGTCAGACTTTTTCTTTTGGATAAGACTTTTTTTTTTGGGGTGGGGGGGGAATTGCGTGACCTAAATATTTGTTTGCAGTCAAGACCGCTGCTCCTTAACTCGTCCGCTGCCTCTGAGGCTGCGGACATCAATCCGTCCAATCAAATACAATCAGCTTGATTGACACCCCCTGCTAGTGGCAGATTTGGCCGCAAATCTGCAGGGGGCAGCATTGCACAAGAAGTTCCCCTAGAACTGCTTGTGCAATGTTAAATGCAGACAGCGTATGCTGTCGGCATTTAGCGATGCAGGACGGACATGATACGCTATAGCGAATCATGTCTGCCCGGGGTATGATAAATCTACCCTATATGATTACCATTTCCCCTAACACTCTTAAGCATTACTAAATGTCAGTGTCACAGAATCTCAATTTTGCAGTTGCATAATAGAAGTTGCTCACTTGGCCTCACTTTAGTTGTGTAAAATTCCTGCGTTCATGTATAGACAGATGATACAATTTTATTTCTATTGCATTCAAGTTCGAAAATAATCTATAAATACTTTTGAAAACAATGCTACATATGAGTAAGTGCCCCTGCAGTAGAAGTTTGATAGCAGTTGATTTAAAAAAAGCCTGTCACACAAAGTAAAAAAAATAATCAATAGTTAATTCCAATTGGTTTGTCTTTTATCTGAGCATATCCACTCCAATACTAGTTATTCCTAGTAAATAAACTGTTTAATTCCTTTACTAGATGAAAACATCAGATGGAATCATTTTAAAGTAATTACAACCATCCACTTCAAAAAGTTTATAGATCTAAATGATATCTTGTTACACCATGTTCATGTGAAGAAGCTTATTTCCAGTGTTGAGGTTTTCAGTGATGACTGAACACATTGTGTGCCTTCTGTCAGTACTGGTTTAATGATCTGATTATTTTTATTGCGTAATTGAGGGGAAAAAGAGAAAAATATCTTCCCATATATTGTAATATGCATACAATGTTAAAATCTAAAAAAAAAAAGTCATAGTAATGTGAAGTAATTGCAATGGCATGAGTAGATTCTAAATTAAAAATCTTAAATCCTATATGAGCTTTTCTAGAACAATATTAATGTTGTGTACTCAACAGTTCCTCTGATAGACAAACTGAGAGGACAGAGAATGGATACATCAGCCATTTCTGTGGTATTTCAGGCAAGTTGGTGGTCATGAAAATAATTTGATGCGGCTCTGTTACCCTTTTATAGGTTATAACAAGTTTAAAAAAATCCTCTCATAAAGGGTCATATTATTCATATGGAACAATTTATTTATCTTACAAAAATGTTTTTATAAACTGTAAGTTTGACGAACATTAAAATGAGCTTGCTTTATGTCACTCTTATGTTCATGTTATGATTGATGTGTCCATATGAGGGCTTCTTTCACATGTTGGGTAAAACCTAAGGCCTTCGCTGCTTGGAGCCAGAAATACTGGAGTTATTGTTGATGTTCATTTTAGCGTTGAAATGACCCATCTCCCCAGCATAAGAAACTGATGAGTGACGACTCAGGCTGACTGCAGCACCTGCAATATCTGCTCATACTTGGAGGTTGCAGGGGTGAATTCATTCAGTGCCATAATTTTCCCTGCTTCTCAAATTGTGTGCTAGTAAAGTGACAATAAACATGTGACCTCTCCATAAATTATACAGAAATATAAATTGTTTAATTGTGTGTATTTTGGCAGTATCCATCTGGTAACTGTGGTTAACTTCCATGGAACAACAAATATGTTGTGCTGTTTATATATTGAGAGAGTTGTGTTTACTCTATTAGGAAGCAATAGATTAGAATAGTGTGAAATTAGGATGTATCCACATAGGTAATTTATAATTTCACTCTATTTTTAGGAGAATACTTTTACTCTTACTGTGATAAAAGCAGTGTTCAGTTTCTGGAACACTCCATAGCTGACTGTTTCTTGATGACTCATAACTATCTTGTGCTTCGGAAACCTGCAAACTCATTTCAATTATCTTCTCTGACAAACTTGTTCTAAAATAAAAATTGTAATTAATGCCACTTTTAAAATTAAGCAAGGGGCAGTCACATATTGGGAGTACATTAAATGAACATTAACACTGTTAAAGGGACAGTCAAGTTAAAAATAAACTTGTACGATTCAGATAGGGTATGCAGAAGTTTATTAATATAACAGTGTTGGTTATACAAAACTGGGGAATGGGTAGTAAAGGGATTACTGGTTTGCATATTATGCCTGATGAAATGGTTTGGTAACGCTGAGAAACACGTAGCAATGTGCATTAATGTGTACATTTTATTTTATGTTTTAATGGGTTTTTTTAAACTTATTGCCTTACTATATGTCTGGAGTTGATACATTTAAAACATTTTACAGCAGGTTTTAAAAATGCTTTTTAGCAGTAGATAGCAGATGTATAATAGTATTAAAAGCATTCTTGCAAAACTGCTGCTATATAGTGTTCCAGGCACAAACAAGCTCCTGAGTCTACCACAAACACGCTCCTGAGAACAAAGTAAATTAGATTTTTTTTTTTATTGTAGCCTCTATCTGAATCATGAAAGGAACATTTTGGGTTTCATGTACGTTTAATGGCTCCATACTGTCTATTTGTATAGGTAAACTGATTACCTATCTATGGCTATTTTTCTATCTTTCTTATGAAATGCTGGCCAGTGGCCAATGCAAACTTATAGGACAAGTAAAAACAGGATTTGCATAATCAACAAATGCATGATAAAGACAATGCAACAGCACTTAGGGGTAGATTTATCATACCCCGGGTGGACATGATTCCCTATAGCTTGTGCCTCCCCCTGCAATGCCGCCCCCTGCACATTCGTGGCCAATTGGCCGCTAGCAGGGGGTGTCAATGATTGCAGTCTGCCACCTAAAAGGTGGCGCACGAGTTAAGGAGCAGCGGTTTTAAGACCGCTGCTTCCTAAATCCTGTTTCTGGCGAGCCGGAAGGCTCATGCGGAATAAGCAGCTTGATAAATGTACCCCTTAGTCTGAACTTCAAATAAGTAGTAGATTCTTTTTCTGACAAATTTCAAAGTTATGGCTATTTCCACTCCTCTGTATCATGCATCAGCCAATCACAAATGCGTATACTGTACGTATATTCCGTGAATTCTTGCACATGTTCAGTAAGAGCTAGTGCCTCAAAGTGTAAATGTAAAAAGACTGCACATTCTGTTAATGGAGTAAATTGGAAAGTTGTTTAAAATTGCATACTCTTTCTAAATCATGAAAGTTTTAATTTTGACTTGTGTCCCTTTAAAGGGATTCTTCAATCATTAAAAAAAAAAAAAAAAAAAACTCAAACTTGGCAGAAAAAAATGTGTTTCCTAATGTTTAGCAAGCTATTTCTCATTAGCATTTAGATACCACATTTCCAAAGCCAAAATTTAACCTGGCTGTGTGATTTATTTATGTATTTATGTGATTTATGTATGTATTTATTTACTTTTATGTGAAGATGTTCTAGTTAGAATCTGGTACTGTCTCTCTTCTGTGTCATTTCTGGTTTGATTATAACTTTAATACATCCAGATTCATATTCAGGCTGCACTGTGGCTGAGAAAATGTGGGTCATTTAAATATTTTTAAGCTTGTAGTTAAAGCCATGCTAAATCAGCTTGCAAAAATCCTTCTCTCACTGATTAACATGGGTATTTTGACGTATAAGCTAATAGAAACTAAAGTTGCTTGTCATTTTAATTTAATTTGATTAATTTGCTAAATTTCCACACACACCCACTATATATTGAATATTAACACTTTACCTCAACCATAGATAGACAGATAGATAGATAGATAGATAGATAGATAGATAGATAGATAGATAGATAGATAGAGAGATAGATAGATGATAGATTAACTCAATATTTAGCCTTGTTAAACTAAATGTTTTGATACTCTCTGGTGCATTTTTCAACTGGCATCAAGTTTAGCAAACATGCACTGTATTTTAATAAGATTATATTTTAACATAGGAATGCTGTACTCTTGAACTTTCTAAGTGGTTGATAAGTAATTTAGTAGTTTTATATTGCATAATGATTTTCTATGTATCGTTTTTGCTGTTAGTTCATCCTAGACACAGGTTAAATATGTTTTCACACATACTCTCTGTATACATACTAATTTTATTATATTTTTAGTGTCTGTCAATTTCGAACATTTTGTTCAGAGTTTTGTTACATTAATTTTAAACTAAAATGTAATAAATACAAAATGCCATAATGGCCAATAAATATGGTTTTACATGTTGTTCTGTCCCTTCTCCTATTTGTACACTTAAAGGGACAGTAAATTCAAAATTAAACTTTAATGATCACATAGGGCAAGCAATTTTAATAAACTTTCCAATGTACTATCATCATTAAATGTTCTTTGTTCTCTTGGTATTCTTTGTTAAAAGCCAAACCTTGGTAGGCTCATAAACGGATTTGTAAGCCATAGGAAGCCGCCTCTTATCTCAGTGCATTTTGAACGTTTTTCATATTTAGACAGTGCTAGTTCATGTGAGTCTTAAAGATAATATTGTACTCACTCCCATGGAGTTATTTATAACTTAAAGCAATGGGAACAGCACACAGTTAAAGGGTAAGTGCACGGTAGACCTCAGGACGCTGCCAAGCCCTGAGACATATATACAAGAAAGAATCAGGGTCTCCAGCACTTAAACAAGTTTATTTGCACAGTAAGCCACATTTCCCCAAAACGTCGCTTACTGTGCAAATAAACGTGTTTAAGTGCTGGAGACCCTGCTTCTTTCTTGTGGAGTTATTTATGAGTTAGGACTAATTAGCTAAAATGCAAGTCTTTCAAAAGAAATTAGATAAGGAGGGGTCTGCAGAGGCTTAGATACAAGGTAATTACAAAGGTAAAAAGTGTATTAATATAAACGTCTTGGTTATGTAAAACTGGGGAATTGGTAATAAAGGAATTATCTATCTTTTTAAACAACAACAATTTTCAAGTAGACTGTCTCTTTAATAAGTCCTTTTGTAGTTTTCTCTTTGAATGCAATTCCAACAATTGTACACTACACCAAAAGACATATGAACACTCTTAATATATGATAACAACTGAGCTCTTTATGCAAAACAATCTTCAATGTATTTTTTTTTTTTCTATGCTTAAACTAAGCACAAAATATTTTAATCCTCCAATTATCTCTTAATTTTCTAATGTCTGGATGTACTATTTTTTATGTTAGTGTTTTTAGTATTGTTTTATATAGTATTCGTATTGTTTTAACCACCTAAATGTCTCTTGCTAGTATTGTCCCCCTGTTATTGCGGCTAGCAGGTGTCATATCATTCAACAGTGCCCCCTGCTTTTGCACAACAAGTCACAAAAGAGCAGGATCTGTCAGTCACCCTGGTCAAATTAGTACCCACACTGGTTAAGAAACAGTGGTCTTTAAACTACTCAAATCAGCCAGTAGGATTTCAGTAGCTCTTATCTTATTGGCTGTTTTGAACAGCCAATAGGATTTCAGAAGTTCTTATCCTATTGGCTGATTTGAATTTGAAGAATCAAATCAGCCAATAGGAATACAAGGTACGCCATTTTGAAAAGGCATTCAACTTCAGTGTACAGCGATGACCGTATGACGAGGACGCTCCACGCAGGATGTCTTCAATTTCCAGGATAGCTCCTCTCCGCATCACGCCGCCGGGATGAAGACAGAAGACATCCCCAATATGGATGAAGGTGTCGCGGTCTCGATTAAGACTTCTCGCCGCTTGGATGAAGATGGATGCCCGCACTTCAGGAACAATAAGTAGATTTTATGGGGTTAGTGTTAGGTTTTTTTGGGGGTGTTTTTTTTTTTAGATTATGGCTTTGGGCAATTGTAAAAGACCTGAATGCCCATTTAAGGACAGATCATACAAATGTCCCTTTAGGGGCAATGGGTAGTTTAGGATTTTTTAGAGATAGGATTTTTATTTTGGGGGGTTGGTTGGGTTGGGGTTTTTACTGTTGGGGGGGACTTTGTATGTTTTCACAGGTAAAAGAGCTGTTTAATTTAGGGCAATGCCCTACAAAAGGCCCTTTTAAGGGCTATTGATAGTTTATTGTAGGCTAAGGGGTGTATTTATTTTGGGGGCGCTTTTTTATTTTTATAGGGCTATTAGATTAGGTGTAATTGTTTTTATTTTTGATAATTTAGTTTATTATTTTTTGTGATCTTAGTGTTTTTTATTTTTCGTAATTTTAGTCTTTTTTTTTTGTAATGTTAGATTTTTTTTAATTTTTTCGTAGGATTAGTTTATTTAAAATTTTTATATTTAGGATTTTTAATTGGTAGTTTCTTTTTTTTATTAGAATAGTACTGTTAGGTTAATTTATAGTTTAATGTTAGGTTTATTTTTATTTCACAGGTAAGTTTTTATTTATTTAAATATAGTTATATTGTAATTTTAATTTAAAGTTAGGGGATGTTAGTTTTAGGGGTTAATAGTTTAATTTAGTGTTTTGCGATTTGGGGGGTCGACAGTTTAGGGGTTAATAGGTTTATTTAGTGGCGGGGAGGCCGGAGGTTTAGAGGTTAATAGGTTTATTTAGTGGTGGCATGGGGGAAGCAGGAGGTCTAGGGGTTAATAACTATATTATAGTGTTGGCGATGTTGGGGAGCGGCGGTCTAGGGGTTAATATATTTAAATAGTGTTGGCAATGTGGGTGGGCGACAGATTAGGGGTTAATAAGTTTTAAATAGTGTTTGCGATGTGGGAGGGTGGTGATTTAGAGGTTAATAGGTAGTTTATGGGTGTTAGTGTACTTTGTAACAGTTTAGTTATGAGTTTTGTGAAACATTTTTATTTTGCAAAATCCATAACTACTGCTCTCAGATGGCGGTATGGATTGTGTCGGTATAGGCTGTAGCACAAGCAGTTTAGCCATACCACACAACCTGTAATGCTGGTGCTATGGAAATCCCACACTCAAACATAATTTTTTTGAGTGCGGAATGGACGTTGCGTTACAGGCTAAAATGCTTGCGTTACAGCTATACCGCAGCGACTCGTAATATACGTTCCTGGCCATTCCACGCGCAATGGCCAATTTTTCAGCGGTATATCTGTACCGCAAAACTCGTAATCTAGCCGATTCTCTTTTATTTCTTATTTCCTTGTTCACTGTTTCTATATATGTTTTCTGTCCCTCACTTTTCTACTGTATGTTTCTATCCTCACCCTCTCACCTTCCATGTATTTGGCTTAATAAATTCCAAAAGCAGCACTTGATTTATTAAAATAAAAATAGACTTCTATTAATTACTTGTGTCTTTTGGTGGTTTGGTTCTACAGAAGTGTAGAAGGACAGACAGTTTTTAGGTTGTATCTCCCATTTAGCTCATTGGTTTGAGAAGAGGGTAAAGCTTGTCACTATAAACTTATTGTCCCTTCCAGACTTGTCATACATCTAGACTACCTAGATCAGCGATGGCTAATCTTGGCACCCAGATGTTTTGGAACTACATTTCCTGTGATGCTAAGGTAATCTGCAGTGTAGTTAAGCATCATGGGAAATGTAGTTTTGAAACATCAAGGGTGCCAAGGTTAGGTTAGCCATCACTGCCCTTGACTCACAGCCAGACTAGCTTGTTACTGCATAGATATAACCACCGCACTCACTGCACTCACAGAATATCTGTGACAGAATAAATCTCTACAGGAAAGGTGTATGTCCACAAGTTCTATATCTAAAACTGCCACTGCAAGGTCATACATCACAAAGACAGAGTTTTGAGTATTGCTGCTCTTAAGCAGACATAAAATAGCAAAAATGCCATGTACCACTATTGTTGAAGATAACCACCACAAAGGATATTAAACACATAGTTTAAGTTATCTTCAGAGCAACAGTGGCCTTCTGGTACTTGGCTAAACACAGCCACTGAGCTTAGTAAGGCACAGCATATGTGTGTTGCCACCGATCACCAGGTGTGTTCAGATCAGGTGTGACAGTGCATTACTACTTTGAAGCTGACTTTACCTATGGTTTAAAAATCTTTGTGAAGGTTAAACACTTAGTTCTGCACAAGCAATGATGCAATAAATAAATTATCAAGCGCATTAGAGCAATTTACTATGGATCTTTATGTCTCTTTAAACAATGACCAAAAATTTGTCCTTGTCCTAAGTAACTAATGAAGATGTATTGTAATTAATCGTGATGTTGTAGTGTGCATTTTGATTATTTGAAAAGGATGTGGCAGTGACTTTTAAACAATGTGCTCTTTAGGTAAAGTGCTGTACTTCAGCTATTTAGTTTATGCTTAGGAACGGCAGTTCCAATACTAAATTTGTGCTACTGAGGTAAATCTAATTCCACTTACCAAATAATGATGGCAGCAGCTGTTTTTTTGCTGTAAACAGATTTAAAACGTGTATCTGCTAATTGTAAGCCCTGTAAGCAATGCATATCTTAATGTGGCTATTTGGGAAAATTATAACACTTATTAACTTCAATTAAGAGAAAATTGAATTTAGCTCATAACATTCTTTTCATAAAATCTTTTTTGTTGCACTTAAAATCTTGCTAATGCACGTGTAATCCTAATAAAATTGATGTATGTGCAACAAAATTGAGCGATTGTGCTGAACAAAGCTATATTATACAATTATAAAGCTAAAGCCATTGAAAAGGAAAAATCAACATTTGTTGCAATGACTGCAGGAAGAAAAATATATCATTCCAAAGACTTAAATTAATTCCATTAAAGATGTACTATTTGCATGTAATAAACATAAATTAGTCTACAGAAATTGCTTGTGATAGGGTATTTTAACTAAGTACTAAAAAAGATGGATGTGGATATAGATTCTTCAGGAACATAGTTTAAAGTGTTGTACACTTGTATTGTTACTCGTTTTAATATTTTTGCTATTATGGTTCTTCAGTGAAGAATTTGAATTTGTATTATTTAAAGCAATAAAGTTGTTGAAAAGATCATCCAGATATCAATGAACTTGTGCAGAGCATTTGATAGGAATTGCATCAGCCTAGTTGGAAAGAATAGACAATTTTTAGATAACTAGTCTCTATGAGATTTGGATGTGGAAATGCAAGAATGTATAGGTTGATCAATTATTTTTGCTGTACTACAAAAATATATATTTTATACTCTATTTAAGCAGCATTTAATATATCAATTAATTAATGGAGCCCCCTCCTTTCTTATTTCTTTATTCTGTCCCTTAAAACCTTAATATTTAATCTAGCTAAAATTCTGGGTTTGTGGGTTATTTATATTTCATTTCTAACATATTATTTAATTTAATATTTAATAAAAACTATATTTTCATTATACTCAATGTATTTTAATTTAAATACACTAAAGTCAAAATTAAACTTTCATGATTTAGATAGTGCATCATTTTTGGGCCTATTTTCTGAGACACCATTTCCCATGATGCTCAGTATATACATATAAGTGTTTGTGATTGGCTGATGACTTTCACATGATATCGGAGACAGGGAAATGAGAGGAAACTGAAATTTTGTAGAATAAAATCTACTCTCATTTGAAATTCAGAGTAAGTGTTATAGTATTGCATTTTTATTATGTATATGTTGGTTTGGGAATTCTACTGTATTTAGTGGTCCTTTGAAATAAACATTGTTGCATTAGAAGAATTGGCCAAATTAGAACTCACTGCAGTAAAACATACAGAAGGTCACAGGTACAATCTGACTGTCCCCCAGCTTACGGCTTCTTAAGCACCCTAAAAAAGGGTGTTTCAAAGCCAAACAACACATTGCATATTTTAATATGTTCTGTTATGAAATTAATTTATAAATATCTTAGTTACAGTTGCATTTATTGCCTGCTGCCAGTTGCTTCTCTCAAGCAGTTAAGTCTTATGGCGAATACTAAGATGCCAATATTGCACCAATGATCAGATAGGAGACTGTCCAACTGTCCAAGCAAGCTATTGTCCCATCATGTCTGGATGCTTTACCACAGTGAGTTGTGATTTTATCAGTCTTTATTGGGCTGCTATATTTGTTATAATAAACTATTCAGAGACCTCTTCCTTGTGTTGTATTTTCTATTGTGATACTTGGCCTGCGCCCTACACATTAAAAGGAGCTGTTCAAAGTGCACAACTTGGATTTTGTATCTTTACTACGCTATAGCACTTTTACCATTTATCTTTTAGACACTCCTTATTATATAGTCATGATTGTAATTATAATATTGGTCTTGTGCTCTGGTGTCCAGTACTCACAAACACATACATACAGGGTAGGATCCTAACAGATAAATCACTGTTCGGCATATAATTGCTTGCACACTTGTCAAGGATGTCATATATTGCCTCAACTCTGTGTTAGTGAGTAGTGTGTCATTGCAAATTAAGTCTCTTAGTAAAATACCAGTGCTCCTGGCAATGTCGATCTTACCCTGTGGAATGTAGTCGACAGCAAAGTATATCCAAAATTCGGAGTAAATCAAACAGTGTATCTGTATCTCTGTATCTGCGGCACCTACATTGGCTCCCCATTCACAGCAGAATTATATTCAAAATTCTCACTCTTACATACAAAGCTCTCACCAACGTCACTCCCCACTACCTATCCTTTCTAATCAACAAGTATACTCCAGCCCGCCCACTAAGACCCACTGCTCCTTTCATCTTAGACTATCACCTCTTCTCATGCTAGACTGCAGAACTACTGTCATGCAGCACCTACCCTCTGGAACACTCTCCCTCTGTCTACTTTTAAGTGCTCCCTGAAGACTTTTTTGTTCAGAGAAGCCTACCAACCAACTTGTAATACATTAATTTCACTTACCTAACATTTCCCTCATCTAACTCTGCATTAACATCTTTCTCAATCTTGCAGTCCTCACCTCCTGTTTCTCAACCTCCTACCCTTCTAGATTGTAAGTTCCCATGGGAAAAGGGCCCTCAATTCCTCCTGTATGTGTTTGTAACATTTTGTCTTGTCTCTTACAAGTTTTATATCATTGTTTTATTTAAATGGAAAGCGCTGCGGAATATGTTGGCGCTTCATAAATAAAGTATAATAATAATAATTATTATTCTTTATTTATAAAGCGCCAACAGATTCCGCAGCGCTGCCCCTGGGTACAAGGATAACAGTACAATGGAGAAACGATACAAAAAATTTTTTACAGACAGATACAGGGTGAATTTAGGGCCCTATTCCCGTGGGAACTTACAATCTAGATGGGTAGGAGGATGGGAAAAAGGAGGTGGGGACTGCAAAGGTGAGAATGAAATTAGATGCGGAGATAGATGCGGGCAACTTTTAGTTAAGTGAAGTTAGTATGTAAAGGAGTCGGGTGATGAGCTTCCCTGAACAGAAAGGTCTTAAGGGAACGTTTAAAGGAGGAGAGGTTAGGGGCAAGTCTGACAGATCGAGGAAGTGCATTCCAGAGGGTTGGTGCCACATGAGAGAAGTCCTCTAGTCTAGCATGAGGGGAAGTGATGGTAGAGGATGCAAGAAGCAGGTTATTGTTGGATCTTAGGAGGCGGGCAGGAGTAAATTTGTTGATGAGTGAGGACAGGTAGGGTGGGGCAGTTTTGGTGAGGGTTTTGTAGGTCAGGGTGAGAATTTTGAATTTAACTCTGCTGTGAATGGGGAGCCAGTGAAGAGACTCACAGAGAGCATCGAGAGAGGTGGATTAGCTTGGCAGATGCATTTAGCATGGATTGGAGGGCCAGTTAGTAAGTTGTTACAGTAGTCAAGTCGGGAAAGATATTGCGTAGGTGGTTGCGGCAGGATGAAGAGAGCAATTGGATGTGGGGAATGAAGTACAGATTTGAGTCAAGTGTGACTCTGAGGCAGCTTACTTGGGGTGATAGGGAGATAGTGGTGCTGCCAACAGTGATGGAAGAATTAGAAACTTGAGTATAGTTAGAGGGGGGAATTAGAAGTAGTTCGGTCTTGGACATGTTTATAAACCAGGGTAGGGTCGAAAGAGAGAAGGCTGATCCGGGATATGTGTCTGACTTACAAGCAATGAATGCTGTTAAAAACACTTCATCTTCAGGGAAATACCATAAGAGTTCCCTTCCCATAGCCACAGCTCTCTGCCCTTCCTTGTGACATCACCGACTCAAACCAGGATACCAGGGGAGATGTAAATCTTGTATAGTAGCTTCTCTTGTGTTAACGCTTTAAAACTTCTCTTTTATTTGCATACAATAAAAAGTAATAAACATTAGTAGGCACTTTGCAAAATGCCATTGGGAAGTCTGGTCTAATTAGCCATAGTCTTAGCTGTGGTTTTCCAAATGGAATGTCAGTTTTTAAAAGACCAAGGGCGTGATTACATATGCAGCGTCACCCACAAAAGCCGGCGTTGCCGGCTTTTAGTTGGATATTGTATTCAGATATATGGTACCACATATAAATGTGACGCGTATATTTCACCCGTCACCCTGCTAATTTTACTCCCATAAACTAACATAGAACAACGTTGCAAGTCGGTATCACATATTCAGCGCAAAGACTAACGCGACGGAAATTTAAATTTTACTCCATTTTCACCTTGCCACACAAAGGCTTTTGCAGCAAGCCTTGTGCTGAATATGTGAGCACCGTAACTCCCTAGAAGTATTAACAAACACCTAATGCATGCGCAGTATCTAATCCACCAACCCCCACATCGCAGTATAGCTAATAAACCTATTTACCCCTAAACCGCCATCCCCAACATCGCAATCTACCTATTAACCCCTAATCTGCCACCCCCCACATCGCAAAGTATAAAATTAACATATTAACCCCTAATCCACCAACCCCCTACAACGCAATAAACCTAATTACACTATTAACCCCTAAACCGCCAACCCCCCCACATTGCAATAAACTTAATTAATCTATTAACTCCTAAACTGCAACCCCCCACAATGCAAATAACTAATTAAATTACTAAGCCCCCTAACCTAACTCCCCCTAATTTAACCCCAATTACATAAAAAAATCTAAGTTACAATTAAAATTAAAAACCTAATATTACTTAAAAAAAATACTAAGATTAAAATAAATTAATCTAAAATTACAAAAAATAAAAAAAGTCTAACATTACAGAAACAAATAAGCCAAATTATCAAAAATAAAAAAATTAAATTAAGTAAATTGAAAAGTGTCTTAAAACTTCATGCTCTTTTAAATTTACATTTTAACTTTATTTAACATGTTTTGCACAGCACTGCACTCCCTCAAAGACACTCTATAGAATCATTTGTTACAAGTGTGTCTGGTTGGGTTCCAAAATAGGTGATCAGTCATATTTTTGTCAGTGTACTGCAGTGGTCTCTCTAATTGATGTGTTTTTGATATACCTCATAACGTTGAGGTTAAAAAGTGTGAGTGTGAAATTTTAAGACGTCTGTAATTAAAAGGTGTTTTTAATACTACACTGAGATCAGTCCATTGTGCTTCTGTTCTTCTTTTTTATATATGTATATATATATATATATATATATTTCAATAGGTAGAAACTTCAAGGAAAGAAGAGGCACTCACATGACTTAGTTAACACAATTTTTTTATTAATTCATCAATTCAGTCAGTCAATGTTTCGGTCCTCACAGGGACCTTTGTCAAGACTGTTTCTCAATATGAGAGTGTATTCTATGTTCAGCGGTGAGATAGCTCATAGAATACACTCTCATATTGAGAAACAGTATTGACAAAGGTCCCTGTGAGTACCGAAACATTGACTGACTGAATTGATGAACAATTAATAAAAAAATTGTGTTAACTAAGTCCTGTGAGTGCCTCTTCTTTCCTTGAAGTTTCTACCTATCTACCATGGAGTGCACCCAGGCAATACACACTTACAGTGAGTGCTTGGATCCCAAAACTAAATAAATATATATATATATATATATATATATATATATATTATTATTTATTTTTTTGTCAGTTCTATAAGTGAGTTTTTTTAATTTGTTGACAATATTCTCAATTTTGTAACATATCTGTTTCCTGATTTGCAGTAAGAGAACTGTATGCTTATAAACAATTTATAAATTGCAGCCACTTTCTTCTTTTAGAAAATAATTTCCTGCACTGCTCTACTTGATATCAGATGAAAATCTTGTCAAATAGAATAATGGTGTTTTCTCAATGATTGAAAAAAATAATAATTTTAAATATATCATTTAGTAAACATGCCCAGTATATCCATCATCCCATATACAAATTGCATACAGCTTGTTTAACACTTATGTCAGTATGGTTCATTTTACATATGTAAATTATTATTTTCCTTAGACACTATACAAAGGGATTCATCTAATGTCACAATATTTTTTATAAATTGTTCGTAAAAATGTTCACACAATTTGGCCTATCATTTTGTCTTTTGTGAGACGTAATGGCCAAGATTACATATGCAGCGCAGGTTTCAGCGCAACTGCTGAAACCTGTGTCACCCATAAGTTCACCTTGCACATCGGGTGAATCCCATATACGACGGCGGCAGTTCATAGGTGCAGAAATAGACATTTCTGGAGTCGCCAATGACTTACAGCAGTTTATAAACTGCCGGCGCATAAGTAAAATACAAATTTTTTTTACATCGCCCGTAAAAGTCTAACCCACATCCCAGAAATAAACCTGACACGTCAAAACCCCTATATCCGCCATCCCCCAACATCGCAACTACTAATGAAAGTGATTAACCCCTAAACCGCCATCCCCCACAACACAATATACTTAATAAATGTATTAACCCCTAATTCACCATCCCCCCCACATCGCAACTACCTAATAAATGTATTAACCCCTAATCTGCCACCCCCCCTGCATCACAAAGTATCTAATTACACTATTAACCCCTAATCCACCAACCTCCACAACGCAATCTACCAATAAATACTATTAACCCCTAAACTGCCAACCCCCCACAACGCAATCTACCTAATTAACCTATTACCCCCTAAAATTTTAAGGGCTATTTATAGTTTAGTGTAAGATTAGGGGGTGTTTTTATTTTGGGGAGCTTTTTTATTATTATAAGGGTATTAGATTAGGTTTAATTTTTTTATTTTGGATAATTTCGTTTATTTTTTTCTCTAATTTTAATTTTTATTTTATTTTTTGTAATATTAGATTTTTTTATTTTAATTTAATCTTAGTTTGTTATTTTTTTTAGTAATGTTAGGATTTTTTATTTTAATTGTATCTTAGGATTTTTTATTTTTTTTAATTTAATTTATTAGTAAGGTAGTCTTTTTTTTATTTTATGTAATTGGGGTTAATTTAGGGAGTGTTAGGTTAGGGGGCTTAGTGATTAAATTAGTTATTTGCGTTGTGGGGGATGGCAGTTCAGGGGTTAATAGGTTAATTAGGTAGATTGCGTTGTGGGGGTTGGTGGTTTAGGGGTTAATAGTGTTAATAGGTAGATTGCATTGTGGGGGTTTGCGAATTAGGGGTTAATAGTGTAATTAGATACTTTGTGATGTGGGGGTTGGCGGTTTAATGGTTAATCCCTTTATTAGGTAGATTGAGATGTGGGTGAATGGCGGATAAGAGGTTAATTACTTTATTATGTACTTTGCAGTGTGGGGGTTGGCGGATTAGGGGTTAATAGTTTAATTAGGTTTATTGCGTTGTGGTGGGATGACGGATTAGGGTTTTAAACTTTTATGTACTTGGTGATGTGAGGGTTGGCAGATTAGGGGTTAATACTTTTATTTAGTTATTGCGGTAGGGGGATGGCGGTTGATAGGAAGATATTGCTCATGCGTTAGGTGTTTGTTGAGACTTCCAGGGAGTTAGGGTGCTTATATATTCAGCTCAAGGCTTGCTGCACCTGCCCATATGTGGCGAGGTGAAAATGGAGTAAAAGTTCTCAATTTTCGTCGCGTACGTCCTTGTGCTGAATATATGATACCGTTTTGCGATGCCGGTTCTATGTTAGTTTTTGGGAGTAAATTTAGCGGGCGACAGGTGAAATATGTGCCGCAATTATATGCGGCGCCATATATGTGATAGCAGTATGTGACTAAAAACAGCCAACAATATTTTAGCAAGTTATCCAATGGTTGAATGAAAATTTGTGCAGTACATGCTTGGTGCAAATTATCGTTTAGCGGATTCCATTGATGTCGATAGGAGCCAATAGTAGTAAACCTCTAGAGATATTTAGAAATAGCTAAATGGAAAAAATTTACTATGAAAATTGCTGAGAGATATTTACCATTTTAAAGGAAAAATGTTACAGTTAACAGCTACAGATAATTCCTTATCGTTAACTAAATAAATGCAGCCTTATTGGGTACTTATGTTTATCAATGTCATTAAATACAAAGGCATTTTTTTTGCTAAACAGTAAACTGTATGGTTTTAAAAAATAATAATGTTGAAGCCTAAATTCGGTAGAAATTAAGAACATTGCAAAATATTTACAAGGTATGTGTGCACCATACAATGCTTTCTATTGATAAGAAGTAACAGGTAACATTAAGTACTGTTACCATACACCATACATTTCAAACACTTGTCAAAACAATATTTTTGTGGGTTTTGTATACATGATATTTTCCTCTATGAAAAGACTTAAAATATATGTGTCAACATTGTCACCTGGCAAATTGTTACACCTCACTATCTACAATGGACTTTCAGAGTACATCTGATTTAAAAGATGGATTTCCGCAGTAATATTATTCTGCTTAGAAACATTGTTTGCACACGTTACACATAGCATTGCATGGAATGATATACAAAATGTTTATGTAATAAATACTGTTAGATATTTTTTATAATGTGATGAATATACTATTTTTTTTCTTTTATTCTTCACAGCTATGTGTATATATCAAGGCTTAACATATTTCGAAGGGGAAATGGAAGCCGTCTACTCCTCCAGTACAGGAATGTGTGCTTTGTTACAATGCAAGGTGCGTCACTAAATTCAGTAAATTATGCTGGCTTAATGCTTTTTTTTTTATTTATTTTCTACCATTAAATCATATATATCAATTTTAAACCATATTTATTTGGCTTGCCAAGTATATCCTTTATTATATGATTTGAAGCTCACAGATAGATGGATTGAATTCTTTTAGAATATTTTCTTTATGAGGCACCATAATGCAGTGTTTTAGCCTGAGATCTTTATGTAATTTTCAATGTGATAATGCATTGTCTGAACACTTGGCTTTAATAATTGATAACAAAGTAACCAAGATTTCTCTAAAAACAAGTGAATCCTACAAGTAGAAAAGGTGGAATCTTCATTGTGTATATCATGCCTTACAAGCCCCTTACCATACTCATAGAGGACTAAACTGATAGAATCAGGTTCCTTTGAGGAGGCTGACTAAGGTTATTTTAGAGCTCTATAAATAAAGCATAAGTATACTAATTGTATTTCACTGCAAAATATGTCTTCCAGTGCATCCTATTTTTGTTTTGGCCTATGGAACTCTATTGCTATTCAGTTATTAGCCTTAAGGCACCCTTAGGTGCTTTCCAATCAGAACTCCAGTCAGAGCAAACAATTTATCATTAAGGAAGGTTCTGCTATCTGCTTTTTTTATGAATATAAAATAGATGCAAAAAAAGGGGGAAATGATACACCAAAAATCTTTATTCTGCAAATATCATACTTTAAAAAAAACGAAAAAAACATTCAGCAAAGTGCAGTATTTTGAGTATCACATCATATTGATTAATAATGCATCTTAGTAACTGGGTGAAAATTCTAACGGCTAGATTTAGAGTTTGGCGGTAGCCGTCAAAACCAGCGTTAGAGGCTCCTAACGCTGGTTTTGGGCTACCGCTGGTATTTAGAGTCAGTCAGGAAAGGGTCTAATGCTCACTTTGCAGCCGCAACTTTTCCATACCGCAGATCCCCCTACGCCATTTGCGTATCCTAACCCCTAAACCGAGGTCCCCCCACATCGCCGCCACTCTATTAAAATTTTTTAACCCCTAATCTGCCGCTCCGTACACCGCCACCACCTACGTTATCCCTATGTACCCCTAATCTGCTGCCCCTAACATCGCCGACCCCTATATTATATTTATTAACCCCTAATCTGTCGCCCCCAATGTCGCCTCCACCTACCTACAATAATTAACCCCTAATCTGCCGACCGGACCACACCGCTACTATAATAAATGTATTAACCCCTAAAGCTAAGTCTAACCCTAACACTAACACCCCTCTAACTTAAATATAATTTAAATCTAACGAAATAAATTAACTCTTATTAAATAAATTATTCCTATTTAAAGCTAAATACTTACCTGTAAAATAAACCCTAATATAGCTACAATATAAATTATAATTATATTGTAGCTATTTTAGGATTAATATTTATTTTACAGGCAACTTTGTATTTATTTTAACCAGGTACAATAGCTATTAAATAGTTATTTACTATTTAATAGCTACCTAGTTAAAATAATTACAAAATTACCTGTAAAATAAATCCTAACCTAAGTTACAATTAAACCTAACACTACACTATCAATAAATTAATTAAATACAATACCTACAATTATCTACAATTAAACCTAACACTACAATATCAATAAATTAATTAAATACAATACCTACAAATAAATACAATTAAATAAACTAACTAAAGTACAAAAAAATAAAAAATAACTAAGTTACAAAAAATAAAAAAATATTTACAAACATTAGAAAAATATTACAACAATTTTAAATTAATTACACCTACTCTAAGCCCCCTAATAAAATAACAAAGCCCCCCAAAATAAAAAATGCCCTACCCTATTCTAAATTAAAAAATTTCAAAGCTCTTTTACCTTACCAGCCCTGAAAAGGGCCATTTGCGGGGCATGCCCCAAAGAATTCAGCTCTTTCACCTGTAAAAAAAACACATACAATACCCCCCCCCCAACATTACAACCCACCACCCACATACCCCTAATCTAACCCAAACCCCCCTTAAATAAACCTAACACTAAGCCCCTGAAGATCTCCCTACCTTGTCTTCACCACACCGGGTCCCAATCGGTCCAGAGGAGCCTCCGAAGTCTTCATCCAAGCCCAAGCTGGGGCTGAAGAGTGACGTCCATCATCCGGCTGAAGTCTGGATCCAAGCGGCAAATGAAGAAGTCCATCTTCGGGAAGAAATCTTCATCCTATCCGGGCAGAAGAGGACATCCGGACCGGCAAACATCTTCATCCAAGCTGCATCTTCTATGTTGTTCCATCCGATGACGACCGGCTCCATCTTGAAGACCTCCACCGCGGATCCATCCTCTTCTTCCGACGACTAGACGACGAATGAAGATTCCTTTAAGGGACGTCATCCAAGATGGCGTCCCTCGATTTCCGATTGGCTGGTAGGATTCTATCAGCTAATCGGAATTAAGGTAGGAAAATTCTGATTGGCTGATGGAATCATCCAATCAGAATCAAGTTCAATCTGATTGGCTGATCCGATCAGCCAATCAGATTGAGCTCGCATTCTATTGGCTGATCGGAACAGCCAATAGAATGCAAGCTCAATCTGATTGGCTGATTGGATCAGCCAATCGGATTGAACTTGAATCTGATTGGCTGATTCCATCAGCCAATCAGAATTTTCCTACCTTAATTCCGATTAGCTGATAGAATCCTACCAGCCAATCGGAATTCGAGGGACGCCATCTTGGATGACGTCCCTTAAAGGAACCTTCATTCGTCGTCTAGTCGTCAGAAGAAGAGGATGGATCCGCGGTGGAGGTCTTCAAGATGGAGCCGGTCGTCATCGGATGGAACAACATAGAAGATGCGGCTTGGATGAAGATGTTTGCCGGTCCGGATGTCCTCTTCTGCCCGGATAGGATGAAGATTTCTTCCCGAAGATGGACTTCTTCATTTGCCGCTTGGATCCAGACTTCAGCCGGATGATGGACGTCACTCTTCAGCCCCAGCTTGGGCTTGGATGAAGACCGATCGGGACCCGGTGTGGTGAAGACAAGGTAGGGAGATCTTCAGGGGCTTAGTGTTAGGTTTATTTAAGGGGGGTTTGGGTTAGATTAGGGGTATGTGGGTGGTGGGTTGTAATGTTGGGGGGGGGTATTGTATGTGTTTTTTTTACAGGCAAAAGAGCTGAATTCTTTGGGGCATGCCCCGCAAATGGCCCTTTTCAGGGCTGGTAAGGTAAAAGAGCTTTGAACTTTTTTAATTTAGAATAGGGTAGGGCATTTTTTTTATTTTGGGGGGCTTTGTTATTTTATTAGGGGGCTTAGAGTAGGTGTAATTAGTTTAAAATTGTTGTAATATTTTTCTAATGTTTGTAAATATTTTTTTATTTTTTGTAACTTAGTTATTTTTATTTTTTGTACTTTAGTTAGTTTATTCCATTGTATTTATTTGTAGGTATTGTATTTAATTAATTTATTGATAGTGTAGTGTTAGGTTTAATTGTAGATAATTGTAGGTATTGTATTTAATTAATTTATTGATAGTGTAGTGTTAGGTTTAATTGTAACTTAGGTTAGGATTTATTTTACAGGTCATTTTGTAATTATTTTAACTAGGTAGCTATTAAATAGTTATTAACTATTTAATAGCTATTGTACCTGGTTAAAATAATTACAAAGTTGCCTGTAAAATAAATATTAATCCTAAAATAGCTACAATATAATTATAATTTATATTGTAGCTATATTAGGATTTATTTTACAGGTAAGTATTTAGCTTTAAATAGGAATAATTTATTTAATAAGAGTTAATTTATTTTGTTAGATAAAAAATATATTTAACTTAGGGGGGTGTTAGTGTTAGGGTTAGACTTAGCTTTAGGGGTTAATACATTTATTAGAGTAGCGGTGCGGTGCGGTCGGCAGATTAGGGGTTAATTATTGTAGGTAGGTGGAGGCGACGTTGGGGGCAGCAGATTAGGGGTTAATAAATATAATATAGGGGTCGGCGTGTTAGGGGCAGCAGATTAGGGGTACATAGGGATAACATAGGTTGCGGCGGTGTACGGAGCGGCAGATTAGGGGTTAATAATAATATGCAGGGGTCAGCGATAGCGGGGGCGGCAGATTAGGGGTTAATAAATATAATATAGGGGTCGGCGGTGTTAGGGGCAGCAGATTAGGGGTTCATAGGGATAACATAGGTTGCGGCAGTGTACGGAGAGGCAGATTAGGGGTTAATAATAATATGCAGGGGTCAGCGATAGCGGGAGCGGCAGATTAGGGATTAATAAGTGTAAGGTTAGGGGTGTTTAGACTCGGGGTACATGTTAGGGTGTTAGATGCAGACTTAGGTAGTGTTTCCCCATAGGAAACAATGGGGCTGCGTTAGGAGCTGAACGCTGCTTTTTTGCAGGTGTTAGGTTTTTTTCAGCTCAAACAGCCCCATTGTTTTCTATGGGGGAATCGTGCACGAGCACGTTTTTGAAGCTGGCTGCGTCCGTAAGCACCGCTTGTATTGAGAGTTGCAGTGGCGGTAAATATGCTCTACGCTCCCTTTTTTGGAGCCTAACGCAGCCCTTCTGTGAACTCTAAATACCAGCGGTTCTAAAATTCAAGATTAAAAAAAGTGATAACAATTACAAACAAGGTAAAACAGGACTTGTACAGAAAAAATGTCTGCAAATACTGACCGCTTTACCTCTAGTCTGATTAATAGTCTAATTTCCAAAACTCTTACACCTACCTTCATACACTCTTAAACAGACAGTAGCAAATTGTGATTGGAAATTATGAAAATGTACATCAGTAGCATCAGTGAAAGCTCATGGAATGTAAATGATTTTTTGGTGGAAACATACCCATTATATACTCAGTGCTCAACCCTATATAAGGTTGTTTCAGATTTCTGACCAACCTGTAGCTCAGCATTTTGTCACTTTTGTTAATAACGTTTTTAAACTTTGCTTAGTGACTCAATCCTGTGATGTAGTTAAAAGCAAATTGTATCTTCATGTTGGATACTTTCCCTCCCTGATAATTAAATACATATTTGTATTAATTAGTATAGTTGAATATTGAACAAGGGGGTGCTAGCCTCATGTGATTTACCTTAGGATCCTATGGTATATTAGAGTTCAAAAGTAAATAATGGATAGACACTTTATCTATTAAAGCAAGTGGGTGTAGTGTTTTTAGCAATACAACACCTGTCCGCTTGAGGTACCCGGATTTGCTTAGGAAAGAGCTGCTTTGGAGTGGTTGAGACGGCAAAACTTCTGTAAAAGCTGTCAGACAGTAAAAGGATTTCATACAAATTTTGAAGAGTACATAAACCGTTGAGCTATTGACTATTGTGTAAATTATGTAAAACAAATGGGATATTTTAATACACCCAATACATTATATTAATATAAAGAGATCACTGTGATGTGAAAAAAAGGTTAAGTTCCAGGGCCTCTCATGTGTATAAACCTTGTATTGGTGTTAAAGGAATAATTTGTCTATTTTCGAATATGTTTTGTGACATCTGGAAGTCTTTTATTTTCCTGATCATTACATTTTGAACTATATTGCAGCAACTATTAAATGTGAATAATTATTAAATGGAAGGAGACAGTGTTTATTTATTTTTAAGTTCTTTAAAAGATACTGACATTCTTACACAATAGTTTGAGAATATCTTTTATGTGGATTAAACTGACATTTATTAGGGGACCTAATTCATGATATGGAGCAACATATGAGTAAGGAATAAGTTGTTTTCTATTGTCTATTAAATAAATGGACAATAGAAACAATATATTAGATTACATATTATACCTATAGGTTTGTGGATTAATAAGTTTCCAACTTTTTTAAATCGATGACGCTAGGTTTAAAACAAAATGGAATGAAGTATCATTAGAATGGTTCTTTAAATTTATGCAAATATTGATATATTATGAAGGAAAACAGCTTGCCTTGTTTAGGGATAAAATCAATACTTTACAACTTGAATTACACAAATAACACATTGCAGAGTATAAAAAGTATTATGATGTATTACAACAAAATGTTTCTAATATTAAGATAAGTATTATTGAAATAAAACTCACCAACTTTTTGAGGGATAGATCAGACTAAGTCATGGCAAAGTTTATCTTTGGAATAAAAAATCTGCTAGAGGATTATTATTATTATTATTATTAGCATCATCCTTTATTTGTAGAGCACCAACAGATTGGTCTTATATGTAAGCTAGTATTTATGTGAGACAAATGGGTAGATGGCCCTGCCCAGAGTTACACTGTTATAAATCAGCGCTCATAAAGGTGTCCTACAAAATAGCTTGGCTCTTGTGGAGTGAGGCACGGAGTTCTACAAGATGGGAGCCGATCTGGAGAAGTCCTGTATATGAGAATATTAAGAGTTAACAAGACAGGAGGAAAGGAGGAGGACTGAGAGAGAGAATATCTGGAGAGGAGGTCAGAGATATAGGGGGGATTAGTGTTATTGGCAACCTTTAATGTCAAACTCAGAATTTTGTGTTTTATTCTGGAGGTTAGAGGAAGCTTGAGAAGGGATTGGCAGAAAGGTGCAGCAGACGAGGAGCGGGATGTAAGGAAGATCAGCCTGGCAGAGGCATTCAGTATGGATCATAAAGGAGATAGACAGAAGCTAGGAAGACCAGAGAGGATGAAGTTGAAAGACGGGAGATAATTAGAGAGTGGATTAAGATCTTAGTTGTGTCTTGTGTGAGGAAGTGGCGAATTTAATACGTTTCTAAAGTTAAAACAATACGTTTCTAAAGTTAAAACAGCAGGAATTGGCCAAAGACTGGATATGGGGTGTGAAAGAAAGATCTGAGTAAAATGTGACCCCAAAATATCGAGCATTATAGAAAGTTGGGATAGTGATTTTGGAAGAAGGGGGAAAATAAGGAGCTCAGTGTTGGAGAGATTTAGCTTAAGGTAGTGAGAGGAAATCCAGGATGAAATATTAGAAAGACAGTTAGTAGCTAGTGACACTAGATAGCAATGAATGGAATATGTCTGGTGCAGAGAGGTAGATTTGGGTATTATTGACATACAAATGATATTGAAACCTGTAAGATATTATTAAATAACATAAGGATGATATATACATTGAGAAAAGAAGGGGACCAAGGACAGAGCCTTGTAGTACCCCAACAGAAAGTGGTGAAGTAGTCCCTGGATTTTGTTGTATGTCCCTGGATTTCTTTTGTCCCTGGAAATGTCTCTTCCAGTAGGTTTGGAGGGCTGCAGCTGAGATGGGGCATGTGTGACACAAGTTAATAGGGAGGAGCTGCCAGTGAGGCTGTGTAGGCAGCAAGTACTCTGCTTTATCAGAGGGACTCTTAGCACCTTCTCTTAGAGATCAATGTTTAAACTGCCACAAATCAGAAGAAAAAAAACGTATTGGCTGCTCCTCTACTCTAGGTAAGGAGTTGTTCTGATTTGTTGTAAAAGAGGGGTGACTACTTGGCTACTACTGTAGGTCAGTAGAATATCCAAAAGAAGCAAGTTGAGTGGAGCACCGGCTTATATAAAACTCTTTATTTCAACATAACTTTAAAAATCAAATGCACATAGGATGCACAGAATAAAAGGAGTCAGCACACAGCTGACTCGTTTCGGCTAAACACCGTTGTCAAAGCTGATAAAATTGTGGAATCACTCCCCACCTCTTATAGGAACTCCCTGACTCCAAATGGTTAACTTTGGCCTACCACAATTTAACCACTTCATATCCTTTACATATGAAGGGTAAATGTGTTTAGTGCTTACAACTACATGCTATTCATACAGGTATTGCTTAATTATACATTGTTGGGACCAAAAGTCATACTTTTTGATATAAATTACATATCCCTCAGCTTGTGGGGTTAACATGTTCATACATACAATTGAACAATATATTACTCTTTAATTAAAAAAGTTTTCTTTGCTATGTATTAAATTGTAACACTATACAGCAGTGTTAGAGATATTACTGAGTGATAGGTTACAGTGCTTTATATCAGTACTAGGGATATTGGAATGTCACAGACCTAAGCATTATCCTGTTATCAACTTGAAAGGTTATTTTGCTGTGCTTTCTATAGCACTCAGAAAAGTAATGATTTACAATAATTATGTAAAAATATATAGGGCTATTGTAATACCCCTATTTTTGGGGGTATCCATTAGTTATATAGAGAATGTGGAAACATTGTCAGGACTGCCACCCTAAATAAAATCATTAAAAAAAAGAGGATGGAATGTTATATATCCTCTAAGTTCTATGGGCTATATAGATTGAATAACTGCCCTTTAATAAAACACCCCTATCAATAGGCTGCCAGGTTCCTCGGTAGTGTGAAGTTATATTAATCACCTTTATGTTATGTTTATATGAACTTGGGTTGGATTATTGCCAAAAGTTAATTAAATCATAAGTGGAGTTTAATCCAAGGGGATATCTTGTTTTTAAAGTGAATATCCAATAGACCTCCTGTTTAGCCAGTAACTGTTCCCTATTTCCTCCTCTAGAAGGAACCAGTACCGTCTCTATACACGTCTATCTAAGCGTTGCAGTACTTATGTTATGCAATTTTACAAAATGCTGTACCAAAGGGGTACTGGCATGTCCAATCCTAATGCTAGATAGATGTTCCCTAATTCTTCGAGGGGTTATGCCTGTATATTGTTTCTCACATTCTATACAGGTAATTAGGTAATTGAAGTAAGTTTGTGCTTGATTTTTATGATTTCTTCTATGATAAGGGCTTCTAAGCCTTCTGAAGCCCAAATCCTCTCAGAGTACAATGTTTGTCAGAGGGATGTGAAGAGTGTATCGCCTATTGATTTTTTGGTTTCCTTCACAGGAAATCTTTTAAAGAGTTCTGTTATCGGTCGAAGAGATTCATCTTCTACCTCCCTTTTCAGATCGACGATATACTCTTATATACCATTACCTCTGCTGATATTTTTCAGTACTGGTTTGACTATCTGCTATATGTGGATGGGTGTCTTTCGGTAAGTATGTATCATTATTTAAGACACTCTCAGCTATGGTTTGGCGCTTTATGTATTAATATAAAGTTTTAAATATATGTATTTTACTTATATTTGCCATGAGTCAGGTCTATGTGTATTTCCCTTTGCAGTCTGGCAGTTTCATTATAGGAATCATGTTTTAAGAAGTTTGTCTTACCTGGGGTATAGTTTTTTCCAATTTAAAGGGACACTGTACCCAAAAAATTTCTTTCATGATTCAGATTAAGCATGAAGTTTTAAGCAACTTTCTAATTTACTCCTATTATCAAATTTTCTTCATTCTCTTGGTATCTTTATTTGAAATGCAAGAATGTAAGTTTAGATGCCGGCCCATTTTTGGTGAACAACCTGGGTTGTCCTTGCTGATTGGTGGATAAATTCATCCACCAATAAAAAAGTGCTGTCCAGAGTACTAAAACCAAAAAAAAGCTCAGATGCCTTCTTTTTCAAATAATGATAGCAACAGAAAGAAGAAAAATTGATAATAGGAGTAAATTGGAAAGTTGCTTAAAATTGCATGCTCTTTCTGAATTACAAAAGAAAAAATTTGGGTTCAGTGTCCCTTTAACTTGTTTTTTCTTTAAAAAAAACTTGTGGGCAAATTAGGCTCACGAGAACGCAAAATGCTGTTTTTTATTGCGTCATTCTGTAATGACGCAAGTTCGTCATTCCCTGCGTCTTAGTTGACGCCAGGATGTTTGTCGCGAATTGTGTTTGTTATGACACGAGTTGCGTCATTTCTGGATGTTTGTTGGCGCCAACATTTTTTTTAAACTTCCTTTTGCATTGTGCGTCATACTTGGCGCCAAAAATTTTCATTTCATTTTACCCCACTTCCTCTATGCTCCTTGCCTTCTTTATGCTCAGAGGGCTATGCTATTTGCTTTTTTATCAATTTTAGCATTTGCATTTTTTCCTATTCCTGAAACTGCTATATGTGGAAATAAGATATTTCTGTTTAAATGTTATTTTTTCTTTTACATTTTACAAGATGTGTCAATCTGATCCTGTCTCAGAAGCTGCTGTAGGAACCATGCTGCCTGAACACAGTTCTACCAAAGCTAAGTGTATCTGTTGTAAGCTAGTGGAGATTATATCTCCAGATGTAGTATGTAACAGTTGTCATGATAAGCTTTTGCATGCAGAAAAGGTTTCTATTATTGCTAGTACAGTATCTGTTGTTCCTTCAACATCTAATGTACATGATATCCTTGTTGATATGAAAAATTATATTGCTGATGCGATACAGAAGGCTATGGCTGCTATACCGCCCTCAAATAAACGTAAAAGGTCTTCTTCTCATAATACTGATGAGATTTGAAATGACCGTCAACATACTGATATATCCACCTCTGATGAGGATCTCTCTGATTCGGAAGATCCTACTTCAGACATTGACACTGATAAATCAACGTATCTTTTCAAGATTGAGTATATTCATTCTTTGTTTAAAGAAGTGTTGATACTCTTGCTAAGCGTACTACTATTCCTATGGAAGAAAGTACCTCTTTTAAGGATCCTTTAGATAGGAAAATTGAATCTTATCCAAGGAAAGCTTCTTTACATTCTGGCTATATTCTCAGACCTGCCATTTCTATGGCTGATGTTGTGGCTGCATCAACTTTTTGGTTGGATAGCTTAGCACATCGGGAAAAAGATTCTGATTTGCATAGCATTGTTTGTTTGCTTCAACATGCTAATCATTTTATCTGTGATGCTATTTTTTATATCATTAAGATTGATGTTAAATCTATGTCTTTGGCTATTTTAGCTAGAAGAGCTTTATGGCTCAAATCATGGAATTCTGACATAGTTTCTAATTTTAGGTTACCATCTCTATCATTCCAGGGTAATAATTTGTTTGGTTCCCAGTTGGATTCTATTATTTCCACTATTACTGGGTGGAAGAGAGTTTTTTTTTTTTTTTTGCCCCAAGATAAAAAGTCTAATGGTAAATCTAAAGCTTCTAATTGATTTTGTTCCTTTCGTCAGAATAGAGAACAGTAAACCTCTCCTTCCTTTAAGGACTCTGGCTCCAAATGGAAGCCATCCTCAAGTTGGAATAAATCCAAGCCTTATAAGAATCCAAAGCCAGCCCCTAAGACTGCATGAAGGTGTCGGCCCTCAATCCAGTTCTGCTGGTGGGGGGGCAGATTGAAATTATTTCAAGATGTTTGTACAGGTTTTCGTTCAGAATCATTGGATTCAGAATATTGTCTCTCAGGGGTATAGAATAGGTTTCAGAATAAGACCTCCTGTGAGAATAATTTTCTCTCTCTCACATTCCAACAAATCCTGTGAAAGCTCAGGCCTTTCTGAAGTGTGTTTCAGATCTAGAGCTTTCAGGGGTAATTGTACCAGTTCCACTTCTGGAACAGGGTCTGGGTTTTTATTAAAATCTGTTCATTGTCCCGAAGAAGGGAAATTCTTTCAGGCCAGTTCTGTATCTGAAGCTTTTTAATCAATTTGTAAGGGTTGCAACTTTCAAGATGGTGACTATAAGGGCTATTCTGCTTTTTGTTCAGCAAGGTCATTACATGTCCTCAATAGACTTACGGAATGCGTATCTTCACATTCTGATTCATCCAGACCACTATCGGTTTCTAAGATTCTCTTTCCTAGACAAGCATTACCAATTTGTCACTCTTCCATTTGGCCTAGCAACAGCTCCAAGAATCTTTTCGAAGGTTCTCTGTGCCCTTCTATCTGTAATCAGAGAGCAGGGTATTGCAGTGTTTCCTTATTTGGACGATATCTTGGTACTGGTTCAATCTTTTCATTTAGCAGAATCTCACACAAATCAACTTGTGTTGTTTCTTCTAAAACATGGTTGGAGGATCAATTCACCAAAGAGTTTCTTGATTCCTCAGACAAGGGTCACCTTTTTAGGTTTCCAGATAGATTCAGTTTCCATGACTCTGTCTTTAACAGACAAGAGATGAATGAAATCGGTTTCTGCCTGTCGAAACCTTCAGTCTCGATCATTCCCTTCTGTGGCTATGTGCATGGAAGTTTTAAGTCTCATGACAGCATTGGAAGTGATCCCCTTTGCTGCTTTTCATATGAGACCTCTGCAGCTTTGCATGCTGAATCAATGGTGCAGGGATTATACTCGGATATCACAAATTATATACTTAAATCCCAACATTCAACTCTCTCTGTCCTGGTGGTTGGACCATCATCGGATTATTCAAGGGGCCTCTTTTGCTCGTCCTCCCTGGACTGTGATTTCAACAGATGCAAGTTTCACAGGTTCGGGAGCTGTCTGGGGGTATCTGACAGCACAAGGAGTTTGGAATCCTCAAGAGTCGAGGTTACCAATCAATATTTTAGAACTCCATGCTATTTTCAGGGCTCTTTAGGCTTGGCCTCTATTAAAGAGAGAATAATTTATTTGTTTTCAGACAGACAATATCACAACTGTGGCATATGTCAATCATCAGGGTGGGACTTGCAGTCCTTTAGCGATGAAAGAATTACCTTGGATACTTTTTTGGGCGGAATCCAACTCCTGTCTAATTTTTGCGATACATATCCCAGGTGTAGACAATTGGGAAGCGGATTATCTCAGTCGTCAGTCTTTACATCCAGGGGAGTGGTCTCTCCATCCATATGTATTTTGTCAGATTGTACAGATATGGGGTCTTCCTGAAATAGATCTGATGGTTTCCCATCTTAACAAGAAGCTTCCCAGGTACCTTTCCAGGTCCAGGGATCCTCAGACGGAGATGGTGGATGCGTTAGCAGTTCCTTGGTTTTACCAACCTGCTTACATTTTTCTACCTCTAGTTCTTCTTCCAAGGTTGATCTACAAAATCATAATGGAACAATCGCATGTGTTTCTGACAGCACCATCTGGATTGGATGAGACTCTTAAGCACTTGTGCTTAATTACCCAATAAGGAAAGATAGTCTTACTATGTAGTTGGATTCAATGAGATCTATTTATTTTTAGAATTATAAATACATACAATAAAATTTAAAACAATAGAAATTGATTCTTAAAACAAATCTAACTGGTTGGCCAACCATACAGTGTGAATAAAATGATATAATATGTTTTCCAATCCCTGTTACTTAGTGTGTTATACAAACATATCTGTATATTTGAATTTTTGAATTTTGGTTTAATTGCAGATATTTTTTATAGATTTGATATAGTGGACTTGTGAAGAAGTATGGTATCCACAAAGAATAAAAGTGAAACAAAAATAAAGTGATACAGTAAAAATCGTATAAGTTATGAAAGATAAAGTCTTTCTGCCGTGATCGTTAGAGTAATTGTTAATTGCTTTTTGTTAAAAGCGCTGTTGTTAAGTCCTCCGTGGGGATAGTATGTGCGGGCGTGCTGCAACACGTTTTTGTCTAATTGCTATATATATTGCGATTATAAGTCACTGTTAAGTAGTTTTGGTTATCTGTCCTTCACATTAACTTCCTTAGTTGGTGTAGGTATAATAAATCTTACCCGTTGTTTCTTTTGGGATACTTTGTTTCTGGTCTAGTTTCTTTTTGTACCCAATTCAAAAACGTGTTGCAGCACGCCCGCACATACTATCCCCACGGAGGACTTAACAACAGCGCTTTTAACAAAAAGCAATTAACAATTACTCTAACGATCACGGCAGAAAGACTTTATCTTTCATAACTTATACGATTTTTTCTGTATCACTTTATTTTTGTTTCACTTTTATTATTTGTTACTAATGTTGATACCATTGACGCTATTCTAATTATATTGTTGATACCATTGACGCTATTTTAATTATGTATGTTCAGCTTTAAACAAACGAATATGGTAAATATGGTAATTAAGAATTAATATTGCGAATATTCTTTGTGGATACCATACTTCTTCACAAGTCCACTATATCAAATCCATAAAAAATATCTGCAATTAAACCAAAATTCAAAAATTCAAATATACAGATATGTTTGTATAACACACTAAGTAACAGGGATTGGAAAACATATTATATCATTTTATTCACACTGTATGGTTGGCCAACCAGTTAGATTTGTTTTAAGAATCAATTTCTATTGTTTTAAATTTTATTGTATGTATTTATAATTCTAAAAATAAATAGATCTCATTGAATCCAACTACATAGTAAGACTATCTTTCCTTATTGGGTAATTAAGCACAAGCGCTTAAGAGTCTCATCCAATCCAGATTTTACCCCCACTTTGAAGTTTGTGAGATTACTTCTTCGAGACTCCCTAGCTTTTACCCCCACAGCGCATAGTTTATTAACCCAACACACCAATTCTGACAGCACCAGCATGGCCTCACAGATTTTGGTATGCAGATCTTTTCCGGATGTCCAGTTGCCAACCTTTGCCACTTCCTTTAAGGCCAGACCTTCTGTCTCATGGGCCATTTTTCCATCAGGATCTCAAATCGCTAAATTTGAAGGTATGGAAATTGACTGCTTAGTGCTTAGTCATAGAGGTTTCTCTGACTCAGTGATTAATACTATGCTACAGGCTCGTAAGTTTTTTTTTTCAAGGAAGATTTATTATCGGGTTTGGAAAAACTATATTTTCTCATAAATTCTCTTGTCATTCTTTTAGAATTCCTAGAATTTTACAGTTTCTTCAGGATGGTTTGGATAAAGGTTTGTCTGCAAGTATTTTGAAGGGACAAATCTCTTCTCTTTCTGTTTTATTTCATAGAAAGATTGCTAAACTTCCTGATATTCACTGTTTTGTTCAGGCTTTGGTTCATTTTAAGCCTGTTGTTAAATCAATCTCTCCTCCTTGGAGTCTTAATTTGGTTTTGAAGGCTTGTCAGGCTCCTCCTTTTGAGCCTATGCATTCTTTGGATATTAAACGACTTTCTTGGAAAGTGTTGTTTATTTTGGCTACTCTTCAGCTAGAAGAGTTTTTGAATTGTCTGCTCTCTCTTGTGAGTCTACTTTTCTGATTTTCCATCAGGATAAGGCTGTTTTGCGGACATCGTTTAAATTTCTTCCTAAGGTTGTAAATTCTAACAACATTAGTAAGAAAATTGTTGTTCCTTCCTTGTGTCCTAATCCTTAGAATACTCTTGAAAGATCTTTAAATTCTTTGGATGCTGTAAGAGCTTTGGAATATTATGTAGAAGCTGCTAAAGATTTCAGGAAGATTTCTAGTCTATTTGTTGTTTTTTTCTGGTCATAGGAAAGGTCAGAAAGCCTCTGCCATTTCTTTGGCATCTTATTTAAAACTTTTGATTCACAAGGCTTATTTGGAGGCAGGACAGTCTCCGCCTCAAAAGAATTACAGCTCATTCTACTAGATCAGTCGCCACTTCTTGGGCTTTTAAGAATGAAGCTTAGGTTGATCAGATTTGCAAAGCAGCAACTTGGTCTTCTTTGCATACATTTACTAAATAGCTGTTTTTATTTTGATGTGGAAGACCCCAAGATGTGGTTTTCCACATCTTGGGTATTTCTATCCCATATGTCACTAGTAGTTTATGGACTCTTGCCAATTACATGAAAGAAAACATAATTTATGTAAGAACTTACCTGATAAATTCATTTCTTTCATATTGGCAAGAGTCCATGAGGCCCACCCTTATTTTCAGTTCCTCTTTTTGTATGCTTTTTTACTCCTTATTTTATCACCCCACTACTTGGCTATTCATTAAACTGAATTGTGGGTGTGGTGAGTGGTGTATTTATAGGCATTTTGAGGTTTGGGAAACTTTGCCCCTCCTGGTAGGATTGTATATCCCATATGTCACTGCTCATGGACTCTTGCCAATATGAAAGAAATTAATTTATCAGGTAAGTTCTTACATAAATTATTTTTTATTGTCCTTTTTGAGAAATTTGGCTTCACCTGTGTGTACCTTTTGGATGTATTAAGTCATATCGGTCCAGGCCCTTGACATATTCTGCAGCCCTACTAATAGTCTCATTTCTGTACCCTCTAGATAGTAATCTTTTTAGTGAAATCCTGTGATTCTATCTTAAGCTGTTCTGGGTCTGAACAGTTGCGCTTTAGTCTTATAACTGCCCCTTCGCTATTCCTTGGAACACATTCTTTGGGTGGCAACTTTTTGCGTGGAGTAGGGTATTCCCCGAGATGGGCTTCCTATATTCCTTAGTTTGGACCCTTTCTCCACTTATACCCATGAGGGTGATGTCCAGGTAATTAATACGGTTCGGACTGGATTTTGACGCAAATTAAATGCCTAAGTTGTTTATTCTACTGACCAACATCGAGTGTGGAGCACCGCCTTTAGGGTATATCCCTTCTATTTTCTATCTCTGAGCAAGCTGGAGCTGGTGTACCGCTGCCCAATAAGACACGAAGAGTTGGCCCAAATTGGAGTATCGCTGCCGAATAGGATACGAGGAGGTGACACACACCCCCTGTGACGTCTGAAGAGGGAGGTACAGAGGAACGTGCTCGACATTCCGAATGAGTTTGGTGTCTGACTGAGAGACACAAAATGGCTCTCCAGTGCAAGTTAGTTCCACTCCCAAAGACCGGACGAGTCACAAAGAGGTGGGGTAAGCAAGAATCGTGAATTTACATTTTGTGGCTTTCGCCCAGCAGCAGATGTTACACATTACCGGGCCTTGCATTTATTCATTATAACTTTAGAAACAAGTGACTTCCTATTAAGACAGCCTGTACTGTGACAAACAGACTCTATACAATTAGGGTATTTGTGTACTAAGGAGGACTTTCTCTTTTGTTTACTACAGTAGGTAATTTACTGTTTGCATATTTGCATTATTTAATCTGTCAGTACTCTTAATACTCTTCATATTTTAGCACTCAGTATTGTCTGCAGTTTACTGATTTTAGCATGAGTTTTTAACATATGTGTTATCATCAAAACATAAGTGATATGCTTCAACTGTTATCATCAGTAGAGACAAGTATTAATACCAGCTTTTGGGGAGATTGTACATTCAATCAGAGATTAACTCTCAATAAAAAAAAAAATCCCTTCAGTCTCCAGGTGCAACTATGGGACTACAATCAACCTCTATTCTCAACAATAATACCTCTAGTAATAAGAGAAAACAACCCCAAAGCAGTGTTCCAGAATTCATGCCCCAAGACCTATCTCATGCCCTGCTGATCAAAAACAGGTAACTTTTGGAACCAAGCAACTTATCTAGCCCCAGTACTCATCTTGAGCAATAAAAACAAATTTAATTCACATGGTTTGTCCCCAAACACTCCCTGCCTTTTTGTACCACCTGAAAACTCTCCTGCGCCACCTCAGCTTCTAAAAACCAACAAGACTTATCTTTCTCAAAAAGAACTAATGTCAGCTGACTCCAAGGCCTCCACTCTGTTCCCTGGCACAGGGGATCCAGGTGCCCATAAATCTTTCATTCTAGGTGCCCGAAAGCTCTTCCACAGGTTCTTCGATATTCATTAAAAGACGATGCAGGAATGTAGCAATATTTTGTTAGATTATGCTAAAATTGTAAGTAACACACAACATTGAGACCAAACATGGATACCATTCTGAAGTTGCCCTAGATTTTTTTTTATTTGTATCAAAACTAGCACTTTTTTATTTAGTAAAAATCTGATTCAGTTTGTTTGTCTTACCTCCTTTGATGTAACCAATTTAGAGTTGGATATAAATGAGAATGGTATTTTAGAGGGCTGGGTTCTGAAAATCATGTACTGTAGCACATTTCAGTATACTGCAGAGTGCTTGACCTTGGCAATTGTTTAGTGTAGGAGTTCCTTTTATGTATGGGGCCCTAGTTATCAAGCCGTCAACCTCAAATACGCTGGAATTCCACAGCGTATTTGTGGCGAGGCTGATTCGCCTTAGTTATCAAGCCCTAGATACCGGCAAAAGTAGGATTTAGTGAAGTAAGCTTTGATCCGCCGGACTCAGTCTGACACAGATCGAGTCTTACGTCACTCCAGATGTTCCGGCACAATCTGACTACTTTTGCTAGTTATCAAAAAACTAGCAGGTACGCTCGGCACTTTTCCGGCCCAGCGTACCTGGTTTTCAAACCGCCACCCTTGAGGCGGCGGATCCCATAGGAATCAATGGGAGTCTGACCATAGCGAAAGTTCATGTTCGCTGCTGCCCGACATCCCATTGATTCCTATGGGAGCTGTCTACACCTAACACCCTAACATGTACCCCGAGTCTAAACACCCCTAATCTGTCCCCCCTACACCGCCGCAACTAAATAAAGTTATTACCCCCTAAACCGCAGCTCCCGGAGCCCACTGCCACTATAATAAATATGTTAACACCTAAACCGCCGCTCCTGGACCCCGCCGCCACCTACATTATACCTATTAACCCCTATCCTGCCCTTCTATACCGTCGCCACCTATAATAAAGTTATTAACCCCTATCCTGCGGATCCCGGACCTCGCCGCAACTAAATAAATAGTTTAACCCCTAAACCACCACTTTCGGACCCCGCCGCAACCAATATTAAATTTATTAACCCCTAATCTGCCCCCCTACAATGTCGCCACCTATAATAAATTGATTAACCCCTATCCTGCCCCCCCTACACCGTCGCCAATGTAATAAAATTATTAACCCCTAAACCTAAGTCTAACACTAACACCCCCTTAACTTAAATATTAATTAAATAAATCTAAATAATATTTATCTTATTAACTAAAATAATCCTATTTAAAACTAAATACTTACCTTTAAAATAAACCCTAATATAGCTACAATATAAATAATAATTATATTGTAGCTATTTTAGGATTTATTTTTATTTTACAGGCATCTTTCAATTTATTTTAACTAGGTACAATAGCTATTAAATAGTTATTAACTATTTAATAGCTACCTAAAACTAACCTAAGTTACAATTACACCTAACACTACACTATACTTTAATAAATTATTCCTATTTAAAACTAAATACTTACCTGTAAAATAAACCCTAAGATAGCTACAATATAATTAATAATTACATTGTAGCTATTTTAGGATTTATATTTATTTTACAGGTAACTTTGTATTTATTTTAGCTAGTTAGAATAGTTATTAAATAGTTATTAACTATTTAATAACTACCTAGCTAAAAGAAATACAAATTTACCTGTAAAATAAATCCTAACCTAAGTTACAATTAAACCTAACACTACACTATCATTAAATTAATTAAATAAATTAGCTACAAATAACTACAATTAAATTAAATTAAATAAACTAACTAAAGAACTAAAAATAAAAAAAGCTAAGTTACAAAAAATAAAAAAAATAAGTTACAAACATTTAAAAAATATTACAACAATTTTAAGGTACTTACACCTAATCTAAGCCCCTTAATAAAATAACAAAGCCCCCCAAAATAAAAAAATGCCCTACCCTATTCTAAATTAAAAAGTTACCAGCTCTTTTACCTTACCAGCCCTTAAAAGGGCCTTTTGCGGGGCATGCCCCAAAGAATTCTGCTCTTTTGCCTGTAAAATAAAAATACAACCCCCAACATTAAAACCCACCACCCACATACCCCTAATCTAACCCAAACCCCCTATTTATTATAGGGTTATTGAGGCGGAGTGAGGCGGATTAGGGGTTAATAACTTTATTATAGTAGCGGTGAGGTCCGGTCGGCAGATTAGGGGTTAATAATTGTAGATAGGTGGCGGCGACGTTGGGGGGGCAGATTAGGGGGTAATAAATATTATAATGGGGTCGGCGATGTTAGGGGCAGCAGATTAGGGGTACATAGGGATAATGTAGGTTGCAGCGGTGTGCGGTCGGCAGATTAGGGGTTAAAAAAATTTAATAGAGTGGCAGCGATGTGGGGGGCCTCGGTTTAGGGGTACATAGATAGTTCATGGGTTTTAGTGTACTTTAGAGCACAGTAGTTAAGAGCTTTATGAACCGGCGTTAGCCCAGAAAGCTCTTAACTTCTGGCTTTTTGCTGCGGCTGGAGTCTTGTCGTTAGATTTCTAACGCTCACTTCAGCCAAGACTCTAAATACCGGCGTTAGGAAGATCCCATTGAAAAGATAGGATACCCAAATGGCGTAGGGGGATCTGCGGTATGGAAAAGTCGCGGCTGCAAAGTGAGCGTTAGACACTTTTCTGACTGACTCTAAATACCAGCGGGCGGCCAAAACCAGCGTTAGGAGCCCCTAACGCTGGTTTTGACGGCTAACGCAGAACTCTAAATCTAGCGGTTAGTGTTTATTTTACAGGTAAGTATTTAGTTTTAAATAGGAATAATTTATTAAAGTATAGTGTAGTGTTAGGTGTAATTGTAACTTAGGTTAGTTTTTATTTATTATTATTTATATTGTAGCTATATTAGGGTTTATTTTAAAGGTAAGTATTTAGTTTTAAATAGGATTAATTTAGTTAATAAGAGAAATATTATTTAGATTTATTTAATTAATATTTAAGTTAGGGGGTGTTAGAGTTAGTGTTAGACTTAGGTTTAGGGGTTAATAATTTTATTACAGTGGCGGCGGTGTAGGGGGGGCAGGATAGGGGTTAATACATTTATTATAGGTGGCGACGGTGTAGGGGGGCAGATTAGGGGTTAATAAGTTTAATATAGGTTGCGGCAGGGTCCGGGAGCGGCGGTTTAGGGGTTAAACTATTTATTTAGTTGCAGCGAGGTCCGGGATCCGCAGGATAGGGGTTAATAACTTTATTATAGGTGGCGGCGGTATAGGGGGGGCAGGATAGGGGTTACTAGGTATAATATAGGTGGCGGCGGTGTCCGGGAGCGGCGGTTTAGGGGTTAATACATTTTTAAGAGTTGCGGCGGGGTCTAGGAGCGGCGGTTTAGGGGTTAATAACTTTATTGAGTTGCGGGGGGCTCCGGTGGCGCCGGTATAGGGGGTAGAACAGTGCAGTTAGTGTGGGTGCTTAGTGACAGCTTGTCAATAAAGCTGTGAAAAAGCTGAAGAGCAGCGAGATTGGATGAGTGATAACTCTCACAGTCCGCTGCTCATCGCCCCATACTTGGTGCGTGGCTTTTTGACATCTTTTTTGCTAACTTAGGCGAAATTTTGAAGGTCCGCGGCGGCGATGGTAGGCAAGCTTAGGCGGGCGTATTGGACCGGCGAAGGCAGGTAAAGTAGACACGTTGATAACTACCCCCCATGGTCTCTAATTGCTTGCAGAATTTGTATCTCTGGATTAATTTTAAATTTGCAACACACTGCAATTTTAAATTTAAAGGGACATAAAACCCACATTATTCTTTCATGATTCAGATTTCCAATTTTTATCTATTATCTAATTTGTTTTGTTCTCTTCTTTGTTTAAAAAGTTACCTAGGTTCAGGAGCTGTTAATTAGTGGCCGCACATATATGCCTCATGCTACTGGCTCACACAATGCTTTCAGTTGGCTCCCAGTAGTGTAATGCTGCTTCTTCAACAAAGAATACCAAGAGAAAATTAGATAATAGTGGTAAACCGGAAAGTTGTTTAAAACTTTATTCTCTAGCTAAATCATGAAAGAAAAAAAAATGGGTATTTTGTCCCTTTAAAGTGCTTTTAAAGCATTCATTTTCATGCATTTCTTTTACAATGTGGTGCATAGTTTGTGGATACATTCCATACATATTAACCCCTTAAGGACAAGGCCATTTTTCAATTTCTTTCCCTTAAGGACCAGGGCTATTTTTACATTTATGTGGTGTTTGTGTTTAGCTGTAATTTTCCTCTTGCTCATTTACTGTACCCACACATATTTTATACCGTTTTTCTCGCCATTAAATGGACTTTCTAAAGATACCATTATTTTCATCATATCTTATAATTTACTATAAAAAAAATTATAAAATATGAGGAAAAAATGGAAAAAACACACTTTTTCTAACTTTGACCCCCAAAATCTGTTACACATCTACAACCACCAAAAACACCCATGCTAAATAGTTTCTAAATTTTGTCCTGAGTTTAGAAATACCCAATGTTTAAACGTACTTTGCTTTTTTTGCAAGTTATAGGACAATAAGTACAAGTAGCACTTTGCTATTTCCAAACCACTTTTTTTCAAAATTAGCGCTAGTTACATTGGGACACTGATATCTTTCAGGAATCCCTGAATTTCCCTTGACATGTATATATATTTTTTTAGAAGACATCCAAAAGTACTGATCTAGGCCCATTTTGGTATATTCCATGCCACCATTTCACCGCCAAATTAGATCAAATAAAAAAAATTGTTCACTTTTTCATAATTTTTTTCACAATCTTTAGGTTTCTCACTGAAATTATTTGCAAACAACTTGTTTTTGGTAATTAGAAGGCCGCTAAATGCCACTGCGCACCACACGTGTATTATGCCCAGCAGTGAAGGGGTTAATTAGGGAGCATGTAGGGAGCTTCTAGGGTTAATTTTATCTTTAGTGTAGTAGACACCCCCAAGTATTGATCTAGGCCCATCTTGGTATATTTCATGCCACCATTTCACCGCCAAATGCGATCAAATGGAAAAAAATGTTCACTTTTTCACAATTTTTTTCCACAAACTTTAGGTTTCTCACTGAAATTATTTACAAACAGCTTGTGCAATTATGGCACAAATGGTTGTAAATGCTTCTCTGGGATCCCCTTTGTTCAGAAATAGCAGACATATATGGCTTTGGCGTTGCTTTTTGGTAATTAGAAGGCAGCTAAATACCGCTGCGCATCACACGTGAATTATGTCTAGCAGTGAAGGGGTTAATTAGGTAGCTTGTAGGGAGCTTGCAGGGTTAATTTTAGCTTTAATGTAGAGATCAGCCTCCCACCTGACACATCACACCCCCTGATCCCTCCCAAACAGCTCTCTTCCCTCCCCCACCCCACAATTGTCCCCGCCATCTTAAGTACTGGCAGAAACTCTGCCAGTACTAAAATAAAAGGTATTTTAATTTTTTTTTAGCATATTTACATATGCTGATGTGTAGGATCCCCCCTTAGCCCCAAACCTCCCTGATCCCCCCCAAACAGCTCTCTAACCCTCCCCCTCTACCTTACTGATAGCCATCTTGGGTACTGGCAGCTGTCTGCCTGTACCCAGTTTACTAAAAAAAACTGCTTTTTTCATTTTATTAATTTTTTCTGTAGTGTAGCTTCCCCCCAGCCAAAGACCAACCCCCCACCCCCCTCACAGATCCCTTAGATGTCTTTTTTAAAATTATTTTTACCCCACTCTATCCTATTTGTTTAAAAAAAAATTCTGTAGTGAAGCCGTTCCCACCAGCTTCCACCCTGTGCACGCGCCCTCCCCCGCCCTCCCGTGCATGCGTGTGCGACTCCGTGCGTTCCCCGACGTGCACGCCCACGATCCCGCCCCCCTCGACGTCATATGGCCCATCGATGGCCGCCCACCCGACTCCCACGTAAGCTCTCACCCACCAACGATACCGGCCATCGATGTCCGGTGCAGAGAGGGCCACAGAGTGGCTCTCTCTGCATCGGATGGCCATGGGGTGTTATTGCAGGATGCCTTGATATCGAGGCATCACTGCAATAACCGGAAAGCGGCTGGAAGCGAGCAGGGTACATCGCTGGTCTTTAAAGACCAGGTTGTGTGCGACGTACCCTTTATGACATGCGTCGTTAAAGGGTTAAAAAATGTTTGCCCCACTTGCTAATTTTTAATGCTGTTCAATAAAAAATAAGTTATAAATAAATAGACATTAAAACACCTCCTGCTTTGTGTAAAAAAAAAAAAAAGGTGCTATCACCCATGCTCCCTAAAGGGGCCAAAAAGCAAATTCTCTAACCTAGGTTTTGATATCACGAGTGTGGGACAAGCGGGATTTTTGCACCAAAGCAAGAGTTATTTAATAAAGAAAAAACAAATATTTGTACCACTACTGGATGTAGCAAGTCCTTGGAATACTACTGTCCCAAACTGTACATTGAATGAAATAAGAAAATGCAGCTCAGGGGTAGGCAGTACTTCTGCTTATTGTTCCCCCAATGAGAATCTATAAGAAACCTCTTGACAAAGTCTGCTGAGATACAGATGAGGGTCTCTTACCCTCTGCAATATTTCACTATTGGAGTTTTGCTTTTGCTAGCTCTAGTTTGAGCTTTATGATGTTAGCTGCCTAGGATTACTCTTCTTGGAGATGTGCTGCTCTACAGCAAGGACATCATCGGAGGCCGTACTTGGTACTAGTGACTACAGCCGGAACAGGAGGGTTGATCCATGTAACTAAAATTTCATCTATGCACATTGGGGGATTTAATAAATTGCGTTTGAATCTGGATTGCAAGCTCTCTCTTTTGTATTTTTAAAGGTGTTTAAAGATACTGTAAAGTCTACATTAAACTTTCATTATACAGACACAACTTTTCAATTGACTTCTATTATTAAATTTGCTTAGTTCTCCTAGTATTCTTTGTTGAAGCGCATTCTTAGGTAGGCTCAGGAAAAGCAATACATTGCTAGGAGCTAGCTGGTAATTAGTGGCTGAATCCATCTCCAAAAATATCTTGTCATTAGCTCACCAGGTGTATTCAGCTAGCTCACAGTAGGCCATTGTTGCTCCTGAGCCTACTTCAACTAAGGATGCAAAGAGAACAATGCAAATTTAAAGGAATAGTCTAGTCGAAATTAAACTTTCATGATTCAGATAGAGCATGCAATTTTAAGCAACTTTCTAGTTTATTCCAACTATCAATTTTTCTTCGTTCTCTTTGTATCTTTATTTGAAAAAGCGGGAATGTAAGCTTAGGAGCCAGACCATTTTTGGTTCAGTACCTGGGTAGCACTTTTTGATTGGTGTCTAAATGTAGCCACCAATCATCAAGTGCTACCCAGGTGCTCAACCAAAAACAGGCCGGCTAGTAAGCTTACCTTCAAATAAAGATACCAAGAGAACAAAGAAAAATTGATAAAAGGAGTAAACTAGAAAGTTGCTTCAAATTACATGCTCTATCTGAATAATGAAAGTTTTATTTTGACTAGACTATCTCTTTAATAAATAAAGTAAAATTTAAAAGTTGTTTAAAATTGAAAGCTCTCAGCTAGATTACGAGTTGTGCGTTATGAGTGAAAAAGCAGCGCTATGGCTCTTTTTCACTACCGCTGCTATTACGAGTCTTGTAGGTATAGCTGTACCGCACACTTTTTTGGCCGTAACGCAACTTAACTACAGCACCTTTCAAAAAGTCCTTTTTCAATGGGACTTCCATAGAGCCGGTATTACGACTTTGCCTGTCCGGCCAAAAAGTGAGCAGTACAGCCTATAACTACAAGATCTGGACACCACCTGAAAGTCAGTAGTTATGGGTTTTACGCTACAAAGCTGTCCCAAAAAACTCATAACTAAAGTGTTACAAAGTACACTAACCCCCATAAACTATCTATTAACCCCTAAACCGAGGCCCTCCCGCATAGCAAATACTAAAATAAAATTATTAACCCCTGATCTGCCGCTCCAGACATCGCCGCCACTATAATAAACATATTAACCCCTAAACAGCCGCACTCCCGCATCGCAAACACTAGTTAAATATTATTAATCTCTAATCTGCTGCCCCCAATGTCGCCGCCACCTAACTACACTTATTAACCCCTAATCTGCTGCCCCCAATGTCGCCACCACTATACTAAAGTTATTAACCCCTAAACCTAACTCTAAGTCTAACCCTAATGTAACCCTAACACCCACTAACTTTAACCTAATTACAATAATTCCAAATAGAAATTACAATTTATACCTAAATTATTCCTATTTAAAACTAAATACCCGTAAAATAAAACCTAAGCTAGCTACAATATAACTAATAGTTATATTGTATCTAGCTTAGGTTTTATTTTTATTTCACAGGTAAGTTTGTATTTATTTTAACTAGGTAGACTAGTTAGTAAATAGTTATTAACTATTTACTAGCTACCTAGTTAAAATAAATACAAATTTACCTGTAAAATAAAACCTAACCTGAGTTACACTAACACCTAACATTACAATAAAATTAAATAAATTAAATTAAAAAAATACATTTATCTAAATTACACAAAATAAAAAAAGAAATTATCAAAAAATAAAATAACGAATTGCTCCTAATCTAATAGCCCTATCGAAATAGAAAAGCCCCCCAAAATAATAAAACCCCTAGCCTACACTAAACTGCCAATAGCCCTTAAAAGGGCCTTTTGCGGGGCATTGCCCCAAAGAAATCAGCTCTTTTACCTGTAAAAAAAATACAAACAACCCCCTAACAGTAAAACCCACCACCCACACAACCAAACCCCCCAAATAAAAACCTATCTAAATAAACCTAAGCTAACCATTGCCCTGAAAAGGGCATTTGGATGGGCATTGTCCTTAAAAGGGCATTTAGCTCTTTTACATTACCCAAACCTTAAGCTAAAAATAAAACCCACCCAATAAACCCTTAAAAAACCTAACACTAACCCTCGAAGATCCACTTATAGCTTTGGAAGACCTGACATCCATCCTCATCCAGCCAGGAGAAGTCTTCATCCAAGCGGCAAGAAGTCCTCAACGAAGCCGGGAGAAGTCTTCATCCAAGTGGCAAGAAGTCGTCCTCCAGACAGGCAGAAGTCTTCATCCAGACAGCATCTTCTATCTTTATCCTTCCGATGCGGAGCAGCTCCATCTTCAAGACATCCGGCACGGAGCATCCTCTTTATACGGTCCCAGACGTACACTGAAGGTTCCCTTTAAGGGACGTCATCCAAGATGGCGTCCTTTGAATTCTGATTGGCTGATGGAATTCTATCAGCCAATCGGCATTAAAGGGTAGAAAATCCTACTGGCTGATGCAATCAGCAAATAGGATTGAGCTTCAATCCTATTGGCTGACCCAATCAGCCAATGGGATTGAGCTTGCAATCTATTGGCTGTTCCAATCAGCCAATAGAATGCAAGCTCAATCCTATTTATTTTAGGTAGCTAGTAAATAGTTAATAACTATTTACTAACTAGTCTACCTAGTTAAAATAAATACAAACTTAGCTGTGAAATAAAAATAAAACCTAAGATAGCTACAATATAACTATTAGTTATATTGTAGCTATCTTAGGGTTTATTTTACAGGTAAGTATTTTGTCTTAAATAGGTATTATTTAGGTAATAATAGTAAGTTTTATTTAGATTTATTTTAATTATATTATATATAATAAGTTAGGGGTGTTAGGGTTAGGGTTAGACTTAGGGTTCGGTTTAGGGGTTAATATATTTATTTAGTGTTAGTGATGTGGGAGGCCAGAGGTTTAGGGGTTAATAACTATAGTATAGTGGCAATGGCGACATTGGGGGCAGCAGATTAGGGGTTAATACATTTATATAGGTGGCGGTGACATTGGGGGTGGCAGATTAGAGGTTAATAAGTGTAGGTAGGTGGCAGCGACATTGAGGGTGGCAGATTAGGGGTTAATAAGTGTAGGTAGTTGGCAGCAACATTGGGGGCGGCAGATAAGGGGATAATAAGTGTAGGTGGCAGGGATGTCAGGGGCGGCAGATTAGGGGTTAATAAGTGTAGGTAGGTGGCGGCGACATTGGGGGGCGGCAGATTAGGGGTTAATAAGTGTAGGTAGGTGGCGGCGACATTGGAGGCGGCAGATTAGGGGTTAATAAGTGTAGGTAGGTGGCAGCGAAGTCAGGGGCAGCAGATTAGGGGTGTTTAGACTCGGGGTTTATGTTAGGGTGTTAGGTGTAAACATACATTTTCTTTCCCTATAGACATCAATGGGGCTGCATTACGGAGCTTTACGCTCCGTCATTGCAGGTGTTAGGCTTTTATTTAGCTGGCTCTCCCCATTGATGTCTATGGGGAAATCGTGCACAAGCACGTCAAAGCAGCTCAAAGCAGCGCTGGTATTTGTGTGCGGTATGGAGCTCAACGCAGCCATGTCACCCGCAAACCACGGGTTTTGCAAACCTGTAATAGCAGCGCTATTAAAGGTGAGCGGTGACAATAACTTGCAAGTTATTACCGAGTCACTCATAACGCAAAACTCGTAATCTGGCCGTCTGTTATTAACGTTTAATTTTGAATTTAGTGTCCCTTTAAGTATATTTCATGAATAGAATTTATTTCAGTCAATTTTGTTCAACACGTCTTTACTGGTTTATATTTTCAGACCTCTTCCAGAATATATATTAGTGTGTATTTTATTTTTTTATGCTTTTCCACGCAAATCCCTATGCAATAATTGCTGTTACAATGCTTGTGCACACATTCTGTGCTGTTGTTTCATGTTCAGTCTTTAGAAGGAAATATTCTGAAATAGGATCAGGCAAAAGCATTTATGTTCTCTAAACAAAAGCGTTTTTTTTTTATTCACTTGAACAGTATGTAGAAACAGTTCAATCATTTTCCTATAATGTTCATGTTTAAATAGTTCTGGAAACATTATGTCAAACAAAAAAACTCACACTGTAAATGGTTGCAATAAAATTTGTTCCAGGATTTAAACCCACTAAGGCAGAAAAATACAGATGGAGGAGTAATTTATTTTAAAGTACATTCAATTCTAAGCAGATAAAGCCTTTTTATTTAGTTTATCTAACGGCAATGAAAAATCCCAACTGGCATTCACATTTTCTTTTCGGATAAACACACATATTAATTTGCATACTCATTTATGGGATTTTATATTTTACTTTTTTTTAGTCCTCAAATTTATACTTGATACCACAGATATCCCAGACTAAAGAACCACAATAACCAATAAAGCCAAGAAGTAGCATTTAAACTCCTCATTCATTTATTTTTTAACAGTATAACTGTTATATTACTAAGGGCTAGATTACGAGTGAAGCTCTATTTAGTTTTTTTTTAGCAGGTCGGGTAGCTCTCGTATAACAAATTAAAAAAAAAAAGAGGGTTTTTGCTTGCACTATTTCCTGCCATTTAGTGCTCCAGATGCCTACCTAGGTATCTCTTCAACAACGAATACCATGGGAACAAAGTAAATTTGATAACATTGGGAACTTTTTTTTTAAATTGTATGCTCTGGCTAAATCACAAAAGAAAATGTTTGGTCTTCGTATCCCTTTTAACCCTTTGAGTGCTAATGACGGCTCTGAGCCTTCATAGAGTTTCTTACTTTGGTGCTAATGACGGCTCAGAGCCGTCATGAGCACTCTCCCACCTTGAGGGAGATCTGGGGGCTCCTAACCGCTCCTACCCCGGCGATCATTGCCTGTAGAATGACAGGCATCGCCGGAGCTTCACATGATGCGTGGTGACGTCACGCGCAATAACGTGATGATGCCACCGCGCAACTTTATTTATACAATGTTAAGTATAGGATGGGGGCATGCTGCTTAGAAGCCTGTATCTCAGTCATCTAAGCAGCTACAGACCCCCAAGACCCACTGTTGGAAAGAGAATCGCCTAACCTTTCCAACAGTGTAAGTCTTAGAAGTCTGTAAAAAAAAAAAAAAAAAAAGTTAAAAAATGTTTTGTCAAAAATTAAAAAAACCTTAGAAAATATTAGCACCCTCGTGGGAAAGTGCTTAGCACTCAAAGGGTTAAAGTCTTATTTTAAAAATAAGAAATTAAAGGGTCATTAAAATGATTTACCATAAAGGGCCTATATTACAAGTGGAGCACAAAAATACCTCTTCTATTTTGTTCTCATATTACAAGTCTAAAGTTATATTTCATCACTGAAGCAATAGTCTAGGCTGCTAACATGTAGGGACGTGCAGGTTTAGTAAATCCCTCACATAAAATACTTCTATGGGGATGCATGTCTTTCAATTCATGCAGGATTACGCTCGAGTGATAAGCTAAGGGTGCACTATGCAGATGCAAATAGTGGGGTTCTTCATGTAATTCAGTGCTATATAATTAACAACAATGGTTTACTTCAAGCCTTAAAATGCGCTAAATTATTACCACAATATTTTTGATTGTGCTTGAACGCAATACTTCCAATACAAACCTAATGAGCTAGCTAATATCGCTCCCTTCACAATCTATTAAAAGGACAGGGCGAGCAAAGTTTTGGTTACATTAAAGGGATAGTAAAGTCAAAATTAAACCTTCATGATTCAGATAGGACATGCAATTTTAAACAACTTTTCAATTTACTTTTGTAATCAAATTTGCTTTGTTCTTTTGGAATTCTTTGTTGACGGCTAAACCTATGTAGGCTCATAGACTGATTTCTAAGCCCTTGAATTCCACCTCTTTTCTTATTCAATTTAATTTGCTTTTAACAGCTTCACAGTGCTAGTTCACATGTGCCATATAGATAACATTGTGCTCACTCCTCTGGAGTTATGCTGGAGTTAGCAACTAGTTGGCTGAAATGCAAGTTTGTAAAAAGCCCTGAGATAAGTAGACCGTCTGTAGAGGCTTAGATACAAGGTAATCACAGAGGTAAAAAGTATATTAAAATAACAGTGTTCGTTAGGCAAAGCTACGGAATGAATAATTAAAGGGATTATCTATCTTTTTTAGTTGCTTTGCTTCATAGTAAAACTGAGTAATCAGAGAATGTTTAGCAAGGTTAACACCCTTTAGCGTGCCCTATACTTTCAGTGGATATCACGGCTTTGCTAAACAAAGTATAACAAAATGTGTTTGTATGTGTATGTATATATATATATATATATATATATATATATTTAAATTTAATATATATATATATATATATATATATATATGTGTGTGTGTGTATAATAAGGCTTTAATCCACTCTCTCATTTCCCGTCTTGGCTATTTGGCTATTGCAACTCCATCCTCTACAGCCTTGCTAGCTGCTGTCCATCTCCCATACAATCCATAATAAATTCTTCTACCAGGCCGATCTTACTTACACGTCGCTCCTCATCTGCTGCACCTCTCTGCCAGTCCCATCACAGGCTTCCTCTAACCTCCAGAATGAAACACAAAATCTTTACTCTAACTTTCAAAGCTCTCAATAACACTGCTCCACCTTATATCTCTGACCTAGTTTCCATACACTCTCCCTCCCATCACCTTCGCTCTGCTCATGACCTCCTTCCCTCCGTATATCTCTTGTTACCTCCTCACATTCCTGTCTACAAGACTTCTCCAGACTGGCCCCTATTTTGTGGAACTCACTGCCTCACTCTACAAGACTCTCCCCTAGTTTGCAAACTTTCAAGCACTCCTTATAGACTCTGCTGTTCAGGGATGCATATGATATACACTAACATTTTCTTATCTTAGTTCCTCTCCTCCTTTAGTTATCAACTTGAAACCCCTTAGCATCTAAGCCTACAAGCCTTCATTAGCTGATTTACAACAGTGCAACTCTTGTTACGACTCTCTATCCCTCTGTCTCCAATAATCGTTACCTTGTATATTAGACCCATGGTTTTAGCTCTGCAAAATCTGTTGCTACTCTACAAATAACTGATAATTTTATATATATATATATATATATATATATATATATATATATATATATATATATATATATATGTGTGTGTGTGTGTGTGTATATATGACATTTTGCAGTTGGCCAAGAGCATGGGAGCGAAAGCCAGAACCGGCTTTTGTAGCTTGCCCCATAGAAGTCTATGGGGAAAGGGAGTTAGTGCTATCTGACCATTGTATATTAGTGCACCTGAGTCTTTCATTCACTTTCACTTAATACAAGCACAAGGATAGGAGCGCTATTGATTTAACTTGCGCAATGTTAGTGATAAATAGCACTAATATTTTGGAGCTCCACTTGTAATCTAGGTCACAATTTGCTATGGTCAAGAACAAGTGTTAACAAGCTCTAGTCAAGCAATTACTGCATATAATATTGAAGGGTTAGAGTTCAGAATCTTGCAGGATCCAATTCAGTCTGTCAAAGGGCATTGAAAAAAACATATTTTTCAGATTTATAAAATACACTATAAAGTTCTTCTTTTATGCACATAATTATACATGTTGAACTTCAGGTCCCTGTAAATAAATTGGATTGGTATATGGGTAGAATTTGCAAAGCATATGTGACCCATCAGTGTGTGGATAGAAGATATATTATTTTCTGTATTCTTAAGCGGTGGCTCATGACTTGGATACCATTGATAGGAAATGTGAAATATGATATTTTGGAACAACTGCTCATAGAGCAAAATGACATTAGGGCAGACATGACCTGTAGATAAGAACTTTTTTTGAAATAAATGGAAATAATATATAAAAACATTGTCCCTAGAGGTTGGAAATCAAATATTGTCTGTATTCTTTCAAACTTCGTCTTTCAATTGCAATCTTTCTGGGGGTTTTTGTGTTTTTTTCTGATTTTGGAGAAAAAAACCCCATAAATTGACATTATTTTTTTTCGTTATCACAGTAACCACAATGTTTCTGAATCAAACACAGTTGAGATTAAAACACACAAAATGTGATCTTGATTTTTCCTATAATGAAGTCCATTACTGTGTGCATTTTCCAATTTTTTCACTTTATCATCACCCTTTGTGTATTAAATTCGATGTGTCCATTGAAATAAAGTGCAATCGGGGAGGATTAAGATCGCTGAAGTCATTGCTTTCCATGCATTGCATGTGTGATTTTCATGCTACCTGGTAAGATCTCATTATAAGTTTTTCTATTATGGAAATGCTGTTATTTTTTGGGTTGTGATAACTCAGAACTTGAACAACATGGATCAGTAGCTGAAGAAAATGCTGATAAATAGCATTGGAAGGATTGAAATCAACCCCAATGTTGGAAGCCTCTTTGAAAGGAAAGTGGGCTTACCTCGATCATAGATATGTCTAGTATAGTTCACAAGGCGGACTTGGCATGAGAATCAGAATATTATCAAGAAGACATGGTGGAAGAGGAGGAGGGGGAAGGGAATGGGGAAATATTGTTTAAATAGCTAATCTAAATAAAACATTTTTTGAAGATCTACTTTTTGGAATAAATCTCAGACTGATTTATCACATTCATGATTTGTACAAATTTTTGTAAATCTTTCAATATCCAGTGAGATGTCTCTTAACTATATTTGTAGACTGTCGTCTATGTATAACAATCCATAAACATTAGTAGGATGTTTGGAATGTGAATAGCTTATGTCTTCTTCCAATAAAAAAAACCTGAGGCTCATTTTGAGAAAAGGCTCAACTTTGGAAAAAAAATTGCAAGCTGGTAATATTCTTTTGATGGTACATTATTAATCCTGCACTGTTATTAATCTAGATAAATACAGAAAGAGAAGTGCTCTCTCAGGAATAAACAACAGCTCAATAACGTGTTAGCTTGTTCTATGGCGATTCATCACCTGGGAGCAGCTTCTTTTAGTCCAATAATGCTTTTCACAGAGAAGAACTTTTCTGAAGTATATACATCTGATACCACCTACAAAGGTGAGTTTAGTCCAAAATACCAGGCAATCCCTGTCTGAGCAAGGAACATGGCCAACCCAGATGATCGTTCAGCCTTCATTGGGCCTCGTCAAGGAAGTGCAGCCATGTTCCTCTAAGCACATTGGGCAAGGAGTTTATGTCTGGCTTCTGTTTTTTCCCTTAGGGAGAGTAATTATATACATAAAAGAGAAGCACTCTCTCAGGAACAAACACCAGCTCAGAAACTTGTTAGCTTGTTCTATGGAAATTTGTGGAATCTTCTTTTAGCCCAATAATGCTTTTAGCAGAGAAGAACTTTCCGGAAGTATATCGGTCTGATCCTGCCTAACACGGTCTGTCCATCCCGGAAATACAGGCAATCCCTCTCTGAAAAAGAAACATGGCAACCCCAGGCAATCATTTCAGCCTTCATTGGGCCTCATCAGTGAGATGCAGCCTTATTACTCTAAGCACATTGGGCAAGGAGTCCATGCCTGGTTATTAATCAAGGCACTAATAAATAGAGATGTTCATTCGGTTTGTCACTAATGCACATTCAAGACGAATATATGGATATATATTATGTTTTAACAAAATGAATATGAATTAATGCACTAATTAATTTAAAGAATAAAAATATATACTAATGAAATTCATTAGTATATATTCTTAGTATTTTAAGCTACAAGTGACACTGTGCCACCTGTAACAAAGTAACAGTTACATTAGTTTTAATGAAAACAAATTTAAATGTTGACCAATATTCAATATGTATTCCATTTTAAAGGAAACAAATACCAAATAGCGAAGCACACAAATATTCTAAAAAAACTTTTTATTCAGTGCTGCACATGTCTACTAATAACACCACACATGTTATGTGGTGATCAGTTCTCACATATGCTATTTGCTAATAATAGTAACTGAGAAAAAATTGCTGGATATAAGCTAAGATGGTGTAAATTTCCATTGCTGCTTTGATATTAATAATCTAATAATAATAATAAGAGCTGACAGCTAAGCAATTGGCCTGGGTAGATCATTGATGGCATATTTTAGTATGTCCAGTCCACTGTACCACCTCTTTGGGCTCTATTTATCAAGCAAGGGCGGACAGGGGAGTACATAAGAGGGGGAGTAGAGGGTAGGAAGCAGTGGTCTGATGACTGTTGCTTGATAAATACTGACTGCAGGTTTTCTTGTATAAAGTTGCAGTTGTAGGGCAGGGAAAAGGCTTGATAAATCAAGCCCTTTATAAAGTATAATTCTTCAAGGGTATTTCTTAAAGGGACACTGTACCCAAATTTTTTCTTTTATAATTCAGTAAGAGCATGCAAATTTAAGCAACTTTCTAATTTACTCCTATTATCAATTTTTTTTGGTTCTCTTGCTATCATTATTTGAAAAAGAAGGCATCTAAGCTTTTTTTTTGTTTCAGTACTCTGGACAGCACTTTTTTATTGGTGGATGGATTTATCCACCAATCAGCAAGGACAACCCAGGTTGTTCACCAAAAATGGGCCGGCATCTAAACTTACATTCTTGCATTTCAAATAAAGATACCAAGAGAATGAAGAAAATTTGATAATAGGAGTAAATTAGAAAGTTGCTTAAAATTTCATGCTCAATCTGAATCACGAAAGAAAATTTTTGGGTACAGTGTCCCTTTAAGCTAAAAGTCCATATGCTGTTACAAGGAAGATAAGTGTTTATCTTATCTGTTAACGTTACAGTTGCCCTATACAACTTTTCTCTCTTGCATTATGACAACGATCTAGAGTCAATAAAACCTGTTAATGAAACTAATATCTAGCTGAAAAACTTGCATCAACATTACAACTCAAAAATTGTGGCATTCACACAGATCTGCACCACCCTCGTCACATCTGTTAGTTGCAAGTCACTTGCTAAGTCTTCATTATAATTTATGGAACCACTTCTATCTTGTAACCGTCCACCTTTTGGCACATAGAGCAAGCCCCATTGTGAAGAATATTGACAATACAAAAAAATGACTGCTACCCTTTTGATATTAAGTATTATAACCATGGATACAGTTTATAGCACAAAAAAAGCCCTGTAGTCCTTTAAATAAATCTAAAATGATCTTGTCTTATATTTGGGGCCGCTGGTGCAGTGAGTTCTTTAGCACACATGTTGGTGGGGTTGTGTTTAGTAAAAATCACTTTTATATTGCAGTTACACGTGTAATGATAAGATATACTTATTGCATACTGTGAACTGCTATAGAAAGAGTGTAGAAAGGTTTGGTTTAAGTAATTTATAACTTGCAGTTATTGATTTTCCTACTTTGTTCCACATAGAAACTACTTAGATAAAAATGACATGTTTGGTTTCTTAAAAACCATGCTAATGGCGTCAGATTACAAGTGGTGCACTAAAAAAGTTATTCGCTCACGCACAAACACTGTTCAAAGTAAACTTTTAATGTGAGCGGGTTAGCACTCATATTACAAGTTGAAAGTAAATTGTTTGCACACGAGCAAAACCCGATGTGTGCTAACTCCAATTGTGATCACGTTGACTTCTCCCCATAGACTTCGATGGAGGAGTGCACTTTAATAAAAACCCCATCCAACACAATGCTCGCATGCTAACCCGACGCCATGTAAGGCCTACAGTGCTAAACCCAAAGTTAGTTTTGAATTTTTTATATTCCAATTTATATCTGATTTTTTTTTTTTTAAATATATAGTCCAATAAGCTGCTGGCACACTCTAGATTTTCCAAGTGCTTTATTTGGCACAAAACAAATAAGTGACGTTTTGGGGATCTCACCCCTTCATCAAGCTTAAAAAAAGTTTGCTTCTTTTAAAAATTTTAAGCACCCACTTGTACTTTATTCTTTGCACAAGGACAAGCACAAGATAACACACCCTGCACTATCAATTCCGCTCAACTTGTAGTCTAGGCGTAAATGCTTAAACCATAGCACATGTGTTAAGTCAATGTAATATTTTAAGAGACTAATTGAAAGTTTAGCTTTCCAGGCTATTCACAACTGTTTTAATTATATTCATGTATTATATTTTGTGTACTATTTTACAGGCTAATAAAATGCAACGTATCCAGTCTCCTGAATGCTTACCTCTAAACTGTCCACAGTCAAACCAAATCTCACTGAAGAACAGCTGTTGCAAAATTTGTAAAGGTAAGGAAATATAAAGCTGGAGTAACTTATGGGTATAATTCTATGCTTTATCCATATATTTCTTTCCTGAGCCATGTGACTTGGGGGGAGGGCAATTTAAAAAGGGGGCTTAACACAAGTTTATTTTGCTATTTTATATGTATATAATTAAATAATCTAACACCAAAATATCAGAAGTAATTAATAATTTGTTTTCAAAATCAGAAATCATGTTGTAAAGGTCTGATATTGTTACATTTATTTTCAAATTTATGTGGGCTACTGTGACAGAAGGTTCCATGTGACTAATGTACACTGATCAAAATGTCCCACTTGCAAAGTGACTTAAAGGGGAATTAAACTTGTTGAGATTGTACAATAAAATGTTTAATTATTTGCAATAAAAAAAACTAAATTGCAATATACTAAAATGCATTAATTTGTTCCCTTTTCCTTTAATTTATCCCTGAAAAAGATGGGCTTTCCATTTTCTGTTAGAAGTGAAAGTGCAGACTTCAGACCTAGCTGACCCTGTTCCTGATTGACCTCAGCAGAGAAGGAAATCTATCATAGCCCACTGTTTTATGGACACCAGAATTTCACACTTTCACACCTACATATTTTTCTATGGCTAATCATTAAGGTGAAATGATTTCACCTTAATGTGTTTCCAATTATACTAGCTGCAGATGTATATAAAATCACTCATTTAATTTAATTTGTTTTGTGTATTTAAAATGGCTGGTTCTGCTCATTGTAACCACAACTATTTGTTCTCAGGAACATGCCCATTCAAATGAGGGAAGCCTGCAGGAAGAGCAGACCTCCTTATCTTATCTAGTATTATCTCCATGCACAAATGTCAATACATAGGTGCTGAAATTTTAATTATAGGTGGTGGTTTCAATGAGCAACGTCAGCTATTTCAATTACAATAATAAACATAAACAATGAATTTCCGCTTGATCCAAAATTAGTCAGCTGATAAGTGATATGGTCCACAAATATTTTTGAATGTAAACAGCAGATAAGCAAAGCAAAAGCAATCAGCAATGTCTTCGATAAAAAAAAAAGGCACACTGTTATTGTCACTGAAATAGTGATTGTCTTCTGTTATGTAAATGGAACAGAAATCTTCAAGCAAAATCTGTTTTCCAGTTCCTTTTTAAGAAAAAAGAGAGTAAAGTATTTAAAAGGAAATTATCAGTTCTATAAACTTTATAGACCATGTGGTATTTCCAGTTATGTGTATTATTTGTGTTTAGTCCCCAGATAGTTGCTGCATCGTTATTTTTGTGGCATTATTCAGTGCTTCTATATAACCACTATAACATTGATTGCACCTTAAAGAGACAGTACACTGTAAAATAGTTTTTCTATTAATATATTTTCAGTGACTTGTTGTACCAGGTGCAGAATATAAAATGTATGAGAATTTGCATTTTTTGCTTTTTATGTGTATATGAAGTAGCTTCAGGTTTCAGGTAGTATCATATCCCATTATGTTATCACTTTGTGTACACACACTTGTTTCCTGAGAACAATGGACATTTTTAATTTTATTACTTAACTATCCTGCACTCCACTGGGAGTGTAATTTCTTCTGCTGGCTGTGTTTACATAGGCTTATCAACAGCCTAGACTCCAGTATAGAAACTTTCAGTATCGGTGTAAACTATTAAATACACTCTAGAAGGTAAAATGGATCATTCTGAACCATTTTGGAGAACATTTTTGGGTGAACTGTCCCTTTAATGAATCTCGAAGTATCAACCCTTTAATGGCTATCTTTGGTCTTTAAAAGTAAGGCACCACCATTATTGAATTCTCACTCTGTAATGTACAAGTTCTTGCATATAGTAACCTGTATCACAGATATGCAGCATCTGTTTTATTTAACATCCTTTTTCCCAAAATACCACATAAATATCTCTCCAATGTTAAAAAGCCAAAACCAATATATTACCAAAATCACCATTATTAAATGTTTTACATGATCATTTATAACTGTTATTCCACTACAGTCTAATTAGACACACAAAGCAATCTTGCAATTTCACACTCTTCCATTTTATAACAGTAAACTGTAAATGACAAACAGGTTGTATTTTCTATAATAATTAATTCCAGTGTACTTTCTATTTGTATAAAATATATAAAGATATAATATATTAACTCAACCTTAAAGGGAAAGTCAATCCTATCGTTTTATAAACGCTAGGATTGACTATTGAAACAAATAAAGGGGATTTTCATTCATGAAGTATAAGATACTTCATGTAGAAAGCTCCTTTATTTGATTCAATTGATCACCGTTTTTATCTGGTACAGCACCTCTTAGCCAATAGCCATGCAGTAAATCCAGCTCCCATGGGCGCCAAGCCAGATTTACCACACGGCTATTGGCTAAAAGGTTAAAACGTCACCTCTTGAATGAAAGTCCCCTTTATTTGTATCAATAGTCAATCCTAGCGTTTGTAAAATGCTAGGATTGACTTTCAATTTAAGCTTTGCACAGGGTAATAACAATTGTAATACAATAGTGTTGTCTCTATAAACAATGAAATAACATTCATAAATAACACATATAATAACTAACCAATCAAGAAAGAAAAAAAATACGTTTGAAACATAATTGGTACAAACAAATATTGGATGCCACTCTCCAGTATTTATCTCTTTTTTATATTTGTTTAACAGGTCACATTTTTTGTAGCTGAATCTGGTACTCATCTTAAGTATCCAAGTGTATTTTTACAGACACAGGATCATCAGCCTTAGCCTCATTGCTGGAATGTTTCAGGCAGATGTATTGAGTATACTGAGATGCACTTATGACATCCCAGTCACAGCTGTGATGGTAATACTAAGGTTAAGGATAGGGATATAGATAGCATTTGGACCTGAGTTAACCCCTTGGATACTAGAGAGTACTAATTTTCATTTCTATAAAACTTTTAAGTTATTATCAGAGTTTCTTCCCTTATGACAGTGGTCTTGTGTCCATGAATCCATTGCATTTATGATAATTTGGCATCTTAAAGGGCCACTAAACCCAAAATCTTTCTTTCATGATTCAGATAGAGAATACAAATTTAAAAAACATTACAATGTACTTTTATTATTTATTTAGCTTCATTTTTTAGATATCCTTATTTGAAGAAAAAGCAATGCACATGGGTGAGCCAATCTATGTGCAGCAACCAATCAGCAGCTACTGAGCATATCTAGGTATGCTTTTCAGCAAAGAATATCAAGAGAATAAAACAAATCAGATAATAGAAGTAAATTAGAAAGATGTTTAAAAATGCATTCTCTTTCTAAATCATGAAAGAAAAAATGTGGGTTTCATGGCCCTTTAAATATTACTGTTGGAGGAAAATTTCCAACAAGAACCCTTATATTATTTTGGTTATACTCTAACTGAATTATAGGGGTGTGGCACACTTTTCTCAGTGCCACACCCCTATACACACATGCCTTTTCCTTGTTTTTTAAATTTCCTTTTTTTGAGTAGTTTTTTAAAAAAAACAAAAAAACTTTTAATTAATTCAACCATTGTAAATCATGCACTGAATTATATCTTAATTCAACAAATTAGTTTCAATCTAATAATACATTTGTCTTCAATATTAATTAATTAATTTATTTTACTGCCTTTCAATCTCTTTACGTGGTACATGTTAATATCTAATAATGATCTTTTAATAATTAATAAGATAGTTTGTAGCTGGTGTTGTCTCAGCCAACTGTCCCCATTTTTAAATTCTCTGCTGCTTTTAACCAGAAGGAAAAAAAGCCCATTTAAATAATGTTTTGCCGTAAATGTACCATCTGTCTCCAACCCAAATCCCCATTAGTGTTTTCTATAACTCTGTAATATTCAAAGAATGCTATTAAAAATAATTTTTAGAAAGTGCATAAAAAAATGGACCATGTCCATTTCAGAATTAAGTAAAGAAATGTGTTTGTTTTAACTAAATCAGTTTATTGACTGTCTTTGCCTATTCTGATAATAGAAGCTATATCCTTTTAGCTTCATAAAATGTTTTATTAACTCGTAATTTATACCTAAATTAAACAGTTGAAATATTAGTTTTTTAAAAGCTTTAACAATTGTGATTTAAATTTAACTGGTATTATTTAATATAAAAAACACCCAGTTTTCTCTTATTTTCCAAACCACAAGGCTATAAACATCTTCCATTATGGGAACCACAAAATAATTCTCATTATTCTCATAGAATCTATAATATCACATACTTTTTTATTTTTTAAACCTTGATATTTTTTGATGTTTTGCTGAACTTAATGTAGAAACAGTGATTAAACAACTGGTTATCCATAGGGTATTGTGAACTGGTCATGCTTCTTTGATTTAATTTGCCAAATATATGAGTAAATCACCAATTACAGATTACAAGTAGAGCACTTAGTTATGTGTGAGTGATAAGGGGTATATTGCGGGTGTTTGCACATGCCAGGTTTATTGCTCGTATTAAAAAGTTAAAAATAAAAGTGATTGCTTAAGCGCAATCATGATTTTTGCTATATTAATTACCGTGTCCTCAGAGCTCTGGTTAACTGATTGTCCAATTAACCACAAATTATTAAACATGCGATCAGTCACAAGTGATAAAAAATATATAGGTTATGTAAGCATCAGGAAGATAGGAAGTGTCAACCATGTCAGGGTATTTTTGCTAGTGAATTTTCAGATAATTAGAATTATTACTGTATATATAACATTGTATATAATAATATTTATTAGAATTGCACATGGGATTATTTTTTCATTTCAGAAAATTAATTGGTCATGAAAATAATTTTTTTTTTTTTTTTAAATCAATTTTTATTTGAGGTTCAAGAAAAGGCATACATGGAATAAACAATAAGGTAACATAGCAAGCATATTGCAATGTAGACAATATAGAGTAGAGCATTGTAAATTGATGTTATGCATTCCATAAAAAGGTAGAGAAGAAAAGGGCTCAATATATACATACTGTAGTATACCAAATATGCTATATACCTCCACAATGAGAAATGAAGCCACTTTTGGACCTCCAGTGTATGTGACCGTGTTATTGGAGGTATGCGCCAACTAAGGAGACCACTTTTGGATCTCCACTGAATAACCTCATGTTTTATCTACACTATAACATAAGCATAGTCAAATGTATCCATAGTAACAGTAAAAAAAAATAACACATTCTTTAAACTTTAAGGATGTCATTATCTGAATTGTTAGCTGATAAGTAAAAATATATGGGAACAAATTTGCGTCGAGCTTGCGAGTGACACACATTGACCTTAAAGGACTATACAGCCTGAGAGATATTGACACGTAGGGACATATAAATATAAATATGGCGCACTTATGAGTGATAATTACAAAGAAGATATGGAGATATCTAGTCTAATTCTGTTTGCTTATATGGAAGTTGTCAACTTTGTGAACAGAATAACTATTACTAGCCAGTCCCTATATATCTATATAGCCTAAGTGTCAGGTACTCATAGGGATATATTATTGCGGAGCACGAATGAGTAATAGAGAGAAATGGAGTGAATACAAAGTTGTGCACACGTATATCTATGAATAATGTAGTTCAACAGGCCAGAGACCTTTTGGGCATATAAGAGTAAATATGTCTGCTGATAAATTACCTGTATATATTACAGCCCTGAAGGGCCTCTCATGCTGGGCAATACTAGTCTGTAAAGGGGTTAGTAGCGAATAACATTTGTTAGGTTAGGCTATGAGCCTTTGAACTATAAGGAATATTTATGATGGTAGTGAAAATTTACTCCACATCAAGGAACGAAAAACACACTAATACCAACATTTAGTACAAGTTATCAATAGAGGCTTCTCAGTAAACAACCGCCCCGCATGTTGAGACAACCATATAATAAACTTTAACAATTACAACAGGAACAATAAAGTTGCTCCTACACCTCCCAAGGATCCAGACTGACAGATCGCATCAATAAATCCCAGGTCTCTATGCTTTAAGAAAGTTGCGTCTCTAGTATAATCAACCAGCAGGGCAGTTCTAAGTGGTTAGTACCTCCGTCAGCAAACAGAGTAGTGTCCCAGGCTAGAAGATCAGTCCGGTAAGAAAAGGCTCTATCCTACCCCTGTTTTCGGCATTCGGCTATCCGGAAGACATTGGTTCAACTAACGACAGGACCATCGCTGCTTAGGAGCGCAACTGTCAAAGCTCCCTGTCTGATCCAGAGTGAGTAGTCTGAATAGCTGATCGGTGCGATGATGTCGGTCCGGTAAGTCGCAAGGTGGGGCAGAAAAGTGGAGTGATTTTTTTGCTTGTCTACTTACGGCACTTCCAGGGATTCCCAGGCCCATCTGTTTCAGTCCCAGAACACCGCGTGTCTGCTCAGGAGACCCTAAGCAGTTTACAGGTCTGCATGTTTCGCCCAGTATGGGACGCTCTGCCAAAGGCTGACGCCAGTCTCCCAAGGTGTCACTCCGGTCAGTCTCAGCAGTAGCTCCGCTATCTTCTGCAGCTACGGGGCCCGGCACCAGGGATATCGAGTAGCCTCCACCCACTGGGTCCGCTATAGTTGCGGGAGAAGTATCTTCCCGCCTGGTTGTTAGAGTAAGGTGATTTGTAGGCCGCACACGCAATGGAGTTGTTGTATGCATCCAATTCTCTCTGAGGGCTGTGCATAACTGTGAAAGTGCCCCAAAGCTGCCTACAATGAGATCTGACATGTTCCGATAATGCATGTCTAGTAGCTCAGCCACTGAGTTCTCAAGGTGCTGCCACTTAGGTGTCATAGTGCTGTTGGCGAGGCTAATAATAGAGGATATGGGAGTATATCCCCAAGAGTCAATGCACTGTTAGGTAGAGAGGAAAAAACAATATCCTTTTATAGGATCCTGTAACCCCGGTAATGGGGGGGGGTATTAATGCGGCAGTCCCAGTCCTGCGTTCCGTGGTTCCCACAGAGCTTTATGTTCATAGTAATCCGACTGCTTAGTTGCAGCTGCTTACAATATGGCTTCCAGGCCTGTGAGAATGTCTGTCGCGCAGCTGATCCCAAAGAACATAGGCAATAACATAGTCCAGGTATCCACTCTTGAGGTAAATCAAGGCTCCAACCATATAGAGGTGCAGTCTGATATATTAAGACAAGATTTTGTAGATTTTGTTATGAACAAACTGCAAAAAAATAGCTTAAACTCAGAGAGCTTCATGGAGACACATCTTGCCGCTTTGAGAGTAGACTCCGCCCCCCGAAAATATTTTTTTTGTATTGCCTCAGGTTGGTTAACCTGGCCATTCCTTTGGGCCGAATTTATTTAAAGGTAATTGGCAGCTGACAAAATGTGTTCCCCTTTATTTACTACTAGTCCTAAAGCCCGTGTACATGGGCCATTTTTTTGCAGTACAACGGTTCCACCCCTTCCTCTATCTCTTCCCCCTCTCTTTTGCTCTCTCTCTCCCACTCTTTTGCTCTCTCTCCCCCCTCTCTTTTCCTCCCTCTCTTTTGCACTTTCTCTCCCCCTCCCCCTCTCTTTTGCGCTATCCCCCCTCTCTTTTGCTCTCTCTCCCCCTCTCTTTTGCTCTCTCTCTCCATCTCTTTTGCTCTCTCTCTCCCCCCTTTCTTTTGTTCTCTCCCCCCTCTGTTTTGTTCTCTCTCCCTGTCTTTTGCTGTCTCTATCCCCCCTCTTTTGCTCTCTCTCTCTCCCCCCCCTCTCTTTTGCCCTCTCTCTCCCTCCTCTCTTTTGATCTCTCTATCCCCCCTCTTTTGCTCTCTCTCCCCTTTCTTTTGCTCTCTTTCCCCCTCTCTTTTGCTGTTTCTCTCCCACTCGCTTTTGCTCTTTCTCTCCCCCTCTCTTTTGCTCTTTTTCTCCCCCTCTCTTTTGCTCTTTCTCTCTCCACTCTCTTATGCTCTCTCCCCCCCTCTTTTGCGCTATCCCCCCTCTCTTTTGCTCTCTCTCTCTCTCCCCCTTTCTTTTGTTCTCCCCCCTCTCTTTTGTTCTCTCTCCCTCTCTTTTGCTGTCTCTTTCCCTGTCTTTTGCTGTCTCTATCCCACTATTTTGCTCTCTCTCTCCTCTCTTTTGCCCTCTCTCTCCCTCCTCTCTTTTGCTCTCTCTATCCCCCCTCTTTTTCTCACTCTCTCCCCTTTCTTTTGCTCACTCTCTCCCCTTTCTTTTGCTCTCTTTCCCCCTCTCTTTTGCAGTCTCTCTCCCCCTCGCTTTTGCTCTTTCTCTCCCCGTATCTTTTGCTCTTTCTCTCCCCCTCTCTTTTGCTCTTTCTCCCCCTCTCTTTTGCTCTTTCTCTCCCCCCTCTTTTGCTCTTTCTCTCCCCCTCTCTTATGCTCTTTCTCCCCCTCTCTTTTGCTCTTTCTCTCCCCCCTCTTTTGCTCTTTCTCTCCCCCTCTCTTTTGCTCTTTCTCCCCCTCTCTTTTGCTCTTTCTCTCCCCCCTCTCTTTTGCTCTTTCTCTCCCCCCTCTCTTATGCTCTCCTCTCTCCCTCTCTTTTGCACGCTCTCTCTCCCCTCTCTTTTGCTCTCTCTCTCCCCTCTCTCTTTTGCTCTCCCCCCCTCTCTTTTGCTCTCCCCCCTCTCTTTTGCTCTCTCTCCCCCTATCTTTTGCTGTCTCTCTCCCTTTCTTTTGCTCTCCCCCCTCTCATTTGCTGTCTGTCACCCTGTTTTTTTTGCTCTCTCTATCCCCCCTCTTTTGCTCTCTCTCTCCCACCTCTTTTGCTCTCTCTCTCTCCCCTTTATTTTGCTCTCTTTCCCCCTATCTTTTGTGGTCTCTCTCCCCCTCTCTTTTACTCTCCCTCCCCCCTCTCTTATGCTCTCTCTCACCCTCTCTTTTGGTCTCTCTCCCCTCTCCCTTTCCCCTCTCTTTTTCTCTCCCTCTCTGTCTCTCCCCTCTCTCCCCCCTCTCTTTTGCGCTCTCTCTCTTCCTTTTCTTTTGTGCTCTCCCCCTCTCTTTTGCTCTCTCTCCCTCTCTTTTGCTCTCTCTCCCATCTATTTTGCTCTCTGTCTCCTCCCTCTCTCCCCCTCTTTTGCGCTCTCTTTCTCTCCCCTCTTTTGCTCTCTCTCCCCTCTCTTTTGCTCTCTCTCCCCTTTCTCCCCCTCTCTTTTGCTATCTCTCTCCCCCTCTCTTTTGTGCGCTCTCTCCCCTCTCTTTTGCTCTCTCTCCCCTCTCTTTCCCCCCTCTCTTTTGCGCTCTCTCTCTCTCCCCTCTCTTTTGCTCTCTCCCCTCTCTTTTGCTCTCTCCCCTCTCTTTTGCTCTCTCTCCCCTCTCTTTTGCTCTCTCTCCCCCTCTCTTTTGCTCTCTCTCCCCCTCTCTTTGGCTCTCTCACCCCCTCTCTTTTGCACTCTCTCCCCCTCTCTCTCTCCTTCTCTTTTGCTCTCTCTCCCTTTCTTTTGCTCTCCCCCTCTCTTTTGCTGTCTCTCTCCCTCTCTTTTGCTCTCTCTATCCCCCTCTTTTGCTCTCTCTATCCCCCCTCTTTTGCTCTTTCTCTCCCTCTCCCCCCTCTCTTTTGCTTTCTCTCTCCCACCTCTTCTACTCTCTCTCTCTCTCTCCCCTTTATTTTGCTCTCTTTCCCCCTATCTTTTTACGGTCTCTCTCCCCCATCTCTTTTGCTCTCTCTCCCCCTCTCTTATGCTCTCAATCACCCTCTGTTTTGCTCTCTCTCCCCTCTCTTTTTCTCTCCTTCTCTGTCTCTCCCCTCTCTTTCCCCCCTCTCTTTTGCGCTCTCTCTCCCCTGTCTTTTGTGCTCTCCCCCCTCTCTTTTGCTCTCTCTCCCAACTCTTTTGCTCTCTCTCTCCTCCCTCCCTCCCCCTCTTTTGCGCTCTTTTTCTCTTCCCTCTTTTGCTCTCTCCCCTCTCTTTAGCTCTCTCTACCCTTTCTCCCCCCTCTCTTTTGCTCTCTTTTGCTCTCTTTATCTCGCCTCTTTTGCTCTCTCCCCTTTCTTTTGCTCTCCCTCCCCCCTATCTCTTTGCTGTCTCTCTCCCTCTCTTTTGCTCTCTCTCTCCCCCCTCTTTTTCTTCCTCTATCCCCCCTCTTTTTTTGAGCTCTCTCTATCCCATTTCCCCCTCTTTTTTTAGCTCTCTATCTCTCCCCTCTTTTGCTCTCTCTCCCCTCTCTTTGGCTCTCTTTCCCCCTTCTCCCCCTCTCTTTTGCTGTCTCTCTTTTGCTCTCTCTATCTCCCCTCTTTTGTGCTCTCCCCTTTCTTTTGCGCTCCCTCCCCCTATCTCTTTGCTGTCTATCTCCCTCTCTTTTGCTCTCTCTATCCCCCCTCTTTTTCTCCCTCTATCCCCCCTCTTTTTTTGAGCTCTCTCTCTATTCCATTCCCCCCTCTTTTTTTGAGCTCTCTATCTCTGACATCTGCCCAGCTCCGCCCATCTCCCCCCTCTCTTCTACTCACTCTCTCTCTCTCTCTCCCATCTCTTTTGCTCTCTCTCTCCTCCCTCTCTCCCCCCCTCTTTTGTGCTCTCTTTCTCTCCCCTATTTTGCTCTCTCTCCCTTCTCTTTGGCTCTCTCTCCCCTTTCTCCCCCCTCTCTTTTGCTGTCTCTCTTTTGCTCTCTCTATCTCCCCTCTTTTGTGCTCTCCCCTTTCTTTTGCTCTCCATCCCCCTATCTCTTTGCTGTCTCTCTCCCTCTCTTTTGCTCTCTATATCCCCCCTCTTTTTTTGAGCTCTCTCTCTATCCCATTCCTCCCTCTTTTTTTGAGCGCTCTCTCTCTCTGACATCCGCCCGGCCCCGCCCATGGCACGCCCGGTCCCACCAAGGTCCGCCTACATCATGCCCGTCCCCGCCCCCATCACACACGGTCATCCCAGATGCCAGCCAGGTCAGTCTTCTTGAAGGCCAGGTGTGTTTGTCCTCGCGCAGTTTCTACTGCGCATGACAGCTTCAGACAAACACACTTGGCCTTTTATATAATAGGGTGGAAAACCTCTTCACAGCATTATAGAAGCACCTGAACTACAACAAAAATTAGTACAGTAGAGGTGCAGATGGAAATGCAGAACTGCAGAGAATGACATCAAAATCAGAACAAGGTGTGAGGGTAGGCCTAATGCCTTACACAGACAAGAGATAAGAGAATGTACAGCACAACCGTATAGGGGGTGCACGTGTGGACAGGAGACGCTGCTGAATCTCCAAACAGCCAATGGAAACAAAGAACATCCACAGCACTCCAAAATATTAACAGCAATTTATTGTACTGAATAAAAAAGCATGACTAAGGGGCTGTGACCCCAAAACATCGCTTTTTTATTCATTGCAATAAATTGCTGTTAATATTTCAGAGTGATGTGGACGTTCTTTGGTTCCATTGCCTTACAAAGACAGTTCATTGTGAGATTGCTATCTGAAAAAGTTACAAACTGGAGAAACAGTGGTGGTACGAATTGGGCTGACACCCAGGACAGAACAGGAGTTGCATTATATGATGATAATTTACAAAGTAAATTTTCACAAGATGGAGCAGCAGGTGGGAATCTAAACACAACACCCTCCCACTCCTTTCTGAATGCCTTTTAATGAGAAAACGGCAAAATACACATCAGGTGTTTTCTTTGTATCCTAAACAGTATTTCTATAGGATTTATTTGAATTTTGCAATATCAGAGATTATTTTTGTAATATGCACGGACCCAACAAGTCTTAATAATTGTGTGTGCACTGCCTTATAATAGTTAACTATTTAGGACTGTGTCCTCTTTTAATAAATAATGTTTTTTGAGAAAAGGCACTCTCAATGACCCTAAACCTAAACATTTGTTTTTTCCTTTTCAATAAATTCACTAAAATAAAGTGTAAATTGAGACTCACATTGCTGACCATTATGGTAAATTCAGCAAAAAGACTTATCCCAAAAAAATTGGAAATCACCACACCTCCCATCAATTAACACTTGGAGAGAGATTACTTCCCACTCCCTACAGTTAGAAAAATACCACTACACACATAGTAAAGGCTGCGGTGCGGAATCTGTTGGCGCTCTACAAATTACCGATAATAATAGTAAATGTCTGAATGACTATCAATCCATTTGTTTCCTTTGGGAAGAATATCTAAATCAAGTATCACCAACAACATAACAACACCTCTCCTTCCTTAGAATCCTCTCCGCATTCCCAACCACTTTAGATTGAGTGAAACATTTCAACTCTTCTGCAGATTATATTTTTACGTCTTCCTGCGAAGATAACATTGCATTCTGTTTAACTTATGTTGTTTCTGTTATTTTATGGTTATATATTGAATACAAGTTTGTAATGGGAGCCTCTTTTGGGTGGTCTCAATCACGCTGAACATTTCATTTGTATGATCACAGTAACATGTTTATACTGTCTGCTATATCTTCAATAAAGCTTTTTCAAAATTTAAAAAATAAAAAAATAAAAAAATGTTTTTTGGCTCTCCACTTATAATGGGACAACCGATGCTAATTGCTCCATGATTGCACCTCTGATTTTGTTAATATAGTACATTATTGGAGCTTGGTACACTGCTAGATTTCTTTCCCCCTTTTCCAGTTTGGAAGTTTAGGATTTTTTATTAATTATTTTTTCAATAGTTTTTATTGTGGTTAAATTAAATGTGAAGTTGTATTTACCTTGATTCACTGTCCCTCTCTATGGTTTAACTCTTAGTGAGCTCTCTGTATGTGCCTCTTTCCCTCTCCTTCCCCCCTTTTTTGCAGGCATTTTATAGTGTGCAAAGCCAATTATACAAAATTATAAAAACTACAAAATTTATTGCAAGCTAAATAATAAATGCACACACTTTTGTGCGAAACACACTTTGTAGTTAAGAAATTTATAAGAATGAAATTAGGGCAATAATGACCTTTCCTTGATCACTTTGCTGTTTTAAAAATGGTGAGACAAAATCCTGTTTATAAAGACTGAAGCTGAAATGGAAATATATAAAGAATTCATTTTTTTCTAGTATATGAAGAACAAATTGCTGTAAACCTAATTTTATATATATATGGTACATTTACAAAGTCAACCAGGGAATTGTTTAAGCTCATGCAATGTTGATAACATTAATTTGTTTATTTTAGCAGTGTCAACTGTCTGTCTCAAAAACCTTACTTGATTACCTTCCAACTATTTTTTTATTTTTTATATTCTGGAATTTTGTTTCTATGATTTTTACATCCTAAAAATTATTTTAAAATTTAAGAAAAAAGATATTTATATTCCGAGGATTACCTTTTTTGTCATTGACTGCTTATCCGGCATTTCTTCCTGGATGGCCTCACACTACTTAAAGATTAACATGTCCAAGACTGAGCTCCTTCTAAACCCCCCTCTAGTCCAATTTCTGATTTTTCTATCACTGTCTGCTGCCTTTAAGTTACACTTGACTCCAATACCTTTCTTCATCCCCCACATATAAACTCTCTCTTCATCCTGCCACAACCACCTACACAATATTTCCAAAATGTGTTTGTTTTTGAGCACTGACACCACAAAATAACTAATCCTCTCCCTTGTAATTTCCTGACGTCTAAAATAACCTACTCAGTGGTCTTCCTCTCTCCTGTTTCTCCCCCTTCGACCCATCCTAAATGCCTCTGCCAGGTTAATCCACCTTTCCTGTTGCTCTGTATCTGCTGCACCTCTCTGCAAGTGTCTCCCCAGTCTTAGCAGAACTAAATTCAAAATTCTCACCCTAACCTACAAAGCCCAAAGCTGCTCGCCACTACCTGTTCTCACTAATTAATAAATATACTCCAGCCCAACCACTAAGATCTAACAGTGACCTGCTCATTGGATTTTTTTATTATCACCTCTTCCTATGCTAGACAGCAGAACTTCTCTTGTGCAACACCAACCCTCTAGAATGCTCTTACTCATGCTGTCAGAATTTCCCCTAATCTGCTTCTTTTAAACACACCATAAAGACATTTTCCTTCCTAAGATAGGGAGAGTCCATGGCTTCATTCCTTACTGTTGGGAAATGCAACACCCAGGAGGAGGCAAAGACACCCCAGCCAAAGGCTTAAATATCCCTCCCACTTCCTCATTACCCCAGTCATTCTTTACCTTTCATCACGATAGGAATCTCAGATTCTGGAGGGAGCAGAGGCCCACAGATGTTCGCTGTCAGTGATCCACATACTGGGTGTGGACAACTGGGAGGCAAATTTTCTCAGCAGGCAATCCTTTCACCCAGGGGAATGGTCTCTCCATCCCAAGATGTTTGCAGAGATATGCAGCAAGTGGGGGACATGGGAGACAGATCTCATGGCATCCCATCTCAATACCAAGCTACCCTGGTATGGGTCGAGGCAGAGGGATCCCCAAGTGGATCTAATAGATGCACTAGCAGTGCCTTGGAGGTTCAAACTCATATATGTTTTTCCTCCATTACCGCTTCTTCCTCGAGTGGTGTCCCGTATCAAGCAGGAGCGGCTATCAGTAATCCTGATTGCTCCATCGTGGCTGTGAAGGACGTGGTTTGCAGATCTAGTGGGGATGTCCTCATCTCCTCCATGGAAGTTACCTTGTTGCAGAGACCTGCTGTTACAAGGTCCATTTGTTCATCAAAATCTAGATTCTCTGAGGCTGACTGCGTACAGTTTGAACACTTAGTCTTAGCAAAAAGAGGTTTCTCTGAGAGTGTCATTGATTACTCAGCGTATCTACCACAAAGGGTAGAGGACCTACTTATTCTGGTGTGAAGAGTGTGGTTGTGCCTCGCACAGAGTTAGAAGGTTGCCAGGATCTTATCTTTTCTCCGGGATAAACTGGAGAAGGGCCTTTCTGATAGTTCCCTGAGAGGACAGATTTCGGCCCCGTCGGTTTTATTGCACAGAGGTTGGCTGAGCTTCCAGACGTGCAGTCCTTTGTTAAGGCTCTGATAAGGATCAGACCTGTGTTTAGATTTGGGGCTCATTGGAGCCTAAATTTTGTTCTTCGTGTTTTGCAACAGGCTCCATTTGAGCCTCTGCATTCCGTTGACATTAAATTGTTATCTTGGAAGGTTCTCTTTTTTATTGGCTATTGCCTCTGCGAGCAGAGTTTCTGAAATCTCTGCTTTGCGATGTGAGTTCCCTTATCTGATTTTTCATGCAGATAAGGCTGTTTTACATACTAAATTAGATTTTCTTCCTAAGGTTGTGTCAGATCGCAACATAAATCAAGAGACTGTGGTTCCTTCCTTGTGAAGGAACATTTACTTCACCATTTGGATGTGGTTCATGCCTTGAAGTTCTTTATTCCAGGTACTAAGCAGTTTAGACAATCTTCTTCTTTGTTTGTTGTCTATTCGGGGAACCGTAAGGGGCAGAAGGCTACTTCGACTTCCCTATCTTTTTGGTTAAGGAGTGTCATCCACTTAGCATACGAGACAGCGGGATATCCTCCTCCTGATGGCTCATTCCACTAGAGCGGTGGCTTCCTTTGGGCCTTTAAGAACGAGGCCTCTATGGATCAGATTTGTAAGGCGGTTACCTGGTCCTCCTTACATACTTTTCTAATTTTTACTAGTTTGATGTTTTTGCTTTGGCTGAAGCAGCTTTCTGGAGAATAGTTTTGCCGGCTGTGGTGCCCTCAGAATAGGGTCCGCCTTTTCCTTTTTGTTTCCTCTCGTTATTCATTCAGCGTCTTCTGGAACTCGGGTATAGTTTTCCCAACAGAAAGGAATGAAGCAGTGGACTCTCCCAATCTGAGGAAGGAAAGCATAATTTATGCTTACCAGATGAATTCCTTTCCTTCTGAATAGGGAGAGTCCACGGCCCCGCCCATTTTTTCTTGTCTAAGGGTGGACCCCTATTATTTATCTTATTCTTCTGGCACCATTTATAACCTGATATTTCTCCTCGACAGAATGAGTGGGGTAATGAGGAGGTGGGAGGGATATTTAAGCCTTTGGCTGGGATGTCTTTGCCTCCTCCTGGTGGCGAGGTGTTGTATTTCCCAACAGTAAGGAATGAATCCGTGGACTTTCACTATCCGGAAGGAATGGAATTTATCTGGTAAGCAAAAATTGTGTTTATGTTCAGGGAAACCTACCACCCAACTCAGTGACAAATGAATTCCACTTACCTAATAATTGCCCTCATCTAACTCTGAATTAACATTATTCTCATCCTTGCAATCCTCATCGCTTGTTTCTCATTCTCCTATCCTTTTGATTGTAAGTTCACCAAAGTATTAAGGCCCTTAATCTCTCCTGTATTTGTTTCTCAAATTTTGTCTTGTCTCCTGCAAGTATTGTATCAATGTTTTACTAACATCACCTATAGACAGCGCTGCAGAATATGCTGGCACTTTATACATAATGTGATAATGATAATAATAACGTTATCTGTAAAAAATAGAACAAAGATAAGCTGCTGTTGCATTATAAAAGAGGACCATTTCATGTCTTCTATAGAAAAATATAACATTCTCTTTCATTATTTTAAGTCTAAATGTTTTTTAAACAAATTAAGATCCTTTCTACTGCAATTATTTTTAATAGCCAAACACCATCCACCGTCCACAGACAACATGGGTAGCCACAGTCATAAAGTTAGTATAGAAAGTATTGTTTTGCAGTTGTTATCTGATAAAGTCTGTTAGGGGCAGAAACATAGCAGAGTTAGCCTTGTGAAGTCAACAGGGTGCTTTTAAAGTACTGAGAATTAGATATTGCTCAGTTTTCCGAGCTTAATTACATGAAAAGGGGGCTAAATAATTAAAATAAGTTGTTTAATTACACCTAACTAAACATTTTATGCAAAAAGATGTTTACTGTCCCTTTGTAAATCTACAGAATTGTCTTATCTAATAACAGTAGAGTTTCCATTCACTTTATTTTAGGTGGTCTCATCACAACAAATGTTTCACAAACACATTAAAATTCTGCAGATATTGATTATTCATTTATATTAAAAAAATGTGTAAATGTAGTATCAAATGTGCTTTGTTCTTTTGGTATCTATTGTTGAAGCATACCAAGTTAGGGTTAGGAACATGCACATGTATTGATGATTATATGGTATCGGTAACTTCTAACATTATACATTGTGGCAAACACTGCTGCCCTATAGGGCTCAACAATCTATAACAATATATAAACATTGCTATGAAGACTTTGATCTATAGTCCTCAGGGCACATGCATGCTACCAAGCTCCATATGTTAACAACAAGAGCTCCTCATGGGCTGTAGTACAGTGGGCCTGAAACCAATGATGCAGGATTTTTTTTAAAAAACCATTAAAGTGACGGTAAACTTTGCAGGTTTTAACCCTTAAAGAGACACTGAACCCAATTTTTTTCTTTCGTGATTCAGATAGAGCATGCTATTTTAAGCAACTTTATAATTTACTCCTATTATCAAATTTTCTTCTTTCTCTTGGTATGTTTATTTGAAAAGCAAGAATGTAAGTTTAGGGGGGGCGGAGCTAGCCTGTGCAGCGACAAAACACATATTAGGAGAGCTCCTGATCATAGGTAACAATTAGAGATAAATTATAGTGAATTATCTCAAAATGTGTGCTAATTTTACTAGGAACGCATTGGATACTAGTACATGACTTGACCCTGAAGGAGATTGGATCTGGAGTCGAGTATTGGACTACATACACTCCTTGGATAAAGCCACGTGGAAGCTCCTACTATTAGTGAGGTCGGGGAGTTATTCTAACTCTAAACAAAGAAGTGTACTGTTGGCTTCACAAGCTACTAAGCATCTCTATCAAAGGTCAAATATGGAGGACATTTATATAAGAATTTCCACTTTGTTTGAGGAATTTAAAACATCATTGCAACAGCAAATAGGCACTGCACTGCAGGAGATCCGACCTGGAGAACATGCTCGACAGCTGCTGGCAAGAGCTGAGATGTCGACGCGGAGCCAGAGGTTGGCCTTGCCGCAGTCGGGTGTTCCGGCCCGGCTTGCGGCTTCGTCACTAGAACTCTTCTCATCTACTTTGCCAACTCCTACACCGGAGGATGAGGAATTTGGCAGCACAGGCAATGATCAGTGGTCCCTGGCTGAGCAATTTGCTATGCAGAAGCGGGTAGAGATGGCGCTGGACATAATATGCGAAAATTCACAGCCGCTTGTTCTTGCAAGTATACTAGACCCAGATCTGGGGGATTCTATAAATCAGCAGCCTGATTGTGGGATTTCTCTGATGAAGCGAGAAGTCTTTCCCGATGATACCTGGAGGCGTTGCAATGATAAGCATGCCCAGCGATCACTACTTGCTGGGGAGATGTGCCATAGACTTGGTATCGGCTAAGACCCCATAAAACACTTGCCAACCCTCATTAATAGCATGTTTGGACTGCGTGGTACTGTTGTACTATAAGAGGTTTGGTAAGATTGAACTGTACTTTTATGGTTAATAGTAAAGTGGCCTAGAGACGATGGGACAATCTATATGTTTTGGCCTCTTTTTGCTGCCTATTATTTATATACGTAGGCTTATGTTCCCAGCTTATTGTTTTATTATTGTGGTGGTTCTATTATATCACATTTGAAGTTTAAATATTTACTATGTGTGATGAGAGCAGGATTTGAGGTCACTAGTTTGTGGGCGGGGCTTAGGTCCGGTGTCTGTGTCGCAGTTAGTTTAGTACAATCAACCTGACTAGATGTGTATTGCTATGCTCTGCAATAAAATAGAGTTGTACCATAATTGCTGTGTCCTGCATATGTCCTGCATCTCATGACATGGTGTCAGAAGTTCTGGACTGCGCTTCTGTTCCTGATCGATTGCAATGTCAAAGTTTACCCCACCTGAGCCTTTTGACTTCTCTCAGCCTGCAGCTTGGCCCACATGGCGTCAGCGGTTTCAGCACTTCAGGATTGCATCCAAACTGAACAAGGAGAGTGGTGAAGTACAAGTTAATTCTCTTTTATACTCTATGGGGAAAGATGTGGAGCCAGTGTTCAATGCTTTTACTTTCCAAAAAGGGGAAGAATTTAACTTTGATATAGTTATGGATAAACTCAGTGCCCACTTTGTGCCCAAAAGAAATGTGATTCATGAGAGAGCTTGTTTTCACAAATGTAATCAGCGTGTGGGAGAATCTGTGGAGTCATTTGTGCGCAGCCTGTATGAACTAGTTGAATTCTGTGAGTTTGGTGTTGCTAAAGAAGAGCAAATCAGAGACAGAATAGTTATTGGGATTGCAGATGCAGAAGTCTCACTGAAGCTGCAGTTAGAGCCTGATTTAACATTAGATGGGGCTATTAGGATGGCCCGCCAGAGTGAACTGGTGAAAAAGCAAAGTGCTGATCTGAGGTCTGAGAGTATTGTGGATGAAGTGCAACAGTTTAGGAAAAATGCTAGTGAAAGGCACAGTGTGAGCGGTAGATCTAAAGTACCGGAAAGGCCTAGAAATGGATGGGCGCAACATGCCCGATGCACGCGGTGCTACCGTGCCCATGATCAGAGTGTTATATGCCCGGCCAGGGATAAAAGATGCAGAAAATGTAACAGAATGGGCCATTTTGAAGTGGTGTGTAGAACTGAATACATTAAGGAGATGCAGGTGGACGGTGACCAGGAGGGTCAGGAAGTGTCTTTTGTGGGGTCCGTTGTGGAACGGCCAAGCTCAGAGGAAGATTGGAAAGTTACTTTTACTGTAATGGGAGACAAAGTTGATTTTAAGATTGACACAGGAGCAGATATCACTGTAATGTCTTTTGCTGAATTTATGAAACTGCCTCGACAGCCCCAGCTGGCGAAGGTTACTACAAATGTCCATAGTCCTGGTGGCCGCATTGATTGTGCGGGGAAATTTCTTGCCAGCTGTGAGTACAAGCAAAGAAAGTTCACCATGTGGGTGCATGTGATTCGAGGCCAGTGTGTTAACAATTTATTGAGCAGAAAAGCAGCCTGTGACTTGGGCCTCGTGGCCAGAGTGAATGAGATTTCCGAAGATATGTTTGGCGAGTTGGGCCTACTGAATTGCAAACCAGTCCGTATAGCACTTAAAAGTGACACAGTCCCATACAGTATTTCTACTCCTCGTAGAATTCCGTTCCCGCTCATGCCTCAAGTGGAGAAGGAGCTTATGCGCATGAAGTCTATGGGGGTTATTGAAGAGGTTGTTGAAGCGACTGATTGGTGTGCCCCCATTGTTCCAGTTGCAAAGAAAAACGGAAAGGTGCGCATCTGCGTGGACCTGAAAAGGTTGAATGAGGCAGTGAAGAGAGAGAGATTTGTGCTGCCGACATTAGAAGATATAGCTCCGAAGTTGGCTGGGGCAAAGTTCTTTTCCACATTAGACGCTTCTAGCGGCTTTTGGCAGATCCCCCTGGATCCAAAGTGCCACAAACTGACTACCTTTATCACACCGGTAGGTCGGTTCTGCTTCTACAGACTCCCTTTTGGGATATCCTCCGCTCCTGAAATCTTTCAAAGGGAAATTAGTTCTCTCCTGAGTGACCACGTGGGCACAGCGGTCGTCATGGACGACATTCTAGTGTATGGGTCTACAGTGGAGGAGCATAATCAGCGTTTGAGTTGTGTGCTACATGCTACCAAAGAGTCTGGGCTGAAGCTGAATAAAGAAAAATGTCATTTTAGGAAAACTGAATTATGCTACTTTGGGCATATCATCAACGGGGATGGCATCAAGCCAGACCCCGAGAAAATTCGTGCTATTGAACAGATGAAAAGCCCTTCTGATGTACATGAGCTGAGACAGATATTGGGCCTTGTAAATTACGTGGGCAAGTTTCTTCCAGATTTATCAACAGTTTTACACCCTATCACAGAGTTGCTTAAGAAAGACGTTGCCTGGGTCTAGGGACCTTCACAAGAAAAAGCTTTCCTGCATGCCAAGTCCCTGCTGGGGTCTGCCCCAGTGCTGGGGTTCTACGACCCTTCAAAAAAGACTGTGGTTAGTGCCGATGCAAGCAGTTATGGGTTGGGGGCTGCACTCCTGCAGCTGAACGGAAATAAACTACAGCCCATCGCCTACTGTTCCCGCACACTGACGGCTGCGGAGTCAAAATACGCTCAAATTGAGAAAGAGTGCCTGGCTGCAGTTTTGGCCTGTGAGCGCTTCCAGTGCTATCTAGTAGGTTTGGAGAAATTTAGTCTGGAAACTGACCACAAACCACTAGTCCCTCTAATCAACTCTTATGACATTGACAAAACACCCTTGAGATGCCAGAGACTTTTAATGAGACTGCTCAGGTTCAATGTTCAGGCAGTGCATGTGCCGGGGAAACAACTGGTTGTGGCGGATACACTATCTAGGATCCCGCTGGCTGCTGCTGAAGAATCCTCCACAGAATCGGATGTGAAAGTGTATGTTGATTCAGTTCTGGCCTTTAAGTCCATTTCTTCAAGGAAACTGGAAGAGATAAAGAAAGAGACATATTTGGACACAGATCTGCAAGAAGTTATAAGGTACATAAAAAAAGGCTGGCCCGAGAGCCGGGCAGCCTGGATGTCTTTAAATGCTTACCAGCCAGAGAGGTTGCAGCTCAGGGAGCTGGAGGGGTTGGTGCTGTTCCAAGACTGCATTGTAATTCCTGTCAGCATGAGGAAGGAGATGTTAAACAGGATTCACGATGGCCACTTAGGCATTACAAAGTGCAGAGAAAGGGCAGCTACAGCTGTGTGGTGGCCTGGGATCAGCTCCAACATTGCAAATCACATGTCTAAATGTGCCTTTTGCCGGGAACGCCGGCCTACTCAGAGAAGGGAGCCCTTGATTTCTACTCCGCTGCCTGCGGGGCCGTGGTAGAAAATAGCTGCTGATTTGTGTGAACTGCACGGGAAAAAGTTTCTTGTTGTGATCGACTACTATTCCAGGTATTTGGAAATTGCACCCCTGAATGATATCACAAGTCAGGCCGTTATCATTCGCCTGAAGAGCTTGTTCGCCCACTGGGGCATTCCAATGGAGCCGGTGAGTGATAATGGTTTGCAGTTCGCTTCTACAGAGTTCAGTGCTTTCAGCAGGGAATATGATTTTGTACATTCCACATCAAGTCCACATTATCCACAGGCCAACGGAATGGCTGAAAGGGCAGTTCAAACAACAAAATTCATTCTAAAGCAATCTGAGCTGTACCTAGCCCTCTTGTCATACAGGGCGACGCCCATTCAAGCCACCGGGTTTAGCCCGGCACAGCTGATGCTAGGACGCCAGATTCGCACCACTTTACCCTCAGTGGGTGTCTTCAAACCGCCTGGCCCTGTTCCTCAGGACAAAGTCCTTAGGAGGGATGAAGAGGCCAAAAAGGGTTATCGTTTCTTCTACGACAGGAGACATTCTGTCAGGCCCTTACAGAAAATGAAAGCGGGCCAAAGTGTCAGAATTAAACTGGATGATGAGAAGAAATGGAAGACGCCTGCTACGGTAGTTGGCCGCTCTCCAGAATCAAGGTCTTATACAGTCCTTACTGAGGGAGGGACGGTTACACGCCGTAACCGAAGACATCTTCAGTCTGTACCTGAGAGTCTGGAACTGGATGCCTCAGTACCACCGCCGGTGGGATCCCCTGTTCTAAGAGAGGTGCCTTCCCCTCAGCAAGACCACAACGGGGATATATCTTTGCCTCCAGCGGACTCTTGTTCACCATCTTCTGTATCAGAGGACAGTTCATGCAAAGTTACATCAAGCGGAAGCCCGATATAGGGACTGACTTTAGCTAGAACAGTGACCGGAAGTATGGGCAGAATAATCCCATGGTCACTGTGGACTAGGGTAGTCTACCCCGATGTCCAAGTCAGGATGTAATTTATTTGTTCATGTTTTCTAACCTATTTGTTTATATAATGTTCAAAAACAAAAATGTTGTTGTATACTCTGTGTACCTTGTTATTTGTTATATGCAAATGTATACTTCGCCTTTGAAAAAGGGGAAGATGTGATGAGAGCAGGATGTGAGGTCACTAGTTTGTGGGTGGGGCTTAGGTCCGGTGTCTGTGTCGCAGTTAGTTTAGTACAATCAACCTGACTAGATGTGTATTGCTATGCTCTGCAATAAAATAGAGTTGTACCATCATTGCTGTGTCCTGCATATGTCCTGCATCTCATGACACTATGTTTGCGACAAGTTTTACATAGATTATTCTGCAACAGCTCATGTTCACCAAGAGCTCCTTAAATCTATATGTGATAGTCTTGTTCCTAGATACCTAACTAATGTTGACAATTTTCATATTTATCTAGTTTTGTTTATTATACCATTTGTCTTCTGCCTAGAATAAACATATCTAGCTATACTTAGTTAGTAAGGTTGACGCCTCTAGACTCTGTTATATTTTGTAGCCCAAGAAAAAACAATTTGGCTGACAAGATCACCTATTCATACAGTCCCCAAAATTATGTATACTATGTTGGGAAAAGGTGCTGGTACTTAGGGAGTGTAATGGCACATGTGATAAAACACGTATGTGATACACAACAAAGTTGTTGTCAATTAATTCCTTGATACAGTTCAGCCTGTGTGTTTAGAGCAATATAGTTGTTGAATAGTGAGTTGATGCATACACCGCTTCATACGGTACAATCCGTGTAAGACACTGGGTAACAGAGCTTAATATTGTGTAGTGAATTACTTAGCCAATTATACAGCAATATATAGCAATCACCGCCCTGCCACAGTGTTATCCGTGTACTCACAGTCAATTCTGAGGGAGACTGGCGACTCCGGTGATCCTGGGCTGTCTCGCGGTTCCTTCCTCTGGGTTTACTTGCGGATATGCCTAACACCGCTCGCCAAACAAACTCCTCTCCAACAGGTAGATCCAAACACACACAGGCCTTGGCGTGACTCACTGCTGACGTTAACAATCCTGATTGGTTAACCGTTGCACACCTTCCTTCCTCCCTTTGGACAATAAGTACCAGCACTCACTCCTTTAATCCGATCCTCGGTGAAACGGCAAAATGAATCCAAAAATGATAGAACAGGTCCGGGGTCAGATTTAAAAAATCAAAAACTTTATTGTAACAATTTAAAATCCAAACATGGGGACAGAACACAGAAAGTCCAAAACACCTAGAACTGTGGCTTACGCGTTTCGGCCGTAGCCTTACTCATAGCCAATATCACATTGCTAATCAATTCAGTTTAAAAAAGGCCCCCCTGGGCTGTGATTGGTTCAAAAACAATAGGCGTGTTTGAACTTTGATTAGTTTCCTGTGAAACTTAACAAGTGTCAACTACAAGTCAAACCAGCATAATAAAGCAATGATTATAAGGCATTTCACAGACAAATATATATAAAAGAATAGAACTGCAAACACTGTATATCGGCTTTCTCTAATGTAAAACCTAACCTTTAGAGTTATCCTAATGTATCATATTGCAGTGTTTATAAATTGAAACTGACCTGTTACTAATAAAAGTTATACCAGTCTCAAATATGTAATACTCTATGTATATATAAATGACTATCCTAAAGCTGTAAGTGAAAAAATGTCAATAAGTGTACAGCAAACCCAATCTATAAATCTATGGATTAAATGTTGTTAGGTGTATCAAAATACATATGTCAATGAGTGTGACTTAATGCCTAAGGATGGAACAAATACATAAATCAGAATGAAATTTTAATTTAATTTTAATATACTCCTTTGAATCCAAAAGAGCTAAGGGATATCTGTCTGAATTATTCCCAATAATTAATTAGATCATATTGGGAATTTAAGCCTTTGGGGTATCTGGTTTCCAGCTGGAAAATCCAGAACATTTCTCGTTTTTCTAACAGTTTTTCTTTGTCACCCCCCCCTCTGGGGGGTAATCACTTGTTCAATGGCCTTCCATCTTAGTGAAGCAATACTATTGCGATGTTTTGTGACAAAGTGCTGCACAATTGGAGTGGTTGCTTTACCCACTTTGATGGTACTAAAATGTTCCCGCATACGGGATCTTACGTCTCTAGTCGTAAGTCCTATATATTGGACCTGACATTGTGTACACTCCAACATATAAATGACATTGCTAGATGAACAGTTAAGACATCTTTCAATGTCATATGTTTTGCCTGTGACTGTAGAGGAAAAGGTAGTTGTTATATCCATATAATCACATGGTTTACACCTGGTGTGTCCACATCTAAACATGCCCCTATGTTGTAGCCATGAACTAGTTGGTTGTTTAGTAGGTTTTAGTTTGGAAGGGGAGAGTATGTTGCCAAGTGTACAGGCCCTTCTATATGAGCATCTCAGACCATTATCAACAGTGTCAATTAATTTATCATCCGCCCTTAACATGCCATAATGTTTCCGAACTATACCACAAATTTGTTGGTATTGAGCACTAAATGTGGTAACAAATGTGACTCCCTTATGTTCGGATGAGGCGATATCACCACTTTTAGGGGTGAGCAAAGATCTTCTATCTAGGTGTTTAACCTCATTTATAGCCTTGGTTATGTCTGAATTTTTGTAGCCCCTCTCTTTGAGGCGACTCACTAGATCTTCCGACTGTTTTTCATATGTTTGTGGATCAGAACAGTTTCGTTTAAGTCTAATCAGCTGTCCCTTTGCTATCGCATAAGGGACATGCTTAGGATGGCAGCTCCGGCCATGTAACAAAGTATTGCCCGAGATCGGTTTCCTGTAACTACTAGTTACAATCCTGCCATCAGACATGCCCCTCATCGTGATATCAAGGAAGTTTATTTCATAGGGTTCTATCTCAAAAGTGAACCCAAGATTGAGATCATTATCATTGATCCAAGTCATAAACTCAGTGATGCTGCACCTGTCCCCCTTCCAAATAAATAGAAGGTCATCAATGAAACGCTTATAAAAAGCAATTTCATTGATGTATGGGTTGATTTGTGTATAGACGTGGGACAGCTCCCACCAACCTAAGTATAGGTTGGCGTATGAAGGTGCAAATTTGGCACCCATAGCTGTCCCACGTCTCTGCAAGAAAAACTCACCCTCAAATTCGAAATAATTGTGGGTCAACAAAAATAGAGTGACCCTCAATATAAAATCCTGATATGGTATGGAAAAATTGGTTTGTTCTGCCAAAAAATATCTCAAAGCTTGTATCCCCTTATCATGTGGGATCATGGAATATAACGATGTTACATCCACTGTGACCCACATGCTGTCAGTACTCCATTTCTCAGACTCAAGTAATTGTAACACATGTGTGGTGTCTTTCAAATGACTGGGTAACTGGGTGACCAATGGCTGTAATATCGCATCCAACCATTGGGATACATTTTCCGTGTATGACCCAATCCCGCTGACAATGGGTCTACCCTTCACACCCTCCAAAGATTTATGAACCTTCGGAAGGTGATGAAAGATAGGAGTGACAGGGTGGTCGACCAAAAGATAGTCATAGGTATTTCTGTCTAGGAAGCCACTCTCCAGGCCATCATCCAAAAGATCTTTGAGTTCCTTTTAGAAAAACCATATGGGGTTGTGGTCAAGTTTTATATAACTCTCTGTGTCTAACAGTTGCCTGTTGGCTTCCAGTATGTAATCAGACCTATTCATGACAACCACCGAGCCACCTTTATCAGCTCCTTTCACCACCAACGCTTTGTTGTTCTGAATAGATTTTAGGGCTGTTTTCTCCTGTTTAGTCAAATTGTTAGTAGTACATATATGCGTATTTTTTAAGCTAACAAGATCCTGCTCTACCCTTTTATAAAAGGTTTCTAAGACATTGCCACGTGAATGAATTGGATAAAATTTAGACTTGTTTCTAAATCTGACTTGTTTATCCACTATTTCACTGGGATATTACAGCCATTGGTCACCCAGTTACCCAGTCATTTGAAAGACACCACACATGTGTTACAATTACTTGAGTCTGAGAAATGGAGTACTGACAGCATGTGGGTCACAGTGGATGTAACATCGTTATATTCCATGATCCCACATGATAAGGGGATACAAGCTTTGAGATATTTTTTGGCAGAACAAACCAATTTTTCCATACCATATCAGGATTTTATATTGAGGGTCACTCTATTTTTGTTGACCCACAATTATTTCGAATTTGAGGGTGAGTTTTTCTTGCAGAGACGTGGGACAGCTATGGGTGCCAAATTTGCACCTTCATACGCCAACCTATACTTAGGTTGGTGGGAGCTGTCCCACGTCTATACACAAATCAACCCATACATCAATGAAATTGCTTTTTATAAGCGTTTCATTGATGACCTTCTATTTATTTGGAAGGGGGACAGGTGCAGCATCACTGAGTTTATGACTTGGATCAATGATAATGATCTCAATCTTGGGTTCACTTTTGAGATAGAACCCTATGAAATAAACTTCCTTGATATCACGATGAGGGGCATGTCTGATGGCAGGATTGTAACTAGTAGTTACAGGAAACCGATCTCGGGCAATACTTTGTTACATGGCCGGAGCTGCCATCCTAAGCATGTCCCTTATGCGATAGCAAAGGGACAGCTGATTAGACTTAAACGAAACTGTTCTGATCCACAAACATATGAAAAACAGTCGGAAGATCTAGTGAGTCGCCTCAAAGAGAGGGGCTACAAAAATTCAGACATAACCAAGGCTATAAATGAGGTTAAACACCTAGATAGAAGATCTTTGCTCACCCCTAAAAGTGGTGATATCGCCTCATCCGAACATAAGGGAGTCACATTTGTTACCACATTTAGTGCTCAATACCAACAAATTTGTGGTATAGTTCGGAAACATTATGGCATGTTAAGGGCGGATGATAAATTAATTGACACTGTTGATAATGGTCTGAGATGCTCATATAGAAGGGCCTGTACACTTGGCAACATACTCTCCCCTTCCAAACTAAAACCTACTAAACAACCAACTAGTTCATGGCTACAACATAGGGGCATGTTTAGATGTGGACACACCAGGTGTAAACCATGTGATTATATGGATATAACAACTACCTTTTCCTCTACAGTCACAGGCAAAACATATGACATTGAAAGATGTCTTAACTGTTCATCTAGCAATGTCATTTATATGTTGGAGTGTACACAATGTCAGGTCCAATATATAGGACTTACGACTAGAGACGTAAGATCCCGTATGCGGGAACATTTTAGTACCATCAAAGTGGGTAAAGCAACCACTCCAATTGTGCAGCACTTTGTCACAAAACATCGCAATAGTATTGCTTCACTAAGATGGAAGGCCATTGAACAAGTGATTACCCCCCAGAGGGGGGGGTGACAAAGAAAAACTGTTAGAAAAACGAGAAATGTTCTGGATTTTCCAGCTGGAAACCAGATACCCCAAAGGCTTAAATTCCCAATATGATCTAATTAATTATTGGGAATAATTCAGACAGATATCCCTTAGCTCTTTTGGATTCAAAGGAGTATATTAAAATTAAATTAAAATTTCATTCTGATTTATGTATTTGTTCCATCCTTAGGCATTAAGTCACACTCATTGACATATGTATTTTGATACACCTAACAACATTTAATCCATAGATTTATAGATTGGGTTTGCTGTACACTTATTGACATTTTTTCACTTACAGCTTTAGGATAGTCATTTATATATACATAGAGTATTACATATTTGAGACTGGTATAACTTTTATTAGTAACAGGTCAGTTTCAATTTATAAACACTGCAATATGATACATTAGGATAACTCTAAAGGTTAGGTTTTACATTAGAGAAAGCCGATATACAGTGTTTGCAGTTCTATTCTTTTATATATATTTGTCTGTGAAATGCCTTATAATCATTGCTTTATTATGCTGGTTTGACTTGTAGTTGACACTTGTTAAGTTTCACAGGAAACTAATCAAAGTTCAAACACGCCTATTGTTTTTGAACCAATCACAGCCCAGGGGGGCCTTTTTTAAACTGAATTGATTAGCAATGTGATATTGGCTATGAGTAAGGCTACGGCCGAAACGCGTAAGCCACAGTTCTAGGTGTTTTGGACTTTCTGTGTTCTGTCCCCATGTTTGGATTTTAAATTGTTACAATAAAGTTTTTGATTTTTTAAATCTGACCCCGGACCTGTTCTATCATTTTTGGATATTTTGTAGCCCATCTCGTAACAAATCTATAGTATATGTAGGCTTTAATTAAAGGTTTGGCATGCTAGGAATCCAATATTATTTACCTGTTATTGCTAATATATACAGTTTTGTAGATTCAAGTGTCAGGTTAGGAAATGTCCAGAAGAAGACCCAAATGCTAGGGCGAACTTAAACAACACCCTTGCACTCTGAGTTTAATCCAGGACGTGACCCCACGACAACCTCCAAAAAACAATTTACTCACGATATGTAGCAGGGTTAGCCTGTGCCCAAAGTAATTCAAGATATCAGCCAGATAGACTTCTGAATAAGGAACTGGTTTCAGGAAAAGTCTTCCACAGAATCAGGAGAGCAGGGATAGTCCACTTATACTCAGACAGAAGAAGGGTAAAACAGGAAACAGTTAATAATGCAGGAGTAGGTAATTTGTTATCAGGCAGTTTGAGGGTAAACCCTGTGTAGACAGTCTTTGCAGAGTATGCAATAGGTAATCAGGCAGTTTGAGGGTTAACACTGTGTAGATAGTCTTTGCAGAGTATGCAACAGGTAATCAGGCAGTTTGAGGGTTAACACGGTGTAGTCAGAACTTGCAGAGTTAACAACATGTAATCAGGTAGTTTGAGGGTTAACACTGTGCAGACAGTCTTTGCAGAGTATGCAACAAGTAATCAGGCAGTTTGAGGGTTAACACTGTGTAGACAGTCTTTGCAGAGTATGCAATAGGTAAACAGGCAGTTTGAGGGTTAACACTGTGTAGATAGTCTTTGCAGAGTATTCAACAGGTAATCAGGCAGTTTGAGGGTTAACACTGTGTAGTCAGAACTTGCAGAGTTAACAACATGTAATCAGGTAGTTTGAGGTTTAACACTGTGCAGACAGTCTTTGCACAGTATGCAACAAGTAATCAGGCAGTTTGAAAGTTTCACAAAACAAACAGTACTTGCATTGTTTGGAGACAGGTAATCAGGAGGTTGAAGGTTAATCCAGCATAGTAAGTCCTTGAAGAGATTGGCAACAGAAAAGCAGCAGTTAGAGAGATTCCACAGCAAATTCACCACAGAAGCCACAAAGTTAAACAAACAAACGGGCACTGGAGAAACAGGAAGCCCGAAATAAAAAGCCTGGTTGTGACATCATCAGGAAGGGGTGGCTCAGACACCTGTCAATCAAGCACACAGAGAGGACTGCAGAGCTTCCCAGCAGCTGAGCGTGACAGTGCCCCCTCCTCAAGGACCCCTCCGGGGGACCCGACCGGGCCTGGCAGGGTATTTCTTGTGAAAAGACTTGACAAGAGCTGGAGCATGAACATGAGAGGCCGGTTCCCAAGATCGTTCAGAGATAGGATAGCCCTTCCAATGGACCAGGTAGTACAGCCGATTGCCCCGTAGCTTGGAATCGAGAATCTGGCTGACTTCAAACTCAGAAGTTCCCTCTACGGAAAGTGGAGGAGGTGGTTTACTCTTGATAGAGTACCGATTGTAGATGACTGGCTTGAGTAGGGAGACATGAAACACTGGATGGATCTTGAGAGTCTTGGGTAAGGCCAGGCGGTATGCAGAAGAACAAACTCTGGAAACAATTCGAAAAGGTCCAATGTACTTAGGACCCAACTTGGTACAAGGTTGTTTTAGACGTATGAATCTGGTGGATAAAAATACTCTGTCTCCAGTACGAAGTAAAGGAGCCTTGCATCTTCTGCGATCAGCATATTTCTTATGTCTTATGGAAGAAGAGAGTAGATTTTGACGAATGAGTTTCCAGTGATTACTGAGATTTTTCACTATACGATCTGCTCCAGGGACTTCAGTAGAACTGGTAATCATAGGAATGGTTCTAGGTTCAAATCCATAAGCTGCCTTAAAGGGAGAGGTCTGTAATGCTGCGTTATAGCGTGAGTTGTGAGCTAATTCCGCCAAAGGCAATAACTGAGACCAGTTGGAGTGGTGATGGTCTACATAATGTCTAAGAAAAGATTCCAAGGCTTGATTTACACGCTCAGTCTGTCCGTTGGATTGAGGATGGTGTGCAGTAGAAAGAGATATGTTGATTCCGAAGTGCTTACAAAAAGACCTCCAAAATTTGGAAACAAATTGGACTCCACGATCTGAGACTATATCAGTGGGAAAACCATGTAAACGAGATATATGTAGAACAAAGAGTTCAGAAAGTCTTTGAGCTGAAGGCAAGCCTGGAAGAGGTATGAAGTGAGCAGACTTGGAGAACCGATCCACCACTACCCAAATGGTCGTATTTCCAGTAGAAACAGGAAGATCTGTAACAAAGTCCATGGATAAGTGAGACCAAGGGTAATGAGGAATAGGAAGAGGGTGTAATAGACCAAACGGTCGATGAGAAGATTGTTTGTTCGAAGCACAAGAACTACAAGCAGCAATATAATCCTTAACATCCCTCCTCATAGTGGACCACCAAACATGCTGCTTCAGTTTCCACAATGTATTGGTTATTCCAGGATGACCTGCTGAAATGTTGTCATGAGCCCAACGTAGAAGCTTAAGACGTAATCCTTTGGGTACATACAGGATACCAGAAGGTAGTTTGCAAGAAGATGGTACCCGGACTTGAGCAGCATGTAAAGCCTGTACTGGAAAAGAGGATACTTGAGCCAAAACTTTGACTGGCTGTAGTATAGGTTCTGAATCCAATGGAGAAGGTTCAGAAGATTGGAACTGCCTAGATAAAGCATCTGCCTTGGAATTTTTTGAACCAGGAACATAGGAAAGTACAAAATTAAACCTGGAGAAGAACAAGGCCCACCGAGCCTGACGAGGATTGAGACGTGTAGCTGTTTGGAGGTATAAAAGATTCTTGTGATCTGTCAGAATGAAAAAAGGTTGACTGGTACCCTCTAACCAATGCCTCCATTCATCCAAAGCTAATTTTATAGCCAAAAGCTCCTTATTGCCCACATCATAATTTAACTCGGCAGAATTGAATTTTTTCAAAAAGAACGCCACAGGATGTGTCTTGCTGGTAGTTGGATCACGTTGGGAGAGAACAGCTCCAGCTGCTATAGAGGAAGCGTCAACCTCCAAAATAAACTGGAGATCAGGAATTGGATGACTGAGAAGAGGTGCAGAAGAAAATGCTGATTTTAGCGTTTCAAAAGCCTGTACTGCCGAAGAGGACCAGTTCTTACAATTTTGCCCTTTCTTAGTAAGAGAAGTGAGTGGAGACGTGATGTAAGCAAAGTTCTTTATAAACTTTTTATAGTAATTGGCAAAGCCAAGAAACCTCTGCAGGGATTTGAGAGTAGTTGGTCTGGGCCAGTCCTTGATAGCCGACAGTTTAGCAGGATCCATCTCAAAACCTGATTCAGAAATGATATACCCCAAAAAGGGGATGGAACTCTGATGAAAAGAGCATTTCTCCAATTTAGCGAACAGGGAATTGTCTCGTAACCTCTGAAGTACCAGTCTTACATGATGACATGTTCCTGTAATGTTTTCGAATAGATCAGAATGTCATTGAGGTAAATGATAACAAATTGATTTAGATAATCTCTGAAGATTTCGTTAACAAAGTGCTGAAATACTGCTGGTGCATTGCACAATCCGAATGGCATTACTAGATACTCGTAGTGACCAAATCTAGTGTTAAATGCCATCTTCCATTCGTCTCCTTTACGGATTCTTACCAGATTGTAGGCCCCACGGAGATCTAACTTGGAAAAAATAGAAGCACCTTGAAGACGATCGAATAACTCAGAAATGAGCGGCAGAGGATAGCTGTTTTTGACAGTAATCTGATTCAAGGCTCGATAATCAATACAGGGACGAAGACCTCCATCTTTTTTCCCAATGAAGAAAAAACCTGCACCCACAGGTGAAGAGGAAGGACGAATAAATCCTCTGGCTAAGTTGTCCTTTATGTATTCATTGAGAGAGACATTTTCTTGATGAGAGAGGGGATAGGTCCTTCCCTTAGGTAGAGGAGCCCCTGAATACAATTCAATAGGACAGTCAAATATCCGGTGTGGAGGTAACGTCTCAGCCTCTTTTTTAGAAAACACATCACAAAAGGCATGATAGTAATTAGGCAATGATTCAGGAACTTCCACCATAGCTACGACAGGACAAGATGGTTTAGAGGGATTTTGCAGGCAATGTTTGAAACAGGTAGTTCTCCAGGAAATAAGTTCTCCTTTAGACCATGAGAAAACTGGATCATGAAGCTGCAACCAAGGTAACCCCAGAATCAATGGTATGTGGGGAGAAGAGATGACATCAAAACGAATAATTTCAGAATGAAGTATACCCACAGTCAAAAGAAGAGGAATGGTAGAATGTTGTATGATACCAGAACCTAGAGGCTGTCCACTGACAGTAGTTACCTTAACTAACTGTTTCTTGGCTTGAAGAGGAATCCTGAGAGAGTCAGCAAAGTTTGAATCAATGAATACTCCAGCAGCTCCAGAATCGATAAGAGCTTGAGCTCGAAACTTGGTGTTTCCAAAAGAAATAGTTACAGGAACAAAAAGTTTAGAATTGAGGGAAGACATCGGATTCTGGCTTAACTCTGTCCCTCTATCAAAAGTTAAGCCTTGGCTTTTACTGGCCGGATAGGACAGTCCTTCAGTAAATGTCCTTTGGTACCACAATACAGACATAACCCAAGAGTACGCCTTCTATGGCGTTCAGCTTCTCACAATTTAATAGCTCCTACTTCCATGGGTTCCACAGACTCAGGAGATTGGGAATTATTATTAGAAAGACTTGAGGTTTGAATAGGAGGACGAAAAGAAGATTTAACAAAGGATCTCTGATTCCTATCTCTCTCCTGAAGACGTTCAGAATGCCGGGCGTCAAGAGTAATACATAAATTGATAAGACCCTCCAATGAATCAGGGAGTTCCCGAAATACAAGTTCATCCTTAAGGCGTTCGCAAAGTCCTTTGCGAAAGGCTGCCCGTAAGGCTCCATGGTTCCAATCAGTTTCTGCGGCTAAAGTCCTGAATTCAATAGCATATTGAGCTACCGAAAGGGTTCCCTGTCTCAGATCCAACAATCCTGCCTCAGCAGCTGCAGACCTCCCAGGCTTGTCAAAAACAGAAGAAAAATTGGACACAAATAATTCCACATCCTATAGTAACGGATCATTCTTCTCTAAAAGAGTGGACACCCAGGCTAGAGCCTTACCCTTCATGAGGGAAATAATAAAGGTGATTTTGGAAGTAGAATTGGAAAAAACTTGAGGATTGTTTCTGAAGTGTAAACGACACTGATTAAGGAATCCACGGCATTCTTCAGGATTACCGTCATATTTATCTGGAAGTGGGATTCGTGGTATATTCTGTCCAACAGGTTGAGGTGGATTAAAGACAGCATTGGTGCTAGTAGCAGTGGCAGCAGGAGTCGCCGTAGCTTGAGAAGGAGCGGAGAGGTTATGTAGCAGAGCAGTAATCTGGTCAAGCTTGGAATCCAAAGATTGCAAATGAGCAGAATGATTTCCTAGAAGTTGCCCTTGTAGAGCCACAGCCCTGGATAACTCATCAGGGTCCATATTATGGCCCGTTTGTACTGTCAGGTTAGGAAATGTCCAGAAGAAGACCCAAATGCTAGGGCGAACTTAAACAACACCCTTGCACTCTGAGTTTAATCCAGGACGTGACCCCACGACAACCTCCAAAAAACAATTTACTCACGATATGGAGCAGGGTTAGCCTGTGCCCAAAGTAATTCAAGATATCAGCCAGATAGACTTCTGAATAAGGAACTGGTTTCAGGAAAAGTCTTCCACAGAATCAGGAGAGCAGGGATAGTCCACTTATACTCAGACAGAAGAAGGGTAAAACAGGAAACAGTTAATAATGCAGGAGTAGGTAATTTGTTATCAGGCAGTTTAAGGGTAAACCCTGTGTAGGCAGTCTTTGCAGAGTATGCAATAGGTAATCAGGCAGTTTGAGGGTTAACACTGTGCAGACAGTCTTTGCAGAGTATGCAACAAGTAATCAGGCAGTTTGAGGGTTAACACTGTGTAGACAGTCTTTGCAGAGTATGCAATAGGTAAACAGGCAGTTTGAGGGTTAACACTGTGTAGATAGTCTTTGCAGAGTATTCAACAGGTAATCAGGCAGTTTGAGGGTTAACACTGTGTAGTCAGAACTTGCAGAGTTAACAACATGTAATCAGGTAGTTTGAGGTTTAACACTGTGCAGACAGTCTTTGCAGAGTATGCAACAAGTAATCAGGCAGTTTGAAAGTTTCACAAAACAAACAGTACTTGCATTGTTTGGAGACAGGTAATCAGGAGGTTGAAGGTTAATCCAGCATAGTAAGTCCTTGAAGAGATTGGCAACAGAAAAGCAGCAGTTAGAGAGATTCCACAGCGAATTCACCACAGAAGCCACAAAGTTAAACAAACAAACGGGCACTAGAGAAACAGGAAGCCCGAAATAAAAAGCCTGGTTGTGACATCATCAGGAAGGGGTGGCTCAGACACCTGTCAATCAAGCACACAGAGAGGACTGCAGAGCTTCCCAGCAGCTGAGCGTGACATCAAGTGAACATTTTGTGGGACTTTATTGGTATGCTTATGCTAATTATATTGCTACTCACTGTATGTATCTGTACTATAATCAAAATGTTTATAATGATTCAGTAGGGATAGCTATGTTACACATCTAGATTTTGTCTCAGAAGAGCTATTAAGTTTTTTTTTTAGGATAGATGGAAATTAGTTCTACTCTATCAATGATTATTCACACTGTACTGTACTTTATTTGAGAAATCCTTTAACACTGCTATTTTCCTTGATCATTGCGACATGCTGCAAGCGGCCGGGGAGGCATGATTGCAATAACATTTAGCTATACTATATATGTATATGTGTGTTCTATGTGTATTTCTAGTTCCCTGATTCAATGTTATGTAAGTTATCCTATCCACTGAGATTTAAGAGGTTTGTTCCCCAGGTTCATGGCTTTACACTACATTCCTAACCTGTTTTGTTCGTAATAAACAGATGATAGGTTATGGCTACCAGATAAGTCACTGAGAATTTTATGCACATTTGATCTGTGTAGAAAGTATACAAAGCTAGAGTCACCCACCTATGTTGCATTCCTAGCATAAGCTTAGCAGTCCTTATAGGACCCTTCATTTTATTTAGTCCGAGTATTCTATTATTTAGAGCCTTCCATATTACCCCCTTAGTGATAGGACTTTACACCAGGTGGACATTTTATTCTATATCTCCTCCTGTTATTGGTACTCTTAATTCCATATGGCCCTAGCGTCTGTATTGATATTTTTAGGTTACCCTCTTGTATTTTAGGTGCTACTGCAAATTGGGGCAGAGAGAACGAGAAGTCCATAAGTTCCCTAGTTTACTATTTCTCTTTTCACTTGATTCTATAGTGCTCCCATATTTATCCATATATATGTGCAAATATAGTTCAAGAGTCTAATAGTGTCCCTATATGTTATTATTGTTTAAATTGGAAATACAGGTAGAGGTATGAGCTGCGAACCTCATATTGTTTGCTACTGATAGTGCTTATTCCATGTGATTTCCTATGTTTCCCATATCCCTCTTCCCTTAGTACATGTACAGATCTCTCAAAGTGGATAGTATGTGTATATATAACTATAAAATATCAAGGATAGTCCCTAACTGCTTATACCCGGTTATTTATTAGCTATGCTACATGAGTTAGTTGTGAACTCCTTGCTCTCATAGTCCTATTTGACTAGTTTTCTACTATTAGCTGGCTGGCTCCGTTTTCCCCCCTAAGGGTTTTCCGTTAGTATTTGTTTAATAATTAAACTTAGGAACACAGATTCCATTTAATTTCCTTGTTACTTCACTTGTGGGTGTCACAATGTAGCGGCTAGTAAAATTTCTACTCCTATAATGTATAATGTTAGTCTTACTCTCCTGTTTTTTTTACATGCTTTTTCTAGTGGTTAGAGGCCCGTGAGTGGTCTCTTTAGTTTAAGGAGGGTGCTATATGCCAGGGCTCCAATATGGCCCCATATGTTATATACTTAAAAGCTTTAAATATATTGGGACATTTATAGACCTAAGGGCTCAAAAGTGGCCCTATATGATACATTGAAAATTTGAGGTTAACTTCTTTGGCTCTAATATCACATAGGTAGTATTTCAATACTAGTATTTTCTCTGACTTTAGCTATTTAACTACATGTTGGTAACTATGTTTTATATTATTGTGATAATGTTTGATTTATATGCGGTACTGTGTACTACTTCTATTTGCCCTTACGGGTTGAGGGCCTATGTAAGTGTTTATTTTGTACTGCTTTCTATATTACCTCAATAAAAATTATTTAAATAAAAAAAAAAATGTAAGTTTAGATCCCCGTGTTCTGTCGAGAACTCCAATTCGTCAAAAACTCCAATCTCATGTTACTTCCGATGACTATTTTAATATCTGTTTTGCCTCTGTCTGGGGGGCCACCACAGACCATTTGGCATACACTCCAAGTAAATCTTGGGGAATGAGGATTAAAGAAGGCAAAATAGATAGTGAAGATAGGCGATTGGTTGTGAATCCTGTAACTTCATTTTTGGTGAACAACCTGGGTTGTCCTTGCTGATTGGACAGCACCAATAAACAAGTGCTGTCCATGGTACTGAACCAAAAATTTGCTGACTCCTTAGCTTAGATGCCTTCTTTTTCAAATAAAGATAGCAAGAGAACAAAGAAAAATTGATAATAGGAGTAAATTAGAAAGTTGCTTAAAATGACATGCTCTATCTGAATCATAAAAGAAAAAAATTGGGTTCAGTGTCCCTTTAAGGAAACAGCTTTAGTTTACTCAGTTGTTCCATGACAAAATAATTCCATCATTGGGCATGAAGGGGTTAAATTCAGGTGCGGAATCTAAGCAATAATTTATATGGTCTTTAATTGATCACTTCTAATAAAGATGTGTTGTAACTTACTTTTAATCTAGCCGCGCCATTAATATCCCATGTTTCGGCCTCCCACTTCAAAACTCATTTTTTGTGACTGTTCTCCGACCAGTGCACTAGCTACAAAAAAAATAAGTGACTGTTGTAGAACAGACAAAACCTTTCATTTTGAAGTGGGCAGCCGGAGCGCTGGTTATTAGAATGGCATGACTACATTTAAAATAACTTAAAGCTTATCTTCATTAGAAGTGATCATTTTAAGTCCATCTAAGATATTGTTTAGTTTCAGGACCTCCTTTAAAAACATGTAAAGTTTACCATCACTTATTATCAATTCATGATATGTGTACAAGTAACATTTTAATCTATCTTTGAATAATTTTATAATTAACATGCTTTAAATGTGAAAACATTTAGTCATAAGTTAGTACACTGATGATCTATTTTAATTGTATACCAGTTTCATACGTTAAAGGTGTAGCTTTAAGTTTATTTTTTAGCTTTATTCATGTTTATTAATATCTGAAATGAATATGCACAAAAGCATTGGGGAAGAGGTCAAATGGTGTTTCTAATGGGTCAAGGCAGTGGAATTCGAAAACTCTTAAAAATCATGAGAAAATCTGCCAAATAAAAATATTTTCTGGTGGATTAAAATTCTGCGGGTGTCTTGTTTCTGTGCAATGTTTTGGTAAGGTTAACATAGTGAAAGGCTACTGGATAACTGAGTTTTCTAATGTTTCTAAATTGTACTGGAGTGCTAGACAATTTTAAAAGCCTTGCACGATACGTTGAATGGTTTATCTAATGAATTGGAATAGACACTATTTTCAGTTGCTTCCATATATAGCTTCCTACTTATAATGGAGAACATTAACTTATTCCTCTAGTGACCATGGATGTCCCTTTAAATTAGGAGCCAGTGATGCATTTTATTCTATAATGATACTTCCTGCAGGTTTATATGAGTCTTATGATTATTAATTGGTAGATACGATTGATAGCTACAGGAGAATAGCCCTAATAGGGTACAAATGTACTGATTATCCATGAATTTGACTCTATTTTGTTTAAACATCTAGTTTACATTAACACATGAAATAGTACTTTTTTTCTTAAGAAAAGAGTAGTCTAATATCCCTTTGCTCTATCTTTAGCTATTCCAATTTCATAACTTTCCGCTAGATTTAGAGTTCTGCGTTAGCCGTCAAAACCAGCGTTAGGGGCTCCTAACGCTGGTTTTGGCCGCCCGCTGGTATTTAGAGTCAGTCAGGAAAGGGTCTAACGCTCACTTTGCAGCCGCAACTTTTCCATACCGCAGATCCCCTTATGCCAATTGCGTATCCTATCTTTTCAAAGGGATCTTTCTAACGCTGGTATTTAGAGTCGTGGCTGAAGTGAGCGTTAGAAATCTAACGACAAGACTCTAGCCGCAGCAAAAAGCCAGGGATTAAGAGCTTTCTGGGCTAACACCGGTTCATAAAGCTCTTAACTACTGTGCTCTAAAGTACACTAACACCCATAAACTACCTATGTACCCCTAAACCGAGGTCCCCCCACATCGCCACCACTCTATTACATTTTTTTAACCCCTAATCTGCCAACCACACACCGCCGCAACCTACGTTATTCCTATGTACCCCTAATCTTCTGCTCCTAACACCGCCGACCCCTATATTATATTTATTAACCCCTAATCTGCTGCCCCCAATGTCACTGCCGCCTACCTACAATTATTAACCCCTAATCTGCCGACCGGACCTCACTGCTACTCTATTAAATTTATTAACCCCTAAAGCTAAGTCTAACCCTAACACTAACACCCCTCTAAGTTAAATATAATTTTTATCTAACGAAATAAATTAACTCTTATTAAATAAATTATTCCTATTTAAAGCTAAATACTTACCTGTAAAATAAACCCTAATATAGCTACAATATAAATTATAATTATATTGTAGCTATTTTAGGATTAATATTTATTTTACAGGCAACTTTGTATTTATTTTAACCAGGTACAATAGCTATCAAATAGTTAATAACTATTTAATAGCTACCTAATTAAAATAATTACAAAATTACCTGTAAAATAAATCCTAACCTAAGTTACAATTAAACCTAACACTACACTATGAATAAATTAATTACATACAAATACCTACAATTAAATACAATTAAATAAACTAAAAATAATTTACAAACATTATAAAAATATAAACAATTTTAAACTAATTACACCTACTCTAAGCCCCCTAATAAAATAACAAAGCCCCCCAAAATAAAAAAATACCCTACCCTATTCTAAAATACAAATAGAAAAGCTCTTTTACCTTACCAGCCTTTAAAATGGCCTTTTGCGGGGCATGCCCCAAGGAATTCTGCTCTTTTTCCTGTAAAAAAAAACATACAATACCCCCCCAACATTACAACCCACCACCCACATACCCCTAATCTAACCCAAACCCCCCTTTAATAAATCTAACACTAAGCCCCTGAAGATCTCCCTACCTTATCTTCACCACGCCGGGTATCACCGATCCGTCCAGAGGAGGCTCCGAAGTCTTCATCCAAGCCCAAGCGGGGGCTGAAGAGATCCATCATCGGGCTGAAGAGATCCATCATTGGGCTGAAGAGATCCATCATCCGGCTGAAGAGGTCCATCATCGGGCTGAAGTCTTCTATCAAGCGGCATTTTCAATCTTCTTTCTTCCGGATCCATCTTCATCCCGTCGATGCGGAACATCCATCCTGGCCGACGACTTCCTGAAGAATGACGGTTCCTTTAAATGACATCTTCCAAGATGGCGTCCCTCGAATTCCGATTGGCTGATAGGATTCTATCAGCCAATCGGAATTAAGGTAGGAAAATTCTGATCGGAACAGCCAATAGAATGCAAACTCAATCTGATTGGCTGATTCCATCAGCCAATCAGAATTTTCCTACCTTAATTCTGATTGGCTGATAGAATCCTATCAGCCAATCGGAATTCGAGGGACGCCATCTTGGATGACGTCATTTAAAGGAACCGTCATTCGTCGGGAAGTCGTCGGCCAGGATGGATGTTCCGCGTCGGCGGGATGAAGATGGATCCGGAAGAAAGAAGATTGAAGATGCCGCTTGATAGAAGACTTCAGCCGGATGATGGATCTCTTCAGCCAGATGATGGACCTCTTCAGCCAGATGATGGACCTCTTCAGCCGGATGATGGATCTCTTCAGCCGGATGATGGATCTCTTCAGCCCGATGATGGACCTCTTCAGCCCGATGATGGACCTCTTCAGCCTGATGATGGACCTCTTCAGCCCGATGATGGACCTCTTCAGCCCGATGATGGACCTCTTCAGCCCGATGATGGATCTCTTCAGCCCCCGCTTGGGCTTGGATGAAGACTTCGGAGCCTCCTCTGGACGGATCGGTGATACCGGGCGTGGTGAAGATAAGGTAGGGAGATCTTCAGGGGCTTAGTGTTAGGTTTATTTAAGGGGGGTTTGGGTTAGATTAGGGGTATGTGGGTGGTGGGTTGTAATGTTGGGGGGGTATTGTATGTTTTTTTTTTTACAGGCAAAAGAGCAGAATTCTTTGGGGCATGCCCCGCAAAAGGCCCTTTTAAGGGCTGGTAAGGTAAAAGAGCTTTTCTATTTGTATTTTAGAATAGGGTAGGGCATTTTTTTATTTTGGGGGGCTTTGTTATTTTATTAGGGGGCTTAGAGTAGGTGTAATTAGCTTAAAATTGTTGTAATATTTTTCTAATGTTTGTAAATTATTTTTTTATTTTTGTACTTTAGTTAGTTTATTTAATTGTATTTAATTGTAGGTATTTGTATGTAATTAATTTATTGATAGTGTAGTGTTAGGTTTAATTGTAGATAATTGTAGGCATTTTATTTAATTAATTTATTGATAGTGTAGTGTTAGGTTTAATTGTAACTTAAGTTAGGATTTATTTTACAGGTAATTTTGTAATTATTTTAACTAGGTAGCTATTAAATAGTTATTAACTATTTAATAGCTATTGTACCTGGTTAAAATAAATACAAAGTTGCCTGTAAAATAAATATTAATCCTAAAATAGCTACAATGTAATTATAATTTATATTGTATCTATATTAGGGTTTATTTTACAGGCAAGTATTTAGCTTTAAATAGGAATAATTTATTTAATAAGAGTTAATCTATTTCGTTAGATAAAAATTATATTTAACTTAGGGGGGTGTTAGTGTTAGGGTTAGACTTAGCTTTAGGGGTTAATAAATTTAATAGAGTAGCGGTGAGGTCCGGTCGGCAGATTAGGGGTTAATACTTGAAGTTAGGTGTCGGTGATGTTAGGGAGGGCAGATTAGGGGCTAATACTATTTATTATAGGGTTATTGAGGTGGGAGTGAGGCGGATTAGGGGTTAATAACTTTATTATAGTAGCGGTGAGGTCCGGTCGGCAGATTAGGGGTTAATAAGTGTAGGTAGGTGGCGGCGATGTTGGGGCGGCAGATTAGGGGTTAATAAATATAATATAGGGGTTGGCGGTGTTAGGGGCAGCAGATTAGGGGTACATAGGGATAACGTAGGTTGCGGCGGTGAACGGAGCGGCAGATTAGGGGTTAAAAAAATATGCAGGGGTCAGCGATAGTGGGGGCGGCAGATTAGGGGTTAATAAGTGTAAGGCTAGGGGTGTGTAGACTCGGGGTACATGTTAGGGTGTTAGGTGCAGACTTAGGAAATGTTTCCCCATAGGAAACAATGGGGCTGCGTTAGGAGCTGAACACTGCTTTTCTGCAGGTGTTAGGTTTTTTTAAGCTCAAATTGTTTCCTATGGGGGAATCGTGCATGAGCACGTTTTTGAAGCTGGCCGCGTCCGTAAGCACCGCTGGTATTTAGAGTTGCAGTGGCGGTAAATATGCTATATGCTTCCTTTTTGGAGCCTAACGCAGCCCTTCTGTGAACTCTAAATACCAGCGGTATTTAAAAGGTGCGGGGGAAAAAAGCATGCGTAGCTAACACACCCCTTTGGCCGCAGAACTCTAAATCTAGCGGTTTCTTATTTAGCAAACCAATGTTTTAATTATATGGTGTATTAACTCTATACTGAAAGATTCACAAAATGTTTCTCCTGTATAGGAATTTGTGTTTGCACAAATTTTTCTTTCGTGATTCGGATAGAGCATGCAATTTTAACGGGAATGTAAATTTTAATGATAAAGTGCCCGGTTTTTAAAAATTTTGATTAAAAACAGGGGCACTTTAATTCATCAAAATTTACATTTCACTCTTGTTGTGAAAATACCTTTTAATCTTCATAGCCGCTGCATCGCTTCCTCCGCCCGTTGCAAAGCGCCTTCCTGGGTCTAAAATTAGGAATTCGGCTTCCTCCAATCACGGCGTTGAATCAGATACTGACTCCCCCGGGGGGGATGCCATGTTTGGAGGATGACCAATCCGTCATTTCGAACGTAGGAAGAGGCTTGAGACGACCGGGGGAAGCTGGAGCGCCTGTCAAGATTTAAAAGGTAAGTATTTTCACAACACGAGTGAAATGTAAATTTGATTACTTAAAGTGCCCCTGTTTTTAATCGGATTTTTAAAAACTGGGCACTTTATCATCAAAATCTACATTCACTTTAAGCAACTTTCTAATTTATTCCTATTATCAAATTTTCTTCGTTCTTTTGCTATCTTTGGCCTAGATTTAGAGTTTTGTCGGTAAGGACCCGCGTAGCTAACGCCGGCTTTTTTCTGGCCGCACCATAAAAATAACTCTGGTATTGAGAGTCCACATAAAGGCTGCGTTAGGCTCCAAAAAAGGAGCGTAGAGCATTTTTAACGCAGCTTCAACTCTCGATACCAGAGTTGCTTACGCAAGCGGCCAGCCTCAAAAACGTGCTTGTGCACGATTCCCCCACCTGCAAAAAAGCTGCGTTCAGCTCCTAACGCAGCCCCATTGTTTGCTATGCGCAAACACTTCCTACGTCTGCACCTAACACTCTAACTTGTACCCCGAGTCTAAACACCCCTAACCTTACACTTATTAACCCCTATTCTGCCGCCCCGCTATCGCTGACCCCTGCATATTATTATTAACCCCTAATCTGCCGCTCCGTAAACTGCCGCTACTTACATTATCCCTATGTACCCCTAATCTGCTGCCCCTAACATCGCCGACCCCTATATTATATTTATTAACCCCTAATCTGCCCCCCACAACGTCGCCTCCACCTGCCTACACTTATTAACCCCTAATCTGCCGAGCGGACCTGAGCGCTACTATAATAAAGTTATTAACCCCTAATCCGCCTCACTAACCCTATAATAAATAGTATTAACCCCTAATCTGCCCTCCCTAACATCGCCGACACCTAACTTCAATTATTAACCCCTAATCTGCCGACTGGAGCTCACCGCTATTCTAATAAATGTATTTACCCCTAAAGCTAAGTCTAACCCTAACACTAACACCCCCTTAAATTAAATATAATTTTAATGTAACGAAATTAATTAACTCTTATTAAATAAATTATTCCTATTTAAAGCTAAATACTTACCTGTAAAATAAACCCTAATATAGCTACAATATAAATTATAATTACATTGTAGCTATTTTAGGATTAATATTTATTTTACAGGCAACTTTGTAATTATATTAACCAGGTACAATAGCTATTAAATAGTTAAGAACTATTTAATAGTTACCTAGTTAAAATAATTACAAAATTACCTGTAAAATAAATCCTAACCTAAGTTACAATTAAACCTAACACTATACTATCATTAAATTAATTAAATAAAATACCTACAATTACCTACAATTAAACCTTTCACTACACTATCAATACATTAATTAAATACAATATCTACAAATAACTACAATGAAATAAACTAACTAAAGTACAAAAAATAAAAAAGAACTAAGTTACAAAAAATAAAAAAATATCTACAAACATAAGAAAAATATTACAAAAATTTTAAACTAATTACACCTACTCTAAGCCCCTAATAAAACAACAAAGCCCCCCAAAATAAAAAATGCCCTACCCTATGTCAGTATATTTATGAAAATCTTAGTAGTGCTATCCAAATAATATATATAAGTTTATGGCAGGGTTATAAACACAATACAAAGAAATAGAAACCCTTATCAACCATGCACCTACTAGACCATACAATTAATATAAATATCTGAATTCTTTTATTTAGTTAATATCCATAAACATATTGAAGTATATTTGCAATAAAAGGAAATGAAACAAAATTTATATGCGTTAAAACCAACTCTTAAGATATGCTATCCTTCTTACAAAACCCAGAAAGATATACCTTCCCAATTCAGCCTTTTATTTATTTAACACAATGGGACTAAAAACCTTTAACATCCAAGCAATACAATTCTAAACAGTGTTTATAAAACAATAGGATAATATATATATTCTGCTATTTAACTGCAATTTATCCTAATACAAAATTAACTGACAATATCAGAACTTGCATAGATGAGTTACTTGGTCAATCAGATACAGATTTAAACAATATATATATATATATAGGCTGTGAAATGCTAACTAAAACACACTGTTTCTTTAAATCTATTAAATACAAATTGACTATGCATATAACTTATCTTATAATAAAACTTTTATATACATCACCAAATAACAGCAATCCAGTTCCCAGTTTTTGCAACGGATCCAATTTCACACCTCATATAAAATAAGTGTAATTTCAATGGAATAGGAGAAATATGGCCCACTTTGTTTTTGTAGTTTGACTGTGTCCCACGCAAAACAGTTTCAGTCAGTTCAAAAAAACTCTCTAGACCACTGTCCCTCCTTCCTTCTTTATACAACTTATTATTGTAATCATTGGTGTGAAATATGGGTGGCCCTTCGAAACCTTGTCCCTCTATTGGATAACTGGATATTCCATTTCCAACAGCCAAACATCTTTCTGGCTGTAGTTCTCTCGTGGCAACACCGGGTGGCAGCATTATAATTAGACAGTACAAATAAATGCAGCATGACAAAGAAATACAGTTATACATTAAAACATCTTTCTTTAAAATGTATAATAACTGCCATAATGTCTTGCACCAGTCTTTCCCAATATCAATTATAGGTGAAGCGGCATCAGATTAATTTCCTGATCGTTTTGATATGAGACATCACATATATCTAACATTATATTAAAATAATTTAACACTGTTAATTATTAGCTTAAAATGCATTATAATTGTATCAGTATTCTGGCATTTCTTTGCAAATAACAGCTTATTTTTATATCTCCAGATTAGTAGTATTTAAAACTCCTGATATACTGCATTCACCCAGATGTAGTATGTAATATTTCTGTGTATTTCTTCCTGAATACATAAATCCTGTTTATGTAGATCTGAAATAAAAATAAATGTTAATGATCACTTCTCTTCAGGTCCATAAACATCTATTCATGTTCTTAAACACACAGAGGCTAAGTAAGATCTTTTGTGTTTTCAAAACATATATATCATTTCTATGTATATCTGAATTTATTTCCTATATAAATATCCCCTGCAGCAATCATCCACCTAATACAATGTGCTTAATTTTAATATATATATATCATGAATCATTCCAAACATACATGGATTACTGGCATTGTTCCCCTTGCAAAATGTATTTAATTTTATTTGTGTCACCTTCCCCCATGAGGGGGTTTTGCAGTACTTCTTCAAATAGAGATTCAGTGAGATAGAACTGTTGTATCACACGTGTCAAATTCCAAAGGGGTCCTTGAACACATTCTTTTCTCACCTCACCAAATGTTCTGAAGTTATAAAAATCTGCATATATAGTCAAATGAATAGGGTCACTGAGCTATTTCCTTTAGAAAATAAATGTTTGTGTGTTTTACACTACAGGGGTCATGCTTCAAAAAGGCTCTACTGATCGTCAATCCTGATAGACGTGTATTAGAAGCTGTGTTCAACAAACTCATGTTCAATTAATCCTGAGGTCTCATCTAACATATACAGTGTATAAAATCTACATATATATATATATATATATGTACACATATGTAATATTCATCATAATATTCATATACTCTGACACCTATTCTAAATTACTAAAGTTAAAAGCTCTTTTACCTTACCAGCCCTGAACAGGGCCCTTTGCGTGGCATGCCCCAAGAAGTTCAGCTCTTTTGCCTGTAAAAAAAACATACAATACCCCCCCCCAACATTACAACCCACCACCCACATACCCCTAATCTAACCCAAACCCCCCTTAAATAAACCTAACACTAAGCCCCTGAAGATCTTCCTACCTTATCTTCACCATACCAGGTTCACCGATCCGTCCTGAAGAGCTCCTCCTATGTCCTGATCCAAGCCCAAGGCTGAAGATGTCCATGATCCGGTAGAAGTCTTCATCCAAGCGGGGCAGAAGAGGTCTTCCATCCGATTGAAGTCTTCATCCAGGTGGCATTTTCTGTCGACATCCATCTGGAGCGGAGCGGCAGCATCCTGAAGACCTCCGACGCGGAACATCCATCCTGGCCGACGACTGAACGACGAATGACGGTTCCTTTAAATGACGTCATCCAAGATGGTGTCCCTCGAATTCCGATTGGCTGATAGGATTCTATCAGCCAATCGGAATTAAGGTAGGAATATTCTGATTGGCTGATGGAATCAGCCAATCAGAATCAAGTTCAATCCGATTGGCTGATCCAATCAGCCAATCAGATTGAGCTCGCATTCTATTGGCTGTTCCGATCAGCCAATAGAATGCGAGCTAAATCTGATTGGCTGATTCCATCAGCCAATCAGAATATTCCTACCTTAATTCCTATTGGCTGATAGAATCCTATCAGCCAATCGGAATTCGAGGGACGCCATCTTGGATGACGTCATTTAAAGGAACCGTCATTCGTCGTTCAGTCGTCGGCCAGGATGGATGTTCCGCGTCGGAGGTCTTCAGGATGCTGCCGCTCCGCTCCAGATGGATGTCGATAGAAGATGCCGCCTGGATGAAGACTTCAATCGGATGGAAGACCTCTTCTGCCCCGCTTGGATGAAGACTTCAATCGGATGGAAGACCTCTTCTGCCCCGCTTGGATGAAGACTTCTACCGGATCATGGACATCTTCAGCCCCCCGCTTGGGCTTGGATCAGGACATCGGAGGAGCTCTTCAGGACGGATCTGTGAACCTGGTATGGTGAAGATAAGGTAGGAAGATCTTCAGGGGCTTAGTGTTAGGTTTATTTAAGGGGGGTTTGGGTTAGATTAGGGGTATGTGGGTGGTGGGTTGTAATGTTGGGGGGGGTATTGTATGTTTTTTTTACAGGCAAAAGAGCTGAACTTCTTGGGGCATGCCCCGCAAAGGGCCCTATTCAGGGCTGGTAAGGTAAAAGAGCTTTTAACTTTAGTAATTTAGAATAGGGTAGGACATTTTTTATTTTGGGGGGCTTTGTTGTTTTATTAGGGGGCTTAGAGTAGGTGTAATTAGTTTAAAATTGTTGTAATATTTTTCTTATGTTTGCAGATATTTTTTTATTTTTTGTAACTTAGTTCTTTTTTATTTTTTTGTACTTTAGTTAGTTTATTTCATTGTAGATATTGTATTTAATTAATGTATTGATAGTGTAGTGTTAGGTTTAATTGTAACTTAGGTTAGGATTTATTTTACAGGTAATGTTGTAATTATTTTAACTAGGTAACTATTAAATAGTTCTTAACTATTTAATAGCTATTGTACCTGGTTAAAATAATTACAAAGTTGCCTGTAAAATAAATATTAATCCTAAAATAGCTACAATGTAATTATAATTTATATTGTAGCTATATTAGGATTTATTTTACAGCTAAGTATTTAGCTTTAAATAGGATTAATTTATTTAATAAGAGTTAATTAATTTCGTTAGATTAAAATTATATTTAATTTAGGGGGGTGTTAGTGTTAGGGTTAGACTTAGCTTTAGGGGTTAATACATTTATTAGAATAGCGGTGAGCTCCAGTCGGCAGATTAGGGGTTAATAATTGAAGTTAGGTGTCGGCGATGTTAGGGAGGGCAGATTAGGGGTTAATACTATTTATTATAGGGTTAGTGAGGCGGATTAGGGGTTAATAACTTTATTATAGTAGCGGTGCGGTCCGCTCGGCAGATTAGGGGTTAATAAGTGTAGGCAGGTGGAGGCGACGTTGAGGGGGGCAGATTAGGGGTTAATAAATATAATATAGGGGTCGGCGGTGTTAGGGGCAGCAGATTAGGGGTACATAAGGATAACGTAGGTGGCGGCACTTTGCGGTCGGCAGATTAGGGGTTAATAAGTGTAGGTAGCTGGCGGCGACGTTGTGGGGGGCAGGTTAGGGGTTAATAAATATAATATAGGGGTCGGCGGTGTTAGGGGCAGCAGATTAGGGGTACATAAGTATAACGTAGTTGGCGGTCGGCAGATTAGGGATTAAAAAAATGTAATCGAGTGGCGGCGATGTGGGGGGACCTCGGTTTAGGGGTACATAGGTAGTTTATGGGTGTTAGTGTACTTTAGAGTACAATAGTTAAGAGCTTTATAAATCGGCGTTAGCCCAGAAAGCTCTTAACTACTGACTTTTTTCCTGCGGCTGGAGTTTTGTCGTTAGATTTCTAACGCTCACTTCAGACACGACTCTAAATACCGGAGTTAGAAAAATCCCATTGAAAAGATAGGATACGCAATTTACGTAAGGGGATCTGCGGTATGGAAAAGTCGCGGCTGAAAAGTGAGCGTTAGACCCTTTTTTGAGGAGCCTCTAACGCTGGTTTTCACGGCTAACGCCAAACTCCAAATCTAGGCCTTTATTTGGAAAAAAAGGCATCTAAGCTATTTTTGGTTCAGACCCTGGACAGCACTTGTTTATTGGTGGGTGAATTTATCCACCAATCAGCAAGAATAACCCAAGTTGTTCACCAAAAATGGGCCTCCATCTAAACTTACATTCTTGCTTTTCAAATAAAGATACCAAGAAAATGAAGAAAATTTGATAATAGGAGTAAATTAGAAAGTTGCTTATAATTGCATGCTCAAACTGAATCACAAAAGAAAAAAATTGGGTTCAGTGTCCCTTTAATGAATCATATAAAAACCTACTATAGAATAGCGTTATTTTTCAGAACATCTGGATTTTGCAGCGGTGATATAATTGTCAACACCCAACCACAAAAGACCACTTGTGGCTGTCATATAAAATCGGATACCAGAATTATTCTCCATTGTATATAACTAGTTGCTATGTGTAACAGTAATTTTACCCCAAGCTGCATACAGTGAAAGAAATATAATAAACAGGCACTCAGGTGTTATCTACCTGCCTCAAGTAATAGGCATATTTATATCAATATTACTAAACCATTTTTTATATTAAATAAAATGCACATCAGAATTTGTTTTTTATATAAAGTCCATAAAAATTCTAAACACAAATCCACCAACCCAAGGTCTCAAAGATCACAAATCTTCCAATTCATTTTCTAGGGAGACAAAGAATAAATATATTTTATTGTGTTGTGTAGCAGAAGCAACTGGATAAATTGTGTGTGGTGGCATGGCTGACTGAATTGAGACATTTACACTTTTCAATTCATACTCCTGTTGTGTCTCTCTCTATGTATGTATGTGTGTTAGTGTGAGTGCTTACACATCTGTGTATGCCTGTGGATCTGTACATGCATGCACATCTGTGTATACCTGTGGGTCTGTGTGTGCATATCTGTGTATGCCTGTGGGTTTGTGCGTGCATATCTGTGTGTGCCTGTGGGTCTGTGCGTGCATATCTGTGTGTGCCTGTGGGTCTGTGCGTGTGTGCACATCTGTGTGGGTCTGTGTATGTGTGCACATCTGTGTGTGCCTGTGGGTCTGTGCATGCGTGCACATCTGTGGGTCTGTGCATGCCTGCACATCTGTGTGTGCCTGTGGGTCTGTGCATGCGTGCACATCTGTGTGTGCCTGTGGGTCTGTGCATGCGTGCACATCTGTGTGTGCCTATGGGTCTGTGCATGCATGCACATCTGTGTGTGCCTGTGGGTCTGTGCATGCGTGCACATCTGTGTAGGCCTGTGTGTCTGTGCATGCGTGCACAACTGTGTATGCCTGTGGGTCTGTGTATGTGTGCACATCTGTGTATGCCTGTGGGTCTGTGCATGTGTGCATGCGTCCACATCTGTGTATGCCTGTGGGTCTTTGCATGCATATCTGTGTATGCCTGTGGATCTGTACATGCGTGCACATCTGTGTGTGCCTGTGGGTCTTTGCATGCACATCTGTGTGTGCCTGTGGGTCTGTGCGTGCATATCTGTGTGTGCCTGTGGATCTGTACATGTGTGCACATCTGTGTGTGCCTGTAGGTCTGTGCTTGTATGTACGTAATGTCCGTAACAGATTTTGCTCTTTTGTCATAAGAAACTATTCAACCAACCAGATACTAGAGAAGCAAACACATTAGCAGTTTTTAATGCACTAGAATCTATTAAAAATTTGCAGTCTCATACATTTCTTGCTGACAAGGGCCAGGGTAAAAAAACCTTCGGCTAGAATATGAGTCTTGCATTAGGCTTAAAAAGCAGCCGGTCCCAACCCTGCTTTTTAACGCCTGCTGGTATTACGAGTCTTGAAGTTACAGGTGTACCGCTCACTTTTTTGGCCAGACTTGGAAATACCGCAAATCCACTTACATCAATTGCGTATCCTATATTTCAATGGGACTTGCATAGCGCCGGTATTACGAGTCTGACCAAAAGTGAGCGGTAGACCCTCTCCTGTCAAGACTGATACCGCATTTAAAAGTCAGTAGTTAAGAGTTTTACACTACAACGCCGTAGCATAAAACTCTTAACTAAAGTGCAAAAAAGTACACTAACACCCATAAACTACCTGTTAACCCCTAAACCGAGACCCCCCCCCCACATCGCAAACACTAAAATAAATATTTGAACCCCTAATCTGCCGAACCGGACATCGCCGCCACTATAATAAATATATTAACCCCTAAACCGCCACACTCTCGCATCGCAAACACTATTTAAATATTATTAACCCCTAATCTGCTGGCCCTAACATCGCCGCCACCTACCTACATTTATTAACCCCTAATCTGCCGCCGCCAACATCGCCACCACTATAATAAAGTTATTAACCCCTAAACCTAAGTCTAACCCTAACACCCCCTAACTTAAATATAATTTAAATAAATCTAAATAAAATTACGACAATAAACTAAATAATTCTTATTTAAAACTAAATACTTACCTGTAAAATAAACCCTAAGGCCTAGATTTAGAGTTTGACGGTAGCCGTGAAAACCAGCGTTAGAGGCTCCTAACGCTGGTTTTAGGCTACCGCCGGTATTTGAGGTCAGTCAGGAAAGGGTCTAACGCTCACTTTTCAGCCGCGACTTTTCCATACCGCAGATCCCCTTACGTCAATTGGGTATCCTATCTTTTCAATGTGATCTTTCTAACTCCTGTATTTTGAGTCGTGTCTGAAGTGAGCGTTAGAAATCTAACGACAAAACTCCAGCCGCAGAAAAAAGTCAGTAGTTAAGAGCTTTCTGGGCTAACGCCGGTTCATAAAGCTCTTAACTACTGTACTCTAAAGTACACTAACACCCATAAACTACCTATGTACCCCTAAACCGAGGTCCCCCCACATCGCCGCCACTCGATTAAAAATTTTTAACCCCTAATCTGCCGACCGCCACCTACGTTATCCTTATGTACCCCTAATCTGCTGCCCCTAACACCGCCGACCCCTATATTATATTTATTAACCCCAAATCTGCCCCCCACAACGTCGCCTCCACCTGCCTACACTTATTAACCCCTAATCTGCCGAGCAGACCGCACCGCTATTATAATAAAGTTATTAACCCCTAATCCGCCTCACTAACCCTATAATAAATAGTATTAACCCCTAATCTGCCCTCCCTAACATCGCCGACACCTAACTTCAAACATTAACCCCTAATCTGCCGACTGGAGCTCACCGCTATTCTAATAAATGTATTAACCCCTAAAGTTAAGTCTAACACTAACACCCCCCTAAATTAAATATAGTTTAAATCTAACGAAATAAATTAACTCTTATTAAATAAATTATTCCTATTTAAAGCTAAATACTTACCTGTAAAATAAATCCTAATATAGCTACAATATAAATTATATTTATATTATAGCTATTTTAGGATTTATATTTATTTTACAGGTAACTTTGTATTTATTTTAACCAGGTACAATAGCTAAAATAGTTAAAATAATTACAAAATTACCTGTAAAATAAATCCTAACCTAAGTTACAATTAAACCTAACACTACACTATAAATAAATTAATTAAATACAATATCTACAAATAAATACAATGAAATAAACTAACTAAAGTACAAAAAATAAAAAAGAACTAAGTTACAAAAAATAAAAAAAAATATTTAAAAATATCAGAAAAATATTACAACAATTTTAAACTAATTACACCTACTCTAAGCCCCCTAATAAAATAACAAAGACCCCCAAAATAAAAAAATGCCCTACCCTATTCTAAATTACTAAAGTTCAAAGCTCTTTTACCTTACCAGCCCTGAACAGGGCCCTTTGCGGGGCATGCCCCAAAGAATTCCGCTCTTTTGCCTGTAAAAAAAACACATACAATACCCCCCCCCCAACATTACAACCAACCACCCACATACCCCTAATCTAACCCAAACTCCCCTTAAATAAACCTAACACTAAGCCCCTGAAGATCTTCCTACCTTATCTTCACCATACCAGGTTCACCGATCGATCCAGAAGAGCTCCTCCGATGTCCTAATTCAAGCCCAAGCGGGGGGCTGAAGATGTCCATGATCCGGCTGAAGTCATCCTCCAAGCGGGAGCTGAAGAGGTCCATGATCCGGCTGAAGTCATCATCCAAGCGGGAGCTGAAGAGGTCCATGATCCGGCTGAAGTCTTCTATCAACGGCATCTTCAATCTTCTTTCTTCCGGATCCATCTTGCAGACCTCCGACGCGGAACATCGTGTTGGCCTGACGGACTACCGACGTATGAAGTCTCCTTTAAGGGACGTCATCCAAGATGGCGTCCCTCGAATTCCGATTGGCTGATAGGATTCTATCAGCCAATCGGAATTAAGGTAGGAAAATTCTGATTGGCTGATGGAATCAGCCAATCAGAATCAAGTTCAATCCGATTGGCCGATCCGATCAGCCAATCAGATTGAGCTCGCATTCTATTGGCTGATCGGAACAGCCAATCAGAATTTTCCTACCTTAATTCCGATTGGCTGATAGAAACCTATCAGCCAATCAGAATTCGAGGGACGCCATCTTGGATGACGTCCCTTAAAGGAGCCTTCATTTGTCGGTAGTCCGTCGGGCCAGCAGGATGTTCCGCGTCGGAGGTCTGCAAGATGGATCCGGAAGAAAGAAGATTGAAGATGCCGTTGATAGAAGACTTCAGCCGGATCATGGACCTCTTCAGCTCCCGCTTGGATGATGACTTCAGCCGGATCATGGACCTCTTCAGCTCCCGCTTGGATGATGACTTCAGCCGGATCATGGACATCTTCAGCCCCCCGCTTGGGCTTGGATCAGGACATCGGAGGAGCTCTTCTGGATCGATCGGTGAACCTGGTATGGTGAAGATAAGGTAGGAAGATCTTCAGGGGCTTAGTGTTAGGTTTATTTAAGGGGGGTTTGGGTTAGATTAGGGGTATGTGGGTGGTGGGTTGTAATGTTGGGGGGGGGGTATTGTAGGTGTTTTTTTTACAGGCAAAAGAGCTGAATTCTTTGGGGCATGCCCCGCAAAGGGCCCTATTCAGGGCTGGTAAGGTAAAAGAGCTTTGAACTTTAGTAATTTAGAATAGGGTAGGGCATTTTTTTATTTTGGGGGTCTTTGTTATTTTATTAGGGGGCTTAGAGTAGGTGTAATTAGTTTAAAATTGTTGTAATATTTTTCTGATATTTGTAAATATTTTTTTTTATTTTTTGTAACTTAGTTCTTTTTTATTTTTTGTACTTTAGTTAGTTTATTTCATTGTATTTATTTGTAGATATTGTATTTAATTAATTTAATGATAGTGTAGTGTTAGGTTTAATTGTAGGTAATTGTAGGTATTTTATTTAATTAATTTATTGATAGTGTAGTGTTAGGTTTAATTGTAACTTAGGTTAGGATTTATTTTACAGGTAATTTTGTAATTATTTTAACTATTTTAGCTATTGTACCTGGTTAAAATAAATACAAAGTTACCTGTAAAATAAATATAAATCCTAAAATAGCTATAATATAAATATAATTTATATTGTAGCTATATTAGGATTTATTTTACAGGTAAGTATTTAGCTTTAAATAGGAATAATTTATTTAATAAGAGTTAATTAATTTCGTTAGATTTAAATTATATTTAACTTAGGGGGGTGTTAGTGTTAGGGTTAGACTTAGCTTTAGAGGTTAATACATTTATTAGAATAGCGGTGAGCGCCAGTCGGCAGATTAGGGGTTAATGTTTGAAGTTAGGTGTCGGCGATGTTAGGGAGGGCAGATTAGGGGTTAATACTATTTATTATAGGGTTAGTGAGGCGGATTAGGGGTTAATAACTTTATTATAATAGCGGTGCGGTCCGCTCGGTAGATTATGGGTTAATAAGTGTAGGCAGGTGGAGGCGACATTGTGGGGGGCAGATTAGGGGTTAATAAATATAATATAGGGGTCGGCGGTGTTAGGGGCAGCAGATTAGGGGTACATAGGGATAATGTAAGTAGCGGCGGTTTACGGAGTGGCAGATTAGGGGTTAAAAATAATATGCAGGGGTCAGCGATAGCGGGGGCGGCAGAATAGGGGTTAATAAGTGTAAGGTTAGGGGTATTTAGACTCGGGGTACATGTTAGGGTGTTAGGTGCAGACGTAGGAAGTGTTTCCCAATAGACAACAATGGGTCTGCGTTAGGAGCTGAACGCGGCTTTTTTGCAGGTGTTAGGTTTTTTTTCAGCTCAAACAGCCCCATTGTTTTCTATGGGGGAATCGTGCACGAGCACGTTTTTTAGGCTGGCCGCATCTGTAAGCAACTTTGGTATCGAGAGTTGCAGTGGCGTTAAATATGCCTGTACGCTCCCTTTTTGGAGCCTAACGCAGCCATTCTGTGAACTCTCAATACCAGAGTTATTCAAAAGGTGCAGCCAGAAAAAAGCCAGCGTTAGCTACGCGGGTCGTTACCGACAAAACTCTAAATCTAGCCGTAAGATAGCTACAATATAACTAATAGTTACATTGTAGCTAGCTTAGAGTTTATTTTTATTTTACAGGCAACTATGTATTTATTTTAACTAGGTACAATAGTTATTACATAGTTATTAACTATTTAATAACTACCTAGTTAAATAAAGACAAATTTACCTGTAAAATAAAACCTAACCTAAATTACAATTACACCTAACACTACACTACAATTAAATTAATTCTCTAAATTAAATACAATTAATTACAATTAAATAAAATTATCTAAAGTACAAAAAAACATACTAAATTACAGAAAATAATAAAGAAATTACAAGATTTTTAAACTAATTACACCTAATATAGTCCCCCTAACAAAATAAAAAAGCCCCCCAAAATAACAAAAAAAGCTAAATTACAAATAACCTTTAAAAGGACCTTTTGCGGGGCATTGCCACAAAGTAATCAGCTCTTTTACCTGAAAAAAAAGTACAATTCCCCTCTCAACATTAAAACCCACCACCCACACAACCAACCCTACTTTAAAACCCACCCAATCCCCCCTTAAAAAAAACCTAACACTAACCCCCTGAAGTTCACCTTACCGGGAGACGTCTTCACAGAAGTGGTCATCCAACCGGGCAGAAGTGGTCCTCCAGACGGGCAGAAGTCTTCATCCAGACGGCATCTTCTATCTTCATCCATGCAGCGTGAAGCGTGTCCATCTTCAAGACATTCGACACAGATCATTATCTTCATCCGACGGCCAACGTCTGAAAGAAGGTTCCTTTAAATTACATCATCCAAGATGGTGTCCCTTCAATTCCGATTGGCCAATCGGAATTAAGGTAGAAAAAAATCCTATTGGCTGATGCAATCAGCCAATAGGATTGAACTTCTGGGTTTTATGTCCCTTTTAAAAATTGTTTGCTCTGTCTGAATCCTAAAATAAATATTTTGTTTAAGCTTCTTTAATATTTATTGCATTATGCGACACCAATATTACCTGCCTAATTACTTAATGCCTCACATTGTGTATGAAGATTTGGATACAAATCAAAATCTTATGTTCAATTACATATTGTATATTAGTTTTTTTTAGTTTTTATTTGATCAACATGTATTCTGGAAGTTTTTCTGAATAATTAGATACAAAAAATGTCCATTGCACCTTACACAGACAACATTCTATTTAGAGGAAATACTTCCAGCCAAGTTTCTTCTGATACTTTGGAGCTTCCTAAAGGTTTTCAGGATTTAGAAAAATATCTTCATCATTTAGATAATGATCTCAAATAGGAATTAATGGTTTAATATAACTTTTTTTTCTGACCTTAGTACAAAAGAAGAATTTGAAGGAATGTAATATTTTTGTTAGGTCTTTAATGTTGAACCAAAAGTAAAGCGTTTCTCCTACTCTGTTATATATCACACATTAAATACAGAGGGGTTTAAGCAGCTTGGGCTTTTTCATAAAATATATCAATTTTCAAGACCATTAATAGGCACAGGTTCATGTACTATTTTAAAAAAAAATACTGGTCCTCTGAAAAGCTATATTTTATTCAACAAACCCATGAAAATTAAATTGAAAAAGCTTTTAGAAAAATAAATCTATGAGGTTACAGTGTTTTTTTTTTCATATTCTCCAGTTATGATGTATAGCTTGAGCAATCTATATAATATGGAGGCACAGATTTAATATAATATAATCATTTCACAAACAAGATTTACTATCAAGTCTTCTACAGATGTCAGACCTACTTCTGTGCTATTTTTCAATTAATAGAATAAAGCTTTTTTTATAAAGGCCTCTGCTTTTTCATGTGAAGGTCACATACATTTTTGGTTTAAGACATAGCAGACAGATAAAATAATAATTCTAAACATATACTTATGAATATACCATTTGAAAGTAAAATTCTATCATGGTCAGATATTGAGTCTGTATTTTAAAAGCTTTTTAGTAGGAAAGTGACATTGCTTCTGCAAGATGAATCACCCATACATAAAGAGAGCAAATCTGTTTGCTCTTCCACAGGACTGCAAAATATTCTACTTTAATCTGCCCTCAAAGCAACTTGGAAAGTCAATAAACAGACTTGGACTAAGTTAAAATCACCCAAGTTCTTTCAGGGGAAGCTTATAGATGCCTGAAAGATAAACCTCTCTTTTACAGGGAATTTCTTTTGGAGACCTACTTTTTCCCTTTGAAAGGAAATGGCTTGATAGCTGTCAGATTTCTGGGTAGCCAAAATACTTGCAGATGGCTTCAAAATATACATTCGGAAACACATTTTAAACATGTTTTCCTTTCCACTGCATCCAAAGGTCCAGGGAAAGACAAAGCCTTGTTTCCTGATAATGGGCTAGATTACGTGTGTCACATTAACAGTTACGCACAATCGAAAAGGGGATAATCGGGGCTGTTTGCACTCATCAGATGTAGCGCTTGTATTAGAAGTTGAAAGTAAATGGGATCACTTGAGCACAATTGAATTTAACTTGTATCGGGTTAGCATAACCTCAGAGCTCTGGTTAACCGTTTTGCAAAACAAAAAAGTGTCACAAAATACATGAAAAATACATTAAAAAGCAAAGTTATATTTATAATAATACAATCTATTAAAAATTATTTTAAAAAATTGGACAAAATAGTTATAAGGGCTCAAAGATATGAGGTCTCAGTTGATATGAGGTCTCAGGTGTTAGAAAAAAAAGTCAGACAAAGCGCTTTAACATTGATACACATACATATACATGTCTAAAGATGTATATGTATGTGTGTATATATATATATGTGTCTGGATTTATGTATTTATATGTGGATTTATGTATTTACAGACCTATAAACACATAAATACACACACACACACATATATATATATATATATATATATATATATATATATATATATATATATATATATATATATATATATATATATATATATATATATATACAAATATAAACATATTTATAAGTGCATTAGATCTCTTTGCAGTTAAGTAGATGAAAACATGTAAAACCATATTTATGCAATATTCATATTTAATAAAGTGTTATACTGTGTATTTACTGCAAATATTTCACATTCCAATGTTCTGCACATAGCAGAATATGTTCTTAGTATTTCTAAATATATATTCTTTTTTTTATATATATATATATATATATATATATATATATATATATATATATATATATATATCTGTATATATAAATAGAACATATTCTGCTATGTAAAGAACATTGGAATATTAAATATTCATATTTTCATGTCAGGTTAGCGCACAGGTAGGTGTTTTTTCAGCTTTTTTTGCTCTATTAACTTCTATGGGGAAATAGGTTATCACGTGCGCTTTATTATAATTTCGGGATTTTTACTTTCAACTTGTATTACAAACGCAAACCGACGCACACAAAAAACTTACTTCTAGCACAGTTAACCCTAGACAGGGAGCTTTAAATAGCACTCTACTTGTAATCTTTGTCAATATGGGATTTACAGTCAAAATTGCTTCTTTTGTCTGAATTGTCTTGATTAAGTCTTACAATCTTTCAGTTGTGGGTGTCTGATAAATATTCAGAAAATTATTTGGTTCCGTAGAAGAAACTATTTTTAAAAGTAATTCCAGCCTCAGTTGAACTCAGTGCTTTCTTATGCTAGAACTAATATCAGATATTTAAAAAGGGATACAAATTTAAGCATCATATGAGATAAACACCGAAATGCAGTCATTTTTCTAAATTGTGCACAATATTAAAGTATTAAAATTAAAATATTGCCCCCAAAATAAAGAGGAGAGTACATTAACTTGTACAATAAATATGAGCATTTTTATTTTTTTAGTAAAAAAACTGCACAAAGCAGTTATAAGGGTTTAAAGTCAGGGTATGTGGGGTATTTGAGAAACAAAATGGCACTGAAAGTGCCTTTACATAGAGGAGAATGGGGACTCCTCTATACTGTATTATATATGTATATGCCTATATACATATATATTTGTTTTAATATGTGCATATACACATATAAACACATAAATATATTTGTATATATTCATATACATATATAATTATTGCTGCCCACTACTGCACGAATTGCCTCCTGCACTAGGTGGTTTGATGGCATGAGAACGAGGCTCCCATTGGAGCCTATGGAAGTGCGCTGCACTTTTGTGAGCGCAAGGCTTCCAGGCAATATGAAAGCGAGGTTGCGTTCGCATTGCGCTTCACTTGTAATACCAGCACACACTTAAGTACGCTGGTATTACTGAGTGGAGCGCCAATATTGCGCTCCACTTGTAATCTAGCCCATAGTTTTATGTCCCCATAAAATATAATTTTCTTAAGATTTTTATATTAAGGTCAGGGTCAGTGCATGTTTACTGACCCTAACTCAAATTCCATATAAAATTGCTTCGGACTCCACAGTCCTGGATTTTAAGTTTTACTCTATTTGAGAATAGAATTTTTTTTTTGTGAGAGTGGGACTTGCTCTTTAGTATCACAGCTATGGGCTTCTAGAAAGGGAAAAAAGTAACTGAAAGAGACTTACTGTATATATCACTTAATATTCCTGTGTACACCCTTATTACAACAGTAATGATGATTTTTTTCTAAACTGCTAGTAAAATGTTGAATGTAACAAAAATAATAAAAAAAACTTTACTGGGGATTGAAAACTCTGACCTTTAAACTTGTTTTTTTCTTGTAGGTTATGATTTCTGTTCAGAAGGACATAACTGCATAGAATATTCTGTCTGTAAAAACCTGGATGATAAAGCAGTGTGCATGTGTCGTGATGGTTTCCGGGCCCTTCGAGATGATAATGCTTATTGTGAAGGTATAGCTTCCCCTTTGAAGTTCTGATTTATATAAATATTGTTACCTCTTTGCTATCAGTGGCAGTTCTCTCTGTGTGATAGGCACCTACCATTATTATCTTTCCAAGCATATCGCTAGTGGGTGTTCCTGCCATTAATTTATTGCTAATATGTCAAAACAATTTAAATCTCAATAGCTTTTAAAAAAATATGCTTGAGATGTAGATGTAAATGTTTGTAAGTGTAGGATATTCGTATGTGCATTTTGTTTCTTAGAAAAGTAGTCCCGGTGGATAAAACATCTCATAAACCTCCACCAAGTGTACGGAATTCATACACACTTTAAGTATCCCATCTTGTGATCATTTCTTGCACTGTGTCAAGTTGTCAAGGTTATCTGATTTTTTTTTTTTTTCTTGCAATTTGCATACGACCGGGTACAAATCTGTTTGAATACCACAATTTTTGATTTGATAAGTCTGCTTCCAGATGTTATATCCAGTAACTTCTCACTACTCTATTTTTCTTCTCATTTCCTAGAATGTGTGACATATTTTCAATATCCTAGTATAATTAAGAATACATTCAGCTGTCAATTTTGAAAGGGTTGATTATAAATTTAACAAATTTAAATACATTAAATCGTAGCTTAAAACATATAGGGCCAGATTTAGTTCATTAACATAGTTGGAGCTCAATCCATACTGCTTGCATTTTTGTGCTGGTATTACAGGTCCATGGTTGCTATATATCATGTGTACGGTGTGTTTTTCACTCACATAATAGAGGGCACTAGAATTCAAGTCAGATAAAACTCAAGCACTAAGCAGATGGAAAACAAAAATTCTGTTCAAGTTGTGAAGCTTTTCTTTGCAATACACCTTCTGGTGTTATTATTATTTTTAGTATTATCATGCATTTGTATATATAATAGTGATCAGTAGCAGTTAATATCTAATTTTCATGTGCGCTAGTGCAATATGTGCGCCATGATAGCGTGCACTATTTATGGGCCCCATTTATTAACTGCCAGACCGACATAGTTTGCTCTCGTGGCCCTCGCCTACTGCCCTCATGAAACATTGCACAAGCAATTGATTCTGCATCTGCGCAATGGATGCACTAGAGCAGGGCTTGACGATAATCTAGATCTGGGGCGCGATCCGATATAGATCGCAGTTTGCGGCGCAAGCGCGGGAACCGGCGTCGCCCGCAGTTTCAGCTCGCAACTCGAGCTATCCCATATAAGTCGCCGTCAGATGCTAACGTGCCGTAAGTCTCACAAACCAGCGATGTCCAGAAATCTGCGCAAGTACAAATTTCTGGCGTCGCCAGTGACTTGCGCCACGTTAGAAACTGCCGGCGCCTATAAAACCTGACTAAAGTCTAAAACACCCGCACTGTCTAACACGCCTCCCTAACATAGCCCGCACTGTCTAACACGCCTCCCTAACATAGCCCGACACGTCTAACCCTCTATTCGCTATCCCCCCTCACTAGCCTAACAATAAAAAAGCTATTAACCCCTAAACCGCCGCTCCCGTACCCCGCCGCCAGCTATATTATATCTATAACCCCCTAAAGTGAGCCCCTAACACCGCCGCCATCTATATTAAAATTATTAACCCCCAATGTAAGCCCCTTACACCGCCGCCATCTCTATTAAAATGATTAACCCCTAATTTAATCTACCTACCCCGCCGCCAGCTATATTATCTATATTAACCCTAAGTATATTATAGTTAATATAGGTATTACATTATATATATTAACTATATTAACCCTAATTATATTAGGGTTAATATAGTTAATATAGTTACTATAGTATTTATATTAACTATATTAACTCTATCTAACCCTAACACCCCTAACTAAATTTATATTATATTAATCTAATTCATTTATAAACTAAAATATTCCTATTTAAATCTAAATACTTACCTATAAAATAAACCCTAAGATAGCTACAATATAATTAATAATTACATTGTAGCTATGTTAGGGTTAATATTTATTTTACAGGTAAATTGTTAATTATTTTAACTAGGTATAATAGATATTAAATAGTTATTAACTATTTAATATCTACCTAGTTAAAATAATTACCCAATTACCTGTAAAATAAATCCTAACCTAAGTTACAAATACACCTACACTATCAATAAATTTAATAAACTACAAACATCTATCTAAAAATACAATTAAATTAACTAAACTAAATTACAAAAAAAAACAAACACTAAATTACAAAAAATAAAAAAAAGATTACAAGATTTTTAAGCTAATTACACCTATTCTAAGCCCCCTAATAAAATAATAAACCCCCAAAATAAAAAAAATTCCCTGCCCTATTCTAAATTAAACAAATTTCAAAGCTCATTACCTTACCAGCCCTTAAAAGGGCCTTTTGTGGGGCATGCCCCAAAGAATTCAGCTCTTTTGCATACAACAAATACAATCCCCCCCCATTACAACCCACATACCCCTATTCTAAAACCACCCAAACCCCCCTTAAAAAAGCCTAACACTACCCCCCTGAAGATCTCCCTACCTTGTCTTCACCACACCGGGCCGAACTCCTGATCCGATCCGGGCGATGTCTTCCTCCAAGCGGCAAAGAAGAATTCTTCCTCCGGCGATGTCTTCCTCCAAGCGGCAAAGAAGAATTCTTCCTCCGGCGACGTCTTCCTCCAAGCGGCAGCAAAGTCTTCATTCTTCCGGCGGCATCTTCAATCTTCTTTCTTCGCTCCGCCGCCGCGGAGCATCCATCCAGGCCGACGACTGAACGACGAATGAGGTACCTTTAAATGACGTCATCCAAGATGGCGTCCGCCGAATTCCGATTGGCTGATAGGATTCTATCAGCCAATCGGAATTAAGTTAAAAAAATCTGATTGGCTGATTGAATCAGCCAATCAGATTCAAGTTCAATCCGATTGGCTGATCCAATCAGCCAATCAGATTGAGCTCGCATTCTATTGGCTGTTCCGATCAGCCAATAGAATGCGAGCTCAATCTGATTGGCTGATTGGATCAGCCAATCGGATTGAACTTGAATCTGATTGGCTGATTCAATCAGCCAATCAGATTTTTTTAACTTAATTCTGATTGGCTGATAGAATCCTATCAGCCAATCGGAATTCGGCGGACGCCATCTTGGATGACGTCATTTAAAGGTACCTCATTCGTCGTTCAGTTGTCGGCCTGGATGGATGCTCCGCGGCGGCGGAGCGAAGAAAGAAGATTGAAGATGCCGCAGGAAGAATGAAGACTTTGCTGCCGCTTGGAGGAAGACGTCGCCGGAGGAAGAATTCTTCTTTGCCGCTTGGAGGAAGACATCGCCGGAGGAAGAATTCTTCTTTGCCGCTTGGAGGAAGACATCGCCGGAGGAAGAATTCTTCTTTGCCGCTTGGAGGAAGACATCGCCCGGATCGGATCAGGAGTTCGGCCCGGTGTGGTGAAGACAAGGTAGGGAGATCTTCAGGGGGGTAGTGTTAGGCTTTTTTAAGGGGGGTTTGGGTGGTTTTAGAATAGGGGTATGTGGGTGGTGGGTTGTAATGGGGGGGGGGGGATTGTATTTGTTGTATGCAAAAGAGCTGAATTCTTTGGGGCATGCCCCACAAAAGGCCCTTTTAAGGGCTGGTAAGGTAAAGAGCTTTGAAATTTGTTTAATTTAGAATAGGGCAGGGAATTTTTTTTTATTTTGGGGGTTTATTATTTTATTAGGGGGCTTAGAATAGGTGTAATTAGCTTAAAAATCTTGTAATCTTTTTTTTATTTTTTGTAATTTAGTGTTTGTTTTTTTTGTAATTTAGTTTAGTTAATTTAATTGTATTTTTAGATAGATGTTTGTAGTTTATTAAATTTATTGATAGTGTAGGTGTATTTGTAACTTAGGTTAGGATTTATTTTACAGGTAATTGGGTAATTATTTTAACTAGGTAGATATTAAATAGTTAATAACTATTTAATATCTATTATACCTAGTTAAAATAATTAACAATTTACCTGTAAAATAAATATTAACCCTAACATAGCTACAATGTAATTATTAATTATATTGTAGCTATCTTAGGGTTTATTTTATAGGTAAGTATTTAGATTTAAATAGGAATATTTTAGTTTATAAATGAATTAGATTAATTTAATATAAATTTAGTTAGGGGTGTTAGGGTTAGATAGAGTTAATATAGTTAATATAAATACTATAGTAACTATATTAACTATATTAACCCTAATATAATTAGGGTTAATATAGTTAATATATATAATGTAATAACTATATTAACTATAATATACTTAGGGTTAATATAGATAACATAGCTGGCGGCGGGGTAGGTAGATTAAATTAGGGGTTAATAATTTTTATATAGGTGGCGGCGGTGTAAGGGGTCAGATTACGGGATAGATAAGGTAGATGACAGCGGTGTAAGGGGTTCTAATTAGGGGATAGATAAGGTAGATGGCGGCGGTTTTAGGGGCTCACAGTAGGGGGTTAGTTTATGTAGATGGCGGCGGGGTCCGGGAGCGGCGGTTTAGGGGTTAATAACTTTATTAGGGATTTCGGGGGGGGGGATCGCGGTTGACAGGTAGATAGACATTGCGCATGTGTTAGGTGTTAGGTTTATTTTAGAAGATCGCGGTTGACAGGGAGATAGACATTGCGCATGCGTTAGGGTTTATTTTAGCAGCCAGTTTAGGGAGTTACGGGGCTCCAATAGTCAGCGTAAGGCTTCTTACGGCTGCTTTTTGTGGCGAGGTGAAAATGGAGTAAGTTTTCTCCATTTTCGCCACGTAAGTCCTTACGCTGCATATTGGATACCAAACTGCGCTGGTTTGGTATACCTGCCTATGGCCCAAAAAACTACGGGCGACGGCAGAAATATACGCGCGTAACTTCTAGGTTACGCCGTATATGTGATACCAAATCAGCGTAAATATTGGCGTCGCCGGCTTTTGCGGGCGATGCTTTATATCGGATCGACCCCCAGATGTTTTAACTCCACAAGCATCGAGGTGGCAGAGAGGCTAACTATGCGGCTGCTTAACTTGCATTTGAGGCTTTCTCGCACAAGCTTGAAATAATTCGGCACCAAACCTGCATTATCATCTTCATTAATGGGGCCCAATATATCACCCATATTAAAAATACTTTGGTTAAACATGTCACTTTGGTTATAATTCATTGTAACCAACAATTTCTAACTGATTGTGTGTTATTGTTTGCAAAATAACGCACCATCCACTGTACTAAACCTTGTAATCTATCCCATTGTTCTATATAGGTTATACAATTGTGTGTGCCAGATTAGCATGAATAAATCATATATAACACAAACTGTGTGATGTAGTTGTGACTGCAGCTAAATTAAATTTGATATTGCGTTTTTAGTGTGTGCACAGTGTCTGTGGAATTTACGCTATCATATCTGTTTATTTTGATTGATAGCTGTTACTCAAACTGACAGATGCAAATTGCACAACATTCATAATCTAATAGTTTGAGCATGTCAAAGATGTATTTCAATAATAATATTTGAAAAAAAGTACATTAGATGAACACATTGAATGGAACTTAATGAAAAATGACTTGACATTCAGATGAGACTATGCTTCAGAACTATATTGAATACTGACATGCCGGTGACTCAAGGAAATTACTGAAATATAGTATATGATATAAGAACGTAATAATAAATAGAATCTCGAGAAGTGCATTGTAAGAAAATAATAACATTAAATGTGATAATATAAATATGTGGCATTACATACATAGCAATTATCATTACATTAAATGTTATATTAATTTGATATTTAAATAAATAAAACTAGGTTCAAATTACTGTGTAGATCACCTATGCAAAGTAACAGTAGAAGGAGAAAGCTTGAAAAAAGGAAAAACAATAACAAAGTGAAATTGTTGAAAATGTGTTGGGTTTCATCTCTGTTATGTTATATTTTCTAATAAAGCCCTGCGTGGTGCAAATTACAAACTTTGTATATCTTTCACTCTGTTACAGAATAAATAAATATTTAAAAAAAAAAGGAGAAAGCTCTGGTGAAATGCGAGTCGCCTGCTTATGTGTATTCTGGAATTTAATTAGCTATAATTATTGTATTAGTTCTACCCTTTTTAATTATGCTGACATTATTCATAGGAGCTTAATTAAGCCTGCACATGTTTTACAATAATTGTGAGTATCCATCTAGTGAGAGGTAATTTGGTAAGCCCACTGATATCTCACATTTGTGGGGCTCACGCAATCAAAGACTATTTTATATGAGGGACATTTTACCTACTGGATGTCTCACAACTACTGCTCTAGGATTTATTCGGTTAATGATTTGTTTGTTTCACTTGGTAATTGATACTTTACTATGTATTTAGTGATACAATGAGGTACCTTAGCATTGCTATTTGTTATCTATATTTTAATTGAATTTAATGCAGTATCTTTTTTGATACCAATTTAATGTGTAAAATAAAAGTTATGTTTTAACCCTTGGGCCCTATTTTTTGGAACAAGATATTAAATTTCAAGTGTATGCCAAGGGTTTATCTCTTCATTTTTTATTATTTTTTAATATGATGTACTAGATTATTAACCAGGCAGCTTAACTTTATTTAAGAGTGTATGGGAATAAATATATGATACATATTTGATTAATGATTTGGCTCTGCACCTCCCTTTAACTTTTGTATGTAACAGTAATATTACAAGGTCCAAAACAGATAATCTTGTATTGAAAGGTTATTATTATTATCATCAGGTATTTGTAGATCGCCAACAGATTCCACAGCGCTAAAGGTACCATTGCCCCATTTTGGCTATATTCTATAGCATTCCCATCTATTAGAAGTATCACAGTTTCAATTAATTAAACCACCCGAATTAATATATTACAGGAAAACACTGTCTCAATGGGTTCCTAACTACTAGAAGAAAACACTGGCCTTATTTTCAATAAAAAAACTTTTTTGTGAAACTGATATCTATTAGATTAGCAGTCGTGCCTTATTGCACCAAGTTTCGCTCCATTATAATCAAAGGCGCTGCATTTGTCTTGCAATGGTTCTCATGGCATAGAACAAATTCCAAATTAAAGGACACCATCATAACAAAAGCTCCTTCAAAACATGACTAATCAAACAAATAAAAAACACTATTTATAAAACATATACTCAAAAGGAAACTGAGAAACAGTTCAAGAAAAATAAAAGAAAACACATAGCACAACTAATGCAGGAGCACCCACTAGTGATTTTGCCTCAACAAGACCCTTTAAGAACCTAACAAATGTCATTGAATCTAGCCCAATGTTTATTTTCTTTTGCTTTATACTTAAGAGCACCATAACAAATAAAAACAAAAAATAGTTTACAAAAATTGATTCTGCCAGAGGTGGAATGAAAATTATACATTAAAGGGATATTAAATGCCTCTTACTTTTGTGTAAAAACTGTTTGTTTCACCCTCCATTGACAGACCAACAAGCTCTGTAACCCAAGTGCACATTGCCTAAATCAAACTATTTGTTTTGCACCATTTTGATGAAAACAGAATTTGCAATAACTGTTTACTGCCCCTTTTAATGTTTAATTAATAAATGTTATGCCCCTTTAAAAGGTGTCCTTGTGATTAAACATTGGAATTTAAAGAGTTATGCTTTGTTAGGTACAGAGACTTGTCAGTATGATTTTCACAACCATTTTTTATCCAGATATTTAATTTCTCTTATTTATGTTTTAAGTGCAATCCATCATTTTAATGTTATTTTAATATTGCCCTGAGCTTCTAAATTTATTTTTAATGTAATTTTGTTGAGTTATTACAGTCTAAATAAGAATATAATCAAATCATACCAATAAGGCAATTTGTCAGTTGTGTAGCATAACTAACGTTTTAATTTAAATCGCTTACAAAAAAGTTAAAACAATTAATTTATTTTGCTTTAGAAAAGCCTTGAAACAAAGAAACATTGTTTTTCAATTGAATGAGTTTTTGTATTAATACATTGAATGGCTTCTTCTAATTTACAGAAATGATCTATGATTTTTAGCAAACTTAAATATATTTATCTAGAACTAATTTTGCTTGCCTGACTTTTTTTCTATCTTTTTTTAACACACATATGTGCATGCCTGTGTGCGTATATATATATATATATATATATATATATATATATATATATATATATATATATATAAAACATAATTTATGTAAGAACTTACCTGATAAATTCATTTCTTTCATATTGGCAAGAGTCCATGAGCTAGTGACATATGGGATATACAATCCTACCAGGAGGGGCAAAGTTTCCCAAACCTCAAAATGCCTATAAATACACCCCTCACCACACCCACAATTCAGTTTAACGAATAGCCAAGCAGCGGGGTGATAAAGAAAGGAGTAGAAAGCATCAACAAAGGAAATTTGGAAAAAATTGTGCTTTATACAAAAAAATCATAACCACCATAAAAAGGGTGGGCCTCATGGACTCTTGCCAATATGAAAGAAATGAATTTATCAGGTAAGTTCTTACATAAATTATGTTTTCTTTCATGTAATTGGCAAGAGTCCATGAGCTAGTGACATATGAGATATCAATACCCAAGACGTGGATCTTCCACTCAAGAGTCACTAGAGAGGGAGGGAATAAAAATAAAAACAGCCATATTCCACTGAAAAAATTAATCTACAACCCAAAAAAATAAGTTTATTTTCATTTTGAAAGAAAAAAACTTAAATCAAAAGCAGAAGAATCAAACTGAAACAGCTGCCTGAAGAACTTTTCTACCAAAAATTGCTTCCGAAGAAGCAAATACATCAAAACGGTAGAATTTAGTAAATGTATGCAAAAAGGACCAAGTTGCCGCTTTGCAAATCTGATCAACTGAAGCTTCATTCTTAAAAGCCCATGAAGTGGAGACTGATCTAGTATAATGAGCTGTAATTATCTGAGGCGGGGCCTGACCCGACTCCAAATAAGCTTGATGAATCAAAAGTTTCAACCAAGAAGCCAAGGAAATAGCAGAAGCCTTCTGACCTTTCCTAGGACCAGTAATTAAAACAGACTGGAAGTCTTCCTGAAATTTTTAGTAGCTTCCACATAATATTTCAAAGCTCTTACCACATCCAAAGAATGTAATGATCTCTCCAAAGAATTCTTAGGATTAGGACATAAGGAAGGAACAACAATTTCTCTACTAATGTTGTTAGAAATCACAACTTTAGGTAAAAATTGAAAAGAAGTCTGCAAAACTGCCTTATCCTGATGAAAAATCAGAAAAGGAGACTCACAAGAAAGAGCAGATAGCTCAGAAACTCTTCTAGCAGAAGAGATAGCCAAAATGAACAACACTTTCCAAGAAAGTAGTTTAATGTCCAAAGAATGCATAGGTTCAAATGGAGGAGCCTGTAAAGCCTTCAGAACCAAATTAAGACTCCAAGGAGGAGAAATTGACTTAATGACAGGCTTAATACGAATTAAAGCCTGTACAAAACAGTGTATATCAGGAAGTATAGCAATCTTTCTGTGAAATAAAACAGAAAGAGCGGAGATTTGTCCTTTCAAGGAACTTGCAGACAAACCCTTATCCAAACCATCCTGAAGAAACTGTAAAATTCTAGGAATTCTAAAAGAATGCCAGGAGAATTTATGAGAAGAACACCATGAAATGTAAGTCTTCCAAACTCTATAATAAATCTTTCTAGAAACAGATTTACGAGCTTGCAACATAGTATTAATCACTGAGTAAGAGAAACCTCTATAACTTAGAACTAAGCATTCAATTTCCACACCTTCAAATTTAATGATTTGAGATCCTGATGGAAAAACGGACCTTGAGATAGTAGGTCCGGCCGTAATGGAAGTGGCCAAGGCGGGCAACTGGACATCCAAGCCAGATATGCATACCAAAACCTGTGTGGCCATGCTGGAGCCACCAGCAACACAAAAGACTGTTCCATGATGATTTTGAAGATCACTCTTGGAAGAAGAACTAGAGGCGGGAAGATGTAAGCAGGATGATAACACCAAGGAAGTGTCAACGCTTCCACCTGGATAGATATCTGGGAAGTTTCTTGTTTAGATGAGAGGCCATGAGATCTATCTCGGGAAGACCCCACATCTGAACAATCTGAGAAAACACATCTGAATGGAGAGACCACTCCCCTGGATGTAAAGTCTGGCGGCTGAGATAATCCGCCTCCCAATTGTCTACACCTGGGATATGCACTGCAGAGATTAGACAGGAGCTGGATTCTGCCCAAGCAAGTATCCAAGATACTTCTTTCATAGCTTTGGGACTGTGAGTCCCACCCTGATGATTGACATAAGCCACAGTTGTGATATTGTCTGTCTGAAAACAAATGAACGGTTCTCTCTTTAGCAGAGGCCAGAACTGAAGAGCCCTGAGAATTGCACGTAGTTCTAAAATATTTATTGATAATCTCGCCTCTTGAGATTTCCAAACCCCTTGTGCTGTCAGAGATCCCCAAACAGCTCCCCAGCCTGAAAGACTCGCATCTGTTGAGACCACAGTCCAGGTTGGCCGAACAAAAGAGGCCCCTTAAACCAAACAATGGTGATCTATCCACCATGTCAGAGAGTGTTGTACATTGGGATTCAAGGATATTAATTGTGATATCTTTGTATAATCCCTGCACCATTGATTCAGCATACAAAGCTGTAGAGGTCTCATGTGAAAACGAGCAAAGGGGATCGCGTCCGATGCTGCAGTCATGAGACCTAAAACTTCCATGCACATAGCCACTGAAGGGAATGACTGAGACTGAAGGTGCCGGCATGCTGCAACCAATTTTAAACGTCTCTTGTCTGTTAGAGACAGAGTCATGGACACTGAATCTATCTGGAAGCCTACAAAGGTGACCCTTGTCTGAGGAATCAAGAAACTTTTTGGTAAATTGATCCTCCAACCATTTTTCCCGAAGAAACAACACTAGTTGACTCGTGTGAGATTCTGCAGTACGTAAAGACTGAGCTAGTACCAAGATATTGTCCAAATAAAGAAACACTGCAATACCCTGTTCTCTGATTACAGATAGTAGGGCACCTAGAACCTTTGAAAATATTCTTGGAGCTGTTGCTAGGCCAAATGGAAGAGCAACAAATTGGTAATGCCTGTCTAGAAAAGAGAATCTCAGAAACTGATAGTGTTCTGGATGAATCAGAATATGAAGGTATGCATCCTGCAAGTCTATTGTGGACATATAATGTCCTTGCTAAACAAAAGGCAGAATAGCCCTTATAGTCACCATCTTGAAAGTTGGTACTCTTACATAACGATTCAAAATTTTTAGATCCAGAACTGGTCTGAATAATTTTTTTTTCTTTGGGACAATGAATAGGTTTGAATAAAACCCCAAACCTTGTTCCTGAGGAGGAACTGTCATGATTACCCCTGAAGACTCCAGGTCTGAAACACACTTCAGAAAAGCCTGAGATTTTACTGGATTAACAGGGATATGTGAGAGAAAAAATCTTCTCACAGGAGGTCTTACTCTGAATCCTATTCGAAACCCTTGAGAGACAATGCTCTGAATCCAATGATTTTGGACAGATTTTATCCAAAAATCCTTGAAAAACCTTAATCTGCCCCCTACCAGCTGAGCTGGAATGAGGGCCGCACCTTCATGCGGACTTAGGGGCTAAATTTGGTTTCCTAAATGGCTTAGATTTATTCCAATTTGAGGAAGGCAATTGGAAGCAGATTCCTTGGGGGGAGGATTGAGTTTTTGTTCCTTATTCTGACGAAAACGGTTAGAAGCCCTAGATTTACCCTTAGGTTTTTTATCCTGAGGCAAAAAAACTCCTTTTCCCCCAGTGATAGTTGAAATAATAGAATCCAACTGAGAGCCAAATACATTATTACCTTGGAAAGAAAGAGATAGTAATCTAGATTTAGATGTCATATCAGCATTCCAAGACTTAAGCCACTAAGCTCTTCTAGCTAATATAGCTAAAGACATGGATCTAACATCAATTTTGATAATATAAAAAATGGCATCACAAATAAAATGATTAGCATGTTGCTGTAAGCGAATAACGCTAGATATGTCAGAATCCAATTCATGTTGCGTTAAATTTTCCAACCAGAAAGTTGATGCAGCCGCAACATCAGCCAAAGAAATAGCAGGTCTGAGAAGATGACCTGAATATAAATAGGCCTTCCTTAGATAAGATTCAAGCTTCCTATCTAAAGGATCCTTAAAGGAAGTGCTATCTTCTATAGGAATAGTGGTACGTTTAGCAAGAGTAGAAATAGCCCCATCAACTTTGGGGATTTTTTGCCAAAACTCTATAGATTTTGCTGGTAAAGGATACAATTTTTTAAACCTTGAAGAAGGAATAAAAGAAGTACCTGGCTTATTCCATTCCCTAGAAATCATATCAGAAATAGCCTCAGGAATGGGAAAAACCCCTGGAGAAACCACAGGAGGTTTAAAAACAGCATTTAAACGTTTATTAGACTGAACGTCAATAGGACTGGTTACCTCAATATCCAACGTAATTAACACTTCTTTTAATAAAGAACGCATATACTCTATTTTAAATAAATAAGTAGATTTGTCAGTGTCAATGTCTGAGGAAGGATCTTCTGAATCAGATAGATCCTCATCAGAAGAGGATAAATTATAATGTTGTTGGTCATTTGAAATTTCATCAGCTAAATGAGAAGTTTTAAAAGACCTTTTTCGTTTATTAGTAGGTGGAAATGCAGACAAAGCCTTTATAATAGAATCAGAAACAAATTCTTTAAAATTTACAGGTATATCATGCACATTAGAAGTTGAAGGAACTGCAACTGGCAATGTACTATTACTGATGGAAACACTATCTGCATGTAATGACGCTGCCGTGTGAAAGGTCTCAGCGTCACGTATGACGCAGGAAATGACGAAGTTGCGTCATAAACGTATTTTTGCGCGCCAAAAATTTCTCGCGCCAAGAATGACGCAATAAAGTTTAGCATTTGACGCACCCGCGGGCCTAATACCCGCAATTGTAAGAAGTAGTCAATTGAAAAAAGACTAAACCCCAGGTAAGAAAAAAAATTCTTAAAATGTTTACATTCCCCAAATATGAAACTGAAAGTCTTCAGAAGGAAATACATGAACCTGACTCATGGCAAATATAAGTACAATACATATATTTAGAACTTTATATAAAAGCATAAAGTGCCAAACCATAGCTGAGAGTGTCTTAAGTAATGAAAACATACTTACCAAAAGACACCCATCCACATATAGCAGATAGCCAAACCAGTACTAAAACAGTTATCAGTAGAGGTAATGGTAAATTGAGAGTATATCGTCGATCTGAAAAGGGAGGTAGGAGATGAATCTCTACGAAAACAGAGAACCTATGAAATAGACCCCCATTAGGGAAATCATCATATTCAAATAAGTGATACTCCCTTCACGTCCCTCTGACATTCGCTGTACTCTGAGAGGAATCGGGCTTCAACAATGCTGAGAAGCGCATATCAACGTAGAAATCTTAGCACAAACTTACTTCACCACCTCCATAGGAGGCAAAGTTTGTAAAACTGAATTGTGGGTGTGGTGAGGGGTGTATTTATAGGCATTTTGAGGTTTGGAAAACTTTGCCCCTCCTGGTAGGATTGTATATCCCATATGTCACTAGCTCATGGACTATTGCCAATTACATGAAAGAAATATATATGTATATATATATATATATATATATATATTTATGTGTGTGTGTGTGTATATGTATATATATATATTATATATATATATATATATATATACATGTGTGTTTTTAATATATATATATATATATATACATATATGTATACTGTATGTATAAATATATATATATATATATATATATATATATATATATATATATATATATATATATATATATATATATATATATATATACATACATATACAGTCATGGCTAATATCTGTCAAATAATACACAAATTGTTGCAATTACAAATGTTTAGGCATTCTCATGTTTATTTATTTTGTTTGTATTGGCATGACACAAAAAAAGTGAAGGAAAAAAAAAAAAAGGCAAATCTGACACATTCCATGCAAAACTCCAAAAAGGGACTGGACAAAATTATTCTCAAAATTGTAAGAAATAATTGCATTTCATGTTTTTGATGCTCCTGTAATTTGAAATTAAATTCACCTGTAACAATTAACAGGTGCTGACAATGTAGAAATTACACTGGCAACCAGTTAAAATGATAAAAAGTTGACTCAACCTTTCTGTTGTGTGTCTCTGTGTGCCACACTGAGCATGGAGAAGAGAAAGAAAACAAATAATTGACTGAGGATTTGAGAACAAAAATTTAGAAAAAGCATAGACAATCTCAAGGTTACAAGTCCATCTCCAGAGATCTTAATGTTCCTGTGTCCACTGTGCGCAACATTCTCAAGAAGTTTACAGCCCATGGCACTGTAGCAAATCTTCCTGGACGTGGAGGAATGAAAAAAATTGATCAAAGATTGCAACGAAGGATTGTTCGAAGGGTGGATAAAGAATCTTGATCAACTTCCAAACAAATTCAAGCTGACCTTCAAGCACAGGGTACAAATGTGTCGGCTCACACTATACGTCACCATCTGAATGAAAAGGGACGCTATTGTAGGAGAACCAGGAAGATGCCACTGCTGACACAGAAACATAAAAAAGCCAGATTGGAGTTTGCCAAAACTTAACTGAGGAAGCCAAAATCCTTTTGCGAGAATGTTCTGTGGACAAACAAAACAAAATTATAGCTTTTTGGGAAAGCCCATCATTCTACTGTTTTCAGAAAAAGAAATGAGGCTTTTAAAGAAAAGAATAAAGTCCCTACAGTCAATCATGTTGGAGGTTCACTGATGTTTTGGGGTTGCTTTGCTGCTTCAGGCACTGGATGTCTTTACTGTGTGCATGGCATTATGAAATCTGAAGACTACCAAAGAATTCTGTGGTGCAATGTAGAACCCAGTGTCAGAAAGTTGGGTCTCCATCAGAGGTCATGGGTCTTACAGCAGGACAATGACCTAAACCACAGGTCAAAAAGCACCCAGAAATGGTTTAAGACATAGTGCTGGAGAGTACTTAACTGGCCAGCAATGAGTCCAGATCTCAATCCCATAGAGCACCTGTGGAGAGATCCCAAAACAGCAGTTGGGAAAAGGATCCCTTCCAATCTGAGAGACCTGGAGCAGTTGGCGAAAGAAGAGTGGTCAAAAATTCCAGTAGAGAGGTGTAAGAAACTCATTGATGGCTATCAGAAGCGATTGATTTCAGTTATGAGGGGTGTGCTACCAAATATTAAATTGAGGGCGCAAATAATTTTGTCCAGTCCATTTTTGGAGCTTTCCATGGAATGTGTCAGATTTGCCTTTTTTTCTCCACTTTTTTTTTTTAATAATTTTTATTGAGGTTATTTAAATAAAAAAAAGAAAATACAGCTCCAAGGAAATGTTCAACAGCGGAAACAGTGTATACATTATATAACACAAGCATGACAAGGTAATTCATAACAATTAATTACGAAGGTAATTTGAAGTCAAACCAATTGCATCATATATAAAGCTGCTGAGCACTAGTAAGGAACGTCATTTTATGGTTTTAATGCAAAGGTATGTGTCCCCAACACTTCAAAAGACCACTCTTGGGCCCATGGAAACATAAAACTCAATAGGGCGACGTAGATAATAGGTACAGTCACTTTTGGACCGTACAGCTTAATAGTAAAACAAAGTAAAATGTTCCTATGTCTACCATGTCAAATTAAAGGTATAGGAAGCGGGGATAGTAATCAATTATAGGGGACATGTGTATAAATATGCTTGTAGACATTCCTTGCTCTAAGCGAACCTCCAGTTCAACTAACATGACTACCTATAAGAAAGCAGCAACTTGTGGTGGGGGGGGCGCTATCATGACTAAATATCTTCCCTCCGCACGTCACCAAAGTAAATTAATAACTCTCATTTTGAAGGAGGAAGATGAGCCTACCCTCCCTTTCAGCTAAGCACCTCTGTTGCAGGACATATATAAAAATGTAACAGTGCCCATCCCAGCTCTGGAAAATTACAAGACATTACCCCCAACTGTGTGTATATATATATATATATATATATATATATACACAGTATATATACATATATATATATATATATATATATTTATTTTTTAAATAAAGTTGAATTAGTTTGCGGTTTTGATTTGTCAAGATATGTGCTGCTCCAAGGATTGTATTTGTCTAATGATATAATTTAGCAATTATGTAGTCTAGTTTGTTTATTGGAAACTTAAAAGGAATTTGTTTGCCAATCTATCCTCTGTGTCTCCATGAGCAGTCTAGTAGAATACTTGTTTTCTTACAGATTGACTTACATTTCTTGCTAACATTTACACAATGAAATCAATGCATAATATTTGTCTGTTGTTGCTGTGTTTTTATTGGCTCCTTCATAGTGATTTGTGTATGCGTTATCCTATGTTTGAAGCCAGTGTGTAAATGCCTTTATGGTTGAATTTTTTTAGGCAAAAATGGAATATATACCCGTCTATACAAAGACAGTGTACCTGATATATTTACATTCTTTGTTATAAGAGCTCAAAAACATGCTTTTGCCCAGCAGATAGAAATGTATATATATTTTAATTACCCTGGGTCTTAGACATAAACTAAGACTCTACTATTACAAATATATTCAAGCAGAGTAAAATGAGCAGGCAGTGCAACAATAGACAGTAAATCAGTCTTTGTGTCTTATTAAGCTACTATGTAGTATGGATATATATCAAACAGACACTATTTGTAAATGGTCTGTTTAGACGCAAATTGTTTAGTAGCTTTGATTTCAGAAGGTACTGACGCCAAAGGTTTAATCTTAAAAAAATCACCTTCTCCTCATAATTTAAGATTGCATCTAGATAGTATGCTTTTTATTTAGAAAATATATCACTTATGATCTTTATATGACTTGGCAACACAAGCCAATATTTGAAATCTTTATTAACCCACACATATAGTTACCAAGGTACCATGTTGAGATGGGTGAGAGAGAATCAGGGTTCTTACTAAAAGAAACAGTTTTGATATTTTTTTTTTATTTTCTCCTGTTTTATGGTCAATTGTCTGTACAAAATCACAAACTTCAGGCATCTCAATTCTCATTATCTCTTCTTTTCTCATTGTTTTGATGCTCATATGAGCTCTTGTTTCATCCGATTCCTATTCCAGGTATGCCCCCCCCCCTCAACATCAGCATCTGCACCTACCACCCTGCACTACAGGCTCCTGCACTTTATTATTGCCATGGCAACAAATAAAAAAAAATGTCACCTCAAAAAAATGTTCTGAGAGACGATTGAGAAAATAATCCTGTAAAGCAGACTTCATCTACTGAAAGTTCATTCTGTGCCTCCACGCTTTCACACTACACCACTGTAAACAAAGCTATGTTTCATCTATTTGAAATTTCAATCCATAATCAATTCATAATTTAATTTCTCTACAGTTGATTCCATTCTCTGTCCCCCTGCAGTACCACCATGTAACACAGTCTAATAACTTGCTGACTAATTTTTAATTAAAATTAAAAAAAAAAAAATCTGTTCACCAGTAATAAAGTTCAACTAATTCAAACAGCAGCATTTACATTGGGTTACAGTGCTATAGAAAATAAGACCAAAACACTACAGTTTAATATACATTTTTGAAACTTCATCAAAGTTTTTTTCAGGAGGGAGTCAAGGTTAGCTCCCTGAAATCTAACTCACATGATGACAGGTACTGATACTGATCAGATGTTAAGTATATCTTTGGACATGGCATCAGGATATGTAATTGTTAGATATATATTTTTTTTAGTTAAACTGCATTTATTTGCATTACAATTCTGAAAAAAACACAGACTGCATAGTCCACTTGAACTCCATGGATTAATTGCTTTAAAGGGACTTGATACTGGAAAATGTATTTTCCCCATAAGCTGGAGAGTATGTATTGGGGGAAAATGCTTATTTAGGTTTTTTTTCCCATTTGAAATAGATAATTCTGCAGTTTGAAACCACAACGCATTGTTCACCAAAACATGCCCATTATGATCAACTGAGCTTTTAGTATAGTAGAGTGTCTCCTTAAAGAGACATAATACTCATATGCTAAATCACTTGAAAGTGATGCAGCATAACTGTAAAAAGCTGACAAGAAAATATCACCTGACCACATCTATGTAAAAAAAGGAAGATATTTTACTCAAAATGTCTTAAGCTCATGAGAGTACAGTGCTGTGTAAACAGGTATACTTCAGCTGCTGTCCAGCTGCAAGTTGAAAAAAAATAGCTATACAGCAGTGCTGAGGTAATGCTTTGCCTTTGCTGTGATCTCATGAGATTTCACTGAAAATTCCTAGAATTTGCTTAAACTGAATAGGAAAATAACATAACTGCGCCTGCACATGCCAGATGTACACTCCCTTGCAAGTCCTGGGACAAGCATCCTCACAGGCTGCTGAAAGTCTCTTTACAGTGTGGTGTGAATACATTGGACATTAGAGGTAAAATATCTTCCTATTTTACATATCGATGTTCAACTGATATTTTCTATGTTTTTGTTTTCTATGCTTTAACATTTGGGTATCATGAACCTTTAAGTAATTTTTGCAGCATATGATTCCAGTTAGATCCTGTATAGTAGCTTTTGTCGGAGCATAGATGTTCTCTGACACATTGGGAGAAAGAAGTGAAAATGTGTTAAATATGCACATACAGATCTTCTGCTCATGGTTTTTTGATTTTTTCTTCAACGGATATGAATCAAGGAATGATCAGGGATTATCTAGGGAATTAACAGGGAACCAGTATGCAGAATTGTTTTGTACAAGCTTCAAAGTTTATCTTTGAAACTGAATATGCTACTGTTGTTTGAAGATATTGTTTAAATATACAGTCTATATACTCTTGTGTCATGTGGACTGACAAAAGCACAATAATCTATTAGACAAAGTTTATTTTTTGAGATCTATCATGATTAATATATATATTATTATTGTAATTATTAGAGATGTGCATTCGACTTTGGATGAATACAAATATGTGATAATTTATGCTGATTTGGTGAGTTGTCCAATGCAACAGCTACATACATTATTGGATGAGACGGATGAAGAATGAAAGATTGCTTGACCAAATTGATTGATTCATTTGTTTGTGCCATTTGGTACCAATAAAGGTGCACGAAGTTGGGGAAGAAGCAATATTTTTTTGCTAATCAGCTCCTTTGTTTGTAATGATGTACAGGGGGTCTGACCATTCATGTGTCTTCTGTCCAATCTGCCATAGAATTACTAACAATGTTTGGGACAGCCAGTCAAGCACTAAATGTTGAATTTTAGTAATACATGCTTGTCCAATCAAATCTTTGGGACGAAGGTGGGAGACTAGTGAAAACTCAGACATTTTCAATTACTTTTACTATTATTACTATTGGAACGTGCAGTTGTGTGACTTCTGTGCCTCTGTGAGCTAGTCATTGATTCAAATTCCATCAGCATACTGTGATCCTATGAGAGTTTACCATTATTTTACAAGATTGCATAGTATTCTTCTTACACAAGAGGGAAATAAAGTTACTGGGCTCTATTTATCAAGGTCTGGCGGACCTGATCCGACACTGCGGATCAGGTCCGCCAGACCTCGCTGAATACGGCGAACAATACGCTCGCCGTATTCAGCATTGCACCAGCAGCTCACAAGAGCTGCTGGTGCAACGCCGCCCCCTGCAGACTCGCGGCCAATGGTCCGCCAGCAGGGGGTGTCAATTAACCCGGCGATGTCTGTCCGCCTGCTCAGAGCAGGCGCACAGGTTATGGAGCAGCGGTCTTTGTGACCGCTGCTTCATAACTGCTGTTTCTGGCGAGTCTGAAGACTCGCCAGAAACACGGCCCTTCAAGCTCCGTACGGAGCTTGATAAATATGGGCCAATGTGTCTGCACATGCCCGATGAAGGCTCCCGTGCAAGTCCCAGGACAAGCATCTTGATTGGATTTATGCTTAAAGTTCCTTTACAAAGGGATGTAGCTACTAAGAAAATTGTGAGGTGAAGTATTTTTACACAGAGGTGTTCATGTGATGTTTTGTAGTCAGCTTTGTATGTATATGCTGCACCATTTTTAAGTGATTCAGCATTGAGTAACATGTCCTTTCAATCGATGCCTGACAATTAAATTCAAATACACTTTAAAGTAATATTCTATAGAAAGGTGATATGACTATCATAGGGATCGTAAAATGGTAAATATAAAACTGTTGAGTTCTAATCTAGGGAAAACTGGATAATAAAAGTAATTTGAAATTTTTATTATTTATGTTTAAGTGTTTACTCCATATCATGTTAGGGGGATATTTACTCAAAAAATGCCATAATCCATCAAAGAACAGCAACCAAGCAATTTGCTTTTAAAAAAATAAGATGTAAAATCTGTTAAAAAATAATACATTAGTACTTTCCACTAATATGCTGTTATTGGTTCTGATTTACATTTTAATAACTTTTGTGTCTCATACAGAAGTCAAATAAAAAAAAATCCAATTTACTTTGAGTTTACTTCTTGACTTTGTTCTTTTGTACATTTAAGTCAAAATTCAACTTTCATGATTTATGACTTAACAATTTACTTTTATCATCACATTTGCTTTGTTCTCTTGGTATTCTTTGTTAAAATCTAAAGCTATGTAGCATCTTATGCTAATTTCTAAGCCCTCTTGAGGCTGCCTCTTATCTCAGTGTATTTTTGACCGTTTTTCAAAGATAGACAGTGCTAGTTCATGTGTGCCATATAGATAGCATTGTGCTTACTCTCGTGGAGTTACTTATGAGTCATTACTGATAGGCTAAAATGCAATTCTGTCAAAAGAATTGAAATAAGGGGGCAGTCTGCAGAGGCTTAGATACAAGGTAATCACAGAGGTAAAAAGTATAATTTATATAACCGTGTTGGTTATGCAAAACTTGGGAATGGGTAATAAAACAATTAAAACATTCAATTAAACTGTTCCTTTAAAGCTATTTTCCATGAGAGCATACTTATGTAGGCTCAGCAGAGTGCATGGGTCTTGGAAAAACATAATTTATGTAAGAACTTACCTGATAAATTCATTTCTTTCTTATTGGCAAGAGTCCATGAGCTAGTGACGTATGGGATATACAATCCTACCAGAAGGGGCAAAGTTTCCCAAACCTCAAAATGTCTATAAATACACCCCCTCACCACACCCATAATTCAGTTTAACGAATAGCCAAATAGTGGGGTGATAGAAAAAGAAGTAAAAAGCATCAAAAAAAGGAACTGGAAATATAATTGTGCTTTATACAAAAAAACATAACCACCATAAAAAGGGGTGGGTCTCATGGACTCTAGCCAATATGAAAGAAATTAATTTATCAGGTAAGTTCTTACATAAATTATGTTTTCTTTCATGTAATTGGCAAGAGTCCATGAGCTAGTGACGTATGGGGTAGTAATACCCAAGATGTGGTACTCCACAGAAGAGTCACTAGAGAGGGAGGGATGAAAATAAAAACAGCCATTTTCCGCTGAAAAAATTAAATCCACATCCAAAAAAATAAGTTTTTCTCATAATTGAAAAGAAAAAAATTAAAACATAAGCAAATAAATCAAACTGAAACAGACCAAGTTGCTGCTTTGCAAAACTGAACAACTGAAGCTTCATTCTTAAGAGTCCACAAAGTGGAAACTGATCTAGTAGAATGAGCTGTGATTCTCTGAGACGGGGCCTGACCTGACTCCAAATAAGCCTGATGAATCAAAAGCTTTAACCAGGATGCCAAGGAAATGGCAGAAGCTTTCTGACCTTTCCTAGAACCAGAAAAGACAAATAGACTAGAAGTCTTCCTGAAATCTTTAGTAGCTTCAACATAATATTTCAAAGCTCTTACAACATCCAGAGAATGTAAGGATCTCTCCAAACAATTCTTAGGATTAGGACACAAAGAGGGGACAACAATTTCCCTATTAATGTTGTTAGAATTCACAACTTTAGGTAAAAACTTAAATGAAGTCCGCAAAAATGCCTTATCCTGATGGAAAATCAGAAAAGGAGACTCACAAGAAAGAGCAGATAATTCGGAAACTCTCTTAGCAGAAGAGATAGCCAAAAGGAACAACACTTTCCAAGAAAGTAGTTTAATATCCAAAGAATGCATAGGCTCAAAAGGAGGAGCCTGTAAAGCCTTCAAAACCAAATTAAGACTCCAAGGAGGAGAGATTTATTTAATGACGGGCTTGATACAGACCAAAGCCTGCACAAAACAGTGAACATCAGGAAGCTTAGCAATCTTTCTGTCAAATAAAACAGAAAGAGCAGAGATTTGTCCCTTCAAGGAACTTGCAGACAAACCTTTATCCAAACTATCCTGAAGAAACTGTAAAATTCTAAAAGAATGCCAGGAGAATTTATGAGAAGAACACCATGAAATATAAGTCTTCCAAACTCAATAAAAAATCTTCCTAGAAACAGATTTACGAGCCTGTAACATAGTATCAATCACTGAGTCAGAGAAACCTCTATGACTAAGCATTCAATCTCCATACCTTCAAATTTAACAATTTGAGATCCTGATGGAAAAACGGTCCTTGAGACAGAATTTCTGGTCTTAAAGGAAGTAGCCAAGGCTGGCAACTGGACATCCGGACAAGATCTGCATACCAGAACCTGTGAGGCCATTCTGGTGCTACCAGAAACACAAATGGTTGTTCCATGATGATCTTGGAGATTCCTCTTGAAAGAAGAACTAGAGGCGGGAAGATATAATCAGGTTGGTAAAACCAAGGAACTGCTAATGTATCCACCGACTCCGCCTGAGGATCCCTGGACCTGGACAAGTACCTGGGAAGTTTCTTGTTTAGATGGGAAGCCATCAGATCTATTTCTGGAAGACCCCACATTTGAACAATCTGAAAAAACACATCTGGATGGAGAGACCACTCCCCCGGATGTAAAGTCTGATGGCTGAGATAATCCGCTTCCCAATTGTCTACACCTGGGATATGTACCACAGAAATTAGACAAGAGCTGAAGTCCGCCCAAGAAAGTATCTGAGATACTTCTTTCATAGCTAGGGGACTGTGAGTCCCACTCTGATGATTGACATATGCCACAGTTGTGATATTGTCTGTCTGAAAACAAATGAATGGTTCTCTCTTCAACAGAGGCCAAACCTGAAAAGCCATGAAAATAGCATGGGGTTCTAAAATATTGATTGATAAACTCGCCTCTTGAGATTTCCTAACCCCTTGTGCTGTCAGAGATCCCCAGACAGCTCCCCAACCTCAAAGACTTGCATCTGTTGTGATTACAGTCCAAGTTGGATGAACAAAAGAGGCCCCTTGAACTATACAATGGTGATATAACCACCAAGTCAGAGAGAGTCGAACATTGGGATTTAAGGATATTAAATGTGATATCCTTGTATAAACCCTGCACCATTGATTCAGCATACAAAGCTGAAGAGGTCTCATATGAAAACGAGCAAAGAGGATCACGTCCAATGCTGCAGTCATGAGACCTAAAACTTCCATGCACATAGCCACTGAAGGAAATGATTGAGGCTAAAGGTTTCGACAAACTGAAACCAATTTTATTCATCTCTTGTCTGTTAGAGACAGAGTCATGGACACTGAATCTATCTAGAAACCTAAAAAGGTGACCCTTGTCTGCGGAATTAAGGAACTTTTTGGTAAATTGATCCTCCAACCATGTTTTTGAAGAAACAACACTAGTTGATTTGTGTGAGATTCGGCAGAATGTAAAGTCTTAGCTAGTACCAAGATATCGTCCAAATAAGGAAACACCGCAATACCCAGTTCTCTGATTACAGATTACTGAGTAGGGCACTGATAACCTTTGAAAAAATTCTTGAAGCTGTCGCTAGGCCAAATGGAAGAGCGACAAATTGGTAATGCTTGTCTAGAAAAGAGAATCTCAGAAACCGATAGTGGTCTGGATGAATCAGAATATGAAGATATGCATCCTGTAAGTCTATAGTGGACATATAATGACCTTGCTGAACAAAAGGCAAAATAGTCTTTATAGTCACCATTTTGAAAGTTGGGACTTTTACAAAATGATTCAAAATTTTCAGATCCAGAACTGGCCTGAATTAATTTTCTTTCTTTGGGACAAAGAATAGATTTGAATAAAACACCAGACCCTGTTCCTGGAACGGAACTGGCATGATTACCCCTGAAAGCTCTAGATCTGAAACACACTTCAGAAAAGCCTGAGCCTTCACTGGATATGCTGGAACTTGAGAGAGAAAAAATCTTCTCACATGATCCTATTGAATCCTATTCGATACCCTTGAAAGACAATATTCTGAATCCATTGATTTTGGACAGAATCTGCCCAAATGTTTTGGAAACATTTTAATCTGCCCCCCACCAGCTGAGCTGGAATGAGGACCGCACCTTCATGTGGACTTGGGGGCTGGCTTTGGTTTCTTAAAAAGCTTGGATTTATTCCAACTTGAAGAAGGTTTCCAATTGGAACCAGATTCTTTGGGGGAAGGATTGGCTTTCTGTTCCTTATTCTGTCGAAAAGAACGAAAACGATTTGAAGCTTTAGATTTACCCTTAGATCTTTTATCCTGAGGTAAAAAAACTCCCTTCCCTCAGTGACAGTTGAAATATTTGAATCCAACTGAGAACCAAATAAATTGTTACCTTGGAAAGAAATAGACTTAGATACCATGTCAGCATTCCAATATTTGAGTCACAAAGCTCTTCTAGCTAAAATAGCTTAAGACATAGATTTAACATCAATTTTGATGATATCAAAAATAGCATCACAGATAAAATGATTAGAATGTTGAAGCAAGCGAGCAATGCTAGACAAATCAGGATCTGTTTCCTGTTCCGCTAAGCTTTCCAACCAAAAATTTGATGCAGCTGCAACATCAGCCATTGATATAGCAGGCCTAAGAATGTAGCCAGAAAATAAATAAGCTTTCCTTAGACAAGATTCAAGTTTCCTATCTAAAGGGTCCTTAAAAGAAGTACTATCTTCCATAGGAATAGTAGTACGTTTGGCAAGAGTAGAAATAGCCCCATCAACTTTGGGGATTTTTTCCCAAAACTCCAATCTAACTGCTGGCAAAGGATACAACTTTTTAAACCTAGAAGAAGCAATAAAAGAAGTACCAGGCCTATTCCATTGCTTTTAAAATCACATCAGAACTAGCATCAGGAACTGGAAAAACGTCTGGAGTAACCACAGGAGGTTTATAAACATAATTTAAACGTTTACTATCAAGACAACTAGTTTCCTCAATATCCAAAGTAATCAACACCTCTCTTAACAAGGAACGAATATACTCCATCTTAAAGAGATAAGTAGATTTGTCTGTGTCAATATCTGAGGTAGGATCTTCTGAACCAGATAGATCCTCATCAGAGGAGGATAATTCAGTATGTTGTTGGTTATTTGAAATTTCATCAACTTTATGAGAAGTTTTAAAAGACCCAATTTTGAAACTGATAGTCTGCAAAAAGGAAATATACATACACCTGACTCATGGCAAATATAAGCACAATACATATATTTAAAAGTTTATATTAATTCATAAAGTGCCAAACCATAGCTGAGAGTGTCTTAAGTAATGAAAACCTACTTACCAAAAGATACCCATCCACATATAGCAGATAGCCAAACCAGTACTGAAAAAGTATCAGTAGAGGTAAAGGAATATGAGAGTATATCGTCGATCTGAAAAGGGAGGTAGGAGATGAATATCTATGACCGATAAAAGAGAACCTTTGAAAAGATTTCCCATGAGGAAAACCATAGAATCAATAGGTGATACTCTCTTCACATCCCTCTGACAAACACTGTACTCTGAGAGGAATCTGGCTTCAAAATGCTGAGAAGCACATATCGAAGAAAATCAAGCACAAACTTATTTCACCACCTCCATAGGAGGCAAAGTTTGTAAAACTGAATTGTGGGGGTGGCAAGGGGTGTATTTATAGGCATTTTGAGGTTTGGGAAACTTTGCCCCTCCTGGTAGGATTGTATATCCCATACGTCACTAGCTCATGGACTCTTGCCAATTACATGAAAGAAAAATTGTTTGTAACCGTGTTAAACAAAAAAATCAGGTATGTTTGAGCACAGAAGTAAGCTGGTATTTGTTTCAAATGGCTCACTCTATATTATTCATGAAAGTTACATTTTGACTTTTATATGAAAAGAAAAAAGATAAGATTTTAGATTGAGCTGTAATAAGAGAAAGAAAATTTACAGCCCAGATAAACTGATAATAATCATAAGTTTTTATTTGCTATTTTCTGTGTAATAGGACAATGTCTTCAAAACTTACAGAAACCAACAAATAGCCTCCAGCAGCATGTGTGCATAATTTTAGAAATGCACACATTTGAATATGAAGAGAAAAATACAAATGGTGCAATACAGTATATAATTATTTAGCATGTAATGTTAAGCTTTTTGCCTTTTATTGCTAAACAAATGATAGTCCATCAATGCTAGTGATAAGCAGCACTATTAAATACAATTTGTTTGTATATTATTGTATATATATACTGTATATAACACCTTGTTATGTAGAGCTGAACCCTGTATGTATTAATATAGTTTCAGGTGAAGCTATGTTTGCAATGCAGTAAATTTAAAATAGATATTTTTTTATAAGTCTCACAGCACATAAGTGATCAGTGTCAGCTCTACTAATAGGCCAAATAGGCAATCGCCTAAGGCCTCTCTCATGATGGGGCCTTGCACAGGGGCTTAAAAGAAAATGCCCTTTTTTTCTCAGATCAAAAACGTGTTAATGGGATAGTAGTCCAGCCCACTGGCTTCCACAGTCATAGGGGTAAATTTATTATTGTGAGGACGGACATGTTACAATGTAGCGTATCATGTCCGCCGCACATCAATAAATGCCGACAGCATATGCTGTCGGCATTTATCATTGCACCAGCAGTTCTTGTGATAATAATAAATATGTTAACCCCTAAACCGCCGCTCCCGGTCCCCGCCGCAACTATAATATATGTATTAACCCCTAAACCGCCACTCCCGAACCCCGCCGCCACCTACATTATACCTATTAACCCCTATCCTGCCCCCCTACACCGTCGCCACCTATAATAAAGTTATTAACCCCTATCCTGCCAATCCCGGACCCCGCCGCAACTAAATAAATCGTTTAACCCCTTAACCGCCGCTCCCGGACCCCACCACCTATATTAAACTTAGTAACCCCTAATCTGCCCCCCCCTACACCGTCGCCACCTATAATAAATTTATTAACCCCTATCCTGCCCCCCTACACCGCCACCACTGTAATACAATTATTAACCCCTAAACCTAAGTCTAACACTAACCCTAACACCCCCCTAACTTAAATATTAATTAAATAAATCTAAATAATATTTCTCTTATTAACTAAATTAATCTTATTTAAAACTAAATACTTACCTTTAAAATAAACCCTAATATAGCTACAATATAAATAATAATTATATTGTAGCTATCTTAGGATTTATTTTTATTTTACAAGAAACTTTCAATTTATTTTAACTAGGTACAATAGCTATTAAATAGTTATTAACTATTTAATAGCTACCTAGGTAAAATAAAGTTTTAAAAAGTTACCAGCTCTATTACCTTACCAGCCCTTAAAAGGGCCTTTTGCGAGGCATGCCCCAAAGAAAACAGCTCTTTTGCCTGTAAAAAAAAAATACAACCCCCCCAACATTAAAACCCACCACCCACATACCCCTACTCTAACCCAAAACCCCCTTAAATAAACCTAACACTACCCCCCTGAAGATCATCCTACCTTTAGCCGTCTTCAGCCAGCCGACCCACCGATGGAACTGAAGAAGAGATCCGGAGCGGCAGAAGTCATCATCCAAGGGGCGCTGAAGAAGTCTTCCATCTGATTGAAGTCATCATCCAAGAGGCGCTGAAGAGGTCTTCCATCCGATTGAAGTCTTCATCCAAGCGGCGTCTTCAATCTTCATCCATCCGGAGCGGAGCGGAGCCATCTTCAGACGAGCCGACGCGGAGCCATCCTCTTCTTCCTGACGACTAACGATGAATGACGGTACCTTTAAGTGACGTCATCCAAGATGGCGTCCCTTCAATTCCGATTGGCTGATAGAATTCTATCAGCCAATCGGAATTAAGGTAGGAAAAATCTGATTTTCTGATTGAATCAGCCAATCAGATTGAATTTCAATCGGATTGGCTGATCCAATCAGCCAATCAGATTGAGCTTGCATTCTATTGGCTGATCGGAACAGCCAATAGAATGCGAGCTCAATCTGATTGACTGATTGGATCAGCCAATCCGATTGAACTTCAATCGGATTGGCTGATTCAATCAGCCAATCAGATTTTTCCTACCTTAATTCCGATTGGCTGATAGAATCCTATCAGCCAATCGGAATTGAAGGGACGCCATCTTGGATGACGTCACTTAAAGGTACCATCATTCGTCGTTAGTCGTCGGGAAGAAGAGGATGGCTCCGCGTCGGCTCTTCTGAAGATGGTTCCGCTCCGCTCCGGATGGATGAAGATTGAAGACGCCGCTTGGATGAAGACTTCAATCGGATGGAAGACCTCTTCAGCACCCCTTGGATGTTGACTTCAATCGGATGGAAGACTTCTTCAGCGCCCCTTGGATGATGACTTCTGCCGCTCCGGATCTCTTCTTCAGTTCCATCGGTGGGTCGGCTGGCTGAAGAAGGTAGGATAATCTTCAGGGGGGTAGTGTTAAGTTTATTTAAGGGGGTTTGGGTTAGAGTAGGGGTATGTGGGTGGTGGGTTTTAATGTTGGGGAGGTTGTATTTTTTTTTACAGGCAAAAGAGCTGTTTTCTTTGGGGCATGCCCTGCAAAAGGCCCTTTTAAGGGCTGGTAAGGTAATAGAGCTGGTAACTTTTTAATGTAGAATAGGGTAGGGTATTTTTTTATTTTGGGGGGCTTTGTAATTTTATTAGGGGGCTTAGATTAGGTGTAAGTAGCTTAAAATTGTTGTAATATTTTTAAAATGTTTGTAACTTATTTTTTTTATTTTTTGTAACTTAGCTTTTTTTATTTTTTGTACTTTAGTTAGTTTATTTAATTGAATTTAATTGTAGTTATTTGTAGCTAATTTATTTAACTAATTTAATGATAGTGTAGTGTTAGGTTTAATTGTAACTTAGCTTAGGATTTATTTTACAGGTAATTTTGTATTTCTTTTAGATAGGTAGTTATTAAATAGTTAATAACTATTTAATAACTATTCTAACTATCTAAAATAAATACAAAGTTACCTGTAAAATAAATATAAATCCTAAAATAGCTACAATGTAATTATTAATTACATTGTAGCTATCTTTTTACAAGTAAGTATTTAGTTTTAAATAGGAATAATGTATTTAAGTATAGTGTAGTGTTAGGTGTATTTGTAACTTAGGTTAGTTTTTATTTTACAGGTAATTTTCTCTTTATTTTAACTAGGTAGCTATTAAATAGTTAATAACTATTTAATAGCTATTGTACCTAGTTAAAATAAATTGAAAGTTGCCTGTAAAATAAAAATAAATCCTAAGATAGCTACAATTTAATTATTATTTATATTGTAGCTATATTAGGGTTTATTTTAAAGGTAAGTATTTAGTTTTAAATAGGATTAATTTAGTTAATAAGAGAAATATTATTTAGATTTATTTAATTAATATTTAAGTTAGGTGGGTGTTAGGGTTAGTGTTAGACTTAGGTTTAGGGGTTAATAATTTTATTACAGTGGCGGCGGTGTAGGGGGGGCAGGATAGGGGTTAATAAATTTATTATAGGTGGCGACAGTGTAGGGGGGACAGATTAGGGGTTAATAAGTTTAATATAGGTTGCAGCAGGGTCTGAGAGCAGCGGTTTAGGGGTTAAACTATTTATTTAGTTGCGGCGAGGTCCGGAATCCGCAGCATAGGGGTTAATAATTTTATTATAGGTGGTGGCTGTATAGGGGGAGCAGGATAGGGGTTACTAGGTATAATGTAGGTGTCGGTGTCCGGGGGCGGCGGTTTAGGGGTTAATACATTTATAAGATTTGCGGCGGGGTCTAGGAGCGGCGGTTTAGGGGTTAATAACTTTATTTAGTTGCGGGGGGCTCCGGGGGTGCCGGTATAGGGGGTAGAACAGTATAGTTAGTGTGGGTGCTTAGTGACAGCTTGTCAATAAAGCTGTCAAAAAGCCGAAGCGCAGCGAGATCGGATGAGTGATAACTATCACAGTCCGCTGCTCATCGCCCCGTACTTGGTGCGTGGCTTTTTGAAAGATTTATTGATAACTTTGGCGAGATTTTTCAGGTCCGCGGCGGCGATGGTAGGTGAGCTTAGGCGGGCGTATTGGGCCGGCGAAGGCAGGTAAGTAGACACGTTGATAACTAGAGGCCATTGTGCCCTTGTACCTCCTGAGCTGGTGATTCTGCTTTATCTCTTTGTGTGCACCACACTGTGTCACTCTACCCTATAGTGTGGTGCAGACTCATGTATATACGTTGTGCCCCTGTACCTTCTGAGGCAGTGTTGCTGCTTTATCTCTCTGTACATCATGCTGTGTCACTCTACCCTATAGTGTGGTGCAGACTCATGTATACACATTGTGCCCCTGTACCTTCTGAGCTGGTGATTCTGCTTTATCTCTCTGTGTGCACCACACTGTGTCACTCTACCCTATAGTGTGGTGCAGACTCATGTATACACATTGTGCCCCTGTACCTTCTGAGCTGGTGATTCTGCTTTATCTCTCTGTGTGTACCACACTGTGTCACTCTACCCTATAGTGTGGTGCAGACTCATGTATATACATTGTGCCCCTGTACCTCCTGAGCTGGTGGTGCTGCTTTTACATCTGTGTGCACCATGGTTTGTCAGTCTGTGTAGAGTATTGTATTATTATTATTATACTTAATAAAGTGCCAACATATTCTGCAGCGCCGTTCATGGGTACAATTAATTTAAATAAAACATTGATGCAAAACTTGTAAGAGACAGGACAAAATTTGATGAACACATACAGGAGGAATTGAGGGCCCTAATTCCATGGGAACTTACAATCTAGAAGGGTAGGAGATTAAGAAACAGGAGACGAGGACTGCAAGAATGAGAAAGAAGTTAATACAGAGTTAGATGACGGAAATATTAGGTAAGTGGAATTAATTTATAACTGAGTTTGAGTTTATAACTGAGTCTGAACAAAAATGTACAGGGAGTGCAGAATTATTAGGCAAGTTGTATTTTTGAGGATTAATTTTATTATTGAACAACAACCATGTTCTCAATGAACCCAAAAAACTCATTAATATCAAAGCTGAATAGTTTTGGAAGTAGTTTTTAGTTTGTTTTTAGTTATAGCTATTTTAGGGGGATATCTGTGTGTGCAGGTGACTATTACTGTGCATAATTATTAGGCAACTTAACAAAAAACAAATATATACCCATTTCAATTATTTATTTTTACCAGTGAAACCAATATAACATCTCAACATTCACAAATATACATTTCTGACATTCAAAAACAAAACAAAAACAAATCAGTGACCAATATAGCCACCTTTCTTTGTAAGGACACTCAAAAGCCTGCCATCCATGGATTCTGTCAGTGTTTTGATCTGTTCACCATCAACATTGCGTGCAGCAGCAACCACAGCCTCCCAGACACTGTTCAGAGAGGTGTACTGTTTTCCCTCCTTGTAAATCTCACATTTGATGATAGACCACAGGTTCTCAATGGGGTTCAGATCAGGTGAACAAGGAGGCCATGTCATTAGATTTTCTTCTTTTATACCCTTTCTTGCCAGCCACGCTGTGGAGTACTTGGACGCGTGTGATGGAGCATTGTCCTGCATGAAAATCATGTTTTTCTTGAAGGATGCAGACTTCTTCCTGTACCACTGCTTGAAGAAGGTGTCTTCCAGAAACTGGCAGTAGGACTGGGAGTTGAGCTTGACTCCATCCTCAACCCGAAAAGGCCCCACAAGCTCATCTTTGATGATACCAGCCCAAACCAGTACTCCACCTCCACCTTGCTGGCGTCTGAGTCGGACTGGAGCTCTCTGCCCTTTACCAATCCAGCCACGGGCCCATCCATCTGGCCCATCAAGACTCACTCTCATTTCATCAGTCCATAAAACCTTAGAAAAATCAGTCTTGAGATATTTCTTGGCCCAGTCTTGACGTTTCAGCTTGTGTGTCTTGTTCAGTGGTGGTCGTCTTTCAGCCTTTCTTACCTTGGCCATGTCTCTGAGTATTGCACACCTTGTGCTTTTGGGCACTCCAGTGATGTTGCAGCTCTGAAATATGGCCAAACTGGTGGCAAGTGGCATCTTGGCAGCTGCACGCTTGACTTTTCTCATTTCATGGGCAGTTATTTTGCGCCTTGGTTTTTCCACACGCTTCTTGCGACCCTGTTGACTATTTTGAATGAAACGCTTGATTGTTCGATGATCACGCTTCAGAAGCTTTGCAATTTTAAGAGTGCTGCATCCCTCTGCAAGATATCTCACTATTTTTTACTTTTCTGAGCCTGTCAAGTCCTTCTTTTGACCCATTTTGCCAAAGGAAAGGAAGTTGCCTAATAATTATGTACACCTGATATAGGGTGTTGATGTCAATAGACAACACCCCTTCTCATTACAGAGATGCACATCACCTAATATGCTTAATTGGTAGTAGGCTTTCGAGCCTATACAGCTTGGAGTAAGACAACATGCATAAAGAGGATGATGTGGTCAAAATACTCATTTGCCTAATAATTCTGCACTCCCTGTATATTGTATATACATTGTACCTCTGTACCTCCTGAGCAGGTGATGCTGATTTTACATCTGTGTGCACCATGGTTTGCCACTCCAGCCCTGAGTGTGGTGCAGAGTCATGCATATACATTGTACCTCTGTACCTCCTGAGGTGATGATGTGGCCTTCACCACGGTGTGCACCAAGGTGCACCACTCTGTGTAGAGTCATGCATATACATTGTACCTCTGTACCTCCTGGGGTGATGATGTGGCCTTCACCACTGTGTGCACCATGGTGTGCCACTCTGTGTAGAGTTATGTATATACATTGTGCCTCTGTACCTCCTGAGGTGATGATGAGGCTTTAACCACTGTGTGCACCATAGTGTGCTACTTTATGTAGAGTCATGAATACACATTGTGCCGTTTTACCTTCTAAGGTGGCACTGTGGCTTCCTTTGTGCTCCATATGTGCGGTCAGTAAAGAGGTGAAAAGTCAAAAGCTGCATTAAAGAGCAGTGCATGTAGTATAGACGATGGGAAGGCAGAGTAGGGTTATTCACTGTATTAGAGCAGACTTTACAATGGGGGTACAGGATAAAAAAAATGCATTTCTCCCCAGTACCCCTTAGAACTGCCACTGTTAAATAGATTACATTTATATATCTCCTAGTCAAAAAGGATGATCTTCCTGGAGACATTCTTAGGTAATTGATGACTCCAGACTAGTCATCAGAAGCCATCCTGAAGTATGCCCATATATATATATATATATATATATATATATATATATATATATATATATATATATATATATATATATATATATATATATATATATATATACAGGGAGTGCAGAATTATTAGGCAAGTTGTATTTTTGAGGATTAATTTTATTATTGAACAACAACCATGTTCTCAATGAACCCAAAAAACTCATTAATATCAAAGCTGAATATTTTTGGAAGTAATTTTTAGTTTGTTTTTAGTTTTAGCTATTTTAGGGGGATATCTGTGTGTGCAGGTGACTATTACTGTGCATAATTATTAGGCAACTTAACAAAAAACAAATATATACCCATTTCAATTATTTATTTTTACCAGTGAAACCAATATAACATCTCAACATTCACAAATATACATTTCTGACATTCAAAAACAAAACAAAAACAAATCAGTGACCAATATAGCCACCTTTCTTTGCAAGGACACTCAAAAGCCTGCCATCCATGGATTCTGTCAGTGTTTTGATCTGTTCACCATCAACATTGCGTGCAGCAGCAACCACAGCCTCCCAGACACTGTTCAGAGAGGTGTACTGTTTTCCCTCCTTGTAAATCTCACATTTGATGATGGACCACAGGTTCCCAATGGGGTTCAGATCAGGTGAACAAGGAGGCCATGTCATTAGATTTTCTTCTTTTATACCCTTTCTTGCCAGCCACGCTGTGGAGTACTTGGACGCATGTGATGGAGCATTGTCCTGCATGAAAATCATGTTTTTCTTGAAGGATGCAGACTTCTTCCTGTACCACTGCTTGAAGAAGGTGTCTTCCAGAAACTGGCAGTAGGACTGGGAGTTGAGCTTGACTCCATCCTCAACCCGAAAAGGCCCCACAAGCTCATCTTTGATGATACCAGCCCAAACCAGTACTCCACCTCCACCTTGCTGGCGTCTGAGTCGGACTGGAGCTCTCTGCCCTTTACCAATCCAGCCACGGGCCCATCCATCTGGCCCATCAAGACTCACTCTCATTTCATCAGTCCATAAAACCTTAGAAAAATCAGTCTTGAGATATTTCTTGGCCCAGTCTTGACGTTTCAGCTTGTGTGTCTTGTTCAGTGGTGGTCGTCTTTCAGCCTTTCTTACCTTGGCCATGTCTCTGAGTATTGCACACCTTGTGCTTTTGGGCACTCCAGTGATGTTGCAGCTCTGAAATATGGCCAAACTGGTGGCAAGTGGCATCTTGGCAGCTGCACGCTTGACTTTTCTTAGTTCATGGGCAGTTATTTTGCGCCTTGGTTTTACCACACGCTTCTTGCGACCCTGTTGACTATTTTGAATGAAACGCTTGATTGTTCGATGATCACGCTTCAGAAGCTTTGCAATTTTAAGAGTGCTGCATCCCTCTGCAAGATATCTCACTATTTTTTACTTTTCTGAGCCTGTCAAGTCCTTCTTTTGACCCATTTTGCCAAAGGAAAGGAAGTTGACTAATAATTATGCACACCTGATATAGGGTGTTGATGTCATTAGACCACACCCCTTCTCATTACAGAGATGCACATTACCTAATATGCTTAATTGGTAGTAGGCTTTCAAGCCTATACAGCTTGGAGTAAGACAACATGCATAAAGAGGATGATGTGGTCAAAATACTCATTTGCCTAATAATTCTGCACTCCCTGTGTATATATATATATATATATATATATATATATATATGTGTGTGTGTAACTATATTTACAGACAAATATACACACACACACACACACATATATATATATATATATATATATATATATATATATATATATATATATAAATATATAAAAATGCATTGGAATTAAGTAGATGAAAACATAAAAAATCATATTTTTGCAATATACGTATTTTATAAAAAGTTTTAACCATGCATTTACTGTAAATATTTCACATTCCAATGTTCTGCACATAGCAAAATATGTTCTATGCCTTTCTAAATAGGTATTCCTATATATATCTGTATATATCTATGACTATAAATAATTATCTAGATATATAGGTTTAAAAATACCATTATATATATAGATATAGACATGTATTTATGAATAAATAGAATATATTCTGCTATGTGAAGAACATTGTAATGTGAAATATTCATATTCTATGTCGGATTAGCGCACTTGAGAATATGCGATCGGTTTCGCGTAAAAGTACGGTGTTATTTTTTCAGTTTTTTTGCTCCATTGACTTCTATGTGGGAATAGGTTATCGTGTTCGCAATATTGTAAGTTCAGCTTTTTACGTGCGTCGAGTTAGCTCGCGAGCAATAACTGTTTACTTTCAACTTGTAATACGAGTGCAACCTGACGCTCACAAAAAAGATTACTTCTTGCCCAATTAGCGCTCAAGCGTGAGCATTAAATAGCGCTCCACTTGTTATTTCGCACATAGTCAATTATATTATCTAAAAGTTTAAATTAATTCTGAATAATTTGCTGTTGCAGTAAAGCTAATTAGAAACTGTAACCTATTCTTAAAAGATGAAAGACACAAGCTCAGTAATTGCTCTAAGGTTTAGCTCCTTTAGTTATACATTTATTTATTTATTTATTTATATTTTGGTTATAATAGGCTGGTACTGCTCATAGTTATTGTAAGAATGGAATAACAGTGCTATATTTAGTTATGACAATGTTAGATTCAAATACATAAATTGAACAGTACTAAACAAATCAAGAACTAATTGCTTGTCCATGTTGGTTTTTATATGATATGGGGCATAAATAAGTGCACATTATCAGTCACAAAGTTACTGAGACTAAAAAAGGCTGTAGATTGCAATCTACTAACTTACTTACTCACTCATATGTATTCTAACAAGACTGGTGTTCTTCAAGTCTACTTTATTCCTTAAACTGAATAAACCTTTTTGCTTGATAAACGTGTATGACGTAACCAGTGCCACACAATCCACAATCCTCTTCAGTGCCAGCTGCCTGCTTCTGGAGAAAAAAGTGAATTAATGTCTTGTCTTTTTTCTATCTAAAAGTCTACACACTTTATAACAGGGATGCAAAACCATATGCCTTTTTTGTTTGGATTACTAACAAGTTGCTAGTATTTGAATTTATATTTGAGAAAGTGTATTTTATTTGATAAATCATGAAACATTGGCTATGGAGGGCAAACTGAACCTGATCCTATATTTGATCTTAAGTGAAACACATGCATTTTTTGAGGAAAACAGCAGAAATAATTTATTTAAAGCTGCTTCTAGTAGGCAGAAGACAATCTCCTTTTTTTAACATAATGACTGTGCTTGGCTTCATTTTATGCTGACATTGTTATTCTCTTATTATTAAGAATTTAAAAATAACCTCCAAAAATATAATTGAATGATAACATATACTGTAATATATTTTATTTTAACCTAGACAAACCTTATTTTTGTTTCCAGTTTGTATAGGGGAAATGGCAGACTATTGAGTGCTTAGCTATAAATAAAAGGTACTATAATACATGTAAGTTTTTTTGTAATTGATATTTTCATTTCATATTACAGGACATTTGATTCTTGCAAAAATTAGTTGTAAATGTTTTGATAAGAAAGCCTATCAAGTTTAGCTGAAATTTTATTGTGAAAACTGTGAATCAAACACACACCGCTTATTTTCTGGGGGCAAAGAAATATGCATTTTAAAAATATATAATTATAATAGATGTTTTTATTTTGCATGCAACTTTTTTTTTTTTTTTTAAATATATTTGAAATGATATCATACTCAATTATCTATTTTACCAAACTGTTGTTTGCTTAGCAGTCTAACAATGCACGTTTTAGTTTTTATTATTCTGGTATCACGCCATGTAGCGGTTATTGAAATGAAATTAGGTAATACAAGAAGATTTTTTTTCTAACATACATATCATTTATTTGCCTTCAAGTGATCAGCACCATTGACTGCAATAACAACAAGCTTACTATGGTATTGTTGCAAGAATGGCTCAATTGATCATACTGTTTAAATTGCTCTAGAAAAAAAAATCCTCCATGGAAACTGCCTTGCTGTTGGGTAATGATGAAGGGATAGGGAACATTCAGAATGATACATGACACATTTTCTTTCTTATTGTAGCACAATGCATGCAAGATTGAGTTTGTCTGTCAACTTATTATTTATGTATAGGAGCCTTAAGAATGTTAAAAATAGAATGTGTCTGTTCCAAGGTAATGTTGGGACAATATATTTGTTCTTTGAATCAGTTTTCAAGGACAGATTTCATTTGGTGACAGAAATATCTCACATGTGGTAAAGATTCTTGGAAGGAACATTTTAAATTTTTTAGCTTTGATATTTTGTACCTTGGCAAAATGTCTTGCAATGCATAATATATAATAGGTGATGCATATGTACAACTCTTCTCATTATATTAGAATAAAAATACATTTTTTTTAAAGTATAATGGAATTTATTTAATTTCACATTATAAATTATCACAGATGTATTCTGGTATATCATAAGCTATTTCATCAAGCTTGTACTAGTGCAATTATTTTATAAATGAATAAGTAAACAGGATGCTTCTAATTGTATTAACATTTGATTTATAGGACACATTTATCTGTGTTTCTGTATTGGCAGTAAAAATGTCCCTATCCTTTACAAATTTTGGGAAAATGATAAACACTATTTAAATGTTTTCAAAATGCTTGTGTTTAGATCTGGATTTTATACTTTACAATTATTCAGGCCAAAAAAAAGCAACAGAAGACCCAATCTTGATAAATATAAGTAAGTTGAACATACAAAAGAACACCTGACGCGTTTCGAACATGCGTACATGCGCTTCATCAGAGGCTAATGATTCACATGGTGAGGAGACCTTTTAAGAGCAGAATGGTCAGTCAGGGTAGCCTATAGCGTCCATTTTAAGGACGTTGCCCCTAGTAAGGGGCAAATCTTAGGGACACATTTCGATACTGAGTATAGATTCATTTGATTCACTTCTAGTAACAGACATTATTACTTTGTCTTAGTATTTGGTTAAATTAAAACGCTAATACGATTTAAAGATAATAATCTTTCAGCTGTGCCTCCAATAAAAATGTAGGATAAGTGTTGGTGTACTTATCTTAGCAATTGTAAACCAATAAATGTTATATATCCTATAATTATTAATATTAATAATTAAAAAATACAAAATACAAATTATTTTTCCTAGCAATAAAATTATTTAGCACCAATATAATTATTTCTAAGTTACACAGGCCAATGGGACATGAATTTAAAGTACAAAATACTCTTTTAAATCACAGCTACAATTTAATTATAGCTATAGAATACCTTTGATTTAAATATTAAAATATGCTTAACAATCGCTTATACTATACCACAAACCAGCTGGAAGTTCAGTTTTTTACAATAAATTATTTTCACCATCATATAAAGTGGTATATGCAATTCTGGAAATAAAAAGGTTAGGCCAATTTTGCTTTCTAGAGACTGTGGTCCACGGCAGCAAGTAAGTCCACTCAGTCAAAATTCAGCAGCAAGTCCCTTTTCTTTCTCTGTGCATGAGACTTTTATCAAGTGATAAGGTCTACCTCCATTCTAATAATTGGTGAACGTTTTGGATATGCACTATCGGTGCTGTCTTTCCATTGGCCCTAACAGAGCTGTCTTTCCATTAGCCCTACCAAGCTGAACATTCATTGGCTTATTGGGAATGTATGGGTTTTAACAGTCAACCCATTTGGCTGTTATACCAGTTCTAGTCCACTAGGGGGCAGCAGACAAAGACAAACTGTTTCACTATCAACACTGCCACAGAAAATACAGATATAATTATATATTTCCAAACGTATATTTAATATACTCACTATTTCTTGCACCAGCAAACATATATGTCCAATGTATATGGGATCGTTTAATACTATTTAACCTGAGTATTTTCATACTAAACATGTATATTATTTATAATATTTTAAAAGATGCATTTTAAAGTTACATTTTTATGAGGGATTTAAAGGATTACAACACTTTTAGTATGGATCCAACTATCATCTTATTTTACAATTGTCATCTTTTTCAGTTGTTATAAATATTGTATACTTGTGGATATCCCTTTAATATTCAGTGTCTGGACTTATGTTTATGACCAATATTCATAGGACATCTTGTTGGTTTATTATATGTCTGAAAAACAAAGAAGCAGTGTTATTCTGAGATTTTTGAACACATTTTAAATCTACCAATGCAGCTATTCTTCACTTCACTTCATATTTAATATTATACAAACAGACAATCTTCTAGGTTCATATATATATTATTCAGACAGTCTGCGGAACACATCAATTTATCATTTGTTTAAACTTTAAATCTTCAAGACTTCTGAGCCTCCAAAAATACATAGGTTAAAATATTTTAAAATCTTAACTCTTAGGCTTTCAAGTTCCCATATTACCAATGACATTTGGAGCTAATACACGTCTGGAGTTTGTGTAATGGAGCTCAGCATGGGATATTTAACTTTTGCATGCTAAATAGTTACTTTTCCTGTAAACCGGTTTTCCTTTGCATATAATTGGGCTTCAAAAGGTTAACTCTAGACTGAGCGACTGTTGTCCTTGCATGCTTTCATTATCAATTTGGACTTTTATTAGGGCATTTTGATCTAAGCAAAGGAATTGAACAAAGATTCTTTGTTGTTTTTTTTATCCTGCTTGCAATGTGTAATTTAGCATAGTGAGTGGGGAGAGGGGTCTGAGCTGAATTCTGATGTGTAATCAGCCAGGTACCCAATTTCTGACCTCATATTTGCAATACACAGAATGTATCCAGCAGTGGTAGTAAGCATGCTCCAAATTCAATATTTAATAGATTGCATACTTCTTTTGTCTTATATTATCTATATATATATATATATATATATATATATATATATATATATATATACTGACACTCACAGATAGCCTCACAGTATTTAAAGGCTTTTCTTTTTGAAATACAGATATTTTAAAAATATAGCTATATAGCTGGCATCTAGCACCAACTTTAAATCAACTGGATCTGTGCTTTAATTAGCAAGTGGGGTTTTTTTCTTAGTAGGTGTGATTTTCAGCAAGATGTGTGTATTAATGAAGACTGTAAAACAATAGACATTTTTTGGGTTCAAAGCCTAAAACGTCAACCCCAATAGCCTTCTTTTCACAATAACCCTGGATGACATCTCTTCATCGCTTAGCTAGGAAAATAATAGGTCCCATAGCTACTGAGAGTAAATCTGGGAAGAAGAAGAAATAAAAAAAATAAAAATAAAAATATATATATTTATATATATATATATATATATATGTGTGTGTGTGTGTGTATGTATGCACTAAATGATATTAACTTATCCAGCTGCTTGCTGATCTCCATAAATATTAATTATATTTAATCATGCCTGTCTGAAAATTAAGTGTGATTAGGCTACTTACTGGGACGTTAATTACAGAACTCTGCATGAATATAACTATGTTGCCCAACAAAGTATAGGGTTACAAAGAATAGTGAACTGTCTTGATATGAGTCTGCTGGAAGTCTTATAAAACACAGACTAAATGGTCAAATGACCACTCAAAAAATCATAGGTAATTATACACATTCATTTTTTACAGTCCTTAAGTTGCTGCATATTATTACAGAAAAAAACACATACAAACACAATCAATTTTAAAGCTTTTGTGACTTAAATTATAAGTAGATATGAAATTCATCAAACATATTGTTCTTTTGCCTTCTCTGAATGAAGGTGATTCCTGTAGGTCTTTATAATAAATATGATTTATTTTAATGTTCCTTTGAACAACAGATCTGTCAACCTATTGATCATTGACAATTTGCCATATTCATATTAGCTTGACAACACTAAGACATTTATGTCTTTGAATATGCTAATACTATTGGATGTAATAAAGATAAATGACACCCACCAAGCTTTAGAAATATTCTACAGTTTTCATTGTATGTTGTGTTATACAGTAAAATAGAGGTTTAATTAGGTTAATTAGTCTGATGTTGTATAGTGGTAGCATATAGGAATTATTTATTAAAAATAATTTCATTTGGAATTATATTGAAATATATGTAGTTTAATGGGTTAAATATGTTTTCTTACTACATGTTCATTTTTTCACGATAACTTGATATGTAATTATTTCAGATTATCTATATTACAAGGAAAGTAGTGGCATGCATGTTAGGAACAGACATTAATAACTCAAGTCTTTGATAGCTAATAACAGACAAATATGTCAGGTACTCTTTTTGTAGAATAAAAAATAACTAATGCAGCTGAAAAGCTAGTGAGAACAGTGAAGATGGAGAAACCACTTAAAGAAGTTTGGCCAGTTAGGTTGAGTGACTGTGATTAAGATTGAATGTGCTCAATTTTTTATTTTTTACATCTATACGTCCATATTTTAAAATGTATACAGTTCCTTTTTGTTTTTTAAGTTTGTAGACGTATGTCACTTTACTTCAATACAGTTGTTAGCAAATGATCTTTGAGAATCAGCTGCACAAAATGATTTACCGTGTTTAATTTTTGCTTTTTTAATGTGCAATAGGAAATATTTTATTTTAATGTCCCTTTCAATTCTGATATGTCTGAGGCCTTGAGCTAATTTGTTGTAGTACCAATGATTAATTTTTATTACAATCATCCTATTAATATCAGTCATTATTTTTCCTCATGAGTGATTTTTTTTTTTTTTATTGAGGTTCTCAAACATACAGAGTAAAGAACATTGCATATATTTCATAAAAAGTCCAATACATATGGAAACTTGTTTTAAAGCAAACATAGATGTAACATATAAGTATATCTAAAACTTCTGATTTTCTCTTTTAAGTATACCTTCAATGAAAACAAATTGGGTCACCTTTGGACCCTTGTCCACCTATTATGATAAAAAATTACATTTTATTAAACATATATGCGAATGGACAAAACAGTGAATCAGACACCAATATGGAATCTTAGAGATGGGTATGTGCACTTCCAAACTTTATATCAATCAATATTCCATAATAGGTGTCTTAAATTAAAAACATGAGGGCCGTGTGGACCAGGGGGTAGTGTGGGTTATCAGCTATATTAGTAATATAGGAATGATATAGAGGAGCTAGTGTAACGGCTATCTGTATATCACAGTGTCACTCAGAAACCTGTTCAATCTTATTCACATCCAAATGCAGACTTCGTTTGAGTGACGGAAACGCGTCGGTGGGAATGGCCTAGTGGGAGCCATGTGTGGTCTAACTCAGCATTCCAATATAGAGTTAGATATAGAGTTTGGAAGGGCACATACCCATCTCTAAGATTCTATATTGGTGTCTGTTTCACTGTTTTGTCCATTCGCATATATGTTTAATACAGTGTAATTTTTGAACCCATATATATTTGATAAATTAGTGTATAATTCTACACTTGGCTTAAATGCCAAAAATCCTCTATAGTTTCCTAATCTCCCTGTATAGTATAAGGAGAATGAATAAGGAGTGAAGGGGTTCTTATGGAGTGGGCATGAGATTGCTATAAATAAGCAGTAAGATATGACCCTGTGCATGTTTCAAGCAGTATGAGGAGCTTTATCTACAATATACATATTATCTTTACTAAAGATAAATATATTTTCATTATGGGGAGCTGTGTGTGATCTTGCACCGACTTATCAAGTTTTTAGCATCTTTAAAGAGGGTCAGGGGGCCTGTAGGTGATAATCCTCTGAGAATATCACAGGATCACTCAATTTACACATTATCTAGGGTCCTGTTGGTTTGTGTGATAGCTCATATATTAGAGTGTGTATTTTGCAATCTGTTAGTTTATGCTTTTGGAAAACAACTCAGAGGTGTCAGAGTAAAAATCCCTTTATTTCAAAACATGGGGTTCAAAAAGAACACAACGTTTCGGGGCGGTCCCCTTAATCATCACATGATTAAGGGGACCGCGCCGAAACGTTGTGTTCTTTTTGATCCCCATGTTTTGAAATAAAGGGATTTTTACTCTGACACCTCTGAGCTGTTTTCTATGATTTGATGGTGGGCTTGGCAGTGGCCCACGGATGTGTCAGTCCCCCTGGTTATAGTGCTGGTTCTCTCTGGACTTTGTAGTTTATGCTTTTGAACAACATCCTAGAAATAAAATATCCCCTTGCCCCAGTCATTAGTTACACCAAACATTACTCAATAAAACATTTATGCATAAGAGCCAGTGTAAATTAGAGCTAAATGTTTACAGCTCAAAAACAATGTACAGAAAAGACATCCTTGTATGCAAACCGCATAAGTTCCTGTCCCATATATATATATATATATATATATATATATATACATGTAATCACAAAGAAAAGGTAGGAAAAAAGGGAAAGAGAAATAGAACTTCGCTTTAGGTCCCAGCAAGTAATAGAATATACCGAGCGGGTATTACTCTACAGTGTGTTATGAGTCATGTTTATATTCTAGGTACAATCCAATTCAATATATTTAACTTGATAGTACCGCAGATAGTTAAAACTTAACCTGTGTTAATCATAAACACATCTATTTGGATAATGATCAACTAAACTATCAGTGAATCTGTGAGTTTAATAACGCAGTGTGTAACACATCCACTGCTTAGATAAGATCTGGACATATTTGAGACTAGTTGCTATTAAGTGCGAGTATTTGCCGTTATGGGCTTTAAGCCTATTATAAATATCTGCTCTCTCCTAAAACTCTTGATTTATTAAGACCAGGTAGTTAACTATTAGTTAAGGTTAATGTGATCGTGCCGCGACGGACGCTGGCAGCACAATACTAGGTACAAATTAATAAATGGAATTAGAGAAGGAGTTAAAAAAGGGCAATATTTAGATAAATGTAACCTGATGATGAGCTTGAGGAGAATTGGGAAATTGCACAGATTAGTGCAGCACAGTAAAGATCTACTAGACAGAGGAAGTGGATGGTTGTAGTGGCCCACAAATCACACATGACCTGCACAAAAGATTTTTTTATTTGAGGCCCACTGGACATCATGTAATACGTTTATTTTTTCATATGTAACCGAAATGTGCGAAGGTTTTTTTTTGTACAGAGAAGATGAGAAGGAATTATTTAAATATAAATGTTTTGGATTCAAAGTAAAGAGGGCAGGCAATAACTATTTTCAATGTCAGTACAAGGTTCCTCTTTAAATTCCCTGATAGTTCATTTTTCTATTTATATAGATAATTTAATTTTGAATACAATTTGGCCACCAGTTTGTATGTTTACGAAACTGTCAATAACCACATGAAAATTATTGTACAGCTTCACATGAGCGATTAAAATTATCTGTTCATACATTTCTTAAAGGGACATGAAACCCAAATTTTTTCTTTCATGGTTTAGAAAGAGCATGCATTTTTAAACAACTTTCTAATTTACTTCTATTGTCTATTTTGCTTCATTCTCTTGATATCCTTTGCTGAAAATCATATCTAGATAGGCTTAGCAGCTGCTGATTGGTGGCTGCACATATATGCTGCTTATGATTGGCTCACCCATGTGCTATTTCTTCAGCAAAGAATATCTAAAGAATGAAGCAAATTAAATAATAAAACTAAATTGGAAAGTTGTTTAAAATTGCATTCTCTACCTGAATCATGAAAGAAAAAATTTGGGTTTAGTGTCCCTTTGAGTTCAGATCGTTATTGGGTTTGCCTTGATCATATTTTTGACATTGAGATGACCAAGGTTAAAGTGGTTGTTGTGTTTAGCAATAAGGTATAAGTGTGTAAGTACAGTATATAAGTAAATGTTTTGAATGAATACTAAATAAATATCTATTTTTACCTGTTTTTTATTGAATGAAGAGTTTTACTTTGAACAGTGTATGAAATAGATTCATGATTTACTTCTGCTGGACGAAAAACTATATAGCCACACAACACAGTCATTAAAGGGAATAATATTGTAGGTATAAGGTAACCTAATAAATCTGTTTCTCATTTAAACACAGTAAAAATAGTAATAATTTACACAAGTGTTATACCTTATACTTGTACAGATAATACTAATTAAGAAATGTTTTTAGCCCTAGATAATAAAGTGTATATTTCACTATTTCTTTATCAACTTTGAACAATGATGGATTTCATATAGTAAATGGTATTAGAAGGATATGAAGCCCACAGTTTTTCTTTCATGATTCAGATAGTGCATGTAATTTTAAACAACCTTCCATTTTACTTCTTTGTTCTCTTTGCTATTCTTTGTTGAAAAGAATACCTAGGTAGGCTCAGGAGCAGCAACACACTATTGAAAGCTGGCTGCTGATTGGTGGATGTGCATATATGCCTCTTGTCATTGACTTAGCTGATGTGTTCATCTAGCTCCCAGTCGTTCATGTCTGCTTCTTTAACAAAGAATACAAATAGAACAAAGCAAATTTGGTAATATATAAGTAAATTGAAAAGTTGATTACAATTGTATGCTCTATCTGAATTTATGAAAGAAAAACTTGGGTTTCATCTCCCTTTAAGAAAACAGTTCATGATAAATCATAATGAAGTTGACTTTTAATTAGGGTTGCACCGATACCGATACTAGTATCGGTATCGGTGCCGATACCAAGTATTTGCATGAGTACTTGTACTCCTGCAAAAGCACTGATACTTAAACCGATACCTCCAATTCCTACCCATATTCCTGTTCTGCCAATACAATTTGCTGTTATTTGTATTATTGTACGTCAGAGCAGTGCTCCAAAAGCTGCTACTATACAGCTGGAAGCCTACCTGGGAGAGACCACTGTACCTCATTCAGACAAACCCCTGAAGTATTGGGCAGTTAATAAACTGAGATTTAATGGCCCAAAAAATATCTTTCTGACCCATGAAGTAGTGTGAAAAGTGAAAGACTGTTCAGCTTAGCGTCAAACGTCCTTACTGATAGCAGAAACAGACTTATAGCTGAACATGCAGAGATGCTTCTGTTCCTTAATAGGAACGTGCCACTAACTTTTGAAAAATTATTCTAATTTCTAGATTGCATGTTATACTGCTAGTTCTCATATTGCGCAATTATGCTCAAAACATACTGTACTCTGAGGAACATCCTTAGCCAGGGCTGGACTGGGAATAAAAAGCAGCCCTAGGAAAATATGAAGACCAGCCCTATTTTCTGTTGAGTCAGTAGAATGCAAATGACCCATTTTTCTAAAAAGGGATTACTGGGATACTCCTTCCCCTTTATTATTTTCAGAATTAAATTATATTACTTTGTATTAAGTACAAATGTCAGATTAATGAGTTATATAGGCACCCTACAACCCAATTGCATCCAGTAATCACCCCTTTAAATTGTAGCTTTCCAGCCCCAGCTGCTGCAGCTATTATTTATTGTAGTTATTAATATATGTTATTGTAATATATTTATTTATAAACATGTTCTGTGAACTTTGTGACAACAAGCACATAAAACTGTTTTATTATTTCAAAATGTCTTGAGATACAGTTCATAATTCTAAAGAAGTGATCTTAAATCAATAGTCTGTATTGTGCTTGGTAAACTGTCATGACATTAAAAAAAGTATCGGTAATTGGTATCGGTGAGTATTTGAAAAAAGTATCGGTACTTGTACTCAGTCTTAAAAAATACTTTCCATCTTTCACCCTATTTTCACTGATGTGTTCTAATATACAGGTCAGTGATTGTACACACTTTCATAGCCTCAATGTAGTGCTGAATTTATTCTATGCAATGCAAACATTTCAACCCTAACCTAGGGTGGATAGTTAATTTAACACAGGAGGATGTATGATGACATCATCAACTATATCATCAACCAAAAAAAATCTAGTTTATCGCTCCTCATATTTAAAGCACCATGTCCTATCTGTACAACTGACAGTTTTTTTTTCTAAAAAGAAAAAAAACCCAATAATTACAACTATCTTAAAATACCCCACAGTACCCAACAAATACACTAGTCAAAACATAAGACTTATCTCAAAGAAGGCTGCTCATCACAAATACAATTTCATACAGTATTTATTTACAAAAAAAATGGTGTTAGAATATTTTCTGTTCTGTCCCCTGGGAATAAAGTGTATCCGGAATGTTTAATCTATATCACTTCCATATACAATAGGGTGGTCTTTTCTACCCTTTCTAAAGCCATAAAACGAAACGTATTGCCTCGGTGGCCTTTTTCACATAGGGTTTAGCTTTTCCAGTTGATGATGTATGTAATGTCAATGCACACCCTTTTGTGGTGACTGGTTATTCAAATTGTGGCAAGGGTTAATGTTTGAGCTGCACATTCTGTATGAGCTTGAAAAAAAGGGACAGACACCCCAAAATATTGCAGTAATATGTTTTGTCATGAGTTTATGATTAGCAAAACTGCTTCTTTAAATCTCCTGAAAGTTGCATAACTACTAAACTGTATATATTTGCTACGGTGGCCATACTTTTGCACACTGATACTAATTTTATACTACTTTCAAATGAGAAGAGTTTGCTTATTGGCGTGCACATATAGAAAATAGAAAAGGTTATTCCAATAGTGAGTGTAATAAAATGAGAAGGGAACTGAAAGAATATATGAGCAGGGAAAGGGAAATAGAGATAAATGCAAGGAGAAATAAGTATAATGAAGGGCTGCCAGAAATAATTAATAGATCAACATTGCTGAATGAAGACAGATCAAGGAGAAGCAATCTCAGCCGTCAAGCTCTGAAGCAAATGTGCAAGTTGAACTTTCGGCTCATACATTTCATGTGTTTCATTATTATTTTCATAAATATTTAATTTTACAATGGCCATATACAAGTTGCATTTTTTATCAATAATTCCTATGCAGCAAATTAAAATATGTCCTGTCATCTTTTTTCCCCTGATTTTTTTATTAAATGTATTTAATCCCCTGAAGTATGTAAATGACAGTAAAGACAGTTATTTTTATCCATGCTGCTGAGCACAGCAATGTTGTTATTTATGCCAAGGTTGCTTATAATATATTTGCATAAATATTTCCAGAAATCTTTAATGATAAAATTCCTTGATATGAGGTTTCCTGGAAACTAAAATGATGATCTTATTTAAGAAAGGTTTCACTGTGTGATAAACTATCAAATTCAAAATAATTCCAGTCAATTATAAAATTTGTATTTTTTTATTTTGACTTTTCATGTGACTTTTTTGAGAGAGGGTTGTCATCTCACACAGTTCACATTTGAACAAACACAACCTTTTTTTTTTTGTTTTGTTAAAATATTGAAATAGTGGTGAAATCAAAATGATAAATTATGTTCCTAAATAAAATATAGTCATTAGAATATTCATTCATGATCACTATCATGTTTGTACGTCACAAAACTGTAAATTTAAAGTGAAGGGAAACTTTGATGAATGAAAGCTCGTTTTTTAAAAATACTATTAAAAACAGGGGCACTTTCATTCATCAAAGTTTAGAAAACAGCCGTTTTGTTTAAAAACTTACCTTTGTCTTTTTCACAGCCAGTGCAGCTTCCCCCAACCAGAGATCCTCTCTTCACACGTCATCAATGACTAATCTGGCTTCCTCCAATCATGGCTTTCCCCCCTGGGTAGTCATTGCCTGAGGTCATGCCGTGATTGGAGGAAGCTGGATTAGTCATTGATAACGTGTAAAGAGAGGATCTCCGGGTGGGGGAAGCTGCTCTTAATTTAAAACTTACCTTTGGGTTTTTTCACAGTCAAACGGCTGCTTTGTAAACTTTGATGAAAGAAAGTGCCCCTGTTTTTAATAGTATTTTTTAAAAAAGGGCTTTCATTCATCAAAGTTTACCTTCACTTTAAATTCAACACAAAAAATATAGTAAAGGGTTAAATGTGCACGTATCATGATTTGAAAACTCAAAACTGCAATCAGACTTACAAAGCAGTAATAAACAATATTTTTTTTATTTTTTGTATGTCATGCTCATTTTTCATTGGTTGATTTTTTTTAAATGTATTACTATTATTATTGTTCTTATTTTTTTATATGTTTTTGAACAATTTCAGACAGGTACTTCTTATTGGATTGGATGTCCATCTGTGCCTTAAATCTCTGTGTTAAATTGACTTTAAGAACTATCGATAAAAACCTTCAGTGCTTCTTATCTTGCATATTTTATTTTCCTATGTGCTTTAGGCAGTTGAATTTAAAGGATTTTAATATATTGTATACTTATGCAGTTTCATTACAATTTTTTCACCATGATTTAAATGACAGTAAAGTTCAAATTAAACATTCATAATTTAGAGCATGCAATTTTCCAATTATTAAATTTGCTTTGTTCTCTTAGTATTTTTTGTTGAGTACATTTACTGTAGGAAGGCTAAAAGGAGCTTATGAGTGGGCATGTGTCTCTAGCATTCTATGATAACAGTTTTTGCAGCTATGTATAGCATTGTAGTAGTATTGTTGCAGACACTGTTGTCTAAAGACCCGTGTATGCGCCTAATCTCGTTTAGGATTAATCTAACCTTATTAAAGTATGCCAAGTGCAATAAACAAAATTGATAGTAGGAGTAAATTGAAAAGTTGTTTAAAATTTCATGCTCTATCCCAGTTTAGTTTTGACTTTACTGTCCCATTAAGAACATAGCCATACAAGCAATACTGGAAAAAAAATACTATGATACGTTTAGATGCCTGTGGTATTTTTTTCCAGATGGACAAAAAGATTACATCATCCGAAATCTTACTAAACTGTTGGATTTTAATTTTGCACAAAATAACGTTCAGGTGTTCTATGCTGTTGTTAATGGACTCATCTACCAGATGTAAAGAGTCAAAATGCCCTTTACAAACTACTATTACCAAATGTGAACATTTTTAAAATATTTAAGAGAAATTTGATGAGTCTAATAAATATGCATATAAAATATATTAAATACTGAAAAATTATAAATTAAATAATTCATAATTCTAAAAAACATTCTGAAAAAAAATGATGTAACATAAACATATGTGTCTGATAGAGGTGTAAATTAAATAGTTTATAAAATATTTTAAATTATATTTGCCAGTCTTTTGCAACTCAATCAAAGGTGAAGGTAGCAAGTGAAAAACAAATTATGTATTGACTTTTAAACATTTAAATGATTGTTTTAACTACCTTATTAGAGAGAGAATTTTAGAATTTCCCTTTGGATATTGTGCAGGGGAAATGCATGATCAATAAAAGGGACATGAAACACATTTTTTTCCTCATGATTTAGAGAGGACATACAATTGTAAACAACTTTCCAATTTACTTCTATTATCTAATTTGTTTAGTTCTCTTGTTATTCTTTGTTGAAAAAAATACCTAGGTAGACTCAGGAACTGCTGATTTGTGGCTGCACATACTGTATGTACCTCTTTTTATTGGTTTACCATGTGCATTGTTGTTTTTTCAACAAGGATACCAATAGAACGAAGAAAATTAGATATAAGTAGATTGGAAAGTTGTATAAAAAAAAAGTTGTATGCTCCTATAATAGTGAAAGAAAATGTTCGGGTTTTATGGGCTTTTAAAGGAATCAGGATAATTCAACAATACAAATATTGAACAATTAGCTAGTGAAACTTTGTGAGCAAATCCATTTAATTAGCTTTACATTTGTATTACATTTGTTTTGAAAAGAATATTTTATTACTGAGAATGAGAAGAGATATTACGTTTGAACATTTTTTACTGTCTCCACAGATATTGATGAGTGCGCTGAAGGACGCCATTACTGCCGGGAAAACACTGTGTGCGTGAACACTCCGGGGTCTTTCATGTGCATCTGCCAAACAGGCTATTTGAAAATTGATGATTACTCTTGCACAGGTATGGGCACAGTCATGAAAATAATTTATATTAAGATAAAATCAAAATATAATATCATTGCAGTTTGTTTTCTGTTATAAATAAAAACAACCTTGTTAATAAGATCAGTTCTGTATAATTTGTTTCGAAGTAATTGATATGTTGCTCTTTAAAGAAAACAAACACATATATACTGAAACTATTACCTCACACCTTTAGCTGGGTTTTTATATAAAGCTAGAAGGTCTATTCTGTATTGCAACAGACCATAAAAGGTACAATACGTATCTTATACTATCCATCACATGGTTTTAAACTGTACCTTTCTTCTTCCCATTGTGCTCTGGTCACATCAATAGGAAGATGGGATGTCTTACTTAAAGGGACAGTCTACTTGAATTTGTTAATTATTTAAAAAGATAATTACTTTACTACCCATACCCCAGCTTTGCACAACCAACATTGTTATATTAATATACTTTATAACCTCTAAATTTCTGCCTGTTTATAAGCCTCTGCAGGCTGCCTCTTATATCAGTGTGTTTTATCAGCTTTTCACAGCAAGACACTGCATGCTCAATCCTGTGAAGTTATTTATGAAGCAGCACTATTTGGCTAAAATGCAAGTTTGTAGAAAGCAATGCGATAAGAGGGCAGTCTGTAGTGTCTTAGATGCAAGGTAATTACAAAGATAAAAGGTATAATAATATAACAGTGTTAGTTTTGCAAAAAAAAAAAAAGGGGTTATCTATCTTTTTTAAACAATACACATTTCTGGGTAGACTGTGTTTTTAAGTATTTAAATAGAAGGAAAGCACATACAAGGCCCAATGAAGCCTTGTTTTTTCTACCCATTAATTTGTTATTAATCATCCATTTTACCTGCTGTACTGAAATTTTTACAAATAGCTGATTTTGCATATGGTACCCCTACCTATACTGAAAGTTTCTAAACTTATAGACAATCTGAATAAAGTTAGAAAGTTGGTGTTAGGATGTAAGTAATTGGGCTTTGATACACAGACAGAGATAATATAAAGAAGCATGTGTGTATACAGAAAGTGATAAAATAAGGAGATTTTATTTCCCTGCAAGCTCAACCCATTTTAATAGGTTATGGGTTTAAAGAGCAAATTAAGATATTTCATAATACAAATAAACTTAAAAAAAAACATGTTTTTCATATATTTTTTACTCTGCAGCAAGTATAACAATTCATTGGAAACATATTAAGGGAGACACATTTTACAGTACACTGTCCCTTTAACTAGGTAGGTGAAAAATGCATTATTCAGAAATTCGTTCGTCAAATTAATTCCAAATATGGCTGTGGGTAGCAGCATTTGGCAATTTTTTTAGAAGTGTTAAATTGCAACACACAAAGATCTGGATTTCCATTTATGTGTTATACTTTAACACCAATATATCGGGCACTGAAAAACGCGGCCGTATTTAAAAAAATTTTGACAAACTAATATTCAAAACCAATTTTGCACATCCCTAACATTACCATTTTGTAGCCATATAATAGTAAAGCAAAAGCTCAAAATGGAAGAATAAATCGTATCTGATAGTCATGTACATCTGTTCATTCTAAAGAATAATGACACCGACATCCACAATAATTAATCAATGGAATAGCCACAAATTTAAACACTAAAATTGAGTAGATTTCAGCACTACAGTACGTATGTATTGTGGAATTATATGTTTATAACGTGTTATTTTTATGATTTCAAGCCCTATTTTTATGTGTATACAGATTTATAAAGTGAACGGAAATAAAAATTATTACATTGTAATGAAGACAAGATGCTAGTTTGTTTGTTTATGGTCTGGTTATAATAAACTGTCTTAAATGAATAGTCAAAATTAAACTTTTGTGATTCAGAAAGAGCATGCAATTTTGAGCAACTTTCTAATTTACTCCTATTATTATTTTTTCTTCATTCTCTTAGTATCTTTATTTGAATAGAAGCTTATGAGCCGGCCCATTTAGACACCAATCAGAAAGTGATACCCAGGTTCTGAACCAAAAATGGCCCGGCTCCTATGCTTACATTCTTGCTTTTTCAAATAAAGATACCAAGAGAATGAAGAAAAATGTATAATACAAGTAAATTAGAAAGTTGCTTATCCCCTTGAGTGCTAACGATGGCTAAGAGCTGTCGCTAGCACTCAATTACCTTTTTAGCAATCTGGGGGCTCCTACCGACTCCCACCCGGGGCTTCTTGTTACGTGCGGTGACGTCACACGCAATGACCTGATGACGTCACTGCGCAACTTTATTTAAAATTTACAATAGAAAATATATGGAAATGGGGCATGCTGTTTAGAAGCCTGTATCTCAGGCATCTAAGTAGCTACAGACCCCCAAGACCCACAGTTGTAAAGGTAATCGCCTAACCTTTCCAACGGTATAAGTCTTGGGGATCTGGGGGGGGAGAGTAAAAAAATTAAATCCAGCTTAGCACTCAAATAAATTGCATGCTCTATCTGAATCATGATAGTTTAATTTTGACTAGATTATTCCTTTAAATCAAAATAAAGAGAAACATGTTTGATGGAATAGGTCTTTACATTTTTGTGAAAATTAAACAAATTTAAATTAACGGGACATTAAAGTCAAAATGGAGCCTTTATGATTCAGATAGATCATGCAATTTTTTTACAATCTGCCATTCACTTCTGTTATCTAATTGGTTTTGTTCTCTTGGCATTCTTTGTTGTAAAGCATAACTAGGTAGGCTCAGGAGCAGCAGTGTGCAACTGGGAGCTAGCTGTTGATTGCTGCCTGGATATATACCTCTTGTAATTGGCATACCCTAAGTATTCAGCTAGCTCCTAGTAGTGTGTTGCTGCTCGTTCAAAAAAGAATACCAAGATAATTAAAGGGACATTAAATCCAATTGTTTTCTTTCATGATTCAGATAGAGAATACAATCTTAAACAACTTTCTAATTTACAGTACTTCTATTATCTAATTTGTTTCATTCTCTTGATATTCTTTCCTGAAAAGCATATCTAGATAGGCTCAGTAGCTTCTGATTGGTGGCTGCACATAGATGCCTCATGTGATTGGCTCACCCATGTGCATTGCTATTTCTTTAACTAAGGATATCTAAAGAATGAAGCAAATTAGATAATAGAAGTAAATTGGAATGTTGTTTAAAATTGTATTCTCTGTCTGAATAATGAAAGAAAATGTTTGGGTTTAATGTCCCTTTAAGTAAATTTTATAATAGAAGTAAATTGGATAGTTGTTTAAAATTATATGCTCTATCTGAGTCATGAAAAAAAATTTTTATTTTTTTTTTGGAGGGGGGGTAGATTCACATGCTATGAGAAGACTGATTTAGCTAATATGTGAGCATTATGCACCAGGTAACAAACATTAACGCATGTTGTTTTCCTAATATCCTTTTCATGTATAATTTATTGTGGCTTTTCATATCTTATAAAGTATTCTTACAATTTATGGTTGTAATAATTGATCATCTAAAAGAAACTCACCCAGGTACAGACAAGTATATTTTCTTTAAACCCTAGTATGCAGTGCTTACCATTGGACAAGTGTTCCAACGTAAATTAGATCCTTATAAAATGTTGAGCAAAAGTATTTCCATAAATGGAATGAACTATCTGCCAAAGATCAGATGTTGCTTGATACATTTCATCTCACGAGTCATGAGAGATACAGGAAGATAATTACTGAAAGGCAATTAAAAATAAAAGTAACAGATAACTTTAAAGATGATTACTTTGATCAGAAAAGACTCTTTATGCATTTGTGGCATAATGATGAGTATGACAAAAATTGCAATACATATCCAGTGCTATCATTTTGTAATATGTGTTTTATCTATGAAGAGTTTGTATATTATTGTAAAAATTGATATTAAAATTAATGTATACATATAGCAGTTCAATACTACATCTATAATTTATTATAGTTTGGACATTTTGTGTTAAATCTTGTTTTTTAAATGCTGAACAGATGGTGGCTGAACAGATTTAAAATGTTACTATATAGATTGGGCAGTCAATATAACCTATGGACTCAGAACTTTTTTGGAGCTATGAAGTTGTCAATAAAATAGATATAAAACCCAAAGTTGAGAGTTGTGCATAATTGAATTCCAAAAAAGATTGTTGCTATCAAGAAATGTGGATATTAGTATTTATCATTTACCTGTTAAACATGCAAAAAAAGTCCTACACCTTAAGTGGAGGGCAAAAACATTAGCAGTATTGTGCATTGATATCTCTTCTCTTTTTGAGAGGTGTTCCTATCGCTTGAGCGTTAGCCCAGTGCATGCTAACATCTGCATGTTGGATAGCTTGAGTGCACCTAAATCCCTCACATAATAAACTTCTACGAGAGGAGTGCAGTAAGATTCATGTTGGATATCACTTGAGTGCTAATTGTACAGCACGCCAAAACATTTTCAGCCACATTAAAGGGACATTAAACCTACATTTTTTCTTTCATGATTCAGATAGAGTATACCATTTTAAACAACTTTCTAATTTACTTCTATTATCTAATTTGCTTCATTCTCTTGATATTCTTTCCTGAAAAGCATATCTAGATAGGCTCAGTAGCTTCTGATTGGTGGTTGCACATAGATGCCTCATGTGATTGGCTCACCAATGTGCATTGCTATTTCTTTAACAAAGGATATCTAAAGATTGCAGCAAATTATATAATAGAAGTAAATTGGAATGTTGTTTAAAATTGTATTCTCTATCTGAATCATTAAAGAGAAAATTTGGGTTTAATGGCCCTTTAAGATGCTTTGGTTAAAATGATTAACCATCCAATTGTAACACCATATTGTGCACTATTTTTTACACAAGGTTGCATAAACAATAGCACACCCTACACTATCAATTGCTCTATACTTGTAATATAGCCCTGAATGAGGGTCTTAGGGGTGGGCTTAGTTAAGGGATCATTTTAGGTGTGGGAGTTTTGTGGTAATGGCTGATTAGCAGTTTAGGGCTTTTAGCATAGGGGCTTCTTTTTGTGTTGGAGGTTCTGGCTATTTAGGGATTAATAGCAGAGGGGGACTGTGTTGATTTTGGCAGTTTAGGTGTTAATATTGGAGTGGGCTTTAGCGTTGCAGGTGGCTATGATTAAGGGATTAATAGCGGACGGGAGGTTAGCATAGGCTTTTTCTGTTGAACTTTTGGTGCTTTAGGAGTTAATTGGAGAGGATTATTTGTGGGTCTTTATGGCTGTTTAGGGGTTCGAAGTGGAGGGAGATTTAAGATGGGGAGTTTTAGCAGTTTAGGGTTATATGTGTTAGAGGGTTAACCAGTTTAGGTATTTATTACTAAGGGTTAGGTAGGCTTTACTGATGGTGTAACCATCTGTGGTAACAGTTTACACTAACTTTTACAAAGCAATATTAATAACTGATTAACATGTGCATTGGGCATGTAGCTCTTAACCTTTAATATTAAAGTAGTTCTTGTCATTAGAAGTATGGAATACGCTCATTTCCCCCCCCCCCCCCCCCCCCAATACACAAAACATGTAAGTTTACATTTTTTAACCAATGACTTGTAAATAACTAAACAAGCAATCTACCCATACCTATACTATCTATCTATCTATCTATCTATCTATCTATATCTGTCTGTCTATCTATCCATACCAATACTATCTATCTATCTATCTATCTATATCTGTCTATATATCTATTTATCTATCCATACCAATACTATCCATCTATCTATCTATCTATCTATATCTGTCTATATATCGATCTATCCATACCAATACTATCCATCTATCTATATATGTATATATCTATCTATCCATTTTAAAGATAAATATTAAATACATATTAAGCTAAATGTTAATAAATAATATTAAACTGCTGACCCCAAAAAATAATTTTCTTTGTCTAATATCACGACAGGTTGTCATAAGAGGTGTCCTTATAAGAGACAAATATGTAAACAAGAGTCCTTCCTTGTAACTCAACAGCTATTAAACAGAATTTATTTAAATTTCTAATGATTATCAAGTCAAAATAAATAAAAGTGTTAATCAAAAATTGTTCTGACAATCAATTGAAAACATGTTCTAATTGAACATTCACCTAAATTTAAAGGGACATAACAGTGCAATGTAGAATGCACGTATGCGCCAGAACATTTTATATTTGCTCTACTACATGATTCTATGTGTTTAACCCCCACAAATGGGTTACATATATTGTTAAAGTCCACTTTAGCCCCACAATGCACATTTGCTGGACACTGCAAGTGATTAGCTGCTTCACGCATATACTGTCAATGAGTAGAAGTACATTGTCGCTACAAAGCAGACATAAATTATGTGTTTAGCCCATTTATGAGGATGAAAATGATGCCACTCCACAGTGCAAAAATAAAATACTTAACTGCATTAGAGCATTGGATTTTCACACCTTTGTTTCCCTTTAATATCTGGCTTATGCATTGAAAAAAACACAAGACGATATTTCATTGTGCAGAGTAACGGAAAAAGAATAGAAATATTAAGAATTTTAAGAAATGTATCTAGTTAATGTTATATAGGCTTAGATGTCGCATTCCTTTGCTTTCTGCAGTTTTCACTAGGCATCAATAATTTTTTTACAGTCTCTCAGAGTATACAACAAATTAGAAAACACATAAGGTACAAAATAAATAATTCACACGGTATACATGTAATAAAATAAAGCGCAGCATTCACGAGAAAACACAGTGGGTTTAGTTATTTTAGTATTCATGTCTTTTAAATAATTCTGACAAATAATTATTGTGGTGAGAACTTCCAATTTAACACATTAGTTAAAAAGGCTTTCATGAAGTTACAGAAAATATTGAGATTTACACTTGCATGAAAGGAGCAGAATACAATTATTAGTACTTTATAAGGAAATGGCCCCCATCTATATATCATATCAGAAGAATAATGAAGTGGTAGACAGTGCTCTGGATTCATTAAAGTATAGAAACTTCTCACTGAATTCAGTAAGAAAAAGGTTCTGGGACGGGAATTTCATGTGAGCTACATTTCTTTGAAAGTATTGATTTTCTAGAAATCAAAAAACAGCAATAATAATTGGGGTGCACTCACATATAATAATTGACTAACGGTAATGTGCTGGCAGTCATGGGAAACTTCTAAGTAAGAACGAAAGAGTAGATCCTGCAGGGATATCATTATGTAAAAGTATAGATCAAAAGGTGCAGAGAAGGCGCTCTGTGTGAAGGGAGAGTAGTAATCAAAGTGCTAAAAAAAGCACTATACCATATGAAAAAAGATGACGAATTCCAGGCAGCAAAGTAAAAAAGTAAAGAACAACTTTATTCCATAACGTTTAAAAAAGGACAAAACCAGGATGTCCTGTACAGAGCCAGCAAAACAAATGTTGGTTGAAACAGAAGAGGGGATGCTTCAAATGTCGACGTCCCGTATGCAAAACGTGTGGTTTCATACGTGAGGGCGATAAATTTGTATCTAGTATAACTAAAGAGGAATATGACATCAGATTTTTTATTAATTGTGCTACAACACATGTCGTCTATCTTCTCACCTGTGATCTCTGTAAAATTCAATATACAGGGAAAACCAAAAGATCCTTAAAAGATAGGTTTTTGCAACATCTTAGGTCTGTAGAGGATGAAGATAGCGACACACCAGTATCAAGACATCTCAAAACAAAACACAATTCAGATGTTTCTTCTCTTAAGATACAGGCTATTGATCATATCACAAAATGGAAGAGAGGAGGTAATAGGGAAACATTGCTGAACAAAAAAGAGATTTTTTGGATGTTTAGATTACAAACCAGTGAACCAGATGGACTAAACATCAGACGTGATCTGGATGTGTTTACTTGAGTTTATAACATCAGCATAGGCCTTTTGAGATTAGCATTTACCTAATAATGTTAAAAAAAAATTTTTTTATATATCATAAATTGATTAGTTATTTAAAGCTGCATCTATATATTGCTTCAACCGGTATTCATACTGCTTTATATACAGCAATGGGGTTATGATTTGTGCACTTTTATGTCTTATTTGTAATATTACATATGTGGAAATCCTATGACTTTATCAAGATGTATATATTATCTTTATTGAGATAGTGATATTATTCATATGTAAATTTCCATAGGATTTATTCATGGTTAATGTATATACTTAGGAAATGTTTTGATGTTGTGAATTGTGTTTGCTCATATTGTGTATATAGGTATCCAATCAGGTATTTTATTACTGTGATGTAATGATCTAGCTCAGCCTTAAATGGGCGTATGAGCTGATCCCCAGGTAAGCAGTGATCAAGTGCACCTGGTGCACGAAACATGTCTGCATGGGGATCTGCTCACTTGCCTGGTTGGTAGAGCTTTTGCTGGCTCTGTACAGGACATCCTGGTTTTGTCCTTTTTTAAACGTTATGGAATAAAGTTGTTCTTTACTTTTTTACTTTGCTGCCTGGAATTCGTCATCTTTTTTCATATGGTATAGTGCTTTGTTTAGCACTTTGATTACTACTCTCCCTTCACACAGAGCGCCTTCTCTGCACCTTTTGATCTATTTCTGTTTTTGGCGTGTGTGGCTGACACGCCTGAAGAGGCTGCCTACCTGATTGGATTGCTGTACACAGGGGTGTGTCCCCCTCCCACTCTCCATTGTGCCGGGCTCCGTTCACTCCACAGGACTGCGGGAGGAGCGCAGACTACACAGTGATACACTCGTGTTTGGATTATGTAAAAGTATGGCTGCACACTTAATGTAAATTATTGTATTGTATTAGAAAAATTAAAGTCCAATGTATGAAACATACACAGTCATCTAAAAGCTTTAGACTGTTAAATAAACAGTGTGACAAAACTAGGCCAGCATTGCAAATGTTTAAAGGCCACAACATGTCCTCAAAAAATGTAGTGCATAATAAAAGTCCTTACTGCCACCAATATAACATGATATACAACTGCAGGTTTTCCCAAAAGTTCAGGCACTTAGTGTAAAAGTACACTCTGAAAAAATACAGAGGTAGTGTCACAAAAAGGTCAAAGCTTACATGTTGCTATAATGTGTAAGAGGAGTGACACTCAGGACTCACTATATTCAAATAAAAGAATTGTGGTGGTATTTTTTTTAAACTGGTTCTCTTTTTCCAGGAGTACAGTTGTATGATGTGTTAACATTCTCACTGCACAGGTGTCTATGACAAATAAGTAGTATTACTACCATCACAATTTTCACTCAGCAATTAGCAATTGTATCACTCAGCACTCAATATTTGACAAATTGGATTATGATGGTGTCTGAAGATTGTTTCAAACTAATGTCCAAGTCAGCTGCGGGAAACCCAAAGTCTGTAGAACACACACGGATTTACCAAAGAGAGTAGCTACATAAAGTTTTAATGGCTGGCCTAAGGGTTTAAATGAAGCATCTCCTAGTGAACCGTTCTATACAGAGGCCTAATTAGATGCTTAGATACAAGATTACTTGATTCCCGAACGGGCTACATCCAAGCCCCTTAGTGACTTAACTACACTGTGCATGTTGGTTTCTCTTCTGTTGAGATCTCTGCTTGGTTCTTAAAAACTGAGGGACAGCAATACATTATTCCCAGTAGAGTTAACACCTGTATTTGCTGACTGTTTCAAGAACATAGCAAAATCCAAGTACTAGATGTTTTTTCTAGTGGTCTAAAAGATTGTTTTCCATTTTCTGCCACTTGTCTTTGCATCAAAGAGAGCTCACACTTAGGGAACAATGTTAAAAGCATCATAATAATGGTAATATTTTAAAAAGGGATCCGTCTTGCGATTGATATTGGCTGGGAAATGTTATAAAGGGTTGAAATCTGTGTTTGAAGGCAATCTCACCAAGAGGAATTTTACTATACATCTCTGTCAGAAGTGATGCTTCTATGACACTGGTGGTATTTTAATAGCAGCATTGTCACCTGCCTTTAAGGTGTAATCTAAATGATCCCTTTACACTGTATTGAATGACAATACACTAACACTGCATTACGTATATGTATTATATTGTATATGTATTATATTGTAAAATGTTATATTATATATGTGTTCAGGATATATATCTCCCAGAAAACAGTAGCCATGGCTATTTCACTTTACCAAAGAGCATTTTTTAACTTTGTCCTGTGTAAAGCTGTTTTGGGGAATTTACTTTTTTCTTTTAATTCTATTTTTATAGAACTGTGTAAAACATATTATTTTGGATTTTTTTATATACAGGGAGTGCAGAATTATTAGGCAAATGAGTATTTTGACCACATCATCCTCTTTATGCATGTTGTCTTATTCCAAGCTGTATAGGCTCGAAAGCCTACTACCAATTAAGCATATTAGGTGATGTGCATCTCTGTAATGAGAAGGGGTGTGGTCTAATGACATCAACACCCTATATCAGGTGTGCATAATTATTAGGCAACTTCCTTTCCTTTGGCAAAATGGGTCAAAAGAAGGACTTGACAGGCTAAGAAAAGTAAAAAATAGTGAGATATCTTGCAGAGGGATGCAGCACTCTTAAAATTGCAAAGCTTCTGAAGCGTGATCATCGAACAATCAAGCGTTTCATTCAAAATAGTCAACAGGGTCACAAGAAGTGTGTGGAAAAACCAAGGCGCAAAATAACTGCCCATGAACTGAGAAAAGTCAAGCGTGCAGCTGCCAAGATGCCACTTGCCACCAGTTTGGCCATATTTCAGAGCTGCAACATCACTGGAGTGCCCAAAAGCACAAGGTGTGCAATACTCACAGATATGGCCAAGGTAAGAAAGGCTGAAAGACGACCACCACTGAACAAGACACACAAGCTGAAACGTCAAGACTGGGCCAAGAAATATCTCAAGACTGATTTTTCTAAGGTTTTATGGACTGATGAAATGAGAGTGAGTCTTGATGGGCCAGATGGATGGGCCCGTGGCTGGATTGGTAAAGGGCAGAGAGCTCCAGTCCGACTCAGACGCCAGCAAGGTGGAGGTGGAGTACTGGTTTGGGCTGGTATCCTCAAAGATGAGCTTGTGGGGCCTTTTCGGGTTGAGGATGGAGTCAAGCTCAACTCCCAGTCCTACTGCCAGTTTCTGGAAGACACCTTCTTCAAGCAGTGGTACAGGAAGAAGTCTGCATCCTTCAAGAAAAACATGATTTTCATGCAGGACAATGCTCCATCACACGCGTCCAAGTACTCCACAGCGTGGCTGGCAAGAAAGGGTATAAAAGAAGAAAATCTAATGACATGGCCTCCTTGTTCACCTGATCTGAACCCCATTGAGAACATGTGGTCCATCATCAAATGTGAGATTTACAAGGAGGGAAAACAGTACACCTCTCTGAACAGTGTCTGGGAGGCTGTGGTTGCTGCTGCACGCAATGTTGATGGTGAACAGATCAAAACACTGACAGAATCCATGGATGGCAGGCTTTTGAGTGTCCTTGCAAAGAAAGGTGGCTATATTGGTCACTGATTTGTTTTTGTTTTGTTTTTGAATGTCAGAAATGTATATTTGTGAATGTTGAGATGTTATATTGGTTTCACTGGTAAAAATAAATAATTGAAATGGATATATATTTGTTTTTTGTTAAGTTGCCTAATAATTATGCACAGTAATAGTCACCTGCACACACAGATATCCCCCTAAAATAGCTATAACTAAAAACAAACTAAAAACTACTTCCAAAACTATTCAGCTTTGATATTAATGAGTTTTTTGGGTTCATTGAGAACATGGTTGTTGTTCAATAATAAAATTAATCCTCAAAAATACAACTTGCCTAATAATTCTGCACTCCCTGTATATATTCTATTTTTATAGACAATATAATTTCACACAATTCGGAACTGTTTTTTACGTATAATATTGCGACTGCATTCTAACAAACATCGTATTAATATATAGCACGTATGTTACAGTGCAGTCACAATATTATTAGTAAAACATGTTCAGTGCAGTGGGAAATTATATCGGCTATAAAAATAGAATATATACCCCTTAGTGACCACAGCACTTTTCCATTTTCTTAACGTTTGGAACCAGGGCTATTTTTACATTTCTGCGGTGTTTGTGTTTAGCTGTAATTTTCTTTTTACTCATTTACTGTACCCACACATATTATATTCCGTTTTTTTCGCCATTAAATGGACTTTCTAAAGATACCATTATTTTCATCATATCTTATAATTTACTATAAAAAATATAAAATATGATTACAAATTTGAATAGAAACACACTCTTTCTAACTTTGACCCCAAAATCTGTTACACATCTACAACCACCAAAAAACACCCATGCTAAATAGTTTCTAAATGTTGTCCTGAGTTTAGAAATTTGCCAGTATATTGCAATAAGTACTAGTAGCACTTGGCTATTTCCAAACTATTATTTTTTTTTCAAAATTAGTGATAGTTACATTTTAACACTGATATCTGTCAGGAATCCCTATATAACACTTCACATGTATATATTTTTTTAAAATAAGACAACCTAGGTATTAAACGTGGGGTATTTATTCATGCAACCATTTTATCACCATTCTATGCCAAAGTTTGAAAGAAAAAAAAAAGTGGTATTTTTTTGGCAAAATAGCAATTTAAGAATACATTTACTGAGAACATTAAGGGTTACTGCCAAATAACACCCCAATATGTGTTCAGCAACATCTCCTGAGTAAAGTGATACCACCCATGTATAGGTGTGTCTGGATCTCTGGGGGGTTAAACGGCCTTAATTTTAGGGGGCACATTCCAGTTTTCCAACTTGGATTTTTTACATCTGTTATCATGCACCCATGTCCTATTTGGGACATTTCTGAAGCCGGCCAATGTAATTTACCCCCATCAAACCATATATTTTGAAAAGTAGACACTCTAGGGTATTTGAAACACTTTCCATGCACTAATTCAACCACTATTCTTTGTCACACGTTTGCGTAGTCTTTTTTTTTTTTTTTCACACACATTGTAATTTAGGCATGGATTCTCAGTTCCTGTTATGTGTAACTGACAAAAAACTCCTCAATATATGTTCAACTACATCTCCAGAGTACAGTGATATACCCCATGAATAGGGTTTTCAGGTTCTCAGGGGGCTAAAAGGCCTTATTTTTAGGGAGGGGGGCATTCTAGTTTTTCAACTTGGAATTTTCACATCTCATGACCCATGTCCTATTTGAGACATTTTTTTTTAAACCATATATTTTTGAAAAGACGACACCCTAGAGTATTTGAAAAGCTCGTATTTTAACACTTTCCATGCACTAATTCTACCACCAGTCTTTATCAAACTAGTGCACAGTCATTTATTTGTGTTATTTTTAACAAACATTGTAATTTAGGCATGGGTTCTCAGCTCCTGTTATGTGTTACTGCCAAAGAAGACCCCAATATGTGTTCAGCAGCATCTCCTGAGTACAGCGATACCACCTATGCATAGGTTTGTTGGCTTGTTTGGGAGGTGCAATGCCAAATTTCTGACATGTGTTTGTGATTTGTTTTCACATTTAACATATCTTCTTTGCCTATCTTCTTTTTGGGGGATTTTTACATACCCCAATTTATTTGTTTTGTCATGAATGTGCATTTATTTGAAAAGTTGACACCCCAATGTATTGTATATGGCATGTTTTGATGCCTTTGATGCAACTCCAAAAAAATGGAGAACGTGTATGGTGGTAATTATTCGATTTTAATTTTTACACACGCATTGCTTTTTTACTATGATTTAGGAGAGTTTGTTGTAAGTTATTGCAAGAAAACACTCCAAGTTGTTTTCTGCAAGACCTCCTGAGTTACACCCATGCCCCCATGCATAGGTTTGCCAGTATTTTGGGAATGTTCAGTTACAATTGTATGACTTGTAATTTGAGTTGAAAGTGAGAGTATTTTCTGCTGATAGGCCTATCTTTAGTTTGGGGCCTAATGCATACCCCAGTTGTATTTATTGCTATGAAAGTGTATATATTTGAAACGTTGAAACCATAAGGTATTGTATAGGGAGTGCTTTGATGCAACCGTTTTAGCCAAAAAAAAATGGAGAAATTGTATGGTGGTAATTTCTCAATTTTCATTTTTTATACACAAATTGCTTTTTGACTATGATTTAGGAGAGCCTGTTGTAAGTTATTTTAGAACTTAAAAAATATAGAACAGTGAAATTTTAAAATCTGGCACAGTAAAAGTAAAAAAAAAAAACTAAGAAAAACAAACTCAGTAACAGTAAACGTAACCCAAAAAAACGCTCAAAAACACCACAATGGCAAATGTAAAATAAAAAATAAAAAATGTACCTGTGTGTGATACCGCTTGAAGCAGACCCCAATGCAGGCTGTATTTAAGCAATACAGAATTGCAATACATTAGTTGTCATACTGAACATGTCTCGAAATAAATAGATGTTATAAAACAGCATAATTGTAACAAGATATAACAACCAAAAAATAAATTATTGTAGGACTATATAATATCTACAGGAATAGGACTGTCTCAAGATAAAATAGTATGTAGAACTTAAACATATAATATAGTACCTTATATTATGATATTTTTATGACACTTTATATAATTGCATTTCTCCTTCAACTATGATAAAACAGTAAGTAGATTGTTATCCCTAAATAGTGAATCGGGCCTCTCATGGACCCATAATATGACACTGTGCACTGAGGGTTATTTGAAAGAGAAACATGAATAATAAGACAGGGTTTCTAAGGGATGCCTTTTCCCATGCTTACCTAGTAAGCTATATCTGTTGGGGGGGGGAATTCTTGGTGAAATAATACTATGGAATAAGAGGTTGAGACCAGTATGTGGTCCTCTGCTTATGTAACATATTAATATTAAGCAGGTGGTTGACTAATGTCTATCTAAATCAGTGTAAAATAATCAAATATTGGTGTCAGGCTATAATAACTGACATGTACCATATCTGTATAGTGTTGTTTCTTGTAGTATAGCTAAAATAATTGCCCTGCTGTGTAGTGATATCTATTAGATTCTTAATATTAGGGTTGGTTACAGTTTATTCAGATATGGAGAAACCTTTGTTAAATTAAATAAATCTCCACTATTACTCTGGATACATCGGTATATATAACCTCTCTGTATCACCTTGCCTCGGCCGCTGACAGCACGACACACTGATAGACCATTATAGAGAAATGAACATCTTTGATAGACACTATCTCTGAAGAGGTTATAACAATGTATGTTTCTCCTACAGTAAACATTCTAACATATGTTTGTATTACATGGAAAAAGGAACATATAGCTTTGAAGTGTTTAAACAAACCACACAGCAGAAGATGTCAGTATTTAGTAAGTAGCAAAGTGTAAGGTATCTGTTCCATATAGGTTTGAGAATCTAAGGCATTTAACACTGAAATCCTCAATAACAGTTCCTGTCGGTAGTGGGAATTAGCAGCGCGAAAACTTATCTAGCTGTATTCTTGGCAAGCTCCCTTTGAGCAATATAGCTAACTAATGCTATGATCTGTAGATATTGTTATGGCAACAACTGACACTCCTAAAGCATATGAAGAGAAACATCTAAACATTTTAAGCAAAATGAATTGAGTAATCAGTATAGACAGAGCCCACAACTATCAAGCTTAAAACAGTATGGGTCTATTTTGTAGCCAGAGAGCTTAACCATTAATCCTGTGATAATAAATTAGTTAGTCAACATAACAGTAACATCATTTTATATATTAAGTATGTATATGATAGGAGTAGACTCCAGATTAGAGGAGAATAGGGGAAATATCTGAGAGTCTTTCATACTTTTGCTATTCATAATCATAAGATTAGTGTCGCCAACAAGTGTAATACAGATATAAAATAGTAAATACAAACAATAACTTCAAACCTAGACTTTCACAGAGATGAGTTGAGTCAAGTGCATGACACGTTTCCATGCAATGTAGGTATGGTGTTTAAAAAGGCCAGAGTGTTCCAAACTCAGAGTGATATTGCTTGAGGAGAGGAGGGAAATAATATCCTCTCTACCCCACTCCTTGTTTCAGTGTCAAACAGTCACCTAATTGTGAATAAGAAACCTCAGTAAACCTGCCACATATACCAATGACCTCTACATTCCTCCACTGGCTCCTGAGACGTAACTCTGTGTTTCTGTTCTTACTGTTGAGCGGATGGCAATCTCCTACCGGTATGATGTCTGCTTTAGGATTAGTGCATGTATCTAGTTCCTCTCTCATCGGACGCAACGCCACTGCGATGGCTCCCGCATGATCGATCTTTTTGCTCGTGTATAGAGCGCAGATCCCCCTCCTGGGCCACAGCTGCACCACTCCCAGTGTTGTTATCGTATGAGGTAGAAAAATCTTCTAGCTTGTAGCTGTAGTGTTAGTCTGCCACCTCGGCCATGTCCATATTCCGGCTCGACAGAGAACTATAGTACCGCATAGGGTTTGGCAGCTCGATAGGCATCCATAGTGTAAAGTCCTCCTTGGGGTTATCCCTCTTTGCTTGCAGGGTCGTGCACAGCATAGCTCAGTTTCTCTCTTTTGTGGCATGCAGGAACAACTACTTGCTGGAGGCGGCCAATATGGCTGCACATAGGCCTCTATGGGATTGCCGTTATACATGGAGGAATCCATATTCTCAGGGTTGAGATCGAGGAGCTGGTCATCTGCTCTTGTATGTGCCTCATTACCTTTTGCCACATCTGTACAAAGCTTTTGCAGTGCCTGCGTGAAGTCTAGAAAGTGATCATAAAGGAGCTGCGTCACAGCCGATTCACAGTCATCCAAGGCATCCAGCATGATTGTAATTCTGATTAACTCTCAGGGCCAAAAGTAACCAGTCGGTCTCTCAAGTCTCCAGTTTCTCTGAGTTTTATAAAGCTCTCCTTTTAGTATATTTAAAGGTTTATAAGATGAATAGGCCAACTTTTTATCACATTGGAGCCAGGAGCTCTTCACATATACGTCTTGCTTCTGTAGTAGCTGGCACCGCCCCCCCTATATGGGGCTATTTTATTAAAAAATAAATATATTTTTATTATTTTTTTAATTTATTATGTTATTTTACTAAGTGCCTCAACCCACTGAGGCACCTAGCACACTTACAGACCATCAGAAGCCTGCCGATGGCTTCCAATGCTCTGCCTGAATGCTGGGCTCCACATGAAGTGAAACCGGAAGTGATCGCTCCGTGGGAGCGATCAAAATGGAACCCAGCAGTCAGGAACAGTATTGCAGGATACATCAACGTCGAGGCATCGCTGCAATACTGTTTGAGCGGCTTGAAGCAATCTCGATCGCTTCCAGCGCTCAGATTACCCGAGGACATGTCAGGCACGTCCTTGGTTCTTTACTGACAGCCTTTGTAGGACGTGCCTGACACATCCTCGGTTGCCAAGGGGTTAAAATCCCATCAATTCCAAAAAACATGTTTTACACAGTGCATAGTAAAAAGAAAACACACACAAACAAAACGCATATACGAAAAAGCTACGGTCTTCTATGGGATATTAATATCTTGAAAACAAATTCTTCCTAAAAAGAAAAAATAAAACACAAGAAAAGTTAAAGCACACTTATTTAAATAACGAAAATTATTAACGTACATATTATAGAATTTTACAGTAAAATACATAGATATAATACAGTGTATGCACTTCATCCCTCAACTCCTATAGGTTTATTATTAAGATGTTTTTTATTTTTGATCATATACATAGAGAATATATAGGCATTCTGTTGGAGATTCATGGGCATTAAACTAAATGAAACTTAGTTTACAAATTTATTATTTGAACTGTTACTACACAGAAACCAAACCATTTTTATACATAATAAACACACATTCCCCATTTTGTGAGCAGGCTTTGAATACATACCCTCTCCCCACTGCCAAGATCATTGGTGATGAGGGTGGATTTTTGCTCAAACAGTGATCTCTATAGTTTTCTAAGTTGATGAGACAACTTTTTTTTATAAAATATAATTGGAACCACAGACTAGCGACGCAAAAAAGGTTGGGGATCTGATGATCCTTTTGTCATCTAGCCCTTAGACCCAAAACTTTCACCAGTAATTGAGAAATGTTCCTGCTTAGTCGCAATTAATTGCATAAACTTTAAGTTTTGAGGGTAGTTCTGTCTGTCTTGTGCATTTGTTTTTCTATGGTTAACCTTTAATTAATGGAGGGAAGAGATGGGCTGTGGATTGTCTTTTTTTCCTAAAGTTCACTCCTTGACCCAGAGTTTGGCTTGATTTTAAAATACATGGGCATTGCCATTTAAAGATATATAGGAGGTATTGGCAATGTACTGTAATGCTTCTGCCTAAATGAATCTGAATTATAAAGGTTAAGCAGCATTTTCTATAATCCTTATTCTACCCATCTATTTTTCTCTTGCAATACAGCTATTGTGATTATCTGAGGGAGATGTCTGCCTCATATGTTGAATTAAAATTGACTGAGATGTCTAATAACTATTATCTAAAAAAATATTTAATTAACTACTCCAGATTTCACATTTGGTATTATTTTGTCAATTTGGTGATTTTTTTTTTTTTACATCTTCAGGTAGAGCATACAATTTAAAAACAAAACTTTCCAGTATACTTGGTTAATTTGGTTCATTCTCTTAGTATCGTTTGTTTAAGGAGCAGCAATTCAGTAATGGGAACTAGCTGAGCACTTCTCGTGAGCCAAGGACAAGAGGCATATATGTGCAGCCACCAATCTACAGCTAGCTCTAGGAAATGCATTGCTTTCCTGAACCTTTTCAAGAAATGATACTTAGAGAATGAAGCAAATTAGATTATTAAGTGAATTGGAAAGTTGATTAGAATTGCATACTCTATTTTATTCATGAACATTTAATTTTGACTTTATTATCCCGTTAAGTCCCTTTTATTTTCACCTTGTTTGTGTTGCTGCCCTACCTGACAATTTTGGATTGTCTGACTTTGACTTTGTCCCTTTGGCATATCTAATTTTTACTGACTGTATTGCTCCACTGCTCCAGTCAAAGACACCCAGTTTATATCACTGTATTGCTTCAGTCACAGATACCCAGTTAGTGTCCTTGCATTGTTTCATTTACAGACACCTAGTAGGGATGGGCAAATGTTTCTCAACATTCGAAAAATGAAACAAATTTTAACACATTCATTAGTTAAAATCGATTTTCGAATGTTCGGTTTCTAATTTTACGATTACATTCGAAAATATTTGTTTCAAAAAATTCAAATTTTGATATTTGTTATAGTATTTCTAATGCTTTCTTTAAATGTAATATTCGAATTATGCAATATTCCAATTTGAAAAATTCGAATTTATATATTTGTTATAGTATTTCTATAATGCTTTATTTAAATGTAATATTCGAATTATGCAATATTCGATAGAATAGAAACATTCAAATTGCTATATTTGTATCTATTATATATCAATTTACTAGATTCCCTACCACATGACCTATTGAACTTCTGAATAGTATTTGTTAAATAGAATGGTAATTTCAAAATTTCGAATGTGGACATTCGATCTAATTATAAACATTTGAATTCAAAAGTGACATTCGAAAACTGTAAATAGCATTCGATTATAGAATTTTTAAGAATATTCTTCGTATCAACATTCGGATTTGTAATTCAAATTTTGGTAATAACATTCGTTCTAACATTTGAATTCAGAAATTTACACATTCGCCCATCCCTAACACCTAGGCATATACCCGCATTGCTCCAGTCCCACACATCCAGCCTATAGGTCACCCTGTGATTCTGCCTTTCTGTGTCACCTGAGTTTGAGTACAGTTTGTGTCTATAGTTGAGAGAGAGAGAGAGAGAGAGTGTTTGTAGACTGTTTACCTAAGCACTATGTACTTTAGGCTAGTCCCAGTATAATTAGTCTTACAATATAGATCTCCCTTACCTATACTATCTTATTTAATAGCTAAGTGATGAGACATTCTGTGTGCACATATTGGCCTAGATTTAGAGTTTGGCGTTAGCCGTCAAAACCAGCTTTAGAGTCTCCTAACGCTGGTTTTGGGCTACCGCTGGTATTTAGAGTCGTGTAGGTAAGGGTCTAACGCTCACTTTCCAGCCGCAACTTTTCCATACAGCAGATCCCCTTACGTCAATTGCGTATCCTATCTTTTCAAAGGGATCTTTCTAACGCCGGTATTTAGAGTTGTGGCTGAAGTGAGCGTTAGAAATCTAACGACAAACTCCAGCCGCAGCAAAAAGCCAGGAGTTGAGCTTTCTGGGCTAACGCCGGTTCATAAAGCTCTTAACTACTGTGCTCTAAAGTACACTAACACCCATAAACTACCTATGCACCCCTAAACCGAGGTCCCCCCACATCGCCGCCACTCTATTAAAATTTTTTAACCCCTAATCTGCCGACCGCACACCGCCGCCACCTATGTTATCCCTATGTACCCCTAATCTGCTGCCCCTAACACCGCCGACCCCTATATTATATTTATTAACCCCTAATCTTCCCTCCCTAACATCGCCGACACCTAACTTCAAGCATTAACCCCTAATCTGCCGACCGGACCTCACCGCTACTCTAATAAATTTTTGAACCCCTAAAGCTAATTCTAACCCTAACCCTAACACCCCCCTAAGTTAAATATAATTTAAATCTAACGAAATAAATTAACTCTTATTAAATAAATTATTCCTATTTAAAGCTAAATACTTACCTGTAAAATAAACCCTAATATAGCTAAAATATAAATTATAATTATATTGTAGCTATTTTAGGATTAATATTTATTTTACAGGCAACTTTGTAATTATTTTAACCAGGTACAATAGCTATTAAATAGTTAATAACTATTTAATAGCTACCTAGTTAAAATAATTACAAAATTACCTGTAAAATAAATCCTAACCGAAGTTACAATTAAACCTAACACTACACTATCAATAAATTAATTAAATACAATACCTACAAATAAATACAATTAAATAAACTAACTAAAGTACAAAAAATAAAAAAGAACTAAGTTACAAAAAATAAAAAAATATTTACAAACATTAGAAAAATATTACAACAATTTTAAACTAATTACACCTACTCTAAGCCCCCTAATAAAATAACAAAGACCCCCAAAATAAAAAAATGCCCTACCCTATTCTAAATTTAAAATAGAAAAGCTCTTTTACCTTACCAGCCCTTAAAAGGGCCTTTTGCGGGGCATGCCCCAAAGAATTCAGCTCTTTTGCCTGTAAAAAAAAACATACAATTCCCCCCCAACATTACAACCCACCACCCACATACCCCTAATCTAACCCAAACCCCCCTTAAATAAACCTAATACTAAGCCCCTGAAGATCTCCCTACCTTGTCTTCACCACACCGGGTCCCGATCGGTCCAGAAGAGCCTCCGAAGTCTTGATCCAAGCCCAAGCGGGGGCTGAAGAGTGACGTCCATCCTCCGGCTGAAGTCTTGATCCAAGCCCAAGCGGGGGCTGAAGAGTGACGTCCATCCTCCGGCTGAAGTCTTGATCCAAGCGGCGGTTGAAGAATTCCATCTTCGGGCAGAAGAGTAGATCCGGACTGGCAAACATCTTCATCCAAGCCGCATCTTCTATGTTCTTCCATCCGATGACGAGCGGCTCCATCTTGAAGACCTCCAGCGCGGATCCATCTTCTTCTTCCGACGACTAGACGATGAATGACGGTTCCTTTAAGGGACGTCATCCAAGATGGCGTCCCTCAAATTCCGATTGGATGATAGGATTCTATCAGCCAATCGGAATTAAGGTAGGAAAAATCTGATTGGCTGATGGAATCAGCCAATCAGATTCAAGTTCAATCCGATTGGCTGATCCAATCAGCCAATCAGATTGAGCTCGCATTCTATTGGCTGTTCCGATCAGCCAATAGAATGCGAGATCAATCTGATTGGCTGATTGGATCAGCCAATCGGATTGAACTTGAATCTGATTGGCTGATTCCATCAGGCAATCAGATTTTTCCTACCTTAATTCCGATTGGCTGATAGAATCCTATCAGCCAATCGGAATTCGAGGGACACCATCTTGGATGACGTCCCTTAAAGGAACCGTCATTCGTCGGGAAGTCGTCGGTGAAGATGGATGTTCCGCGTCGGCGGGATGAACATGGATCCGGAAGAAAGAAGATTGAAGATGCCGCTTGATAGAAGACTTCAGCCAGATCATGGACCTCTTCAGCTCCCGCTTGGATGAAGACTTCAGTCGGATCATGGACCTCTTCAGCTCCCGCTTGGATGAAGACTTCAGCCGGATCATGGACATCTTCAGCCCCCCGCTTGGGCTTGGATCAAGACATCGGAGGCTCTTCTGGACTGATCAGTGAACCCGGTGTGGTGAAGACAAGGTAGGAAGATCTTCAGGGGCTTAGTGTTAGGTTTATTTAAGGGGGGTTTGGGTTAGATTAGGGGTATGTGGGTGGTGGGTTGTAATGTTGGGGGGGGTATTGTATTTTATTTTTTTTACAGGCAAAAGAGCTGAATTCTTTGGGGCATGCCCCGCAAAGGCCCCTTTTCAGGGCTGGTAAGGTAAAAGAGCTTTTCTATTTTAATTTTAGAATAGGGTAGGGCATTTTTTTATTTTGGGGGTCTTTGTTATTTTATTAGGGGGCTTAGAGTAGGTGTAATTAGTTTAAAATTGTTGTAATATTTTTCTAATGTTTGTAAATATCTTTTTATTTTTTGTAACTTAGTTCTTTTTTATTTTTTGTACTTTAGTTAGTTTATTTCATTGTATTTATTTGTAGGTATTGTATTTAATTAATTTATTGATAGTGTAGTGTTAGCTTTAATTATAGGTAATTGTAGGTATTTTATTTAATTAATTTATTGATAGTGTAGTGTTAGCTTTAATTGTAACTTAGGTTAGGATTTATTTTACAGGTAATTTTGTAATTATTTTAACTAGGTAACTATTAAATAGTTATTAACTATTTAATAGCTATGGTACCTGGTTAAAATAATTACAAAGTTGCCTGTAAAATAAATATTAATCCTAAAATAGCTACAATATAATTATAATTTATATTGTAGCTATATTAGGGTTTATTTTACAGGTAAGTATTTAGCTTTAAATAGGAATAATTTATTTAATAAGAGTTAATTTATTTAGTTAGATTTAAATTATATTTAAGTTAGGGGGGTGTTAGTGTTAGGGTTAGACTTAGCTTTAGGGGTTAATACATTTATTATAGTAGCAGTGAGGTCCGGTCGGCAGATTAGGGGTTAATTATTGTAGGTAGGTGGAGGCGACGTTGGGGGTGGCACATTAGGGGTTAATAAATATAATATAGGGGTCGGTGGTGTTAGGGGCAGCAGATTAGGGGTACATAGCTATAATGTAAGTTGCGGCGGTGTACGGAGCGGCAGATTAGGGGTTAAAAAAAATATGCAGGTGTCAGCGATAGCGGGGGCGGTAGATTAGGGGTTAATAAGTGTAATGCTAGGGATTATTAGACTCGGGGTACATGTTAGAGTGTTAGGTGCAGACTTAGGAAGTGTTTCCCCATAGGAAACAATGGGGCTGCGTTAGGAGCTTAACGCTGCTTTTTTGCAGGTGTTAGGTTTTTTTTCAGCTCAAACTGCCCCATTGTTTCCTATGGGGGAATCGTGCACGAGCACGTTTTTGAAGCTGGCCGCGTCCGTAAGCACTGCTGGTATTGAGAGTTGCAGTGGCGGTAAATTATGCTTTACGCTCCCTTTTTAGAGCCTAACGCAGCCATTCTGTGAACTTTAAATACCAGCGAAATTTAAAAGGTGTGGGGAAAAAAAGCATGCGTTAGCTACGCTGGTCGTTACCGACAAAACTCTAAATCTATGCGATTGTTATTCAACCGCATGTTTTATTATTCTGAATGGGATTGTTGGTTTTAATTTTAGAAATGGAGATGCATTTATGTACAATAATATGGTGATATATCGGATTGTGTACTTCAGTCCTTTTTAAGCAAACTTTCATTGCCTGATGTCAACATGTTAACTCAATGGCCAATATTAGGATTGGAATAAAGAAGCTTTTTATATATTTTGTATTATTTTTTGTAGCTATTACATCTAATACATTCCATTATTCACTTTGATATATACACTCTGATTTTCACAGCACTTCTAAATGTGAAGAGTTCATTCTCTAGAGAAGATACAGTATCCCATGCTACCGGCCTTTTAGTTAAATTGCTATTATTGATGTATAGGTATAACTTTCTTTGTTAAATAAAACACATTGTTATCTCAAGACAAGAGACCACTAATTTAAAGAGATATATCTACTACTGCCGTTCTTATTTTTACAGTGGTTTGTAACTTATTTCATCTTGGTCCTGTTCACTCTAAATGCAGTATGATCTCTTTGCCATTTCTTTTTGACTTCTTGCCAAGCACATCATTTAAAGCTGGGAAAATGTTTAAAGGAATAAAGTTTTTACTTGTGTCCTTGAGGCAATTGTGTTGTATCATTATGTAACATAACAGGTTGTATAACATGCTACAGGCTTGAAAGCTAAGCAGGCATTGTACAACTATTTCCAAAAGACAAGTGTTTATTAGTTTTGAATGTGCATTGTTTAATGACTAATGGTATTTTAGAGTGAAATAAGGTGTGAAATATTTGCTTGCTCTTTGCTAAAAGTGTTGTCCTTATGAGAAGAAAATATTGTGGATGTGTGAATTCATATTATAGATAAAAAAAGGTTTTATGGGATATAAGTACAAATCGTCTATCGGGATGCACTATAACTGCATGCTAATATTTCCTGAGCCTGATATGTGCTTTAAAATTGCCCAGGTTCAATAAAGGTTGGCGGGTCTGCCTGACCTCACAGCAAGAATTATCAGACCTCTGATTGTTCATTAAAGGCTCAGTAAAGATAAAATTAAACTTTCATAATTCAGATAGGATATGTAATTTTAAACAACTTTCCAATTTACTTTTCTGATGAAATTTCCTTTGTTTTTTTTCTATTCTTTGTTGAAAGCTAAACCTAGGCCAACCTCATAGGCTGATTTCTCCTTGAAGGCCGACTATTTGGAGTGAAATTTACAGTTTTTCACATTTAGACAGTGCTAGGGTGCCATATAAACAAAAATGTTCTCACTCCCGTGGAGTTATGCAGAAGTCAGCACTGAATGGCTAAAATGCAAGTTTGTAAATAGCACCAAGATAAGGGGGCAGTCTGCAGAGGCTTAGATAAAAGATAATCACAGAGGTAAAAAGTATATTAATATAACAGTGTTGTTTATGCAAAACTGGGGAATGGAAAATAAAGTGATTATCTACTTTTTTAAATATCACAAATGTTCAAGTAGACTGTCCCTTTAAAGAGACGTGCTTGGTACACAGAGAGTACTATGTATGGGGTGCATTTTGAAATGAAATGTACAGACAACTACAGTAAAATATGGTACTCATCCGGGTGTAACTTGTACTTATGTAAGGATTCATATGTTGTGTATAGATGTTTATTTAGGTATACAATATTAGAACTCTAAGAGGCCGATTTATCATTGTCTGTCGACATGATACGCTGTAGCGCTGAGTCATTATTCTGAATAGATCATTCATACTTTGTAGGAACCTGTATATTTAACATTTTTTTAAAGTAAATTAACATAAGAACCTTAAAGGAATACTGAACACAATTTTTTTCTTTCATGATTCAGATAGAGCATGAAATTTTAAGCAACTTTCTAATTTACTCCTATTATCAATTTTTCTTCGTTCTTTTGCTATCTTTATTTTAAAAGCAGGAATGTAAATCTTAGCAGCCAGTCCATTTTAGGTTCAGCACCATGGATAGCACTTGCTTATTGGAAGCTTACATTTACCCACCAGTAAGCAAGCATAACCCAAATTCTTAACCAAAAATGGGTCGGCTCCTATGCATCACATTCCTGCTTTTTAAATAAAGATAGCAAGAGAACGAAGAAAAATTGATAATAGGAGTAAATTAGAAAGTTGCTTAAAACTGCATGCTCTATCTGAATCGTGAAAGAAAAAAATTGGGTTTAGTGTCCCTTTAAGGGGTGAATTCACTGGTCTAGATTATTATTATTATTATTATTATTATCAGGTATTTATAAAGCACCAGCAGATTACGCAGCGCTATACAAGAAATAATGGAACATTACAGGGATGCATTAAATACACAAACAAGTACAATATTGGGGTACATTACAGTTGTAGGTGAAATAATTGAGTTATACAAAAGGAGAGGAATGCCCTGCCCTTGAGCACAATCAGTAGTAGTTCCCTTTAAATACAAAGTGGCCTACAGGTAGAGAGGCTCTCAAGCTTACAATCTAAAGAAGAGGGATTGGACACAAAAGGTGAGGGAGAAGGGAAATATGTCTGATATAAGGCAGTGTAAACTGAGAGTGAGTGAAATGTGTGGTGAGTAAATGAAGGTTGGGAAAGTGTAACAGAATATGATAAAGTGTCAGTTCAGAGGCTGTGAGTGGGAAGTAGTGTCTCTATCCTGGATCATTAGTGACAGCTGCACCTAATTGCTGTTAGGTGTTTATATGTTAAGGTAAAAACCAGGGTGAGAGGTGGAGGGAGGCTTGGTGGGCTAGTGCATGCAGAGAGTCTGTAGGATTGTTGTTGCAGTGAGGTCTGTGTGAGAAAGAGATGTGTTTTTCCACTCTTGCAGGGCAGCCCTCATGGAATTCTATAAAAATGGGGCTTTTCCTGCATGTGGTGAGATGCCTCCCATAGCAATAATGAGAGCTCTCTATTTTGTAAAAGTTTGCAATGGAGAAGGAAGTACAGTATGTTTAAGCTTTAATATTACGTCTAATACAAATCAAATTACTCTGTTTTCAGTACACTATACCTTAAAGGGACAGTCAACCCAAAAATTACTTTAACTTATTTAGATTAGTTAACTAACTAGTAGGTTAAACTGTAGCCAAATTTCCATCTAAATAAAGTTTGGCAGAAAATAAACTTACTAGATCTCATCTGGCAGTTTGGAAATGGCCGCCTGACCACTCCTTCTCTGACGTCTCCCAAAAGCTTGCACTAGTACAGGATCCTTTTCTTGAGTCTAGTAGTCTCGTCCCTGCGCGCTCCTGCACCCCAATGCAAGGAGACTGATTCTCTTATATATCGAATCTTGTAACCAGAATATTACGTTATTATGGGACCCCATCGTTGTTGTATTTTTAACCAGGGGGGTTGTGTGGGACGATGGGGTCCCATATGTTGTTGTATTTTTAACTAATCTATCCGAGTTGAATGGAAAATGAACTATAATGATAATTTACGATATATAAGAGAATCAGTCTCCTTGCATTGGGGTGGAACCACTGATTTAGTGAAGCGTTAACAGTTGTATCTATCGCAGAACCTCCGGTTTGAAGTGTTACATAGAAGGAGGGTATAGAAGGATCCAACCACTTAGATTAATATGTGGTAACAATACCAAATACCGGTAATGACATGAATGTGAATAGTTAAATATATATCTCCTACGTAATATTGAATCACCATGTTTGAATAAACTGTATTTTAAACATACACAAGTTATCTTATAATGTAAAGTAAGTGAACGGTGGAGCGCAATTACATTTAACACAGCCGGTATATGCAAGCTTTCAACATCGTATGACACTCTGCTATATAGATTGTACAATCCATTATTCTCTATACTAGTAGGTTAATTGTCCAATAGTACAAAGCGCTACCCTGCAGGACAAGTATTTGCAAACTACTAAATACAAGAATGGGGATATTGTTTACTATCGATATTAGCAATTGTTAATTGCAAGATCAAATAATTGTCTACTTACCAAAATGTATCAAACAAGTGCCAACCCGTAGCACTAGTATTTACAATCAGTAAATGTATACACATTATATCAGGAATAGAGTACGATAATAGTGACACCAATATATACAATATGCAACAAGAAATAAAGTGATTTTGAAGAAGAGACTGTTCCTGGGCAGAAGTGGTTAGATCAATAACGTAATATTCTGGTTACAAGATTATCTCAGACCATCATATCGCTGCCTGCCCGGCACTCACTGCCTCTCAGTCTCTGTAACACACAGCACACAGCATGGATGAGAGGCAGTGAGTACCGGCCGGGTATGAACAGCTGTTAGCTGAAATTGCAAGAGCGCGCAGGGACGAGACTACTAGATTCGAGAAAAGGATCCTGTACTAGTGCAAGCTTTTGGGAGACGTCAGAGAAGGAGGGGTCAGGCGGCCATTTCCAAACTGCCAGATGAGATCTAGTAAGATTATTTTCTGCCAAACTTTATTTAGATGGAAATTTGGCTACAGTTTACTGTAAAGATAGTTAGTTAACTAATCTAAATAAGTTAAAGTAATTTTTGGGTTGACTGTCCCTTTAAAGTCACTGTTATTTTTGTATGCATGGGTTTGCCTTTCAGAGTGATTTGTTTTTGTTTTTTATGTATTTTGATTTAAAAAAAAGCTTTTAAGTTGCGGGCAAAAACATAGAGAACTGTAGAGTGGAAATGTTTACAGAATTACAGAATATCCTTGTTCTATCAATTTTACAAAAAATAACAATTAGGCTTTGAATTTTGTACTTATACATGAATTTCTATGGGTTTTTGCATGTCCAGTGTACTTAAATGTGTGCATATTTATTTCTGTGTAATTTACATTCAAATGTTATGATTTTGATAACATACAAAAAGTTATACGAACATTTAAAATTTTTAATGCACCTTAATACAATTTTTTCCTGAGTATTTTTGAGTAAATGGTTAAATTATTTGTTTTGTATGATTTCTAAATTACTATTTTCATTATGCACTATTGTATTGTATGCATCTCCATCCCATAGGATAATGCAGTATACGCCCCTTAGCGTCACACCCTTTTTTTCTGGGTAAAAATAGGACTGGAGATTCTTTTAGAATCTCACCAGCCCAGAGACCTTTGTAAAATCGATGATGCAATATACCTGAAAAAAACTGACAAGCAAATATCACAAGAACATCCCTATGTAAGAAAGGAAGATATTTTACCTCACAATTTCTTAGCTATCTAATTTAAGTGCTCTGTGATTTAGAGCTACTCTTTTTGTTATCATTTGCATGGTTTTTAAAAAAAAACAGCCAATCATCTTATCAGTGCTGAGTTCACACTTTGTTTTACTGTGATCTCATGGGATTTAGCTGCCATATATGAAAAATTCTGCTGTGGAAAAGGCAAAAAATTACTGCACCAAATGGTTTATTTTCTCTATTATATACACCTTGATGAGCAAAATATGCGGTACACAATAATAATAATAATAATATAAGAAATATTATGTTGCATTCCCAGTCTTCTCATGATCTTCCCATTAACTTATCCTGGTGTTGTTCTTGATTGTTGTGAAGCCTGATAGACAAGGCAAATCTATTACCACAGCCACAAGGGAGAATTTATTGTCAGCAACAGTAATTATAGATGGTAATTGGCATCATTTACGTTGTTTTAGACCAATGGATGTGACGAACTTGGGACAAGCCATCTGTCACACACTGCTAATTCACAAGTTATGGGATTTGAGCACCACACGGGGTGCTTGTTGATGAAGAAATTAACAATATCACCAATCACATAAAAGCTTTTGAATTTACACTTCTGAAAACAATCTGCAGCTGGCTGGTATCCTTTTAGAAAAATGTTATCTAATTTGAATAAACCTAAATAATGTTGTTAAAATAGGTCTGGCAACTGAAAATATACATATAAATACATATAAAAACTAAATATTTTTTAAATAATTTCCCTAAAAATAGTAAATAATGATACTTTTTAGGAAAAGTACTTTTTTTTTTTTTTTTTTTTATTAACCTTGATTCCAGACAGAAAAAAGTATGTGGAGGCAAGGGCAGAGATACATGCTGGTGCTGTGTTATAATATGCACATTTCAAGATCAATTAACCTTTTATTGGAGACATATTATTCTGCTTATACATAAGTTTATTGTTCCTTTTAAATATCTGCTAATTTGTAAGTAGAGAATTGCAAAGGTAACTTGAATAAAAAAGGTAGTAAAAGTACTAAGGTAACACCTGCTGCTGAAATTAATTATTTACAAGACCTTAAAACAACTATGGGTTTTATTTTTAGTTTTTTTAGACTTTGTAATTCAATAACATGGAACCATTTTTATGGCTTAAAGGGACATAATACTCATATGCTAAATCACTCGAAACTGATGCAGTATAACTGTAAAAAGCTGACAGGAAAAGATCACCTGAGCATCTCTATGTAAAAAAGGAAGATATTTTACATAACAATCTCCTCAGCTCAGCAGAGTAAGTTCTGTGTAAAAAAAGTTATACTCAGCTGCTCCCAGCTGCAGGTAAAAAAAAAAAAATGAAGAAATGAACAGCAGCCAATCAGCATCAGCAGTGCTGAGGTCATGAACTCTTTTATTGTGATCTCATGAGATTTGACTTAACTCTCATGAGATTTCATTGTAAACTTCCTTTAAACTGAATAGGGAAATAACATGAGAGTGCACGAGGCTCATCCCTTCGGCTGTCCCGGGACAGACATACTAATATGCTGCTTAGAAATCCTTTACAATGGGATGTGGCTACTGAGAAACTTTTGAGGTAAAATATCTTTCTTTTTTACATAGAGATGTTCAGGTGATATTTTCTAGTCAGCTTTTTACAGCTATGCTGCATCACTTTCAAGTGTTTAAACATTTGGGTATTATGGCCCTTTAATGAGATTTTAGATCTTGTTTATAAACTGCATCATGGATACATACTGGGATTAAGTCTCTCATCACTGTTTTCATTAGTGCTTTTGCAAATGCTTCTTTTATTGTAAATGGATAGAATACTTGCAACAGATTCTAGTGGTGTAAACATACTACTTAATATTTCAGAAATGACAAATTTAATGGCGTACAAATAATTGATTTAAGAGATTTCAATGTCTTCAAAGGAAACTCAGGGTCAGAGCTTAGCATTTTAAATTAATTAAATGTAGACAAGCCACGTAAAATAATTGAAGAGGTCAATCATAGTCTTGGGCTATATATGAATAGGTATTAAAACATTTGTGGGATTATAATTTATCTCATATAAATGATTCAAGGGGATTATGAGAAAGAAAACTCAAAGCTATCAGAAACGGCTGAAATAATGCAAATGTACCTATGAATAAAAGGAACTGGTTAAAATGTGAACATAACCAAGACATTTTGGCCTCAATGATAATTGATTTTTCTGGTTGGAGATAAACTATAGTGCTGATTTCACAGGACTGAACTCATTGAAATCTCTAAGAAAAAGGGCGGAACCTGGAAGTCCCAGAGAGATGAGAGATTGCTTCCATAAAGCTTTCTGCTCAGTTGAGATAATCTAAAATGATCCCCAGCACTGTGAGATCTCTCACGAGATACTAGCAAGGGAAATGTTGCTATACTTCACTAATTTCCTGCATTTCTCTATGTGAAGGAGAGGCAAGTCCCCTGCAATATAGCACTGAATGACAATGATTTTTCTTACACTTATACTTTTTTTTTGTATTTTATATTACTTTACACTTCAGATCATGCCCTTTAAGTTTTATTACATTTAAGCTTTGCACTTTCTATTTTGTAATATATTGAATTTACATTTTGTATACAGTAATGATTTTACAAACTCTGATTATGTTTTCTGTGTTGCTTTAACAAATCAGGGTCATCTTATAAATTACAGATACATTAAGATATCTTTTACAAATTACATTGCATTTTGTATTTGTTCTATAAAAATAAAACTGACAGTTTCAGAAATTGGGTGGGGGCAAGGGAGTTCCATGGGATGAACAGGGGAGTTCCAAGAATATGTTTGAAGCTCTCTCTCACAATTGTCATGATATGCTCTAAGCTATTTTATACCAGTAGGTCTCACTGATTTATCTCACCAGCTGTATGCAGGTGAAGTTTGCTCAAAATTTGCAAAACACTTATTTAGCTGACAGAAAAGAAATTTAAACTAAACTAGAGGTAAATGCAAGTTAAATATTGTAGAGAAAACAATATATTTTTAAAATTTGTATTTGCTGCAAACTGAGACATGGGGGCCGATTTATCACATGTCTGTTTGACATGATCCGCTGAGCGGATCATGTCCGACAGACATCTCTGAATGCCGACAGCATACGCTGCTTATACAATTTTCTTCATATTAATAAGTTCGCAATACCAATCGCAGCTGGGTAAGATCACATTACCTCTCTGGTCATTTTGATATGAAACATGTGTCTAACATTATTTATATTGTATTATATTAATTTATATTAAGGCAATTTAATATTACTAATTATTTAGAAATTTATGGCATTTATATATCTAATATATTTTCATATGATATAGCATGCTCTATGTCTTCGACAATCTCTGCACACATGAATTGATGCCTGCAATAGAAATGGAAACAACCGTTAGAAATGATCTAAGCATTCATGTGTCTATGGTCCATATGAAATAAGATTAAGTATTTTATATATATATGCACTCCAAATATGGGACCATACAAATGGTTATCCAATCTATACCAATTCTGAATCTATTTCCTACACAAATATCCCCTGCAGCAATTATCTAGTTAAAATGATGTGTTTAATTTCAATATATATATCATGAATCATTTTAAACATACATGGAAAACTGGCATTGTTCCCTTTGCAAAATGCATTTAATTCTATTTGTGTCACCTTCCCCCCAGCTGTGGGTCTGCAGTACGTATGTCTTACTTTGAATCTATAAAGCTTTAGGTGACAAATTCCAGAGGGCTCCCAAGCATATTCTCCACCCAAAACACAGATCATTTATTCTAAATAATCAAAGGGGTTTCCTGTAAGTACTATGCTTATCCAACTATTTTAGATTTTATCCTTTTAAGTGATCGTTTTAAATTGGGTAGACCAAATGTCTTAGAGTCATAAAACTCTGTATATAGTCAAATGAGCATGGTCATTGAGTTAGTTCCTTTTGGAAAATGTCTGTATTTTACACAGCAGGAGTTCGTGCTTCAAAAGCTAGGCTGATTTTCAATCCTGATAAACGTGTATTCACCCAGCTCCCATCTGTTAGGGGGTTGGGACCCCCTGTGGATTAGAAGCTGTGTTCAACAAACTCATGTTTAATTAATCCTGAGGTCTCATCTAACATATACAGTGTATAAAATATACATATATATATACATATATATGTATACATATGTAGTATTCATCATAATATTCATATACTCTGACAGTGGAGGCGGGTACCCCAGTAAAATCAATTTCTGTGAAAGTGACATTAGTGGGAGTGTCTTATGGTTCTGGTGTTGGGATTAATATGGTTTGACTTAGAAACCAGGATGTAAGAGACAATATTTTTTTGTTTGTGAAAACTGAATTTTGTATCTGAACTAGAAGTAATATTAGACTGTCAACATCACTGCCATATTCCTTTACTTATGCATTATTTTTCCCAAATAATAATTTGAAACAATACTTTGTTTGTTTGTTTTGTTAGAACACAATGAATGTGCAACAAACCAGCATAGCTGTGATGAAAATGCACTGTGCTTTAACACAGTAGGAGGACACAACTGTGTTTGTCAGCCTGGGTATATAGGAAATGGCACAGTATGCAAAGGTAAGTTGCTTAAAGAACATTTACAAGAGGTAGATAATAACTGTAAAACACAATTTCTAAGAAACATTAATAACATAAATGAGATATTACAAACCACGCTCCAAATTTCAATTAAATGTTGATAAAGGATATAGTCCCAATTTGTAAAAACTGTTCTTTTTAATAAAGGGTACCTCAAAGTAAATAAAGAAATATATAGTGAAGCTCTGTTAAACTGATTGTAGCTCTAATGGTTTCCAACGGACCATACTCATATGGAAAATAGCTATATCTGAGCTCCCAGTTAAAACAGAATGAAAGGATATATCTCTGTCTGGTAATCAGTTGGTCTGCCACCGACTTTTCAATAAAAACTTGTTTTATAGCATAAAAGCATATGATACAGGACATACATGTGTAGCAGGTAAGGTGAGTCTTTACAATAATCAGCTCCATGTATACAAGCACTACTAAACAGTGAACAGTTGCACCAATGATGGAGCCAATATATACCAGACCACCTGTAAACAGTACTTAAAAAAAAAACAATTCGAAATTATTTCACAACTTTAAACCATTGAAACTTTCAAGCATAAAATTGCAATCTTATGTTTGCAATGATTATAAGAAGCAATATTTAAAAAATCTTTTTGATAAAACAAAACTTATAAACATTGTATACGACCCTTATCGGGATTCAAACTTGAGAATTACAATGCTTCAGTTCTGATTATTACCATAGGACCATTTAAATAATCTGATTCTTGTTTTTTGGTATCTTTATTTTTTCTTTTTTTCATGTATTATTATTTTTTTTTAATCATTATGAATAACCCCAATTTTCATATCATAAAATGACATTATTTTTTATTTTAACCAGTTACCCTAGCAACTATTCCATTAAGGATTGCTGACTAGTTTGTGTTAAAAACAAAAATATATTCTAAAAGAAGTGGTATAATTTGAAATCTTTATTTAAACCCTTAGGGATTAATATATTAGGGGCCATATTACAAATGGAATGCTATCGTTAGTGTGAGGAGCGTAAACACGTTCACAAGATCGTGGAGTTCTTTACGCCCAAATCCATATTACAAGTGGCGCGCTGTAATTTGACGTTGGATGAAAGTGTTAACATAATGTTAACTTACTCGTACACAAAACAACTGCACGCTTTGCACAAAATATTTAGCTTACGGCTCCATTTTTAGCAACTCAATGGAAACAAGCCCTAAGTTTGCTTAATGATGGTTTTATATAATAGAACAGTATGTTTATCTGTAAAATATCTATATGATTGTCATGTATAGAAGCCGTTAAATAACATATACACTTTTTATATTAAAAGATGTAGGAAAGATTTCATTGCAAATATTGACTGTGCTTACAAATGTATTTTATTTCCTCTTAGCATTTTGCAAGGATGGCTGTAGAAATGGCGGTACCTGTATAGCTCCCAATGCATGTGCATGCCCTCAAGGATTTACTGGGCACAGCTGTGAGACAGGTATGAACATTATTTATGACACTGCAGTGTATAGATTTATGATTCTATTGAATTGTTGTATTTTATGTGATATACAAGCTGATTAAGCATTTTTCGTTCTGTAAACGCAAATGGTATCTGGTTTTCAATCATTAAAGGAAAATTAAAGTCATATTCTTTTCTTTGTTTCATCCAAATGCTAAAACTGTAGTACCATACTATTTAATATAGTTAATGCTGTAAAAAAAAGTCTTAGGCATGTGGGGTGTGTCACTGTCAACCAATAGAGATGTAGTAGTATTCTTTATCAGTCAGGGATGTTCCTAGCTGTGAAATTCCTGTCCTTTAACCCTCTTTTATGCAAACAAATATTTTTAACATGTTTAAAGAGTATTGTTTCATACACATAACAGAAAGCTCAAGAGTTTAATGTCCCTTCAAATGGGTGTTTAAAAAAATAGTTTACCAGTACTATATAAATAAATTTTTATTGTAAGTGGAGAATTATGGGGGGGGGGGGGTTTCCATACACTTTTTCCCAAGCATGAAGTATTGCAACACCTTCTGACTTTGTTTACTCTCTATGGACTACATTTCAAGCTGTAGTTTGTGCTCCCACTCTCATGTTAACTTCGCTCAACTTTGTCTTTTTGTACGTGACAGGTAACACGTGTATTACAAGTTGAAAGTAAAATGTTTTTGCTCGCACACTAACCGGACGCATGCAAAAAGCTGAATTTACAATATTGCAACCCCGTTAACGTATTCCCCCATAGACTTCAATGCAGCGTGATCGGGTTTTCTGAAGTGCGCTAACTCGAATATATTATATTTATATATATATAGATCTTCAAGCAGGGACTGCACTCACTGGGTTTGGATAAAATAATATTTATTACTTGGTTACCACATAATAAATAAGTATTATTTTATCCAAACCCAGTGAGTGCAGTCCCTGCTTGAAGGAAGATCTATTGATATACTGACTTTGCACCCTGGTCAATGACCCACCTAAATTGTGTGTGCAGATATATATATATTTATAAATACTTAGAACCAGGGGTCAAGTCCAGTGAGAAAGCATGGGAACGGAGTCCCTGCACTATTTTTGCAGGAGGAACTTAGTTCCCCCTGGACAGAAAACAGAAATGCTTCAGTAAACACTGCTGCTGCTGGTGGGAGGAGCTGGAACACAATCTGGTTAGATGGGCAGTCACTTCCTACAATGCACTAAATGCAAGCCTGTCAGTGGTCCTGCTGTGTTATCACCCCACACTATGTGTAGCACATGGTGCTTACATTTCTGTGTGGCTTGCTCTGACTATTGCACCTTAAAGGGCCATTATACACTCATTTTTTCTTTAATAAATAAATGTTTTGTAGATGATCTATTTATAAAGCCCATAAAGTTGTTTTTTTTTAAAAAAAAAATTATAATTTTGCTTATTTTTAAATATAAGGAGAGAACAGAAGAGCGCAGACACGATTCAAGTGTAGATTTCCAACTTTAATTATAGCCACACGCTATATATATATACTCACAAGATACACGATTTGTATAGGCACATATAACAGAATTATTCCCCTTCGTAGTCAATGATTCATGAGGATTAGCAATAAAAGTCTGTTTTTGCAAAATATACTAACCCTTTCATACGGGGATACATGCGGCGACCCTCAGCACTTCCGTGTAAGGTTTCCTACCATGCCTGATATACGTGTACCACGTGATACCGGAACTCCTACGGCGGCTTCCCAGGGTCAAAATAACAAAGTAGCTACTTGTGTATCTTGTGAGTATATATATAGCGTGTGGCTATAATTCAAGTTGGAAATCTACACTTGAATCGTGTCTGCGCTCTTCTGTTCTCTCCTTACATTTAGACCACTTCTCATGGGATACAGATTATCAACCGTTTGGAGGAGCGGCAGCACCTTTCTGGATTCACGGACACCATCTACAAACATATAAGAACTGAAATGGACGTAGTATTTTATTGACTTGTTATTGTATGGGGATTTTTATATATATATGTGTGTGATGTTTTATGCAAATTAGTGCAAATAGATTTTAACGTACATAGTATTTTTTCTGGACACCCTTAAATACTTGTTTGCGCTTCTCTGTTTTCAGCCCTCCCGTGCGGAGGGTTAAAAAACAAGTGTATATATTTCATCTTATTTTTAAATAACATTGCTCTGATTTTCAGACTCCTAACCAAGCCCCGAAGTTTTATTTGAATACCGTCAGCTACCTTCTCCAGCTTGCTCCTGTTTGTGTAAAGGGTCTTTTCATATGCAAAAGAAGGGGGAGGGGGGAGTGTCTTTTTTCCCACTTGCAGTGGGATTTCCAACTGCCTTTTCAACAGAGCTAAACTGAGAGCTTCTAAGTACGTTTTTAAACCATTTTATACTGGATTTTTATATCAGTATCTGTGCATCTTATTCTTTATAGTAGTTTCTATTACATGCAGTTATATGAAAATGAGTTTATACTGTCCCTTTAAGTGGTTGAGACTCTGTGACAGAGGAGGAGTCTGTAGTTGCTGTCAGACATGGATGTCTCAGCCCCCCCCCCTGGAAAGGAAGGATGGTGTGAGGAACTGAAGCTAAGCTGGCTATGTACCATGTGAGTTAAAGAGTATGTGAGTGAGTATGTATACCCTGGATATTGACATTAAACAACAAGTGTTCATGTGTGTCTAGTTTAGTTAGTTGTTTTAAAAAATGTCAGTGTTTTACCAAAGACAAAATATGTGCTCATCAAGCAGGGAAGAGTTATGTCCTTCCAGTTTCCTGCTTTCACTCTGATTGGAATTCCTTTTATCTCTTCCAGAGATAGCTGGGATGAGGTATGCAAGGGAAATACATGAGTACACACAAAGGAAATAGTCCCTTTATGCACCTATTGTATGTGCAGTCTGTTTATCTAAGTTGGTTTCTAAATGTCTATCAATTTATAGTCAGCAGACCAGGTTCTCTGCAGAATGCTGACCTGTGCAAGATAATGTATTTGCTGCAGATTCAACCTTACCAGTTTCATCCCAAAGTAAAAGGTGACCTGTTTTGCTTTCAATGTCATTTAAAGGCCTTGTAATCATCATTTTACTTTAAATCACATTATCAATTTTTTTTACTACAGAGTGAGTGCACACACAAACCGTATTAAGATGTTTACATTACAGAGCCTTAAACATCCTGAGAGTCAGGTAATAACATCTCCTAAAATTTTACTACGGCTCTTAGTGTTTTGGATTATTCAACATCCTCTATGTACAAATGGCCCGTCATGTGTCTGGCTTCCCATTATTCAGTATCAGTTGAATCCTAATTTACTAATAAAAATGTCACCCCTGCCATGGAAAAATGTAACATGGGTTTCCATCCTAAGGCCAAAAGGTAACCATTGAGCCCTTCATTGGTTTCAATTTGCTTTCATTAACCAGAGTGTATAGATTATATAAATATACTGTAAATACAGTGTGTGTGTGTGTGTGTGTGTGTGTATGTGTATAAAACAATATTAATTGTGAGGGGGTGGAAGTCTTAGTGAGTTCCCACACCTTTTGTTGTAGGACTTGACCCCTGCTTAGAACATATTCCCTTATAGGAAGAACATTTTAATGGGAAATAAATAAAGTAAAAACACAGTTTATTAAAAATAAATATTGCATAAATATGATTTTTCATGTTTTCAGCTACTTCACTGCAAAGGACTCCAATGCAGTTATATATATATATATATATATATATATGTCTAAATATCTATACATATGTCTTTATTTGTTTATATGTGTATATATGTCTGTAAATACTTATATACACATATAAATACATACGTAAGTACACACATATATACAGATATATACATATACATACATATACATACAAATACAATTTTTGAACATGTGTATTTATGTATCTCTAAGCCCTTTGCATGCCTTTTTTCTAACACCTGAGACCTAATATCTTTGAGACCTTTTAACTTTTTATTGCAATTTTGTTTAAATAATTTTATTAGATAGTGTTATTGTGAGTGTAACTGTACTTTCTAATGTAATTTTCATGTAAAAATCAACACTGAAGTTGAGCTAATTTATGATTTCACAATTTTCAAGCTTATATTAAGAATAATGGTTTTACATGGCTTAGATATGCTATGGCTGAGCATTGTGTTAATGTATTTACTTTAAACAGTTTCAGGTGTCTCATATGGCATTTACTATTTAATAAATGGGTCAAAGCTTCCTCCAAATAAAGTAATTATCATGCAACTTTAATTAACCTAAATGTAAATTAATGTGACCTTATTGGGGCTTTGTTTCTGAAGAAGCCTTCTTGTATGATTTTTTTTCATCTCAATGTTTAATTTTCAAAAAGTAAGTATGGGCGAACACTTGCTGTTTTAATTAACAATAGCAGCCAAATAAATTAATCTTTAGACTGAGGGAGAAAGGTATATAGAGAGTAAAAAAGAATTAATAGCTGTGATAAACAGAGAATACACAAAAAAAAAGAAGAGTAAATTCTTGTGTACCATTAAAATTCCTATATATTCCCATATATGCAGGGTTAGTAAATAGAACTAGTATTAAGAATGTTTGCTAGTGTTATTTAAGTTTTTAATAAAGTATGGTATTATTGTTACTTTATTGAACAATGGATTGAATAGAATGGAGCATTATGTATTTTTGACTAAGCTGTCATAAAGCAAAAAAAATGTTTTATGTGACACTTTTTTTTTACAATTTTTATCGTACATTCCTTTTTATGTGTTGAATATATAATAGCATCATTCATGTAAACCCAGGCTGTGAAACTGTGCTTTTAAGATGAAATTAATAAGATCTCCTATGGTTCTATGTTGGAATTCTTGCTATTTAATATATAAAGGCATTAATGGTTTGCACATTAATTAACAAGAATTTTATATACAAGTTTTACATTTACAGAACACATGAAAATTAAAAAGACTGAAGAAAAAAGTAAAAGATGTGCACATAGAAATGTTGGCAAAAGGTGTATTGTGTATGAATATAGTTACAAATGCGGCTCATTAGTGAGATGGACATTGCTTTTGTTAGTACAAGCATTTGTCTCACTCTCTCACACACTTTTTTTAGAACTACTAAATATTGAAAGCAGTCTAAAAAAACACACCCTAGGTGTTAAGGGGTGCACTGAACAACAATAAAACCTATAATACTATTCTAATTCACAAAGGTAAGAGTTGCAAATTAAGAACTAATGTCCAAATAATTCTTATGAACAGTTCATATGTTCCACCAAGGTTGCTCTTCTTTAGGTTAAAAGACTCCACTTCCACTCAGAAACAAACAGAAGGCGCTTCCTAGTGCAATACTGTAAAATGCAGCTCCAAACAATTTCAGTGCATAAACAATTTTCAGCGATTCACATTCCGGGTGTGAACAACTGGGACGTGGACTTCCTCAGGCAGTGCTTTCACCCAGGGGAATATTCTCTCCACCCGAGGTGTTTGCAGAGATATGCAGTGAGTGGGGGGCGCCAGAGATAGATCTCATGGCATCCCGCCTCAATACCAAGCTGCCCAGGTACAGGTTGAGGGATCCTCAGGCGGAATTGATAGATGCCCTATCAGTACCATGGAGGTTCAGGCTCTTATATTTTTTTCCTCCATTACCGCTTCTCGCTCGTGTGGTGGCTCGCATCAAGCAGCAGCGAGCATCAGTGATTCTGATTGCTCCATTGTGGCCGCGAAGGACGTGGTTTGCGGATCTGGTGGGAATGTCCTCATCTCCTCAGTGGAGGTTACCTTGTCACAGAGATCTGCTGATACAGGGTCCTTTTGTTCATCAAAATCTAGATTCTCTAAGGCTGACTGCCTGGAGATTAAACGCTTAGTTTTAGCCAAGAGAGGTTTTTCTGAGAGTGTAATCGACACTCTGGTTTAAGCTCGTAAGCCAGTTACTCGTCGTATCGACCATAAAGTGTGGAGGACTTATTTGTACTGGTGTGAAGAGCGTGGGTTTTCCTGGCATAAGGTTATAAACTCACAAAGCCGGCAGCACTCGATTGTGCTGATTCACACAGTGTTGGACCTTTCAGTGTCCCAGCTGACTAACTCCAAGTATGGGTAATCACCCACAGGAGCTACCGGTTCAGGATACAAAGGCTCCAGGAAGGAGTAATCACCCACAGCAGCTGCTGGTTCAGGATACACAGGCTCCAGGTAGGGGTATTAACCCACAGCAGCTGCTGGTTCAGGATACACAGGCTCCAGGCAGGGGTAATCACCCACAGCGGCTACCAGTTCAGGATACACAGGCTCCATGAAGGGGTAATCACCCACAGCAGCTGCCGGTTCAGGATACACAGGCTCCTGGTAGGGGTAATCACACACAGCAGCTACTGGTTCAGGATACACAGCCCTTAGGTAGGGGTAATCACCCACAGCAGCTACCGGTTCAGGATACACAGCCCTTAGGTAGGGGTAATCACCCACAGCAGCTGCCGGTTGAGGATACACAGGCACCAAGTAGGGGTAATCACTCACAGCAGCTGCCGGTTCAGGATACACAGGCTCCAATTAGGGGTAATACCCACAGCAGCTGTCGGTTCATGATACACAGGCTCCTGGTAGGGGTAATCACCCACAGCAGCTGCCGGTTGAGGATACACAGGCTCCAGGTAGGAGAAATCACCCACATCGGCTACCGGTTCAGTATACACATGCTCCAGGTAGGGGTAATCGCCCACAGCAGCTACTGATGCAGGATACACAGGAATGATTTGTGCCTCTTATAAAAACTTTTATTAAAAATAAACAACAAAGTTACCCTCTGTAATATAACAAAACTGCAACGTGTTTCTTGGCTATAAGCGCTGTTTCAAATATTACATTTATGCATGTAATTTCCACACTTTATAGTTTCTGCTAAGGCTTAACACAATTATTGATGATTTAAAAAAAAAAAAGTTTAAGATTTAACATTATTATTTAAGTTAAAATGGATTACTTTACAAGGCATAGTTAGTGAAAAAACATGTATAGGATGATAAGCAATGCAGGGTCATTTTAACTGCATGCTGAAATAAATACAGAAGAGCCTATAAAGGGAATACTTATACAAAATAATATACCTGAGACAAATATGAAAATGAAATCAGGGGAGACAGCTGATGCATAAAATGATGGTACATAATATAAATGGTGCAGTATTAGATAGATAAATAAAACAGAGGTTACATTTAAAAAGTGGGGTGCACCTGTTACTAAATCAATCTATTTTCTATATATTTCTGTACATAATATAATAACAATACCAATAGTCACTCTTATTTGCAGTGCAATATTTTTTGTTTGTTTGTTTTTTAAAAAAATAAAGTGCAAATCAATTGCCAGTTCCTCTCTACTCTGTATCTTAAATATGGTTTATTCTCATTTAATGAGCATGCTATAATTTTCTTCAATTCAAAATGCTGCAACCATATAGTGATTTAAAAAAATAGAAAAATGTAGAACATGAAGATATTATGGAGAAAATATATAATAATGAAAGTAATTATGATTGTCTGTAGATGACACAATTCATTATTTGCTTAACAAAACTCCAATCTCACACTGCACCTGGTTTTTGAGGAGCTCCTCAGTTTCTCCTCATCCCTTTTCTTACCCTCTACTCTCCTTTTTCTAGCACCCAAATCATTATTAGAGCACCTAAGTTCTAGAAAATGTCATTAACATTATATTTGCAAAACTGACCCTTTTATATTTTTATTTGGGTTAACAGAACAAGTAGAGAGTTAAATGGGGAGTTAAGAAAAGCACAAATAAATAGCAGTTGGTTATTAACCACACCACAGTGAGTGCCACATTCCAAAGTTCATATATAGCTCTGAAACAATTTAAAAAAAAAAAACACCATCCTGCCTTTCCATCCATCCTGCGTTCCCTATTTCATTAATCCCTTTCATTATATTTCCTTGCCCTCCTTCTAGCACTACTAATTTGTGCTAACAACTCACACTTCTACTTATACTGCCTCACACTCCATAAATGAAACCCCGTAGGAGGAATCAACGGAGGGGTAGGTGACCCCTATCCAGGCAATGGAGCAGTCTGGATGGGGGTGGAGCTGGGGGGGATTGTTTATTTAAGAAAGGGTTGTGGAAGGTGCTCCATCTTGTATCCCTGCAATCGCAAGGTGAAGTTGGAGCTGCGGAGCTTGCGATTGCAGAGATACTGGAAAATGGAGGACCTGATGTCGGATTTGCAGAGCGTTGCAGCGGAGCGGGGCACGGCGTGGCTAAGGGATTATTTAGCCGCCGCCAAGCTTACCAGTGGGAGAGTGGAGGCTGACAGGAACGGTAACGGCAGGCCGCAGAGGCGGTCACGGCCACCGGAGCGGTTATCACCGGATGGAGGCGGCAGCGGGAGCAGAGGCAGCGGCGGTGGGCAAGCGCAGCTAGGTGGCTTGTCTGCGCGCCAGAGGGAGCCAGGTCAGAGAGGAGCGGTGGTCCGGGAGCAGGTGGTGACACGTGTAGCGGTCCCGGATGTTGCGTGCGGAGCGCCCAGCAGGACCGGAATGGCGGCAGGTAAGGAAGTGGATGGTGGGCCGGGCCTTGATCAGCTTGGCGGGAATGACGGCACAGGCCGGGGAAGAGCGACAAGGAGGCTGGAAGGGGAAGCGGCAGGGGTAGGCCCAACCCAGGCCCTGGATGAGGTTACACGGGACCTGGTTGTGGAGAGGAGGGGAGAGAAGGGGATAATAAGGAGAAGTGAGGGGGCAAAAGGGACAGTTGAGGAGTTGAGGCCAAATATGGAGGGGCAAGTTGAAAAGGGGCTGAGGGAGGGAGGGAGGCAAATAGTTGAAAGGGTTAGCAGCCAAAGGGGAATTAGTAAGGGGAATAGTCAGGACAGCGGCTCTGGGGCTGTAAAGGATAAGGGAAAAACTGTTGCTAGAAGAAAGGGGAGGGGGAGAGGAGTAAGAGGAAGGGAAAAAAAAGTAAGCAGCAGAGGTAGGGGAGTAGGTAGGGGAAGGGGTGTGTTAAGGGAATCTGACATGGCTTGTTTATCTTTTGCAGGAAGAGGGTCTGAGACTGAAGGGCAAAGGGGTGGTGGGGCAGATATCTCTGCTGAAGCAGAAGGGCGCGCCCTGGATGGGGATGAGCTATGGATCGATTACGCTTATAGTGACCTGGATGCGGAGGATCCTGGGGAGGGGACGTCGGCGGGCCCGGCAGTAACACGGCAGGTAGGGGACCTAGCTGATCTGGAGCACCTGCTTCAGGCATGGGGGGCGGGTCAAGGGGGGAGGGGGGAGAGAGGTAGCAGCAGGGCAGGGAGCATAGTGGCAGGGGAAAGGGGGGAGACTGATAGGGTGGGGAGGGGGCAGGATAGGGTTCTCACTGTCTCCTCTCCACAGATACGGCCGCCGGGCAGGGACTCCCAGGCGCGCCACAGTCCTCGGAGGTCGGGAGCCGGACGGCGGCGGGAGCGGTCCCGTTCGCCATGTAGGAGGGAAGGATATCAGGCAAGGAGACGATCTCCCACCTGGGGAAGATTGGAGAGGACAGTTGAAAGGGGCAGCAGGAGAAGGAGATCAAGGTCCGGGTCGCCACGGAGGAGTGGACACGGGGAGAGAGAGAGGGAGTACAGAGGGAGGCCGGCGGTCAGGGCGGCGGAAGCTCCAGTCCCGGAGGTGGGAGCAGCAACGGCACCCACGGTAGCAGGTGAGGGCGCTACTAACCATGTGGGAGTGGCTGGGAGTATGCATGGTGCAAATGTGGCTCAGTCTTCATTGGTGTCTGGATTGAGGGAGTTGCTGGCGAGCTTCGAGAGGCAGACAAGGGGGCCGCAAAGTGAAGTTGCGGCGGCATGGGGTGTAGGGTCGGGGACAGGAGTCCCAATAGCGGGATTGGGTCAAGGTGGTGTAGGTCCAGCAGGGGTCCAGGCTAGTGGTACTAGCACTGCAGGTACGGTGAAGGTGGCGGAAAGTGCGTTGAGGAGGCCTTGTTTATGCTCGATTGGCCCACTAGGGATCCATTTGACGCAGGAGGTGAAGGAGAAAATATGGAAAAGGGAATTCTTAGAAATATTTTCTTTACTGCCGCTGGAGGAGATCTTGGACATCAAGGAGGACGCGAAGGGCGACAAGGAGAAGAAGGAAGAAGACGAAAGGAAGAAAAGGTACCGAAAACTTCCAAAGACATTATCTAACTGGTCGAGGGCGTTTAGTATACTGGCGGCAGTGGTGGGGGAAAAGACACCGGAGCAATGCTCTGCGTTATTCTGTTACTATGATGAAATTTCTGGGGCATGTAGGACGTATGGAGGACGGCCTGGTGGCGATACGATGAACAGTTTAGACAGAGGATGGCGGTGCGTCCCGAGATGCGATGGGACGACAGAGACATGGGGATCTGGTTGGAGCTGATGACGCCGTTACGAGGTTCCTTTCGGGGTGCAGGGGGAATCGGAAATCAGGCCGGTGGAACAGTCGGAGGGAGTACAAGCGGGGGAGCAGCGGTGGCCATTAGAAAGGGCTTGTGTTTCCAATACAATGAAGGGCAGTGTAAGTTCGGTAGTGGTTGCAAGTACAAGCATGCGTGTTCAGGATGCGAAGGCAGTCATCCATGGACCAGATGTTTCAAAAAAGGTATTGGAGCCGGAAAAGGGGGGGAGACTACTCCTAAGAGCCAAGACTCCGGTGAAGGTAAGAAGGATGGTGCCTTGGTTAGAGCAGTTCGCTAAGGTCAGGGGTAAGGCTGGGGACGCGGAATTGCTCCTTACGGGGTTTAGTTCGGGTTTCCGGATCCCGTTTGTGGAGGGGGGGAAAACAACGGTCGTGGATAATTTGAGGTCTGCTAAGGAGTTCCCAGAGGTGGTGCAGGGGAAGCTGGACAAAGAAGTTGCGCTGGGGAGGATGGCGGGCCCGTTTGTGGGCCCGCCCATGGGGAACTTGAGGGTGTCACCATTGGGGGTGGTGCCCAAAAAAGTGGCGGGCCAGTTCCGCATGATACACCACCTGTCATACCCGAAGGGCTCTTCGGTGAATGATGGGATTGACCCGAAAGTGGCAGCGGTTCGGTACGCCTCATTTGATAGGGCAGTGGATTTGGTGAGAGAAGCGGGAGAGGGGGCGCTGTTGGGTAAAGTGGATGTGGAGGCTGCCTTTCGGCTGTTGCCAGTTCACCCGGTGTGTCATCATTTGTTGGGGTGTTTTTTCGGGGGGGGCTTTTATGTGGACCTGTGCTTGCCAATGGGGTGTTCCATCTCATGCGCATATTTTGAAAAGTTTAGCACCTTTGTGGAGTGGGTGGTGCGGTGTGTTTCGGGCTTGTCATCTGTGGTTCATTATCTGGACGACTTTCTCTTTGTGGGAAAGGTGGATAATGGGCATTGTCAGCTGCTGATGGATTGTTTCTTCAAGGTGGCAGAGGACTTTGGGATACCGGTGGCTCATGAAAAAACGGAAGGCCCCAAAACATCCTTGAGTTTTCTGGGGATTGAGATTGATTCGGTGGCTATGGAGTGCCGTTTACCTCAGGATAAGTTGGTGGACCTCAGGGGTGTCATTTCAAGGGCGATGGGGAAGCGGAAGCTTCAGCTGAGGGAGTTGCAATCGTTGGTGGGTAAGCTAAATTTTGCTTGCCGGATTATACCAGCAGGGAGAGTTTTCTGCAGAAGGCTGTCATTGGTGACAGCGGGTGTGACGGAGCCGAGGCAATTGATTAAGGTTGGAAGGGAGTTGCAGGAGGATTTGCAAGTGTGGTTAACCTTTTTGGATAACTTCAATGGGAAGGCTTTGGTGCAGGAGGAGGCAGTGTCAAACAGGGATCTGCATTTGTTTACGGACGCGGCGGGGGCAATCGGTTTCGGAGCATACCTAAAAGGGCGGTGGTGTGTAGGGGAATGGCCGCCTGAATGGAGGGAGATGGGGCTGACTAGGAATTTGGTGTTTTTGGAGCTTTTTCCCATTGTAGTGGCAGTGAGAGTATGGCCTGAGATCTTGAAGGACAGGAGAGTTGTTTTCCACACGGATAACATGGGTGTAGTGTTTTCAATTAATAGGCTGTCCTCGAGTTCATTGCCAGTGGTCCGGTTGTTAAGGCTGTTTGTATTGGAATGCATGCGGCTGAATGTGTATTTTCATGCTGTTCATGTGCCAGGTTGTACAAATGTAATTGCTGACGCTCTTTCTCGGTTCCAGTGGGATCGCTTTCGGTCGGAGGCACCAGAGGCAGAGGAGGAGGGGGTCAGCTGCCCAGCGGATCTGTTGGAGGTGAAATTCTGGGATTGATGGAAGTGGCAAGGGGAGCCTTAGCTCGAGGTACGTGGGAGGCGTATGTGAAGGTGTGGAGGCAGTGGCTGCAAGTATTGAAGAGTAAGGAGGTTGTTAATTCGGAACATGGGTGGTTCAGAGGTTTGTTAGAGTGGATTGAGGTGTGGAGACATGAGGGCCTGTCGAGATCAATGGTTAAGAAGAGGATAGCGGCGTTGGGTTTTCTGTTTAAACTAATGGATTGGGAGGATCTAACGAAGAAGTTTGTGGTGAGGTTAGCGGTAAGGGGAATTTGTAAAGGAGGGGCAGGCAGGGATAAACGGAGGCCAGTGGTTTTTGCGATGCTGGAGAGGTTGATAGGGGTCCTGGGGGCCGTGTGTTCCTCCGAATTTGAGATGAGGTTGTTCCAGGCAGTTTTCGCGTTGGCTTTTTTTGGGGCTTTCCGTGTGTCTGAATTGGTAGGGGCCAATAGACGGGATATGGGAGGCCTGCAGGCTTGTGATATTTTGTTGGAAGGGGAGACATTATGGGTGTGGTTGAGGCGATCAAAAACGGATCAAGAGGGAGTGGGGAGATGGGTGAAAATGGAAAAAACGGGAAGGGCTTGCTGCCCGGTCCGGTTGATGGCAAGGTTTTTGGAAAAGAGACCGGCTGGTTGTCGTCCGCTGTTTGTGCATGGTGATGGGTCTGTGTTATCCCGCTTCCAGTTTTTGGCGGTGATGCGAAAAGGACTGAAGAAGTTGGGTTATTCGGCTGGGGAGTTTGGAACACATTCGTTCCGTATTGGGGCTGCCACGGAGGCCGCCAGCTTGGGGCTTGGTGAGAATGTTATAAAGAGAATTGGTGGTTGGAAGTCTGGATGTTTTCGGCTGTATGTGAGGCCTGATTTGAGGTGTTAGTTTGTTTTGTTTTATTTTGCAGGTCCGGCCATTTGTTGGATTGTAGGGCATTCCTACATTTACTGGGCTCGCAAGACGGCGGCTGTGAAGGACCTGGGGGTGCAGTTGAATTTTCCAGAGGAGACAGTGAGGTTGAGATGGTTCGGGGTAAGGGGGCTGAAGTGGGACCAACTGCTTAGAAAAGTTATAGACTATGCCAGGTTGTTTTGTCCTCCAGATATTTTGTTGATACACGCGGGAGGCAACGATCTAGGTTATCAGTCTCAGAAGGATTTGGTAGACCATATCAAAAGGGATTTGGGTAGGTTGAAATTGTTGTTCCCAGATATTCTACTGATTTGGTCAGATATTGAGCCTCGCTCAGTATGGAGGGCAGCGTGGGACCATAGGAAGCTGGAGGTCTCTAGGAAGAAAATTAATAGAACCATTAGTAGTTTTGTTAGCAAGCTGGGTGGATTTTGTATCCGCCATGTTGAGTTTGAAGGTGAGACAGGGCGTTGTTTTTTCTTGAAGGACGGAGTTCATTTGAACGAGGTGGGGCTCCATCTCTTCAATTTTAACCTTAGGGAGGGGGTGTTGCAGGCTTTAGCCCGGGTGGGGTGTGCTCGTTGTTGACGAGCTGTGGCGGGGGTGCTTGTTGTGGAAGGGAAAATGAAGTAAAGTGGTACCTCCCTAAAGAGGCGGGAGAGTTGTGTGGGGGAATGTACCTGGCGGTATGCCGGTGGAAGGTACATCTCTGGGGGGCAAGCACCTTAGGTTACTTTGTTGTTATTTAAGTTTTAAGTTATTGAATTCTATTGAATTTAAATGTTAAATTATTAATATTTTAATAAATGCGGGCTACGGCCTTTACACCCATTCTTGTAGTTTGTGTTTTATTGTAATGCGGAATGTATGCCGTATGGGGTCAATGAAACCCCGTAGGAGGAATCAACGGAGGGGTAGGTGACCCCTATCCAGGCAATGGAGCAGTCTGGATGGGGGTGGAGCTGGGGGGGATTGTTTATTTAAGAAAGGGTTGTGGAAGGTGCTCCATCTTGTATCCCTGCAATCGCAAGGTGAAGTTCCCTCCCTCCCTCCCTGTGGATTGTGGTAAAAAAGGTTTGGCGGGGGTGCTTGTTGTGGAAGGGAAAATGAAGTAAAGTGGTACCTCCCTAAAGAGGCGGGAGAGTTGTGTGGGGGAATGTACCTGGCGGTATGCCGGTGGAAGGTACATCTCTGGGGGGCAAGCACCTTAGGTTACTTTGTTGTTATTAAAGTTTTAAGTTATTGAATTCTATTGAATTTAAATGTTAAATTATTAATATTTTAATAAATGCGGGCTACGGCCTTTACACCCATTCTTGTAGTTTGTGTTTTATTGTAATGCGGAATGTATGCCGTATGGGGTCACTTAACTTTTACTCAAGTTGTGCTTTTGGTAACGCACCCTCTTAGCAAGCAGCTCACTAAATCCATTAAACACATTTTTTTTCTTTATTAAACAGCATTTGCTTTTCTCTATTTTTGTTACATTAAGCATCTTTACAAATCCAACATAACCCTTTATCATTCCTTTCACAGAGCACCATTTATATAGACTTTCTACATAGCCCAAAAAGCTGATTCACAAAGCATGACCAAATACATAGTAATGGCTCCACAGCAGAATTATAATTTCTTTAAAAAACAAACAAATACATTATTTTTTATCTCATATTACATGCTGTGTGACAATTAGTATGTGGGTGGGTGTACCCATACATATTTAAATTTGGGTGTTTGCATATGTGGGCATATTTACATGTGTGTACATACTTTTTTACATTTTATTTCTAGGTATATGCATGTGGGACTGTTTTGGAATCACTGACCATATGTGTATTAATGGCAACCTAGTTTGAGTATGTGTCCTATTTTTAACACCACAGATGGGGAGAGAGATACCAGCACTTTTTTGACCCTACTATGTATGACTGTGAAACAAAATCACATATAAGTACAGTTTATACAAATATAAAAATATAATACATTTTCAGTGTAGCAAAAAAGAACAATATATTATAAATATTAGAGCAATTTGAGCTTTAGCATAATATAACTAGTCCTAAAGCTGCGTACATAAGCCAAAATCCCCATCCACTTGGATCCCCTCTCCCTCCTTCCGCTTCCCTGCCACTCTCAACTCTTGTTTTCTTCTGTAGCGCTGCAGTCAAACCCAACCCCGCTCACGCCCCCCCACCCCGCACTCCTGCACCCCCTCCCTGCTCACTGATCCTACCTTATGGCCAGGTATGTTTGTTTTGAGCTGCAGTCTCTACTGCGCATGACTGCATTGGACAAACATACCTGGTATTTTCTAATATAGGATGATGTCTAGTGATGTCGCGAATTGTTTGCCAGCGAATAGTTCCCGGCGAACATAGCATGTTCGTGTTCGTGTTCGGCGCGGCGGGCAAACATATGCAATGTTTGATCCGCCCCCTATTCGTCATCATTGAGTAATACTTTGACCCTGTACCTCACAGTCAGCAGGCACATTCCAGCCAATCAGCAGCAGACCCTCCCTCCCAGACCCTCCTACCTCCTGGACAGCATCCATTTTAGATTCATTCGGAAGCTGCATTGTTAGTGAGAGGAGGGACAGTGTAGCTGCTGCTGATTTAGTAGGGAAATCTATAGCTAGGCTAGTGTATTCAGTGTCCACTACAGTCCTGAAGGGCTCATCTGATGCTTTTTTTTCCCTGTGTAATCTAATTGCCTGCCTGCCTGCCAGCGTGTGTGTCAGGCTCACAGCGTATACTGTGCCCACTTGCCCAGTGCCACCACTCATATCTGGTGTAACAGTAGTGTAGATTTAAAAAAAAAACACTTTTTTGACTGTGTTAAATAATAGCAGTCAGTTTCCTTCACACGTGTGCGTTTAAGTGCCTGCCTGCCAGGGCACAGTGTCACCCCAGTGCAACTCATATCTGGTGTAACAGTAGTGTAGATTTAAAAAAAAAAAAAAACTTTTTTGACTGTGTTAAATAATAGCAGTCAGTTTCCTTCACAAGTGTGCATTTCAGTGCCTGCCTGCCAGGGCACAGTGTCACCCCAGTGCAACTCATATCTGGTGTAAAAGTAGTGTACATACCTGATGTTTTAAAGCACGTTATTCCAAACATTTTAGGAATGTTAGGTGATTTATGCCCTTTATTGATTAAAACCAGACTCTGCATCAACTATGTAATTTTCCATGGGAGTTTTGCCATGGATCCCCCTCCGGCATGCCACAGTCCAGGTGCTAGTACCCTTGAAACAACTTTTCCATCACTATTGTGGCCAGAAAGAGTCCCTGTGGATTTTAAAATTCGCCTGCCTATTGAAGTCTATGGCGGTTCGCTCGTTCACGAACAGTTGTGGAAGTTCGCGTCCGCCGTTCGCGAACGCAAAATTTTAGGTTCGCGACATCACTAATGATGTCACATCATTGTTACCAGTTTTAAATATGTAATAAAGACCTTATGGGCTATGTATAGATTTTCTGAATGACATGATCCTTTGACTAGATAAAGCCGTTTAAACTGCAGACCTTCTTTTAAGAATAAGTGATCAGCATATTCTCACAGATCCCAGTTACAATGACCTAGATTTCATTGTATCGTTAAAAGGTGCCCATTAATCATTTCCTTACACTGCAAATATTGGTTATAACTTAGAAATGTTCCAGTGCTTCTTTTACATAATTTATTGATGCAGTTACAGGCTTTGATAAATATTTCAACATATTTATAGCCTACTTCTAGTACTAAAAAATTGTAGTTGTGATCCAGAATAACCTTTTGAGCATTGCAGCAATTCTTAATAAACCAATGTTAGATCATCACAAATTGATATATTGCTTATATAAGGCCAACATCATTGCCACAATGTTAGCTACATTGGTGGACAAATATATTGATATATAGATGCTTATAGCATGTGCATAACAAGTTCTGATTTTTTATTTATTTATTTTCAGAACTGTAACTGAATGCATAAAAAAAGAACTTATATGAACCATCACAAATCTGAAATCAAAGATGAAGCATAGTAGTTGTGATAAATAATTTCCCGCATTTTTTAGTTTAAATATGTTCTCTTTGGTTTGTTTTAAATACTTCAAATACTTTTTTTTAAGCAGTAACTGAACATGCCTGAAATTAGTTTTGTGTTTCTGTGTTTGAGGGGATTTGAAGGGTCTCAAAACCTTCTAGGAAGAAAGATATTGCTGTTGAAATGACAGTCATATGGGAACTTGTAGGTGATATATTTTAAAGAGGACTCACTTTTAAATAAAGGGGGTTACATACCAAAATTGTCACTATAGCAACATATGCATATAAAACAAAATAAGAAGGTGGGATAGCCATTCGCTCATCCCCACGGTACATAATAGGACGTGCAAAACTATAGAATAAGAAATGTCTTTGAAACATGCAAGTTGTAGGTCCATAAAATGTTTTATTTCAAAATTTAGAAAACAACAACTCACAAGTAAACATTTTTTGCATTTTTGTTGGTATACATTTGCCATTTTTGAACATTTTGGCAAATAAGATACTTACTAAAATGCATGATCTGAAAAAAAGATTTATGTTTGGTAACAAAAATAAATTGATAGTTTTTTTTTTGTTTAAATGACATGGGTGCACGCTAAAATCTGGTTCAGTATAGGGGGTAAAAAATCGCTCAACACTAAGGACTAGATTACGAGTGGAGAGTGTTGGGTAGCGCTTGTATTACACTTTGAAAGTAAAATGTGTTTACATCAGCTCTATCATCACCACACACTCAAAAAGCCAAAGTTAGAATATCACAACCACGTTAACATATCCCCCCACCGCCAAAGTCAATGGAGCAAGAAAAAAAAGAAAACCCTACTCCCGTGCAAACCCGATCGTATTTTCTCGAGTGCACTAACCCAACATGAAAATATCAATATTTCAAATTCCAATGATGTTCATATAGCAGAATATGTTTTATTTACTAATATATACATATTTCTAGATATATCTGATGGTTTATCGGTATTGCTGATATATATATATATATATATAGTGTATGTATATATATATATATATATATATAAGAATATATATTTTTTAAAAAATGAGCATTGCATAAATATGCTTTAACATGTTTTAATCTACTTGTGAGCAAAGGGCTCTAATGTACATATATATATGTGTGTGTGTGTATTTATGTGTTTATATGTGTAAATATGTCTGTAAATACATGTACTCACATATAAACACACACACGCACGCACACATATATATATATATATATATCATTTATACACATACCTATTTAGATATGCATATGTATGTGTCTTTATGGTAAAGTCCTTTTCTCTTGTTAAGTGTATTCAGTCCACGGGTCATCCATTACTTATGGGATTATATCTCCTTCCCAACAGGAAATTGCAAGAGGATCACCCAAGCAGAGCTGCTATATAGCTCCTCCCCTCACATGTCATATCCAGTCATTCTCTTGCAACTCAACTAGATAGGTCGTTGTGAGAGGTCTGTGGTGTTTTTATACTTAGTTTATTTCTTCAATCAAAAGTTTGTTATTTTAAATGGCACCGGAGTGTGCTGTTTGTTCTCAGGCAGTATTTAGAAGAAGAATCTGCCTGCGTTTTCTATGATCTTAGCAAAAGTAACTAAGATCCACTGGCTGTTCTCGCACATTCTGAGGAGTGGGGTAACTTTCAGAAAGGGAATAGCATGTGGGGAATCCTGCAAACGAGGTATGTGCAGTAAATTATTTTTCTAAGGAATGGAATTGACTAAGAAAATACTGCTGATACCGATGTAATGTAAGTACAGCCTTAAATGCAGAAGCGACTGGTATCAGGCTGATGAATGTATGTACAATAAGTAATTTTCTAAGGAATGGAATTTGACTAAGAAAATACTGTTAATACCGAAGTATTGTATAAGCCTTAACTGCAGTAGAAGCGACTGGTAGCAGGCTTATTAATAACACTATCTAACTTTTAAAGTGTATGTTTAAAACGTTTACTGGCATGTTATTCGTTTTTTGTGAGGTACTTTGGTGATAAATCTTTTGGGGCATGAAATTTTCCACATGGCTGTTGTGTATTTCTATATAGAAACGATTAACTGAGGTTTCCCACTGTTGTAATAGGAGTGGGAGGAGCCTATTTTAGCGCTTTTTTGCGCAGTAAAAATTCAGTTTCAGTCTTCCTGCTTCTTCCTCCTTGATCCAGGACGTCTCTAGAGAGCTCAGGGGTCTTCAAAAGTCATTTTGAGGGAGGTAATCAGTCACAGCAGACCTGTGACAGTGTGTTTGACTGTGATAAAAACGTTAATTGTTAAGTTGATTATCCGTTTTTGGGTATTAAGGGGTTAATCATCCATTTGCTAGTGGGTGCAATACTTTTCTAACTTAATACATTTACTGTGAAAATTTGGTTGCTATAACTGATTTGGTTCATTGTTATTTCAACTGTGACATTTTTTTTTGTGCTTCTTAAAGGCGCAGTAGCGTTTTTTATATTGCTTGTAAATTTATTTGAAAGGTTTTTCCAAGCTTGCTAGTCTCATTGCGAGTCTGTTTAAACATGTCTGACACAGATGAATCTGTTTGTTCACTATGTTTGAAGGCCAATGTGGAGCCCCACAGAAATATGTGTACTAAATGTATTGATATCACTTTGAATAAAAGTCAATCTATATCTGTAAAGAAATTATCACCAGACAACGAGGGGGAAGTTATGCCGACTAACTCTCCTCACGTGTCAGTACCTTCGCCTCCCGCTCAGGGGGCGCGTGATATTGTGGCACCAAGTGCATCAGAGAGGCCCATACAAATCACTTTGCAAGACATGGCTGCTGTTATGACAGAGGTATTATCTAAATTGTCTGAATTAAGAGGCAAGCGCGATAGCTCTGGGTTAAGGACAGAGCGCGCTGATGATGTGAGAGCCATGTCTGATACTGCGTCACAATTTGCAGAACATGAGGACGGAGAGCTTCATTCTGTGGGTGACGGATCTGATCCAGGGAGACCGGATTCAGAGATTTCTAATTTTAAATTTAAGCTTGAGAACCTCTGCGTATTGCTAGGGGAGGTATTAGCGGCTCTGAATGATTGTAACACGGTTGCAATTCCAGAGAAAGTATGTAGGTTGGATAGATACTTTGCGGTACCGGTGTGTACTGACGTTTTTCCTATACCTAAAAGGCTTACGGAAATTATTAGCAAGGAGTGGGATAGAACCGGTGTGCCCTTTTCCCCACCTCCGATATTTAGAAAAATGTTCCCGATAGACGCCACCACACGAGACTTATGTCAGACGGTCTCTAAGGTGGAGGGAGCAGTTTCTACTTTAGCTAAGCGTACCACTATCCTGGTGGAGGATAGTTGTGCTTTTTCGGACAGCTCCATTGGATGAGATTATGGCCAAGCTTAAAGCACTTAAGCTAGCTAATGCATTTGTTTCTGATGCCGTTGTACATTTAACCAAACTAACGGCTAAGAACTCCGGATTCGCCATCCAGGCGCGCAGAGCGCTATGGCTTAAATCCTGGTCAGCTGACATGACTTCTAAATCTAAATTGCTTAATATTCCTTTCAAAGGGCAGACCTTATTCGGGCCCGGCTTGAAAGAAATTATTGCTGACATTACTGGGGGTAAGGGTCATACTCTTCCTCAGGACAGGGCCAAGTCAAAGGCCAAACAGTCTAATTTTCGTGCCTTTCGTAATTTCAAGGCAGGAGCAGCATCAACTTCCTCCGCTCCAAAACAGGAAGGACCTGTTGCTCGTTACAGACAGGGCTGGAAAACTAACCAGTCCTGGAACAAGGGCAAGCAGGCCAGAAAGCCTTCTTCTGCCCCTAAGACAGCATGAAGAGAGGGCCCCCTATCCGGAAACGGATCTAGTGGGGGGCAGACTATCTCTCTTCGCCCAGGCTTGGGCAAGAGATGTCCAGGATCCCTGGGCGTTGGAGATCATATCTCAGGGATATCTTCTGGACTTCAAAGCATCTCCTCCACAAGGGAGATTTCATCTTTCAAGGTTATCAGCAAACCAAATAAAGAAAGAGGCATTTCTACGCTGTGTGCAAGACCTTTTAGTATTGGGGGTGATCCACCCAGTTCCGCGGACGGAACAAGGGCAAGGGTTTTACTCAAATCTGTTTGTGGTTCCCAAGAAAGAGGGAACCTTCAGACCAATCTTGGACCTAAAAATCTTAAACAAATTCCTAAGAGTTCCATTATTCAAAATGGAAACTATTCGAACCATCCTACCCATGATCCAAGAGGGTCAATACATGACCACGGTAGACTTAAAGGATGCCTACCTTCATATACCGATTCACAAAGATCATTATCGGTACCTAAGATTTGCCTTTCTAGACAGGCATTATCAGTTTGTAGCTCTTCCCTTCGGGTTGGCTACGGCCCCGAGAATCTTTACAAAGGTTCTGGGCTCACTTCTGGCGGTTCTAAGACCGCAAGGCATAGCGGTGGCTCCGTATCTAGACAACATCCTGATACAGGCGTCAAGCTTTCAAATGGCCAAGTCTCATACAGAGATAGTTCTGGCATTTCTGAGGTTGCATGGGTGGAAAGTGAACGTGGAAAAGAGTTCTCTATCACCACTCACAAGGGTCTCCTTTCTAGGGACTCTGATAGATTCTGTAGAGATGAAAATTTACCTGACGGAGTCCAGGTTATCAAAGCTTCTAAATGCTTGCCGTGTCTTTCATTCCGTTCCACGCCCGTCAGTGGCTCAGTGCATGGAAGTAATCGGCTTAATGGTAGCGGCAATGGACATAGTGCCATTTGCGTGCCTGCATCTCAGACCGCTGCAATTATGCATGCTAAGTCAGTGGAATGGGGATTATTCAGATTTGTCCCCTCTGCTAAATCTGGACCAAGAGACCAGAGATTCTCTTCTCTGGTGGCTTTCTCGGGTCCATCTGTCCAAGGGTATGACCTTTTGCAGGCCAGATTGGACGATTGTAACAACAGATGCCAGCCTTCTAGGTTGGGGCGCAGTCTGGAACTCCCTGAAGGCTCAGGGATTATGGACTCAGGAGGAGAAACTCCTCCCAATAAATATTCTGGAGTTGAGAGCAATACTCAATGCTCTTCTGGCTTGGCCTCAGTTAGCAACTCTGAGGTTCATCAGATTTCAGTCGGACAACATCACGACTGTGGCTTACATCAACCATCAAGGGGGAACCAGGAGTTCCCTAGCAATGTTGGAAGTCTCAAAGATAATTCGCTGGGCAGAGTCTCACTCTTGCCATCTGTCAGCGATCTACATCCCAGGCGTGGAGAACTGGGAGGCGGATTTTCTAAGTCGCCAGACTTTTCATCCGGGGGAGTGGGAACTTCACCCGGAGGTCTTCACTCAACTGATTCATCGTTGGGGCAAACCAGATCTGGATCTCATGGCATCTCGCCAGAACGCCAAGCTTCCTTGTTACGGATCCAGGTCCAGGGACCCGGGAGCGGTGCTGATAGATGCTCTGACAGCCCCTTGGGTCTTCAACATGGCTTATGTGTTTCCACCATTCCCGATGCTTCCTCGACTGATTGCCAGGATCAAACAGGAAAGAGCATCGGTGATTCTGATAGCGCCTGCGTGGCCACGCAGGACCTGGTATGCAGACCTAGTGGACATGTCGTGCTGTCCAGCATGGTCTCTGCCTCTGAGGCAGGACCTTCTAATTCAGGGTCCTTTCAATCATCCAAATCTAATTTCTCTGAGACTGACTGCATCGAGATTGAATGCTTGATTCTATCAAAGCGTTGCTTCTCGGAGTCGGTTATTGATACCTTAATACAGGCTCGGAAACCTGTTACCAGAAAAATTTACCATAAGATATGGCGTAAATATTTATACTGGTGCGAATCCAAAAGTTACTCATGGAGTAAGGTTAGGATTCCTAGGATATTGTCTTTTCTACAAGAGGGTTTAGAAAAGGGCTTATCTGCTAGTTTGTTAAAGGGACAGATTTCTGCTCTGTCTATTCTTCTACACAAACGTCTGGCAGAAGTTCCAGACGTTCAGGCTTTTTGTCAGGCTTTGGCTAGGATTAGTCCTGTGTTTAAGACTGTTGCTCCGCCGTGGAGTTTAAACTTAGTTCTTAAAGTGCTTCAAGGTGTCCCGTTTGAACCCCTTCATTCCATTGATATTAAGCTGTTATCTTGGAAAGTTCTGTTTTTGATGGCTATTTCCTCGGCTCGAAGAGTCTCTGAGTTATCTGCCTTACATTGTGATTCTCCTTATCTGATTTTCCATTCAGACAAGGTAGTTCTGCGTACTAAACCTGGGTTCTTACCTAAGGTAGTTTCTAACAGGAATATCAATCAAGAGATTGTTGTTCCATCACTGTGTCCTAACCCTTCTTCAAAGAAGGAACGACTCTTGCATAATCTGGACGTAGTCCGTGCCCTGAAGTTCTATTTGCAGGCAACTAAAGATTTTCGTCAAACTTCTTCCCTGTTTGTCGTTTACTCTGGACAGAGGAGAGGTCAAAAAGCTTTGGCTACCTCTCTCTCCTTTTGGCTTCGTAGCATAATACGCTTAGCCTATGAGACTGCTGGACAGCAGCCTCCTGAAAAAGTTACAGCTCATTCCACTAGAGCTGTGGCTTCCACCTGGGCCTTTAAGAATGAGGCCTCTGTTGAACAGATTTGCAAGGCTGCAACTTGGTCTTCACACTTTTTCAAAATTTTACAAATTTGACACTTTTGCTTCTTCGGAGGCTGTTTTTGGGAGAAAGGTTCTACAGGCAGTGGTTCCTTCCGTTTAAAGTTCCTGCCTTGTCCCTCCCATCATCCGTGTACTTTAGCTTTGGTATTGGTATCCCATAAGTAATGGATGACCCGTGGACTGAATACACTTAACAAGAGAAAACATAATTTATGCTTACCTGATAAATTTATTTCTCTTGTAGTGTATTCAGTCCACGGCCCGCCCTGTCTTTTAAGGCAGATCTAAATTTTTAATTCAAACTACAGTCACCACTGCACCCTATGGTTTCTCCTTTCTTGTCTTGTTTTGGTCGAATGACTGGATATGACATGTGAGGGGAGGAGCTATATAGCAGCTCTGCTTGGGTGATCCTCTTGCAACTTCCTGTTGGGAAGGAGATATAATCCCATAAGTAATGGATGACCCGTGGACTGAATACACTACAAGAGAAATAAATTTATCAGGTAAGCATAAATTATGTTTTCCAGCCTTTTTTTCTTCTAACACCTGAGACCTCATATCTTTAAGCCCTTATAACTTTTTTGGTGCAACTAATTTTTATTAGATAGTGTTATTATGTATATAACTTTATTTAAATTTATTTTTCATGAGTTTTGTGACACTTTTTTCCCTCATGTAACATTTAATTAGAGCTCTGAGGTCGCGGTAATCATTCTAGTGTAAATCGCAATTACGCTCACACATTCACATTTTCTTTCAACTTATAATACGAGCGTAAACAGCCGCGATAAACCCAATATCCCATGCACAAAACAATTAGCATGCAATTCATAATCTGACCCTAAATAGATTAAATCCCCTATAATACTTGAAGGCTTGTAGGGTTCGAAATCTATCCCTTCTCTGCTATAAGGCATAAATACATGCTATATGTAATATGTAGTTTTCACACTAGGGACACTGTAGTGCTATGTGTTTAATCCCCACAAAGGGTTTAATCACATACTTAAAGACATGCTTAAGACCCACAGAGCACTGCTGGTCCTGAGCTGAAACTGCTGCTGATCCACATGTCACATGACATAGCATTACTGTGTCACTAGTGTTAAAATGACATGCTTGTTTTAGCACACAAAAAATGTTTATGATGCTTTAACTGATTGGTCAATATGGATAATTTTGTGCAATATAATTATAAATGTATTCACTTTAAATTTAGAATTTTTACTTTCAGGATTGGACTAGTGTAAAGTAAGCATCTTGTTTTCAGTTGAATTTGTCTCAACGTTATATTCCCAAAAAACATGCATTATCTAAAGATAATTACTGTACTATTTATTTAGAATTGTGACTGACATCAGAATAGAAGTTTAGATTTTGGTCAACATTCATCCTATGTTAATTAGAGAGCAATTATCAGCCCTAATGAGAATCACAACTCTGACTTTCCTTTTTAATTATAACATAAAAACATAGAATTCAAGCAAAAAATATCTTTAATTGTGAGATTAATTCTGTCACAAACTTTGTCAAAATGGAATCTATGCATATGTTGCCATCGAAAGGAAATCAATCTGTCACAGCATTTGAGCACTGCGGCTGATATTTTGTAGAAAGTTGGCTTTAAATAAATACGTGCTCTAACATTTTTGATGCAGATTATGCAACACTGTGATTAAATTTTCATGAAAAATGATTTCATGACATATTTGTTGAGAAGTCTGAATTATAGTCACTCTAGGAGACTGATAAAATTGCTGTGTAAAGAACAAATATCACAAGCATTAATTTATCTTGTATACAGAATAATGTGCTTCCAACTGTACATAATAAGTATACTTCAAGTCAGAGTGGCAATTCTTGACCATAGATGAACAAATCTGAGGTAATTTTTTCTATTTTATGTTTCACAGTATCCATAAATTACATAGACATTGATATTTGGTGCTGAACACAATGCTTCCATATACTCACTGTGCCTTAAATAAAAGTAAGCCTGAAAGCCTCATTGATAATGCTGTTAAGAATTGTAAAATAATGAACACAATATCCTGTTTATGGTTTCTTTGAGTGGAAGTGATTACTGTTCCTTTGGGTTTCCATATTTTTTTAACTGTATCACCAAACATTTTTTAAATTAAATTAAATATTGGTTAAATTCTTTCTTTATTTTAGTGCAATGTCTGGAACAGAAAATACCATTAGTATAATGTGTCCCCATAAGCACATTTTGCTAACTGGATCATCAAGATTCAGCATTGTCTCCTGCTGTGTAGCATTAAAGAAAGGATGAAAGACAATGATATTTTTGTATTCTCGTTTAGTTTACTGGGGTACAGTACAGTCCAATGTAGGAAAAACCCTTAGTAAATGTAGCTAAAATCAATGGCAGGCTTATTAATGAATTTAATCATTCATTCATTCCGATAGAAATGTTACAAAACTTCTGTAACTGTGGAAAGGTATTTACAAGTAAACATAGGTTTTTTAAGGATGTCCTTAAAAAAATTCCCACCGATAAAGTTACTAGTCACTGGGCCATATAAACCCTAGTGAATTCACACACTTTAATTTATTGTTTATACCATAAAGCAATAACTAAGGAATTCAATAGGGCATCGAGAGTATAGAAAGTAAAACCTTGCAGTAAATATTAAGGCTTATTAGTTTCAATTACACTCAGTATGGCATTTTTCCATTAATAAATCTGTAGAATTCGCTAAACTGAGAAATAGGTATGCCCTTGCTGTGAAAAACAGTAATAAGAAATGTTCTATTTATTTGAAGGCAGAGGAAATGCAGGAGAGAAGGATCATGTTAATGCTAAGTTTTTAATTTTAGACACTATCCCCTATTGTTTTATAATAATAATAATAGTAATCATTGGGTTTTAATTGGTCCTTTCTCCGTATTAATTAAGACATGTCCTTACTCCTGAGTAATACTAAAGTAATTTACTTGCATTTACACAAATTTACATTTTATTGCAAAGTGTAAAGTCGTACCATTTCAGAACTTATATTGCTTTTTACTGTACTGTTCACCTTCTGGCCTACTTAGATGATGTCTTTCACAATGAACACTCTTCTATTTCTGAGTAATTCATTTACATTTTTGTTATCTCACTGATGTATGCAAAATCACGAACAGGCTTCTTTCAGCCTGGGCAAATAATGACATGAAATTGCCGGAGAGGATTGTAACCAAATGAAAATGGTTGTTCTTTCTTAAACAGTAATCTAACAGCAATACTGTGATTTTTACAAATTATAGTGCGACATTACATATTTTTAAAATGAAATCTCTAAAACATATATGTATATGTGTGTATATATATATATATATATATATATATATATATATATCTTTGTTTGTAATATTATAAAGTTTTATTTTATTTATTGATGCTACTTAAAGGGCCACTGTAAGTAAATATTTTCTATGCCCATTACTAACTAACTAACAAATACGCTTTTTATCAATAGCATTTCATTAACATATCTTTACCGTATATCAGAAATCTTGTCTGCAAATTTAATTGTTTTCCAAACCCACTCCGTGGGTATCCTTTGCTCTGTACCAATCCGTTTACAATACCTAGGTTTCAAATTGGTGCTTTAAACACAATTTCATTGGTTTAAGTATTTTGAAAACGCAGTGCTGAAAATAGTGGGCAGGATAACGTGACATCATCGGGGAATAAAAGATATAACTTTTATAACGTTATGAAACTTCGTTTTGGAGAATATATAGGTAAGTAGGTTTTAATTAATGTTTATTAACTTTAATATGTTAGTTGTTTGGCTTAAAAATTATAACAGAAAGTAATCCTTTAAGCTATCCAGAGCACAAATTAATTGCATAATTTAACATTTTTATCTTACTATTCACTTGCATTTTATCCTGGTGGTCAGTAAAATGAACTGGGTGGTATGCCCATTAAAGGCCAGATTACGAGTGGAGCTCTATTTAACTCTCCCCCTCGAGCGTCAACTGCGCAAGAGGTAAGCTTTTTGCTTGCGTCGGGTTGCACTCGTATTATGATTTTAAATTAAACTGATTTCGCTCTCGGGCTAACCCGATGAGGACAAAAAGCCAAAGTTAGAATATCATGTGCAGGTTCATATATTCACCCATAGAAGTCAATGGAGAGAAAAAAAAACCCTACTCATACGCAAACACGATTGCATATCCTCATGTGTGCTAACTCGACATGAAAATATGAGTATTTCACATTGCAATATTCTTCACATAAAAGAATGTTTATTCTTAAATAAATATTTGCACGTATATCTGGTGGCATTTTAGTACTATATATCTCTAAACCTTTTTATATATACGTATCCAAAAAAGAGATGCACTCACAGGAAAATTTGGGTCTCAGAAAACCAAAATGTATTTAACATTTCAGGGAAATTTACATCCCCTTCATCAGAACAACATTACTAGTGAAAACACAGCATATAAAGCTAAAACATAAGTGGTATACACACCCCCTCCTGTAACTCTGGTGCCAAACACTCAAAACAAGCTTGCGTTCCAGCAACTTGTGGAACCGGAAGTGACAATCTGCAACTTCCAGTTGGGGACATTTTATTTAAAGTGAAAAAACTTTTAAATGTATATTTAACGCCAATACGAATCCGTTTTACAACCTATCAATGGTGGCTGTGATAGTGTGCACATGTAACACATGTAGTGATGTGTGTCAAATAATATTATGATCGATACGTCTATCTTGGTTACCAATATAAACAGCTATCAAAATATATGACAGGCAATCGTAATGTACTAAGGGCAAGGGTATAACCATCTATCCTAATGGTATTTTACCCACTTGATATCTGAGTCAAACACAATTTATCAAACTTACACTTATCAAAAATAATACTTCACATAACTCACCTAAATAATTTTGTTAATTTTGTTAAATGTTGCCTTAGCAATGACCACCTTCACAATTTTTATACTCCAATTTACACATATAATCACTAATATTTTTGAATTACCTTGTAGGATTTCAAATCTATTGTGTTCAAAACCACCTCCCCGTGCTAACATATATTTATTACTGTTCATACATACTGAAGTTAAACTAAGGAATAAAAACCTAATAAAATAAAAATCGCCTAAATGTATCTCCTGTAGGCATACATTTATAATCTCAAAATTGCTCCAATATCGCTGACTCTTTTTCATCAGAATAATATAGGCAATACTACCTATTAGTTGTTATTCTTATCACACACATACAACAATGTCGCATTTTGATATCATAGTAGATATTCATATTATCTAATATTATGAAATCACAGCCATTGGATATTACGCTTTCTTCCTTAGACTCCTCTATTTTGCAGAGTGTCCGTTCCTCGCTCTTCACTCCTTCAGCTCATCATTCTTTTAGCTCTTCTGTACCTCAGTGATTTACACTCATGTACAAAATGAATGACTATGGGTAGATGTATTTTAAGCCTGTCTCCTGTGTTATGGTATTAGTCACGGTATTACCCAGTGAAAAAAACAATTGGAATCATACCAAATGTATACCATTTCACCCCATGCGGCTTTTACTATCTCCCCTGCACTCCAGGTATGTTACACTCTGTGTGTTACCCCTTATGATCGGTATAAGTTCTAATTAGTGATTTCCCATAATCTGTGTATATCTATGTGTGTAAATATTCACATATATCAATAAGAGAGATCCTTATACCCGGTGAGAGCAGGAGGTGATGTTACTCATCCATCACACTCCACCTACAGATTATGGTAACATAAGTGTGGTCTTACAACCCCACTACAGGCCCCCAATCTGTCCAAAAGGTACCAGCAGGAATTTTATACAGTTGAATGCACCCCAGGTATGTAACACAATAGGGACTAGATTAAAATCTTAAAATCTGGAGCCGAATTCAGGCCCCCCGGATATATGGTACCCAGTCGGTACATCCATCGAGCTTCACAGATGAGAAGAGCCTTGTTCCTGTCACCTCCTCGATCCAACCTCGTTATATGGTGAATTAAAATGTATCTAATGGACGACACAGCATGCCCCATCTCCGCACAGTGACGTGCAACTGGTTGGTCAGACTTTTTGTTCTTCAAGGCCTGGCGTATAGCTAGCCTATGGTTGGCCATCTGTTTACTTAGGGTTCCTTGTGTCTTGCCGATGTAAACTCTCGCACACGGGCAAAAGAGCATATACACAACATGTGCTGTAGTGCAGGATAAAGAGTGACGGATCGTGTATAGTTTATTAGTATGCGGATGATGGAACATTTTGGTAACAATTAGGCTTATAAACCCCTTATGGCTCGCGCATAACTGTTAATGCGCCACTCATAATCTGGCCCTATGTTTGTCCCATACTCCCTAGAGAGGCCAACAAGCAAATTATGTCACATACATAGTATAGACAAGCATACTTACAGGGTGTTTATTTTTATATATATATATATATATATATATATATATATATATATATATATATATATATATATATATATATATATACACAGTCGTATGCAAAAGTTTAGGCACCCCTGACAATTTCCATGATTTTCATTTATAAATAATTGGGTGTTTGGATCAGCAATTTCATTTTGATCTATCAAATAACTGAAGGACACAGTAATATTTCAGTAGTGAAATTGGGTTTATTGGATGCAGAGGAACAAGTACAATGTTCTGGAATGGCTATCCCAGTCCCCAGACCTGAATATCATTGAAAATCTGTGGGGTGGTTTGAAGCAGGCTGTCCATGCTTGGCAACCATCAAACCTAACTCAACTGAAGATGTTTTGCAAGGAAGAATAGTCCAAAATACCTTCATCCAGAATCCAGACACTCATTACAGGCTATAGGAAGCGTCTAGAGGCTGTTATTTCTGCTAAAGGAGGCTCTACTAAATATTGATGCAATATTTCTGTTGGGGTGCCCAAATTTATGCACCAATCTAATTTCGTTTTGATGCATATTGCACATTTTCTGTTAATACAATAAACCTCATTTCACTACTGAAATATTACTGTGTCTTTCAGTTATTTGATAGATCAAAATGAAATTGCTGATCCAAACACCCAATTATTTATAAATGAAAATCATGGAAATTGTCAGGGGTGCCTAAACTTTTGTATACGACTGTTCATATGTATTTAAGTGTATATATGTCTGTTAATACATATATACACATATATACACATATAAATACATATGTACACATATATAGACTTGTATAAATACATGCATATACATCTTTAGGCATGTACAATAAAGCAAAACAGAAAGGGTGCCTCCTACTGCAATAATGACAGCAACTGAACTCCACCAGTATGACACCTTGACTGTGAATCAGGGCGCTGGAACACAGATTTCATTCTGCTTATTTAGCACAACCGGGGGCTAGTGTGCTTGTGAGTAGATATCTACAAGGTGTCATACTGGTGGAGGTAATTTGCTGTCATTATCGCACTAGTCACCCTTTCTGTTTTGCTTTATTGTACCAGTGTCATGTTATGTCTCAGGATATTTAGTGAGAGCCTCATTGTCAGGAGCAGTTGCTTTAAATGAAGATTAGTAGAAGCCATATAGATTGAAAAGATAACATTTATTTAAATAACAAAATACTTCGAATGAGCATATATTTGCAGGGTATTTTAAATATGTACTATTCAGGTATTTTATGTCTGCATACACCAGGAGTGGAAAGGAGCAAACAAGTAAGCCGAGATGCAGGCTTAAAAGGAAAGTTTTTCTCCAGGTAGGAATTGAAGAGCAGGAATCTGGATAAGGAAGAAAACAACTTTGTAAACAGTGATGCAGATTTCAAAGATAAAGTCTTTCTCCTGGTAAGATCTGAAATGCAGGAATTTGCACAAAGCAGGAAACAAACTTCTAAACAGTGTAGCAGGTTCAAAGGTGAAGACTTCCTCCAAATAGGTACTAAAGAACAGGAAACAGGTTCTGGCTTGTGACAAAACAGAAACAATGTGAAGACAATGTGCAACATAACAGCCAGCCTTAAATAGGGAGGTTTTGCACAGTATTGGCTCAGAGTATGTCCAAAATTAAGAGCACCTGTGTTTTGCACAGGTGAAAATACAAATTGATAAATACACATTTGCATGATATTGCATTTGAAATTCCCAGACTGCTATAACTGGCTGTGGCTCAACACACAAGCAAACAGGATAGAAGATTCAGAGTCATGGGTTCAAATCCCCCCCCCATGTCCCTGTCGGTTGGAATGCTTCTCAGACCTTTTCTTTTTAGTCTGAAGGCTTGCTTTGTGACAACCAGTGATCTATTTTTTACTTGAATATCATGAAAGGAGTTGCCCCTAGATATGCTATTGCTCAGGAAGAAAGTAGCCAATAGGAGACTATAGGATATGTATTTTGGAACTGTAACAATTAGATCTTATGATATTGTAAGATATTGCAATGCTTATATTCTGTTAATGTGGCACCCTCTAGGTGTATAAGACAGTAATAATTTGAATAGAATTTCTTTAGAGATGTATATGTATGTATCTCAATCCCTTTGCTTGCCTTTTTTTCTAATACCTGATATTATCATATCTTTGAGCCCTTATAACTTTCGTGTGCAATATTTTTTGTGAATCATTTTTATTAGATGGTGTTATTATGAGTGTAACTGTACTTTGTAATGTATGTTTTATCTGTTTTGTGACACACTTTGTTTCACAAAACAGTTCACCAGAGCTCTGAGGAAGCACTAACCTGATGAACATTAAGTTGAATTGTGATCAAGCTATCGTGTTTACTTTCAACTTGTAATAGAGTGATAAATCTGATGCACGGAAACACCTGCAATAAACTCCTTATTACTCGCGTGCAAATATTATTACACGCTCGTAATTTGGCCCTAAATATTTATATAAATATATGTCAACACTGTCATACTCCTTTATTTTTTTTCTTGTACATTTTCACACCTTAGGTAGCTACGTACAGTATATTGTCTGCTATACAAAATACACGTAGAAGTAACTCAGTCAAAGAAACAGAAATCATCAACTAATAACAGAAAGTTCTCCATCTACTTGCTGGAGAACTCTATTGTAAGTAATAGGGCAAATAGAGCCAAGAAAACTAATAGAAAGAAAGTAGCCATGTTTGTTTTATGACCGTAATTCTTCGTACAAAAGCCCCCAACAATAAATGCCACATACAACTATATCATAAAACAACCTAATTTCAAATAATCTAGACTTTGACTTCTTCAATCATATATAACTATAATAGTACTGAAACGGTGTCTATACTCAATAAACCCTGGCTTCAACTTTCCCAACAAATAAACCTAACCTTGCTGTCCAGATACCCCAATTACAGTTAACCATGACTATGATCTTACACTACCACAAAATATTCATAATGGCTGACCTGTCCAACACTTCTGCTACTGCAACTACATTCCCTTAATCTCACACCCTTAAAGGTCCACTAAAGACAGTAGAATACTTTGACAATGCAAAAGTATTTAGTTTGAATTTCAAATGAGTAGTGAATTTCTTTATGACACATTTTGAAAATTGGTTTGGGTTTCCATCCCACTGCATCATGTGACAGTCATCAGCCACTAACAAAATGCATATATGTATATTCTATGAATTCTTGGACACGTTCAGTAGGAATTGGTGCCTCCAAAAAGTGTGCAAATTAAATGACTGCACTATAGTTAATGGGAGTGAATTGGAAAGTTGTTTAAATTTGTGTGCTCTATCTGAATCCTGAAAGTTTAATTTTGACTTTAGTGTCAAAACACTAATACTCAATCATTCATCAATAACCCCCACCCTAAACAGAATCCCATGTGACTTCCTCTAAATATACATACAATCAGTTCACACATATGATCCTGTTCTTCAGTAAACTTTCCTCTAAATGATTCCCTTAGCCATCAAAAATACCCCCCAGTATGTAAATGAAAATATATTACTAAAAAAAAATGTAAGAATAAAAACCAATATTACCTTTTTGTTATTTTTTTTATTCCAACCAGCAGAAGCCAGCCCCCTTCATCTTGAACCTTGTGATAGTCTGATTATTCAATGGGACTGTCTCCACTATTTATAAAAAGAAATATCACAATCCTGATAGGTTAGATTGTTAATGAGTGTTTGTCAAAAGTTGAGCCTGTTTTGATTGCTTGATGATATTGCAATGCAGTAAAATACAAACTGATACATTTGGTTTAATAAGAATTAAAGGGGTACGAAACACACATTTTATTCCATGATTCAGACAGGGCATGTCATTTTAAACAATTTTTTAATTTACTTCTATCATCAAATTTGCTTCATTCTCTTGATATTGTTTGTTGAAAAAAGCATCTATGCATTTCTAGTAGCTAGCTGAGCAATCTGGTAAACCAATGTCAAGAAGCATGTATGTGCAGCCACCAATTAGTAGCTAGCTCCCAGTAATGCATTGCAGCTCTTGAATCTACCTAGGTATGCTTTTCAACTAAGAATAGCAAGTGAAAAAAGTGCATTAAATAATAGAAGTACATTGGAACGTTGTTTAAAATCACATGTTCTGTCGAAATCATGAAAGATGAAATTGGTGTTTTATGTCCCAACATATGCCATAACATAAGCCATAATATCAATAAATATATGCACTGGAATCTCAAGCAGTTAATATATACAAAACCACATATTTAACTTGCTGCTTTTCTACATTTTTATATTTGCATTTAACTTCACTGTATGACTTCTATTTTGTTCAGTGGTTTGTATGTAAATAATAATATTCCCAGTAGTGTTAAAATAAAACATGATCTCTATCCCATTCTAAACACAGGCTTTACAGACGCTTCTTTAATTATATACAATTTTGTCTACCACTAACTAAAAGCTTCAATCATCTTGAATCATGTTATTCAGAAAAGCATTATAGTAAAATAAAATACTGTTAACCTGACTCTTTGCTCACCCTTATTATATATACTATTTCCCTATTGCATTGCCTTTGACATTTAGTAGTTAAAATCCATCACATTAAGTATGCCAGCTATATTTTTTTCCTTCTTATGTGGGCTAATAGTAAACATTTTTTATTTAAACAGTAGTATTTCCTAGAGGCATGCAGTTGCAATTATATATTTGTAAATTTTGTATCACATTATCATAAATTTATATTGATTTTCTAGCTATAAATGTCAAAACGCGTAAGAGATACTTAATATTCTGCACTTCGGTTTCCCAAGAAATAGGATGTATGTACTGTTTCATTAATTTCTCAGTTAAATAAGTTAACTCCAGATTGTCTTTGCAACCAAAATTAACCGATAATTGTGATTATAAACATATTTTTGCTAAAACATTTTTGATAAACAAAAGTTTTAATTTGATTTATTTTGAAAAGATTTTATTATTAAGTGCATTTCAAATCCAGTCTACATGATTGAAAACATAATGAAAGATGATTGCAAAAATAATATATAGTTTGTGTAACAAAAATATTAGAAAAGACAAAAATAGCTTAACATGCAGTTTGGAAAGGCTAACGGCTAGATTTAGTTTTGTCGGTAACGACCCGCGTAGCTAACGCTGGCTTTTTTCTGGCCGCACCTTTTAAATATCTCTGGTATTGAGAGTTCACAGAAAGGCTGCGTTACAGGCATATTTAACGCCACTGCAACTCTCGATACCAGAGTTGCATACGGACGCGGCCAGCTTCAAAAACGTGCTTGTGCACGATTCCCCCATAGAAAACAATGGGGCTGTTTCAGCTGTAAAAAAACCTAACACCTGCAAAAAAGCCGTGTTCAGCTCCTAACGCAGCCCATTGTTTCCTATGGGGAAACACTTCCTACGTCTGCACCTAACACTCTAACATGTACCCAGAGTCTAAACACCCCTAACCTTATACTTATTAACCCCTATTCTGCCGCCCCCGCTATCGCTGACCCCTGCATATTATTATTAACCCCTAATCTGCCGCTCCGTAAACCGCCGCTACTTACATTATCCCTATGTACCCCTAATCTGCTGCCCCTAACACCGCCGACCCCTATATTATATTTATTAACCCCTAATCTGCCCCTGACAACGTCGCCTCTACCTGCCTACACTTATTAAACCCTAATCTGCCGAGCGGACCGCACCGCTATTATAATAAAGTTATTAACCCCTAATCCGCCTCACTCCCGCCTCAATAACCCTATAATAAATAGTATTAACCCCTAATCTGCCCTCCCTAACATCGCCGACACCTAACTTCAAACATTAACCCCTAATCTGCCGACTGGAGCTCACCACTATTCTAATAAATGTATTAACCCCTAAAGCTAAGTCTAACCCTAACACTAACACCCCCCTAAGTTAAATATAATTTAAATCTAACTAAATTAATTAACTCTTATTAAATAAATTATTCCTATTTAAAGCTAAATACTTACCTGTAAAATAAATCCTAATATAGCTACAATATAAATTATATTTATATTATAGCTATTTTAGGATTTATATTTATTTTACAGGTAACTTTGTAATTATTTTAACCAAGTACAATAGCTATTAAATAGTTAAGAACTATTTAATAGCTAAAATAGTTAAAATAATTACAAATTTACCTGTAAAATAAATCCTAACCTAAGTTACTATTAAACCTAACACTACACTATCAATAAATTAATTAAATAAAATACCTACAATTACCTACAATTAAACCTAACACTACACTATCAATACATTAATTAAATCAAATACCTACAATTACCTACAATTAAACCTAACACTACACTATCAATAAATTAATTAAATACAATATCTACAAATAAATACAATTAAATAAACTAACTAAAGTACAAAAAATAAAAAAGAACTAAGTTACAAAAAATAAAAAAATATTTACAAACATTAGAAAAATATTACAACAATTTTAAACTAATTACACCTTCTCTAAGCCCCCTAATAAAATAACAAAGCCCCCCAAAATAAAAAAATGCCCTACCCTATTCTAAATTACAAAAGTTCAAAGCTCTTTTACCTTACCAGCCCTAAACAGGGCCCTTTGCGGGGCATGCCCCAAGAAATTCAACTCTTTTGCCTGTAAAAAAACACATACAATACCCCCCCCCCAACATTACAACCCACCACCCACATACCCCTAATCTAACCCAAACCCCCCTAAACCTAACACTAAGCCCCTGAAGATCTTCCTACCTTATCTTCACCTCGCCGGGTATCACACCGATCGGTCCTGGCATCCAACCCAAGCGGGGGCTATACATCCATCATCCGACGGCTGAAGAAGTCCAGAAGAGGGTCCAAAGTCTTCATCCTATCCGGGAAGAAGAGTAGATCCGGACCGGCAACCATCTTCTTCCAAGTGGCATCTTCTATCTTCATCCGATGAGGACCGGCTCCATCGTGAAGACCTCCAGCGCGGACCCATCTTCTTCCGACGACGTCCAACTGAAGAATGACGGTTCCTTTAAGGGACGTCATCCAAGATGGCATCCCTCGAATTCCGATTGGCTGATAGGATTCTATCAGCCAATCGGAATTAAGGTAGGAAAATTGGATTCAATCAGCCAATCAGATTGAGCTTGCATTCTATTGGCTGTTCCGATCAGCCAATAGAATGCGAGCTCAATCTGATTGGCTGATCGGATCAGCCAATCGGATTGAACTTGATTCTGATTGGCTGATTCCTGATTGGCTGAACCGTCATTCTTCAGTTGGACATCGTCGGAAGAAGATGGGTCCGTGCTGGAGGTCTTCACGATGGAGCCGGTCCTCATCGGATGAAGATAGAAGATGCCGCTTGGAAGAAGATGGTTGCCGGTCCGGATCTACTCTTCTTCCCGGATAGGATGAAGACTTTGGACCCTCTTCTGGACTTCTTCAGCCGTCGGATGATGGATGTCTAGCCCCCGCTTGGGTTGGATGAAGATTTTGGAGCCAGGACCGATCGGTGTGATACCCGGCGAGGTGAAGATAAGGTAGGAAGATCTTCAGGGGCTTAGTGTTAGGTTTATTTAAGGGGGGTTTGGGTTAGATTAGGGGTATGTGGGTGGTGGGTTGTAATGTTGGGGGGGGGTATTGTATGTGTTTTTTTACAGGCAAAAGAGATGAATTTCTTGGGGCATGCCCCGCAAAGGGCCCTGTTCAAGGCTGGTAAGGTAAAAGAGCTTTGAACTTTTGTAATTTAGAATAGGGTAGGGCATTTTTTTATTTTGGGGGGCTTTGTTATTTTATTAGGGGGCTTAGAGTAGGTGTAATTAGTTTAAAATTGTTGTAATATTTTTCTAATGTTTGTAAAAAAAAAATTATTTTTTGTAACTTAGTTCTTTTTTATTTTTTGTACTTTAGTTAGTTTATTTAATTGTATTTATTTGTAGATATTGTATTTAATTCATTTATTGATAGTGTAGTGTTAGGTTTAATTGTAGGTAATTGTAGGTATTTTATTTAATTAATTTATTGATAGTGTAGTGTTAGGTTTAATTGTAGGTAATTGTAGGTATTTTATTTATTGATAGTGTAGTGTTAGGTTTAATAGTAACTTAGGTTAGGATTTATTTTACAGGTAAATTTGTAACTATTTTAACTATTTTAGCTATTAAATAGTTCTTACCTATTTAATAGCTATTGTACCTGGTTAAAATAATTACAAAGTTACCTGTAAAATAAATATAAATCCTAAAATAGCTATAATATAATTATAATTTATATTGTAGCTATATTAGGGTTTATTTTACAGGTAAGTATTTAGCTTTAAATAGGAATAATTTATTTAATAAGAGTTAATTTATTTCGTTAGATTTAAATTATATTTAATTTAGGGGGGTGTTAGGGTTAGGGTTAGACTTAGCTTTAGGGGTAAATCCATTTATTACAGTAGCGGCGAGATTCGGTCGGCAGATTATGGGTTAATAATTTAAGTTAGGTATCGGCGATGCTAGGGAGGGCAGATTAGGGGTTAATACTATTTATTATAGAGTTATTGAGGCGGGAGTGAGGCGGATTAGGGGTTAATAACTTTGTTATAATAGCGGTGCGGTCCGCTCGGCAGATTAGGGGTTAATAAGTGTAGGCCGGCTGGAGGCGACGTTGAGGGGGGCAGATTAGGAGTTAATAAATATAATATAGGGGTCGGCGGTGTTAGGAGCAGCAGATTAGGGGTACATAAGTATAACGTAGGTGGCGGTCGGCAGATTAGGGGTTAATTATTGTAGGTAGCTGGCGGCGACGTTGTGGGGGGCAGGTTAGGGGTTAATAAATATAATATAGGGGTCGGCGGTGTTAGGGGCAGCAGATTAGGGGTACATAAGTATAACGTAGGTGGCGGTCGGCAGATTAGGGGTTAAATTTTTTTTATAGAGTGCGGCAATGTGGGGGGACCTCGGTTTAGGGGTACATAGGTAGTTTATGGGTGTTAGTGTACTTTAGAGCACAGTAGTTAAGAGCTTTATAAACCGGCGTTAGCCCAGAAAGCTCTTAACTACTGACTTTTTTCTGCGGCTGGAGTTTTGTCGTTAGATTTCTAACGCTCACTTCAGACACGACTCTAAATATTGGAGTTAGAAATATCCCATTGAAAAGATAGGATACGCAATTTACGTAAGGGGATCTGCGGTATGGAAAAGTCGCGGCTGAAAAGTGAGCGTTAGACCCTTTCCTGACTGACTCCAAATACCGGCGGTAGCCTAAAACCAGCGTTAGGAGCCTCTAACGCTGGTTTTCACGGCTACCGCCAAACTCTAAATCTAGGCCTTAGGTAGGTTATGACAAGAACTTAAACATAGACATCTCTAACAAGGTACAGCATATGCCTCAGAGTAATAAGAATTCTGGAATAAATTCATGGAAAATTTGAGGAAGTATTTTTAAATAATAAGCGTGATGTTATAGAAAATGACAATCAATAAAAATAGAGAGTGATAGTAATGTGTCAAGCATGCAGAAGCCTCAAGCAAACCTAAAAAGGAAATACAGGTAAAGAACAAACATACTTGATTTTTATTAGATAATAATATTAGTAGGGTAGGTGAACAATTCAAATTAATTGTAATTAGAACATGTTCTGTTGGTATGTATAGTAGAAAAGTATAAATCTGCATTTAAAGAGATATTAAAGTTATTTTTGTAGCATCTAGATTTATTTCATTTTTCTATGACAAACACGTTCCTATGCTCAAAAAACAAAAAAAGAAGAAGTTTTTATTATTGTAGGGCCAAAGTCCATCAATACAGCTGTGGGAATTTTCCTTATCAGCCAGTAATCTTCTATCCCATTGACCAGTTAAATTTAAAATCAAAATAAATATTTTTACATAGTCTTATTTCATAAATTATATATATATATTTTTATATATATATATATATATATATATATATATATATATATATATATATATATATATATATATATATATATTAACATTAAAGGTATACTGAACCCAATGTTTTTCTTTCATGCTGATTGGTGACTACATTTAGCACTTTTGGGGAGCAATACGATATACGGCGTAGTTTTTGGCGCAAGCGAGGGAACCCACGCTGCCCATAATTTCACCTCGCATATCGAGCTATCCAATATACGGCGCCGTCAGATGCTAAAGTAGCGTAAGTAGGACAAACTGGCGTTGTTCTGAAAAGTGCGCAAATACATATTTTAGTTGTCGCAAGTACTTACGCCAGTCTTTTGTTCACGTAAAGTCTCAATAAAGTGTAGTTTTATGCAAATTTGGCTAAGACTCGCAAAAATTACCCGATACTCCATCTAAAACTGCGCAACGTAATTACGCTATTCAAAAGTCATATATAAACCCATGCGCAGCCGACATTTTCTGTAGTGTGTTTGGATAGTTCGTTGAGCTACAGCGAGTTTAGGATTAGTAAGAGTAGTGAGAGAGGCGCAGCATAATAGTTAGTTAAGTCGGATTGTTGTTTGGGTAATCTTGTACATTTACTTACACTTATTTTCACATATTGCACACATATTGCATACATACATATACAAAATACACAACACTTTTTTTCTAACACCTCACATATTTTATTTCAATTTTACAGTGTGATAGGCTGAGTGTTTGGTTGTGATTGTGTGTTATTGAACTGGGAGTGAGTGTGAGTGTGTGTAGTTTGAGGATGGTAGGGAGAGGTAGGACGGAGGGGAGGAGGGGAGAGGAGTTGCAGGTAGAGGAGTATTGTAGCGGACAGGAGGAGCAGCGGGGTCCCCGTCAGGGAGTTAGTGGAGTGGGGAGAGGGAGAGTTAGAAGGGATGATGGGAGGGGAGATGCCCAGAGACCAGGCACATCAAGGAGAGGGACAGAAGGGGGGAGGAGAAAGAACCCACACCAGGGACATCACAGGGAGGAAGCCAGGTGGCCACAGAGGAGGAGCGCATGAGATGCCCAAATTTCTCATTTGATGAGAATGTTGCGCTAGTCTAGGCCATCATGGACAACCACAGTGACCTCTTTGGCCAGGAGAAGGGCAGAGGCGTTGCTCGAAGGCGTATGGAAACATGGTCAGCAGTAGAGGAGGCTGTAAACAGTGTGGCCCCGCAGAGGAGAACTGTTGAGGGACTTAAAAAAAGGTGGAATGATTGCAAGAGGCGGGTGAAAGAGAAGATGGGCCAGGAAGCCATGCACCAGAGGGGAACAGGCGGTGGTCCACCCTTGGAAGCAGAATACAACGAATGGCAGGAGATGATTTGCAACTCCTTGAGTATCACAGCAGTCCGTGGACTTCCAGGGGCTCATGACTCAGGGGTTGCAACCACAGCACCTCATGCTGGTGAGTAACATCCCACACACCAGTATGATATGTATTTGAGATATAACATCCTTTAATGTCACACATTCATGTACACAATGAGGAGCATGGTATTTGGCCTACTAACAAAAACATCTACAATAAGATTTGACATTAATGCTACTTAACACAATGCAATTCATGATATGAGGTGGAATAGTGCAATACTAACATGTCTCAGAGTAACACAGGCCACAAGCCACATGTTGAGTTTTCAGTAAATGGACACTATAGCCATCACAATACTTTTAGCTCAGAAAGCAGGTTCTGTGCCTACATCAGGCTAAAGTAAATTGTGTGACCATAGTGTCACTTAAAGAACACATTTTCTCCATCAATGGCATGTACACATAACTCTTGTATGAAACACATACATGTATACTGTGCAGATTAAAATCCCTCATATCACAAATCACATTGTGCACATGCATGTTATAGAGTTTGACATGAGAATGAGTATTGTCCCTAGCATGTATCAATGTATATTGTATGCCCACATGGACATATATATGACTGTAATACCTATCATCATTTGACTCCTCCTCAGAACCTCCTGTAACCAGGCTGCAAACTGGCATTCCGCCACCACCACCACCACCAGTCACAGCCATGCAGCCACCTCCACCACCAGTCTTCAGGCAGCAACATGGACATTATGCTCCCAGGCATCAGCAGGGTTGGATTGCCTCCGTTGAGGAACCAGAAGTGATGCCACAACCATTGGCATACGACCCATGGCAAGATATCTGGCCTGAGGAATATCCTTTTGGCTTTGAGGGGGAGCCAAGTCAGCCATGAAGGGTCGATGTCTTTACCCCCCCCCCCCAACACAATATCAGGCCAGTCATGGCTTTTCCACACAGGGGATGTTGCAAGGTATGCAAACTGGACAGGCTGAGTGGTCACACACTAGTCGTCAATGGGACTGCCAATCCAGCCTGAGAGCTCCACCATCCGCTTCCCTTGGGAGAGCTCCACCATCCGCTTCCCTTGGGAGAGCTCCACCATCTGCTTCCCTTGGGAGAGCTCCACCATCCGCTTCCCTTGGGAGAGCTCCACCATCTGCTTCCCTTCTGAGAGCTCCATCATCCTCAGATGAGCATATAGCTGAGGTTGTCCCTGAAGCACCAGCAGCTGAAGTTACCCATGAAGCACCAGCAGCTGAAGTTACCCATGAAGCACCAGCAGCTGAAGTTACCCATGAAGCACCAGCAGCTGAAGTTACCCATGAAGCACCAGCAGCTGAAGTTACCCATAAAGCACCAGCAGCTGAAGTTATCCATGAAGCAGATGCAGCTGAAGTTGTCCATGATGCACCAGCAGATCGAGTAGAACCTGCGCCTAGAATCACTGCTGCTCAAGAGCCTGTAGATCCACTGTATTCTCCCCTGGGCGAGGAATACATTTCACTCCAGAGGAGGCTGATAACAAGCTGTGAGAGCATTCAAAGAGGCCAACAGAGGTTTCATAGGAGCCAAGAGAGGCTACTCAAGTGTAGCATCGAGCTGCAGAGGGACATTGCAGCCTCATTAAATGGAATTGTCCAAAATCAGTCTCAGATGATGAGAATCCAGTCTGATATGCAGATACAAATGGACAATACATGGCGGGAACAAAACCAACTCTTGGGTGTGTTGGTTGAGCACTTCACACACCAGCAGGACACTGCCTCCAGCCTTTCATCTGTGGCCAGCACTCCAGCAGAATCATCTGAAGCTTCCCAAACCAGGAGAACCAGGAAATCCACTCCAGTCACCTCTGCCCCTCATTCAAGAACCCCCAAAAAAAAATATTCTTCTAGTTAACCATAAATCTTGTCCTCTGTTATTTACCATATAATTGTCATCCACATCCATGTGAGGTGTGTTTTAGTACACTAATATTGTTAAAACATATAATTAGGCCTGTGTGGAAATGGCCCAAAAAAGGTATCATTATCCTGTTTATAACATATTGTTGTACTATAACTCCCATCCACAATAGTTGTTTCTGAAGGGTACATATAGTAATATTCACTTGTAAGATGTAAATCAATGTATCTCACATCCAATATAAATTGACCCATTGGTATATATAGTAGTGATGTTACTGATAGGGTGGGCATTATCAGGTGTTTTAAGTCTGCAGGTGAGAGGTTGTGGTGTGTGATTGGTTTAACATAATTGCAAAGAGGCAGCCTTCAAGAAGGTGTTATAAATGATCATATGAGCCATCCTAGGTTTTGCTTTCAACTAAGAATACCAAGAGAACAAAGCAAGTGTTCTAATTAAATCTGAAAGTAGTTTGAAATAACATGCCCTATTTAAAAGAAGAAGGTTTTCTTTGGCCTTGACTGTCCCTTTATATATTTTGGCATCAGTGCCAAGCTGTGTTGGCATTAGAATAAATTACACTCCAGTGGGTTCTAAAGAGATGAAGGTAATCCAATTGAAAGTAAATAAGCAAGTATATGTCCACAAAATGTGATAAAGTACCTACAAGCTCAATCCATTTAACTATTTTAAATACACAAATAAACCTTAAAAAAGCAATATCATAGTATACTGTCCCTTTAACCTTGAGATGCTGCTTAAATGTATGTGTTTGTTAAGGCTTCCAGGGAGTTACGTTGGTTTTTTAATCAGTGCAAGGGCTCCTGCGCCTGCAATTTGTGGCGAGATGAGAATGGAGAAGATTTTCTGAAATCTGCGCGCATAAGTCCTTACGCTGTATATTGGATACCAAACTGCGCGTGTTTTGTATGTCAGTCTATGGGTAAAAATAATACGGGCGAAGGCAGAAATATACAAGCGTAACTTCTAGGTTACGCCGTATATGTGATACCAAACCCGCGCAAAATTTGGCGTCACCGGCTTTTGCGGGCGACGCTGCATATCGGATCGGACCCTTTGATTGGTGACTACATTTAGCCACATATCAGCAAGCGTTACACAGGTGCTGAAACAAAGATGGGCAGGCTCGTAAGTTTACATTCCTACTTTTTCAAATAAAAAAAAACATGAAGAAAAATTAATAGGAGTAAATTAGAAAGTCACTTAAAATTGCCTGCTCTATCTGAATCATGAAAATATGTGGGTTTTGTATCTCTTTAAATATATTTAAATGCCCTGTTTAGTGAAGATTGTGTTTACTATTATTTTACTTGAAGACCCTGTGAGTATGTTTGTAGTATGTCACATCATTTGCTTGTAGGCCTCCCTAGTGAGTATGGAACAAACATAGGGCCAGATCACCAGTGGCACATTAACAGTTATGCGCAAGCCATAAGGGGTTTATCGCAGTTGTTTGTGCATGTTGGGTTTTCCAGTCGTATTACAAGTTGAAAGTAAACGTGATTGCTTGAGCACAATTGAAGTTAACGCGCGTCAGGTTAGCGCAACCTCAGAGCTCTGGTTAACTAATTAGCAGGAAAAAAAGTTGCACAAAACACATTAAAAAATACATTACAAAGTACAGTTACACTGATAACTCTATCTAATAAAAATGATTTCAAAAAAAATATTGCATAAAAAAGTTATAAAGGCTCAAAGATATGGCATAAGAAAAAAAAGCAGACAAGGGCTTTAAAAGTGAGATACATACATACACCTGTCTAAAGATGTGTATATATATATATATATATATATATATATATATATATATATATATATATATATATATATATATATATATATTTGTCTACATATGTATGTATTTATGTATTTCTATCTGTATATATGTATTTATATATGCATTGGAGCCCTTTGCTGTTAAGTATATGAAAACATGGGGGAAAAAACAATTTATGCAATATTCATATTTTATAAAGTGTTATACTGTGTATTTACTGTAAACATTTCTTATTTTAATGTTCTGCACATTACAAAGTAAAGTTACACACATAATGACACCATCTAATAAAAATTATTAAAAACATATACAGTATCGCACAAAAAAAGTTATAAAGACTCAAAGATATGAGGTCTCAGGTTTTGGAAAAAAAGCAGGCAAATGGCTTTAACATAGACATACTGTACATAGGTACATACATGTCTAAAGATGTATATGTGTACATATGTATTTATTTATATGTGGGTATATATGTATTTACATACATATACACATATAAACACAGATATATTAATGCATTGGAGTCCTTTGTTTTTGTTCATGCTTTCATCTACTTAACTGCATTTTTATGCTATATTCATTTGCATTAAAGATTTAAACTATGTATTTACTGTAAATATATCACATTCCAATGTTCAGCACATAGCAGATTATGTTGAATGTATTTATAAATAGATACTCCTACATACAGTGTATCTATCTATCTATCTATCTATCTATCTATCTATCTATCTATCTATCTATATATATATATATATATATATATATATATATATATATCTATACCTATATATAATCGTGTGTGTGTGTGTATATATATATATATTTATATATATATATATATATATATATTGTACCTAAATGCGTTCAGATATATGTAGAAATATGTATTTATGAATAAATAGAACATAATCTGCTATGTGAAGAACTTTGGAATGTGAAAATTTTATATTTTATGTTAGGTTAGAGCACTTGAGAATATGTATTCGGGTTAGCGCGCAAGTGTGGTATTATGGTTTTTTTCCACTTTTTTTCTCCATGGACTTCAATGGGGGAATAGGTTATTGCGAGAGCGATATTGTATGTTTTTTTTTTTTTCGCGCATTGGGTTAGTGCACGAGTGATAACTTTTTACTTTCAACTCATAATACGAGCACAAGCCAATGAACGCAAACATTTTACTTCTAGTGCAGATACAGCTCAAGCAAGACCATTAAATAGCGATCCACTTGTAATCTGACCCTATGTGAGTACGTTATCCCTACCTTACTACACCACACTGCTGTACATGCTGTGTATACCCAGACAGTCAGGCAGAGTATTGGTGATACATTTTCTAGGCCCCCATAACTCATAAATTAGATCCATTTATATTCTAATTGAGTCATAGGTAATTGTCGAGATTACTTTTGGTTAAATTGATTTTGGCAAAAATGTTTATTTAGAGCTTCCTTTAACTGCAGAGCCATTTTTTCCCGTGTGCTGAGCTTTTTTGGAGTTTTTAGATGCTGCTCATATTTAATCCCCACTTTTTTTTCTCCATTGACTTCTATGGGGAAATAGGTTATCGCGAGTGTGATATTGTATCTTTGACTTTTTTCACGCATTGGGTTAGTACGCGAGTGATAACCTTTTACTTTCAACTCATAATAAGAGCACAACCCAATGAACACAAACATTTTACTTCTAGCACAGATACCGCTCAAGCGAGACCATTAAGCGATCCACTTGTAATCTGGCCCTATTTCAGTACGATATCCCTACCTTACTACACACACTGCTGTACATGCTGTGTATACCCAGACAGTCAGGCAGAGTATTGGTGATACATTTTCTAGGCCTCCATAACTCTCAAATTAGATCCTTTGATATTCTAATTTAGTCTGAGGTAATTGATGAGATTACTTTTGGTTAAATTGGTTTTGGCAAAATGTTTATTTAGAGCTTCCTTTAACTGCAGAGCCATTTTTACCAGTGTGCTGAGCTGTTTTGGAGTTTTTAGATGCTGCTCACATTTAATCCCCACTGTAGATCATTTTTCTGAGAGAAACCCACACATATTATATATTGTTTTTTTTCAGCAGACTCAAACTATTTTGATATTTTATGTATATATCATGATATGTGAGAACTCTACAACAAAATGTGTGAAATTATGTTTAATTGTATTACAATTTAAAAAAATAAGGTTGCAAACAATAGTATGTTTTTGTCAAAAAGGAGGAGTTATCCTCATCATTTGGGGAGTTTGGGTACAGTAATATATAACTTTGATGTGCACATATGGCCTCCCATGAGCCTCTTCACAAACAAAATACACATTTATTCAAGCCAGGAAATCAATACTACCACGATTATGTGGCTATTAAAAAATATAGGTGCCTAGAGATCATTAACAAAAATATATTCAATTTTTAATAAACAAGATTATAATAAAAAAAAAAGTCCACTAAACTCTAAAGTTAGTTTGAACATAGAGGCTCCTATGAGCCTCTACTCAGATAAATCCATGTTTATTCATGCCAGGTGATCACTATTACCAAAGTAATCACCTGGATATTAAAATTAATAAAGGGGCTTTATTTTAAATGAGGAGCTTCTGGACTTTAAAACAAGGGGACATGGGGTGTCTCTAGGCCTTTTTGTTCATCTGCTACAGGCACGCAGGAACCCCCTTACTACAAAATATGTTTTTTATTTATTTTCTAATACATTTTTGTCTACATTTTACCAACAACAAAAAACGTTGGAGAAGGTGAATACTATTCCAACTGAGTGTCCTGGCGGTGTGTAGGAGTTATGGGAGCCGAGATGAAGCAGTTTTTATATGCACCCCCCATCCAGCTCCCTTTTTCTGTTTAGTGTCTCCGACACTTTTGGTTTTCCATGTCTAAGTGGTCTAAGTTCCATGCCCAAAGGTGGCAACATCATTTACATGCCTGGAATCCTCCAACTGAGGCCTAACCCAATACCACCTCATAGGGTGCCGAACACAGCAAGGGGGGGGGGGGAGAGATCAGCTTCGAAAAGGGCTTTTGTGTGGACGACGGCAACGTGCCAACATATGTGGTTTAGGTGGGATAAGATAAACAGCACTTTTCAAGGGTTGTGCACCTGGACTTCAAAAGTTGCTAACAAAAATATAATTAAAAACTGTTAAATGTATTTTTATGCAGAATTTTTGCAATTCTGTAATTTAAGGGCCTTAATAGTAAAACAATGTCATGCTCTAAAGCGCATATCATATTCCGATTATCAACTCTGCTCTACTGTGTGTTTAACCCCTGCAAAGGGGGATTGCATTAGTGACAGGCTCCTCTCAGGACCAGCAGTGCACCGTGGGTCCCAAGAGGCACCTCTACTGTGTGTTTAACCCCTTTGCATGTTTTTTTTTTTACTACAATGGCCCTTTAATATCCGATACATACATATATATGGTGGTTGATGTTACAGGGATTTATTAAACTTGCTGTTCCTTTTTATTTCTCCTGACCACTCTTTAAGACTTTAGAAATGTTTAGCAAGTCTCAGTCTATTTACTAATATTTGTAGAAGGTTTTTGGAATTTTATTTCTATAGCAATTGCATAAAACAGTCTATTTCTTTTTAGAAATTACTGCTCTTTTTAAGGTTGTGTTTTCTCTGCCCTTTAGGTTATTTTAATCTGAATCTTATTATTCCAGATATATTTTGTTTGTCACATACTACAGCTTAAAATGCTGATTAAGTCATTGTTCAGCTAGCTTATTCTCTGGTTGCTTGGTTGTATTGCAACATTCTAGGCTTTTCAAAGCTCTAAGGGTCACACAGTAAAATGTATTATAGTGCGAGCGGACATGATGAGATGTAGCGTATCATGTCCACCACACATCTATAAATGCAGACAGCATACTCTGTCGGCATTTATCAATGCACCAGCAGTTCTTGTGAACTGCTGGTGCAATACCACCCCCTGCAGATTCGTGGCCAATCCAGGGGGTGTCAATCAACCTGATCGTATTCGATCGGGTTGAATTCTGTCCGCCGCCTCAGTGCAGGCGGACGGGTTATGGAGCAATGATCCATACGGAGCTTGATAAATTGACCCCCAAGTCCAAATAAAGATGACCTAAAGTGATTTGCAATAGTAGATGGTAATTAGTTGCAAATGAGGATCTATTATTGATACCTTCACCAATAATAGTGCTAATAAAGGTAAACTGACCATGAAAGCATTCTAAGCAAACTAAATACCAATTACAATGAAAAGCAACTACATTTACAAGAATGAATTTATGTCTAATTCTATTGATCATAGATAATTGTTCTTAGCCTATCTGTGATAATATGAGAAGCAAAAAAATGTAGTTTACATAAATCGTTATAGATTAGAGCGTTTGTCAAATACAAAGTGGATGTAATTTAATTCATTGTGCTCTACAAAACAGTAACATTTTCTTGTTGAGGTTTTTTTTTAGCACTTGAACTATTCAAGAAATAGACCATTTTTAGAACTCAGTATGATTGTTAAATTGAAATAACTATTAGATCCTAAAAATGTTAACATGAAAATTATTTAAAGATGCAACAATCAAACAAATGATAGTTGACCTTTTTCATCTATTGATTTACATAATGATGTCATAGGTGGAGGTGTTAAAAAAATTCAGATAGAGCATGCAATTTTAAGCAACTTTCTAATTTACTCCTATAATGAATTTGTATTTGTTCTCTTGCTATGTTTATTTGAAAAAGAAGGCATCTAAGCTATTTGTTTAGTTCAGGGCCCTGGAAAGCACTTATTCATTGGTGGATGAATTTATCCACCAATCAGCAAGAACAAACCAGGTTGTTCACCAAAAATGGGCCGGCATCTAAACTTAAATTCTTGCATTTCAAATAAAGATACCAAGAGAATGAAGAAAATTTGATAATAGGAGTAAAATAGATAGTTGCTTAAAATTGCATGCTCTATCTGAATCACGAAAGAAAAAAAAATGGGTTCAGTGTCCCTTTAAGATAGAGTGTAAAACGTTTAAGGAACTTTCCAATGTATTTCTATTATCATATTAACTTAATTCTCTTAGCATCCTTTGTTGACAAACAGGTAGGTATGCTCAGGTGGGTGTACAGGTCTGGAGTATAATGAAGGGGCAGTTTTGAAAGACTGTTTATAAGTGTTATACATTTGCAAGAGCACTAGATGGCACCAGTACTGGAGTAGTAGTGTGAATTTCACACTACAAAAAGAGTGTACTTAAATAGCACTCATCAACTCACAATCATCAATTTAGAGTAATCTTCATGTATGAAGTATGTGAAAGAGACAAGAAGGTGGATACAAATTAACTTTTATTAAGTTACAAATAAAACATAAACCATTAAAAACACAAAACAAACATATGCAGCTGATCATGGAAGTAAACGCCAATAAAGGTGCATATGGGGAATCCAGCAATATAACTGATTATCTGTTGGCACTCATAAATCTAAAAAATTACTCATGGACCTCAAAGTAACCAAGGATAGGGGTAACGTATGAACATCTATATGAGGAGACCCAAAAATAAGGTGCAACGCTTAGCAAAAAGATATCTTATCACAGCTACCTCGTAATTAGGGAGGAGGGACAGGTGACCCACAGTGAAGATGGGTTAGTTATTCAAATACAATATTACTCAAATAGAATATCAGCATCATAATCATCACGCTAATATAAGTGGGAATGTGGCTAGTACTATAGACTATGTGATATTAACTCTGTGACTCCGAAAGCACTAAGTGAACTCAAGACGCAATACTGCTATTAAATTTTGATTTTTTTTTACCATTGATCATCACGCTAATGTCAGTGGTTATTGGGCTATTGTTCCATAGTATGTGTTATTAACTCCATGACTCTGTAAGCACAGAGGAAATTTTATGTTCAGATATAGCAACGCCCACCCTCATTATATATCTATGCCAATATTCATCTAACTACCTATATTGCAGGAGCGTTCATACAGTCACAGTGCTAATAATGGCACTTATACTTACCAGCAAGGACGCTGTAGTTATAAATTACGTAACTATATTACTCCGAATATGGGTGGTGCATAATTTGATACTTAGGCGAACTGTAGATATATATATACTATTTGCTAGCTGTACCCCTATTAATAAATTATTGCAAATCATTACACCACTATTATTCCTGTATTACGGATATTTCTGTAATCTTTAGTGATATTGCTCTCGATACGCCAGCTGTGCATAGTGTATCTATATGGTTTTGCATAGTTGCTAATCCACACTTTCTGTGCATTGAAGCTCACCTTATCTACCACCAGAGTGACTTATGTTATTAACACATTACTAGTCCCTACATTTCTAATCATTTGATTTGGCTTTATGCCTCTACTGTGGGCAGTGTTTTAATAACACTTGGGTTTCCACACTTTTGCTATATAGCCATGCCCACCATTAGCTTTGACCAGCTACCAGTTCTGATATTCTATTTGAATAATATTGTATTTAAATAACTAACCCATATTCACTGTGGGTCACCTGTCCCTCCTCCCTTATTATGGGATAGCTGTGATGAGATATCTTTCTGCTAAACGTAGCACCCTATTTATTTAATGTATGAACATCTATATGAGGAGACCCATAAATAGGGTGCTACGTTTAGCAGAAACATATCTTATCACAGCTACCCCATAATTAGGGAGGAGTATTGCGCCTTGAGTTCACTTAGTGCTTTTGGAGTCACAAAGTTAATATCACATAGTCTATAGTACTAGCCACATTCCCACTTATATTAGCTTGATGATGATGATGATGATGCTGATATTCTATTTGAGTAATATTGTATTTGAATAACTTACTAACCCATCTTCACTGTGGGTCACCTGTCCCTCCTCCCTAATTACGAGGTAGCTGTGATAAGATATCTTTCTGCTAAACGTAGCACCCTATTTATGGGTCTCCTCATATAAATGTTCATACGTTACCCCTATCCTCGGTTACTTGAGTAATTTTTTAGATTTATGAGTGCCAACAGATAACCAGTTATATTGCTGCATTCCCCATATGCACCTTTATTGGTGTTTACTTCCATGATCAGCTGCACATGTTTGTTTTGTGTTTTTAATGGTTTATGTTTTTAATTGTAACTTAATAAAAGTTAATTTTTATCCACCTTCTTGTCTCTTTCACATACTTCATACATGAATATTACCCTAAATTGATGATTGTGAGTTGATGAGTGCTATTTAAGCACACTACTACCCCAGTTCTTGTCTCTTCTGTGTACAGCACCTCTCCTCTTAGGAATATTAAACTACTATGAGTTTTTCATAATACTCCTCAGCTGTATACCTCATAGGGTTTAACTCCCAGGGAGTCCCGTTACTTTCTCTACCCTTCTCTAAATGGCACCAGTGTCTGTGGTTATATAGTTCTCCAGACATGCACACTTCCTACCTAGGTATGCTCTTCAACAAAGAAAACTATGAGATTAAAATTTGATTATAAAAGTAAATTGGAAACTATTTACAGCTTTTTTCATCTGAATCATGAAAGGACATTTGGGGTTTTTATGTCCCTTTATGTATACTAAGATTTTTCTGTCAATTAATTTAATTACCAGAATTGTCAATCTTTAAAGATTGGCCCTTAAAGAGACAGTCTACTTTATTATTTAATTTCTATTTGGGAAATATTCATATTTTCACGGCGGGTTACCACACATGAGAATATGCAATCGGGTTTGCACGCGAGTTGAATGTTATGTTTTTTCCACTTTTTTTGCCCCATTGACTTCTATGGGGGAATACGTGAATATGCAAGTCATATTCTAAGTTTGGCTTTTTGCATTCTTCGAGTTATCACGTGGGTGAAAACAGTCTATTTTCAACTCATAATACCAGAACAATGAAACGAGCACAAACATCTTACTTCTAGTGTAGTTAACGATCTAGCAGGAGCGTTAAATAACACTACACTCGTAATTTAGCTCTTAATTAGCATGCTGATCTTTTGCTATACAGTGGTTTATTTCTGATGCATAAAAAATACCATATAATCTTCCATCAAATACAGGGAGTGCAGAATTATTAAGCAAATGAGTATTTTGACCACATCATCCTCTTTATGCATGTTGTCTTACTCCAAGCTGTATAGGCTCGAAAGCCTACTACCAATTAAGCATATTAGGTGATGTGCATCTCTGTAATGAGAAGGAGTGTTGTCTAAAGACATCAACACCCTATATCAGGTGTGCATAATTATTAGGCAACTTCCTTTCCTTTGGCAAAATGGGTCAAAAGAAGGACTTGACAGGCTCAGAAAAGTAAAAAATAGTGAGATATCTTGCAGAGGGATACAGCACTCTTAAAATTGCAAAGCTTCTGAAGCGTGATCATCGAACAATCAAGCGTTTCATTCAAAATAGTCAACAGGGTCGCAAGAAGCGTGTGGAAAAACCAAGGCGCAAAATAACTGCCCATGAACTGAGAAAAGTCAAGCGTGCAGCTGCCAAGATGCCACTTGCCACCAGTTTGGCCATATTTCAGAGCTGCAACATCACTGGAGTGCCCAAAAGCACAAGGTGTGCAATACTCAGAGACATGGCCAAGGTAAGAAAGGCTGAAAGACGACCACCACTGAACAAGACACACAAGCTGAAACGTCAAGACTGGGCCAAGAAATATCTCAAGACTGATTTTTCTAAGGTTTTATGGACTGATGAAATGAGAGTGAGTCTTGATGGGCCAAATGGATGGGCCCGTGGCTGGATTGGTAAAGGGCAGAGAGCTCCAGTCCGACTCAGACGCCAGCAAGGTGGAGGTGGAGTACTGGTTTGGGCTGGTATCATGAAAGATGAGCTTGTGGGGCCTTTTCGGGTTGAGGATGGAGTCAAGCTCAACTCCCAGTCCTACTGCCAGTTTCTGGAAGACACCTTCTTCAAGCAGTGGTACAGGAAGAAGTCTGCATCCTTCAAGAAAAACATGATTTTCATGCAGGACAATGCTCCATCAGACGCGTCCAAGTACTCCACAGCGTGGCTGGCAAGAAAGGGTATAAAAGAAGAAAATCTAATGACATGGCCTCCTTGTTCACCTGATCTGAACCCCATTGAGAACCTGTGGTCCATCATCAAATGTGAGATTTACAAGGAGGGAAAACAGTACACCTCTCTGAACAGTGTCTGGGAGGGTGTGGTTGCTGCTGCACGCAATGTTGATGGTGAACAGATCAAAAACACTGACAGAATCCATGGATGGCAGGCTTTTGAGTGTCCTTGCAAAGAAAGGTGGCTATATTGGTCACTGATTTGTTTTTGTTTCGTTTTTGAATGTCAGAAATGTATATTTGTGAATGTTGAGATGTTATATTGGTTTCACTGGTAAAAATAAATAATTGAAATGGGTATATATTTGTTTTTTGTTAATTTGCCTAATAATTATGCACAGTAATAGTCACCTGCACACACAGATATCCCCCTAAAATAGCTATAACTAAAAACAAACTAAAAACTACTTCCAAAACTATTCAGCTTTGATATTAATGAGTTTTTTGGGTTCATTGAGAACATGGTTGTTGTTCAATAATAAAATTAATCCTCAAAAATACAACTTGCCTAATAATTCTGCACTCCCTGTACATATAAAAAATAGAAGCCTTTCCTGTAGTCCATTTGAAAACCAGTATTGAACTATATAAAGATATCTCGTTCTCAGCCACATTACTATATACAATTAGTGTCAAGTTATAAGTAACTATTGTGGCAATTATTGTATTGCTAAGGACAGGTGGGGAGCACATGTATTTCAAGATATTTCCACACAGATTATAAATGTGGTTGTTACAGCTGATGAAATACTAGAAAGACATTTTGCTGGGGGAGAGTATGTTCATTTTTTTATTATTCATAATGTTGCATTATGGTTACAATTAATAACTATATACATACATGTTAGAAAATGGAAGAAGTTTAAAATGGAACAGATCAGAGCATAGCTTTTCCTTTAAGAAATATGTATTTAGGTTGGAAAATCGAAAAATTATGGTGGGAAATTTTTTTGATAACCATTTAGAATACCCTATAAAAGACTAGATTATGAGTGGAACCATAATTTGCACTCACATTTGTGCATTAAAACCGCTAGAAGTAATTTATTGCACTTGGAGATTCGCTCTTGTATTACGAGTCGAAAGTAAAAAGTTTGCACTCTCGCATTCACAGTCACAAAAGACTTTGCGAAGACATGAATGCAAAATCGCATCCCACATAGACTTCAATGGAGCTGAAAAAGTTGGAAAAAAAACATTATTTAAAAGCGTAACATAAGAAGATAATATTGCATATTTCATATTCCAATGTTCTGCACATTCTATTTATTCTTAAAAAATGTATATATATATAACTGATGGATTCTGCACATATATATATTTACCTATATATATAATATATAATAATATTTTTTATTAGATAGTTTTATTATGAGTGTAACTGTACTTTTAAATGTATTTTTGATGTGTTTTGTGACACTTTTTATTCAAGCAGTACTTAACCAGAGGTCACAGTTATCATTCTAGCATTAATCGTGACTGCGCTCACGCATTCGCATTAACTTTCATCTAGTAATACAAGCAGAATTTACTTGAGTGCAAATGGCTTTGAAAACTCAAAATGCGCAAACAATAGCACTCCACTCGTAATCTAGCCAAAAGTAAGTTGTCTCTTTGGGACAGTCACAAGTAGAGCAAAGAGACAGTTGATGTGCAGCAGAACTGAGAGCTGATATAATAGGCACTATAAATTTTCTTTTGGAGACAGTCAAGAAACGTGGTGAATCTCATATATAAAGTAATGGCCAAGTGCTAAACCTTATGTATGAAGAGCTGTAATGACAAACAAAGCCAACTATATTAAATGTGCCATTACTCACAATGCAATTACTAAAACCATTCATAATAACTGCCTATTACAAGATCTAGTGATGCAGTTTGATTGAACAGTCACACATAACATATTAAATGCATTTCAGAAGAATCTTATATTCTTAAGGTCTAAATCAATACATGGCAGGTTGGTAAAATTATAATATATAGCACCTAGAGTACCATCTACATTTCCCTAGATACCCACTTAGTACCTTTGTATAAGTGGTGAAAAACGGCTCACCTCTTGCGTCTTAAGTTCAGTAGAGGCTGTTTGCATTTTTTGTAGGTACTAGGGCAGTTGGAGAATAATTCATCCCTATTTCACTTTTTTAAAGTGTTTAAATAAAATATCTCAACCTTTAAATGCAATGAGGAGGAGGTATATCGTTTTTAAGTTAAAAATAAAAATATTCAATGCCCTGGTGCAAATGAGACCATTCATACCTATCTCTCCCTAATACCCTCCAAGTAAAATGAAATGTATCGACCCCCTTATCTTCTGATGCTCCACAGAATTTTGTGGTAGTCTGACTTGCAACTAAATGATGTCACTGTGGGAAGGTTTTGGGTAATGTTGATATTATATTATTTACCTCCCTGGTAAAATTTAAGATAAGGATATAATTTTTTGCGCTACAAATTTATGTATCTTTGAGTTCTTATCTGATCCCGGAAAGTCAGTTCTATAAGAATATCTTGCTTTTGCATGTTTTTTTTTTTCTTTTTTCATTTTGCACTAAAAAATGACCCTACTGTTTCGCATTGGGAGAGACGTACAGTGGCCATCCAGATACTCGCGCTAGAAGAGATGCAAGGCTACAATCATTCTTATCTAAGGATCCTTGTGTATGTGTGTGATTGTGTTGTTGTGTGTTGTTGTGTGTGTTTAAAAATAAATATAGTTTTTATAAAAATGAAAATGATTATCCAAACCTACAGACAACAACAATATTTATGTAATTTTGGATGCAGGCAGAATTTGTCTAGTAGGTGCTTTTTTGTTTTGGTTAAAGAAAAAAAAATCCGTTTTTAATGATATATACAGTATGTGTGTGTATATATATATATATATATATATATATATATATATATATATATATATATATATATATATATGATATATATATGTATATATGCAGGATTAGTGCGAATTAGACTACACACACTACAAGTATAAATACACATGTTACATACAAAAATACCACAATACAATACTGTACATCACATGTACACACACATACATAAAAATAAAATGGTAAAAGTCTTATATTAATGTTATTGTTTTTGATCAAATGTTACAAAGCATGGAAATGTATTATTAATTTCAGAACTGATTTGCTTTTTACCAAATTAAAGTGGTGTTGAGACCGGAGTTATTTAATTCTTTTTTTTTTTTTTGGAAATGTAAGATTTTATTGGAGTTCAGATGTCTAAGGTCCTATATTTTTTTAAACTAAAATGCTATACAAAATAAGCTAATTGAGAATTCTCAAGAAGATACTTATGGATTAGTTCCAGATAAATATTTGTACATTGTATTGTCAAGGCAATCCTACTTAGAACAAGAATGTTGTATGTTTTCTGTATGTTGTGTAGCACTTAGTGTGTATACGTTTTCAGTTATCTTTATTTAGATTTATTTTGACTGTATATCTCAATCCATTGAATGCTACTTACTGTTTTTGCTGGACAAACGACTGAGCAAATGGCTGAGCACAATTTTGTGCATTTTCACCAGTCTCTCCTGCAGCATTGTACGCATTAACCTCCGACTGGCTGCATAGCCCTGACCTTCATTGATATAAAAAGCACAATATCAAAGGCAACAAAATGTACAGCAAGATCTCTCTTCAATGTTAGAGGCCCACGTCACAGTTATACCCAAACCGGGAAAATCAGCAGATACCCCTTCTAATTTTCAACCCAACTCTCATTATTGAACGTAGACATCAAGCTATATGCGAAACTCATTGCCATTAGAATCAATAGATTTTTACCCCAACTAATTCACTTAAACCAGGTGGGCTTTGTACCCTATAGAGAAGCGAGGGATAACACCATCAAGATGCTGAATCTACTTGAATATTCCAACACCCACAATATTACTACGATCTTTCTGGCTGTCGACGCTGAAAAGGCGTTCGACAGACTGGACTGGACGTTTTTGAAACTCACTTTAGCTAGGTTTGGAATAGGTGAGAAACTTGTAGAGAAAATCTTCGCCCTCTACCAAGCACCAACAGCTCGTATCAAATTAAATGACTCTCTGTCAGACCCCTTCCCTATATCAAATGGAACGAGGCAGGGATGCCCTCTCTCCCCCTTGCTGTTTGTCCTGGCCATGGAGGTGTTAGCCTCTAGGGTTAGAGAAAATGCAGGCATACAAGGAATTCAAATAAATAACACACAATATAAGCTAACACTATTGCCGGAAATCGAGGCATATAGTATGCACTCCAATTTTAAAATAAATATGTCAAAATCAGAATTCCTGGGCATAAGAATCACAGACCAAGTAATTAACCAGATCACGGCACAGTACCACTTTACATTTAAAAGCACCTCCATAAAATACCTAGGGATACACATAACTAACACAAGAGAATCTCTGTATCAGCTAAACTACTACCACCACTTAGAATCTGTTAGATCAGATTTAAAAACCTGGCAGGGAAAATACCTTTCCTGGTTGGGTAGGATACAGGCTTTTAAGATGAGTGTATTACCCAGATTCTTATACTTATTTCAGACGGTACCTGTTCAACCCCCACCACAATATATAAACGTCGCACAAACGGTAGTCAATACATTTATCTCGGCTCACAAACACCCTAGAATAGCAAAATCAATACTTTATAGAGATAGAGACAAAGGGGGCCTTGGGGTGCCGAATCTCCTCTTATACCATCAAGCTGCCCAGTTAACTAGAGTAATAGACTGGTGCAAAAATGTACGAAACAAAGAGTGGGTGCAACTAGAACACGAACTAGCAGGCTCACAGAGTTTGGGGGCTTTATGCTGGACACATAAACAACACAGACAGAGTCTTACATTTGCCTCCTCGCTGGTGACAGATACGTTAGGTACATGGGACAGTCAGATCAAGTCTCAAAGACACATATCTACAATTCCCTCGCCTTTAACCCCCCTTTGCCACAACGGCGACTATCCACCACTAGGACACATGTGGGCAAGAGGCTCCTATTCCATCGATGCAGGTTTGCCAATATGCTCAGTGATAGACAAGGGGGCTATATTGTCTAAAACATCCCTAATGGACAAAAATATAACGTACTTTAATAGATGGTTTGAATACCTTCAATTATCACACTTCCTTTCCCATCACAAAGATAAGTCCAACTTGACTAGAGGTCTTTCCCCCATTGAACAATTATGTCACTCCCCAATAGTAATGAAGGGAACAATATCTAAGATATATAAGATTTTAACAACGGCGCACTCCAAACATTTGCCTTCCTACACTAAGACATGGGAGGCAGAGATGGGTACCACTGTCCCCATAGAAACATGGAACACCATCTTTCAACAAATGGGCAGAGCACCCTCATCAATGGGAATAACTGAAACAAATATGAAATTGTTAGGGAGATGGTATTTATACCCAAGCAGACTGGCAAGAATGTTTCAACATTCAGATCCCCTTTGCTGGAGAAGCTGCAAACAGAGGGGCACGTTATATCATATATGGTGGGAATGCCCTATGCTTCAGCCCTATTGGCGGGACGTACACGAAGAAATACAGAAAGTCATCTCGCAAAAGATCCCCTTTGACCCCCTAACACTATTATTTAATAAGCCCCCCAAGATCAAATGTAAATATAAATCCACCCTACTATACATCATGCTTAGCAGCGCAAAACAATTAATCCCAAGACTTTGAAAGCAGAGCAAGACCCCGTCCAAACAGGACTGGTCCCAAAACGTTACATACCTCTTGTCCCTAGAAAGATACCACTACATTACCACAGATAGAATGGACTTTTAGTGTGCAATGTCCTTATACTGGGAAACATATACTTACACCACTATAAACACCACGCCTGATTAGATACCCCTAACAGGACAATGACATATTGACATGACCAGAATCCCGGACATCTAATCTTAAATAGAACAATATAATTTGCAGTTCCCTGGACACAAGTAGAGAATTGGCCAAGACTGACATAACGTACTTCAACACTTCGACAATACTCGAAAAGGAAACACCCACACACCCAGCCTCATTTACAGAAGTTAAGTATAGAGATCTTGTTTTATAACAACGAATGTAGCATTAACTAGCAAGTAACATGGTTTGATTGTTTTTAAAGTTGATTGTTTTGTTCTCAAAAAAAAAAAAAGAAAACTCCTACAAGCCTTAATCAGATGGAGAGACTTATCCAACCGCAGAGGACATGTACTCAAACTCTTTAACAACGAGACACTGACAAAGGTGTCTCTATCTAGAATTATTTTTGGACCTCATATGCTTCATGTTATTGTTATTTTTGTGCAGACTGTGAGTCTCTCTAAACATTTTTGTAATGGATATTATATATTTTCAATAAAGCTTGTTTGAAAAAAAAAAAAAAAAATGTACAGCAAGAGATATAATTGAATTATCCAAAATCTAAATGTGGAAAAATAAACATTTTAAAACATGAGATGACAAGGTGGACTGGAAATAATGCATAAAAACTGTTTTACTTATATGTTCTATTAAAGGGATATTGAAGTAAAAAAAAAAAATATACATAGGGTATGCAATTTTATGATTAGCAACCCTGCAACTCTGTGTGTTTTAACCCCAACAAATGGGTTAAACACATAGTTAAGGTACCACTCTGGAACAGCAAAGAAGTGTGCCTCCTGAGCAGAAACTGCCGCTCACACAATCAGCAGCAGCAGCAGTAACACAACAAAGCTGGGCGATGGCCACTGCTGATTGGGCCCTTGACACTTTCCGCTTGGGACCATCAGATCTCTGTGGCTCTTAAGTGGTTCTTTAGACTTGCATCATAATTGTGTTAAAGGGACATTAAACACTAAATTATACTTTTCAAATTGTGTGTGCTTCCTTTTTGGAACCTAGGTTTCACTGTAGTTGTCAGAAGATGAGTTGCTGCACATCAGCACTGGAACGCAGTGGAATCTAGATTTAAACATGGCGGCACTAGTCTTCCCTCTAAGGCCAGATTTTGTGAGTGGCCCAGCAGTGAAACAGTTGCTACAACTGTTGTCACCTATCTGCTTTTTTCATCCATATACGAATTTGTTTGCTGCAGAAAGTTTTAACTGCACGTTTTTTGCTGCATTTACCATTTTGTTTTTGCATATTTTTGCAGAGCCCTATGTGTCAAATGATATTTTTTTTACATTGATATTGTATTTTAAATAAGAATATATATATAAATTGTTATACACCGGTGTATCATTACTTTTAATTGTATTCATATGTGTACCCACAACAAGACACCTTATACTTCTAGTGCTCAGCGTATTATCCATTGCATATTTTAATAAATGTACAATTACTTTTTATCATCTTATAAAATGGTGTGAATTCTTTGCTTTTTTTTTTATTAAGGTAAAGTGCAATACAACATATATATCTTCAGTCCAGTCTCACATAAGATACAATCAGCAGATGTTACATTGCAGTAATACATTATAACTAGCCCATGGTCTGCTAGTCAGCGAGTCCATCTCAGACCAATATCTTACGAGGGCCATAGCCTGTAGTAGATGAAGTTCATTTAAAACAAAATATGTGAATAGACTCGAGTATCAGTCAGTTATGTTAACAATCTTGCAAAACCAGATTTACTAACAAACAGTAGCTAGTTATTACAAATATCCCTTATTTTTTTTAATTTTTATAAAATAAAAAAAGAAACAAACAACAACAAAAAAAATTTAACCGTGCACATCTGGACAAATTCCAGCAACAAAGACAATAAAGTAAATAGTAATTAGAATACTATTTTAGTCTTGAGAGGAAATATCAGTACTACAATTAATATCAGTATTATTGCTGTTATTATTGTTTTTTACAATATAAATGCATACATATCGATATTACACCTCATAGGGCTTTTTCTGTATTAACACATAAAGTATATTCATATAAAAAATAATAAATGAGAAAGAAACATTTCTTCAAAATTTTGTTGCTGAGCTTAATATTATTTACAAAATTCTTTACATAAGATTAATCTCCCGATCAAATAATTAAACAATTCTACTCTTAATTGTTGAGTTTTTCACACAGAGAAAAAAAAAAAATACAATTTCTTCCTGTACCCCCAACTCCCCCGCATCCCTCAGCAGGGGCGCCGTCTCCAAAGCACAGGGTAGTTGTCTGATAATAACAGTTGTAGAAAGTCCTGTGACTTACTAAAATGCCCTAATAACTGTAGCTGAACTTCTCTAGGCTGATCTAAAATTACTTTATCCCATTTTATCATATATTTTTTTCATTTTGTTTCTTCAAAGATTAATGGATCATTTTGATCCAAGGCCATTTGGTATGCTATATTATGTACAAAAGAGGCTATACTAGGGGCCTTCTTATCCTTCCAAGCTCTTAATATCATCTGTCTAGCTAGCAAAATTGCAGTATTAGTAAGAGACTTATTCTGTATCTTTTCATGGGCCAAGAAAAAAAATATGCATAGGTTCAAGGGAAAACCTAGATGGTAAAAATCTATTCAGCCAGAATTTTACTTGCTTCCACAATTTAAGAACTTTTGGACAAGCATAAAAAACATGATATAGATCCGCTGAAGGGAATTTACATCTATGGCAAGCCATATCCCCCTTCCATTTTACCATTCTTTTAGGCATCAGATAGGCTCTATTTAGAAGTTTTAAATGTGACTCTCTTATTGCCATATTACATGAATACTTTCTTACTCTATCAAAACTCTTTTGAAAAAAATCCAGATTGATTCCAGGGATATCTCGCTTCCATATAAGGAAAATATTGTTTACTTTAATTTCTGCCTCTTTGAGTGCTAATATTCTATAAATATAAGAATTAGAGTGATTACCTGAAGAGAATCTGCTAATAATTGTATCCAGTGGACCCAACGTCCATGCATCTCCTTCCAAGGGATTCTGATTATAAAAAAATGTCTAATTTGTAGATAGGCAAAGAAGGAACTCTTATCTAAATTAAATTCTCTAGATAAAGATTCAAACGTTCTAATGTGTTTGGTTGCTGGGTCCATTACCTGAATTAGTAGATTCAAATTATTGGACGACCATTTTCTGAAAACAGGTGATGTATAGCCACTTTCAAAATCTGGGTTTCCTCTAATGGGTAGATATTTGGAAAGCAAATGTTTCACCTCCAGCAGATTGCATATTGTATTCCATGCTACAATTATGTTATAAATTGTATACTTTAGGGTACATTCTCTGGCATTTTTAAGTCAACTTGTATGTAATAGAACCTTGAGGGAATAGGGAGCAATTATAGCCTCCTCTATTATCATAATTTGTAACATAGTTAGCTTTAGTCAGCCAGTCCATTGCAATTCTGGCCATACATGCCAGATTGTAATTTTTAATATTCGGAAATGCAAACCCCCCTCCCATATCCTTTGGATGCATTAATCTTGATAAAGAAATGCATGGTTTTATTGGAGCCCAGAGAAAACGAGAGCAACTAGAATTTTTTATGTCCGCCTTTCGTAGAAGGGAGGGGATATTCTGTAGCAAAAATAGAATTTTTGGGAATGTTCATATTTTTATTAAGGCTATTCTTGCCGAAAGTGTCAAGGGCAATTTGCTCCATTTCTGTATTTCACAAAGACACTTTTTCCATATGGGGATATAATTGACATCATACCATTCTTCTGGGGTTCTAGTAAGATTTATTCCCAGATATTTAATATTTTTTTCAGAGAGTTTGAAAGGATTCTGTACAAAACTATCCTTGTTCTTGATTACCCAGAGAATCTCAGACTTGGAAAGATTTATCTTATACCCAGCAAACTTGCTAAACTCCGCTAAGGTATTCAATAGAATTGGTATGTTTTTTACGTGAGTTCCTTATATAGAATAAAATATCATCCGCATATAATAAAAGTATAGCTTTATGTTGTTTTATCTTTATACCCTCCAATTCATCACAGCTTTTTATCGCTAAGGGTTCAATAGCTGTATTAAATAGTAGCTGAGATAGGGGACACCCCTGTCTTGTTCCTTTATATAGAGTTATAGGCGGAGAAAAAAAGGCTTGTAAGTAAATGATCCCATAGGACAGAGTCAAAGGCCTTTTCTGCATCCACCGTTAACAATGCAAAGTCTTGCTTTGGACCTGACTCTATCCTATATGATACCAGTGCAAATTCAATTAAGGCCATTGCCTTTCTTATATTTTTTTTAACTGTTCTGCCTGGTATAAAAATAGTTTGGTCTGAATGTATGATATCTCCTATGACCTTTTTTAGATGGGTTGCTACGATATTTGCTATAATTTTATAATTGCAGTTAAGTAATGAGATAGGCCTATATGAGTCCATTGAGTTTGGGTCCTTGTCTTTTTTAAGGATGAATGTAATATTTGATGCAGGGAAATATTTAGAGGGTTTATATTGATATAGAAAATATAGATTAAATAAACTAGTCATGATGGGGGCAACTAAATCTGGGAGCATTTTATGGAATTCCGCTGGCAGTTGATCGGGACCTGGTGCTTTGCCCATGGCTGACTCCTTAATTGCTTTTAGCGTTTCTTCTACCGTAATCTCTTTATTGATTAATGCTAATTGATCTGGGGATATTTTTGGTACTTTAAGATTTTTCCAGAAACGGTATTTCGCCTCCTTATTAATTTCTACAGGTGAATATAATTTTTGAAAGAATAATTAAAAGTGTCTATTTATATCTTTTGGAGTATTTTATTTAATACCCTCAGAAACAATTGTCCCAATATAGTTATTCTTCTTCATACTTTTGGATATATTTGCTAACATTCTTGCCGTTTTTAGGGAGAAACTACCAAAGATTGCTTTGCTTTTGAGCTTCTCTTGGGTCTGATATTGAGTTAGAAAAATCTCTCTCTCTGTTTTAACCTTTTGATATATATCCCAATTATCTCTATTAGGATTATCTATATATCTTACAAATTTATTTTTAAGTTGGTTTGTCAACTGTAATTCCCCTAATCTAGACTTTCTTTTCCTTTTGACCATATACACCTTTATCTCCCATCTAAAATAAGCCTTCGCTGCCTCCCAAAATATTTCTAATTTAGACAAATATTCCTTATTCAGGGAGGCATACTCCCTCCATTTTTGTATCATCCAATATCTGAAGCCAGTGCTAGAAAACAGAAAGAAGGGGGAAAGAAAATTCCCACATTGACTTTCCCTTTTACACCCCAGCTGGATAGATAATGAGATAATTGCGTCATCCGATAAAAGTATGCTCTTTATATCTGTATTAATTTCTAATTGTAGTAGCCTTTCAGTCACTAAAAACATATCTATTCTTGAGAGGGTACGATATGATTTAGATTCACACGTGAACAATCTCTCATCTGGATGTTGTATTCTCCATATATCTCTAAGTTTGAGGCCTTTCGAAAAAGAGGTTAGTATCTTAGCTTCTTTTTTGGACCTATATGATCCCCTAGTTTTAAGTCTGTCAAGTGAATTCTCTTTGTTAACGCTAAATAAGCAATTAAGGTTCTACATTTGACCAGTTGGGTTATAATTTGTTAAAACAAAAAGTTGGTCCCCTATTATTATTATTATTATTGAAAACAGATAGCCATAGGCACCACCTCTTAAACTTTCTCTCCATCTCTGTCTAGTATTTGTTGCTTATCTGTGAGAATTAGCAACTATTGAGGTTGGCAACACTGTTTTTTCATCTAACAGTTTGATACATACACCTACTCTTTTTTTGTTTACGGGAATCTAGATTTAAACATGGCGGCACTAGTCTTCCCTCTCAGGCCAGATTTTGTGAGTGGCCCAGCAGTGAAACAGTCAATTAGTGACCACTCCCTGCAGTTAGCAAACTCTACACAATGCAGACAGCATGGTATGGTTCTCTTATTAACCATACACTGAGCAGCACCTATGTAGAGGGAGGCAGTGAATAAGTTAAAGGGTCAGTCTAGTCAAAATTAAACTTTCATGATTCAGATAGGGCATGCAATTGTAAACAACTTTCCAATTTACTTCTATTATATAATTTGCTCAATTCTTTAGATATCCTTTGTTGAAGAAATAGCAATGCACATGAATGAGCCAATCACACAAGGCCTTTATGTGCAGCAACCAATCAGCAGCTACTGAGCATATCTAGATATGCTTTTCAGCAAGTGATATCAAGAGAATGAAGCAACTTAGATAATAGAAGTAAATTAGAAAGTTGTTTAAAATGACATGCTCTTTCTAAATCATGAAAGAAAAAAATTGGGTTTCATGTCCCTTTAATACTATGCTAATAAAATGTATTTAGTGTTTGATGTACATTTAAAATGACATGCTCTAACAAATTAGAGCATTTGATTTTTTTTCCCTACTAGAATAACTCTTTAATTTACTAATTCTTTAGTACTGAGGGTAACTTGTGCATTTTGCTTTAATGTAATCAGCGATCCTAATTCTTGTCATAGGTAAATAGTCTATAGAAAATGCCTTGCGTTATTATATAATTCACAAGCACATTTTTACCTTTCACATACATAAAAACAAAAAAACAGAAAAAACACTCACAGCAGAACTGTGATCGGATTCTTGAAAAGCAACATCAGAATTACTTTAGAACTATAGAGGCTGAAATTCCATTTTTTACTTAAATGGAAAAACATAAAAGGAAATAATTTGCAAGATTACATGCTGAAGGTAGTTATACATCAATTGTTTACTAAACTATTACTGATTGAAATGGCACAAAATCCATTCAAAGAAAAATTCAGTAGACTTAATAAAAGCAATGAAACTAGCATTTAAATTTGCAGTCATGGTGAAAGTTTTTGTCAAACAAAGCTTTCAATTTCAGTAAGTTATGCAAATTATATCTTGGTAGTTACAGTATTTCAGCACTTTTTTCCTTTACCGCTTGGGAGAAAACAAATACATTTACTATTAGTATGGGCATATGTGCAGTTATAAAATGAAATTAAAATGAAAATTATCAGAAGGTAACTTTCTTCTTTAGGTATTACTAAATATGTGCTGTGCATTAATAAGAAAAATATATGCAACATGCACCTCTCTGCGACAGATGTGTCAGTTAAGCTTTTTTTTTTTCTCATTTATAAATGGAATTTATCCAATCTAAGTCTAATAAGGTTTACAGCTAGATATGTTTAGCTCCCATAATGAACTAGTAACTGTAAATAACACACAATATTACTTAACCTCTTAAGGACATATGACAGAATTTTTCTGTCATAAAACAATTGAGCAAACTGAAAGCTGTGTCCTTAAAGGGTTAATTAAACTCACCAGTAACTAACAATTCATCTCAAATACAACCTCCACTGCAAGTATGTTATAAAGCCCACCTGATGCTAAACTAACTGCTAGGATTAGCCACTCAGCATCCCTGTAGTTTTCCCTCTCAGCAGTGCTCACTTCAGGGTCAAGCTCTTCCTCAAGACACAGCCCTTACTGTCTAAGTGATAATTACTCCGGCCAGGCCCACTGTTCTTGAGATACCACCTCATCTTCACCCCAAGAACAGCGGTAATAGAGAATATAATGAAAGGCTGTGGACTTGCAGAAAGACTGACTGATTAATCAGCCACTGCCACTGGGGTAATGTAGTAGATAAGCCAGATCATAATCTACTCCAACTTTATGATTCTTTATGCCTAAGCATAAAGGGACACTGAACCCAATTTTTTTTCTTTCGTGATTCAGATAGAGCATGCGATTTTAAGCAAATTTTGTAATTTACTCCTACTATTAAATTGTCTTCATTATCTTGGTATCTTTATTTGAAATGCAAGAATGTAAGTTTAGATGCCGGCCCATTTTTGGTGAACAACCTGGGTTGTTCTTGCTGATTGGTGGATAAAATCACCCACCAATAGACAACTGCTGTCCAGAGTTCTAAACAAAAAATAGCTTAGATGCCTTCTTTTTCAAATAAAGATAGCAAGAGAACGAATAGGAGTAAATTAGAAAGTTGCTTAAAATTGCTCTATCTGAATCACAAAAGAAAAAAATTGGGTTCAGTGTCCCTTTAACAAACACAAAGAGGGGAGCTATTTCTTGACCCTCCCTTAAATTCCTTTTTTTTTTTTTTATTCTCCTCTAGGGTAAGAGCTGGTACCTCCTGCTTGTCAGCCCTCCCTCTGCTGGTAGCATTTGAAACAATTAGCCCTGAAACAGCAGTGTTCATGTTTAGTCCCCACAATGTTTTCTCTAATCTAATAGGTTAATCTACTATAGTTTATGTAAAAGCAAAGTTATTTACTTTATACTGACACAAATATTGAGATAGGGAAATAGAAGGCAACTTTACTAGGCTTTATTTTTGTCTTCTTTTGTATCACAAAAAATATATATAGTGAGAGAGAAAGAAAGCAAGGGGGCACTCAAATTGTGACGTTTCGGTACAAACAGCGTCCCTTCCTCTGACGGTCAGAGGAAGGGACGCTGTTTGTCCCGAAACGTCACAATTTGAATAAAGAATCTTTGTCACAGATGCCAGAAGACCAGTGAGTGCTTATTTCTTCTCCAATTTATCTACATCTTTACAGCACCGTGGCGGTTGTCACTGATGGTGAGAGTGCATACACATCTCTATTTATATATATATATATATATATATATATATATATATATATATATATATATATATATGTATATATATAGTGGGCAAGTAAAGGTAGATGCTACTTTGCATTTGAGGACGCCTTGAGTCTTTGAGGTATAGGGGTATTACAATGATGAATAAGGGTATACTGGGTGCCTTCTGAGTCTGGAGCACCTCATAGTTGCAGGTACAGTGAGAGGAGGAACCCATAAGTATATTTTGAATGTATATTTGGAGGAAAGTAGAAAGCTTCTCTGGACAGGTGAGTTTTCAGAAAGCTCTTGAAGGCTTGAAATGCAATATAGTCATTTTCTTATAGTAGGGGCAACACACAATAAAACAGGGATATGGAGGAGTGTGAGAGTTAAAATTCAGAGGTGAGATGGTTTATGGCTTTGTAGGTTAGATTAATTATTATTTCAGTAATTTGTGCTGACTCAGTGTAGGGAATGGCCAAGAGGTATGTTTTTCTGGTATCTTTGTTTTATTTATTTTTTATTTAAGATATCTATCACTAAAATATTTTTATTGTGCTATATGTGTTTCTCCATTATTCTTAAAGGGACATTAAGCTCCAGATTTTATTTCCCATAAAGGGACTGATTACAAATGGAGAGCAATTTAATGCTCCTACTCGAGCGTTAAATGCGATACAAGTAAGCTTTTTGTACGTGTCCGTTGTACTCATATTATAAGTTGAAAGTAAACTGTTTTCAGTCGAGAGCTAACCCAACGAGCGTGAAAAGATGAACTTAGAATATCGGGTGCACAATAACCTATTCCCCCATAGATGTATAAAAAAAAAAAAAACCTACTCGCACGCTAACATGATCCCATATTCTCAAATGCGCTAACCTGACATGAAAGTATGAATATTTCACATTCCTATGTTCTTCACATAGAATATATTCTATTTATTTATAAATACATATTTATATATTTATATATATATATGTATATATATATGTTTTTTTGCATACATATATATATATATATATATATATATATATATATATATATATATATATATATATATATATATATATATATATAGGTATAGATATACACAGATATATATAGGAATATATATTTAGAAATACTTAAAAAAATATTGTGCAGGACATTGGATTGAAATACAGTAAATACATAGTTAAAACCTTTATTAAATATGAATATTGCAATATGAAATATGTCTATATATGGTGCCATCCACATCAAATATGTGCAAAGAAGGCTATGAAAATTGTCTTTATTGTTTAACTTTTTGATATTTTGTTAAAAAAAAATACACAAAAATACTCTGCTCTTATGGATATCAAACAATTGCAATATTTGCTAAATATATGTCTGGCAAAATTATTGGTACACCTATGAATTCATATGAGATAAATATATTTAAAGTATATTCCCACTGATATATTACATTTTCTCTTGTAAGGTGTATCCAGTCCACGGGTTCATCCATTACTTGTGGTATATTCTCCTTCCCAACAGGAAGTTGCAAGAGGACACCCACAGCAGAGCTGTCTATATAGCTCCTCCCCTAACTGCCACCTCCAGTCATTCTCTTGCAACTCTCGATAAGGGAAGTATCAAGAGATAAGTGGTGACTAAGTGTAGTGTTATCTTCAATCAAAAGTTTGTTATTTTTAAACGGTACCGGCGTTGTACTGTTTTTACTCTCAGGCAGAAATTAGATGAAGAATTCTGCCTGGAGGTTGATGATCTTAGCGGTTTGTAACTAAGGTCCATTGCTGTTCTCACACATAACTGAAGAGTATGGAAGAAAGCTTCAGTTGGGGGAACTGTCTGCAGATTACCTGCTTTGAGGTATGTTCAGTATTTTTATTTCTAGAGAGATGAAATAAGTTCTAGAAAATGCTTAAAGAGCCTTGTGTATTTGAGGTAAGCCTGATGCAGTGATTTAACAGCGACTGGGATCATGCTTACAAAACAGGGTAATACTCATGTTAATATTGTTCAGTGTCAAAACGTTTACATGTTTTCATAAATAGAACGTTTTTTCTCTGAGGGAGATAAATCTTTATTTGAGGCCTAGTTTTCCACATGGCTAGTCAGATACTCCTAGGAGTATTTTCTTAAGGCCCCTCTGACATCCAGTACATGGTGGGAGGGGCCTATTTTAGCGCTATTGCTGAGCAGTTTTAATTCAGACTGAGACATCCAGCTTCCCTAGAGGAGTCCTTTGGCATCTGAGGACCATTATAAGGGGTTTATTCCTTCACCAAATTGTATTTGAGGGCAGGTAGGAGCCTCAGCGGAGCTGTGGCAGTTGCTCAACTGTTTTTTTTTACCAGTGGTTGACGTTTTTGAATCCGGTTTGGGGGCTAAGGGGTTAATCATCCATTTGCAAGTGGGTGCAATGTTGCTTTAGTCCCTTACACACACTGTAAAAATTTCGAAGACTTTATTATATTTTTACACTGTTTTGCAGTTTAAGTGCTAGTTTTTTTCTCTTAAAGGCACAGTAACGTTTTTGTTTAATTACTGTTTCACCTTTATTAAAGTGTTTTCCAAGATTGCTTGTCTCATTACTAGTCTGTTAAACATGTCTGACATAGAGGAAACTCCTTGTTCAATATGTTTGGACATGCGCTTAAAGATTTATCTCCAGAGGATTCTCTGACTGAAAAAAGGGAGATTATGCCATCTAGCTCTCCCCATGTGTCAGAACCTATAACTCCCCCTCAAGTGACGCCAAGTACATCTAGCGCGTCTAATTCTTTTACCTTACAGGAAATGGCGGCAGTTATGACTAATACCCTTACATAGGTATTGTCCAAACTGCCAGGGTTACAAGGAAAGCGAGACAGCTCTGGGGCCAGAACTAATACAGAGCTTTCTGACGCTTTAATACCTGTGTCCGATATACAGAAGCTGAGGCAGGAGAGCTTCTATCTGTGGGTGACATTTCAGATTCAGGGAAGGCGTTGCTTCAGTCTGATTCTGAAATGACAGCATTTAAATTTAAGCTCGAACACCTCCGCTTATTGCTTAGGGAGGTTTTAGCGACTCTGGATGACTGTGAACCCATTGTAGTTCCAGAGAAATTATCTAAGATGGACAAGTACTTTGCAGTGCCTGTTTACACTGATGTTTTTCCAGTCCCTAAGAGGTTTTCGGAAATTATTACTAAGGAATGAGATAGACCAGGTGTGCCATTCTCTCCCCCTCCTGCTTTTAAAAAGATGTTTCCCATAGATGCCGCCATACGGGACTCGTGGCAGACGGTTCCTAAGGTGGAGGGAGCAGTCTCTACCCTAGCGAAGTGTACAACTATCCCCGTCGAGGACAGTTGTGCTTTACTAGATCCTATGGATAAAAAATTGGAGGGTCTCCTTAAGAAAATTTTTATACATCAAGGTTTTATTCTCCAGCCTCTTGCATGCATTGCCCCAGTTACTGCTGCAGCGGCTTTCTGGTTCGAGTAGAGACCCCGTTAGATGATATTTTAGACAGGATTAAAGCTCTTAAGTTAGCTAATTCCATTATTTCTGACGCCGTTTTTAATTTAACCAAGCTGACGGCTAAGAATTCAGGTTTTGCCATTCTGGCGCGCAAGCACTATGGCCTAAATCCTGGTCAGCAGACGTTACTTCAAAGTCTAAGCTTCTTAACATCCCCTTCAAGGGACAGACCCTATTCGGGCCTGGTCTGAAGGAGATCATCTCTGACATTACTGGAGGAAAGGGTCATGCCCTTCCTCAGGATAGGTCCAACAAATTAAGGACCAAGCAGAATAATTTTCATTCCTTTCGAAACTTCAAGGGTGGCGCAGCTTCGGTTTCCTCTAATGCAAAACAAGAGGGAAATTTCACCCAGTCCAAACCAGTCTGGAGACCTAACCAGACTTGGAACAAAGCGAAGCAGGCCAAGAAGCCTGCTGCTGCCTCTAAGACAGCATGAAGGGGTAGCCCCCGATCCGGGACCGGATCTAGTAGGGGCAGACTTTCTCTCTTCGCCCAGGCTTGGGCAAGAGACGTCCAGGATCCCTGGGCACTAGAGATTGTTTCCCAGGGTTATCTTCTGGAATTCAAAGGTTCATCTCCAAAGGGGAGATTTCATCTCTCACAATTATCTGCAAACCAGATAAAGAGAGAGGCATTCTTACGTTGCGTTCAAGACCTACTGGTTATGGGAGTGATCCACCCAGTTCCAAGAGAGGAACAGGGGCAGGGTTTCTATTCCAACCTGTTTATAGTTCCCAAAAAAGAGGGAAATTTCAGACCAATCTTGGATCTCAAAATCCTAAACAAATTTCTCAGGGTCCCATCCTTCAAAATGGAGACAATTCAAACCATCCTGCCTATGATTCAGGAGGGTCAATATATGACTACCGTGGACTTAAAGGATGCTTATCTACACATTCCGATTCACAGAGAGCATCATCAGTCCCTAAGGTTCGCCTTCCTAGACAGGCATTACCAGTTTGTGGCTCTTCCCTTCGGGTTAGCCACGGCGCCATTCTGATTCAGGCGTCGACTTTTCAAATCGCCAAGTCCCATACGGACATTGTTCTGGCCTTTCTGAGGTCTCATGGGTGGAAAGTGAACAGAGAAAAGAGTTCTCTTTCTCCCTTCACAAGAGTTTCCTTCCTAGCAACAATGATAGATTCAGTAGAAATGAAGATTTTTCTGACGGAGGTCAGAATATCAAAGCTTCTAACTTCCTGCCGTGTTCTTCATTCCACTTCTCGGCCGTCAGTGGCTCAGTGTATGGAAATGATCGGCCTAATGGTTGCGGCAATGGACATAGTTCCGTTTGCCTGCCTACATCTCAGACCACTGCAACTTTGCATGCTCAATCAGTGGAATGGGGACTACACAGATTTGTCTCCTCGGTTAAATCTGGATCAAAAGACCAGGGATTCTCTTCTCTGGTGGTAATCTCGGGTTCACCTGTCCAGGGGAATGAGTTTCCGCAGGCCAGAGTGGACTATAGTGATGACAGATGCCAGCCTTCTGGGCTGGGGTGCGGGCTGGAACTCCCTGAAAGCTCAGGGTTCATGGACTCAGGAGGAAACCCTCCTTCCGATAAACATTCTGGAACTCAGAGCGATATTCAATGCTCTTCAGGCTTGGCCTCAGCTAGCTGCGGTCAAGTTCATCAGATTTCAGTCGGACAATATCACGACTGTAGCCTATATCAACCATCAGGGGGGAACAAGGAGTCCCCTGGCAATGATGGAAGTTTCAAAGATAATTCTATGGGCGGAGGTTCACTCTTGCCATCTATCTGATATCCATATCCCAGGAGTAGAGAACTGGGAGGCGGACTTTCTAAGTCAGCAGACTTTTCATCCGGGGGAGTGGGAGTTCCATCTGGAGGTATTTGCCCAGCTGATTCAATTATGGGGCAAACCAGAACTGGATCTGATGGCGTCTCGTCAGAATGCCAAATTTCCTCGTTACGGGTCCAGGTCGAGGGATCCCCAGGCGACGCTGATAGATTTCTTTCTCTTGTGGTGTATCCAGTCCATGGCCCGCCCTGTCACTTTAAGGCAGGTGTTTTTATTTTTTAAACTACAGTCACCTTCACCCTATAGTTTCTCCTTTTTCTTACTTGTCTTCAGTCGAATGACTGGAGGTGGCAGTTAGGGGAGGAGCTATATAGACAGCTCTGCTGTGGATGTCCTCTTGCAACTTCCTGTTGGGAAGGAGAATATCCCACAAGTAATGGATGAACCTGTGGACTGGATACACCACAAGAGAAAGAAATTTATCAGGTAAGCATAAATTTTGTTTTTTTAGAACATCTGAGTGACTAGGAATGTGAAATTGTTCAGCCATGACTAACTGTTTCCGAGGTATAAATATATAGGAACACAAAGGCATACATTCCGTAGTCATTCATCACAATGTGTAAGACCAAGGAATATAGCTGTGATGTGCGGCAAAAGATTGTTGAGCTTCACAAAATGGGAAGTGGCTATAAGAAAATAGCAAAAACATTGAAAACGTCCATTTCCACCATCAGGGCAATAATTAAGAAGTTCCAGTCAAATGGAAATGTTATAAATCAACCTCTAAGAGAACATGTGTCTATATTGTCTCATCGCACTGTGAAGAGGATGGTTCGAGTGGCTAAAATATATCCAAGGATCACAGCTGGAGAATTGCAGAAGTTGTGTCTTGGGTTCAGAAAATCTCCAAAACTACAATGCGATATCACCTACATCACCACAAGTTGTTTGGAAGGGTTTTAAGAAAAAAGCCTCTACTCTCATCCAAAAACAAACTCAAGCATCTTCAGTTTGCCAGACACTACTGGAACTTCAAATGAGATTGGGTTCTATGGTCAGATGAAACCAAAATAGAGTTTTTTGGCAATAAACACCAGTGGTGTGTTTGGCTCACACAGAGAGGTAGCCATATGGAAAAGTACCTCCTAAATATGGTAGTGGCTCTTTAATTTTTGTGGGCTGTTTTTCTGACAGAGGACCTGGATATTTTGTTAGGATACATCGCATCATGGACGCTATCAAAAAGATATTAAATGAACACCTGACTGCCTCTGCCAGAAAGCTTAAAATGGGCCGTGGTTTGGTCTTCGAGCAAGACAATGTTCCAAAACATACATCAAAATCAACACCAAAATGGTTTACTGAACACAAAATCAAGGTCTTGCCATGACCATCCCAGTCCTGACTTAAACCCCATAGAAAACCTGTGGGGTGAACTGAAAAAGGAGAGTCCACCAGCGTTGACCTTGACATTTGAAGGATCTAGAGGAATGGTTTCAGATCCCTTGCCATGTATTCACCAACCTCATCAGCCATTATAGGAGAAGACTCAGAACTGTTATCTTGCCAAAGGGAGGGTAACACAAAGTATTGACTAAAAGGGTGCCAATAATTGTGCCACACATACAATATATTTAACAAATATTTATATTTTTTTGGATAACCCCGTGTTGTGTTTGATATCCACGAGAGCAGAGTTTGTTTGTGTATTTTTTTGAAAAAGAATAAAAGGTTAAACAATAAAAACAATTTGCCACAGACTTCTTTGCTCATATTTACCAAGGGTGCCATATTTAGCCCTTATAACTTTTGTGTGCAATATTTTTTACGATATTTTTTTTAATAGATAGTGTTATTATGATTGTAAATGTACTTTGTAATTTATCTGAATCACAATAGAAAATATTTAGGTTTCATATCCCTTTAAATAATGTTCCAGTACTCCTTTTTTCCAAAATATAACTAAAAAGTGTGTAACTTATGCCTTCAATGTATTTCTCTTGCCAAGCTCACAATATATATATCCCCATACAAGGGTTGATTAAGCATAGTAAACAAATATTAATCTTGCATGGTTTTCCTGTAATTTAAAAAATAGTGATTTTTCTTTTTCACCAACCTGACCTTATCGCATTGCTTGATATACAGGAGTTACTTTATATCTGTCCCTAACTGGTCACAGCAAAGTAGATTAAACAAAATACATTTAAAGAAACATAAAACCAAAATTGTTTCTTTCCTGATTCAGATAGAACACACAATTTTTAACAACTTTCCATTTTACTTCTATTATTACATTGTCTTTGTTTTCTTGTTATCCTTGTTGAAAAGCAGGAAGGTAAATTCAGGAGCGTGCACATTTCTGCTGTACTATATGGCTACAGTTTGGCAACAATGTAATACATTAGCTAGAGCACTAGATGGCAGCACTATTTCCTCTTAAAGTGTTCTAGACAAGTGCATGCTAGCTATCTAGATATCTCTTCAACTAAGAATAACATGAAAACAACGCAAATTTGATAATAGAAGTAAATTGGAAACTTTTTTTTTTTTATTTTTATATCTGAATCATGAAAGAAAAAAAATTGGTTTCATATCCCTTTAACCCTTTGAGTGCTAATGACGGCTCTGAGCCGTCACAGAGTTTCTCACTCTGGTGCTAATGACAGCTCAGAGCCGTCATGAGAACTTTCCCACCTTGAGGGAGATCTGGGGGCTCCTAACTGCTCCTACCCCGGCAATCGTGCCTGTAGAGTGACAGGCATCGCCGGGGATTCACGTGATGCGCGGTGACGTCACGCGCAATGACGTGATGACGTCACCGCGCAACTTTATTTATACTTAACAATGTTAAGTATAGGAGGAGGGGGCATGCTGCTTAGAAGCCTATATCTCAGGCATCTAAGCAGCTACAGACCCCCAAGACCCACTGTTGGAAAGGGGTAATTGTCTAACCTTTCCAACAGTGTAAGTCTTGGGCAGCTGTAAAAAAAAAAAAAAAAAAACGTTAAAACATTTTTTTTCAAAAATTTAAAAAAAAAAAAAAAAAAATTGAAAATATTAACACCCAGGTGGGAAAGTGCTTAGCACTCAAAGGGTTAAAAAGCTTTTCAAGTGTTATGGTCCTGAACTGCAAGACAACACAAAAATGACAGTTGAGATGCTTTAAAACATTTTGTTCAAATAAAGAAATGTTTCATTGCAGTGCTTAATTGCTGATCTATATTATGCATTTATATTCACTTCTACATATGTGCATAGTTTTATGTAGTCTACATATATCTTCCTTCCTAAATTTGTACAACAGGAATTAATATAAGCTATGGGTAGACACATTGTCTTGTTGCTACACTATCAGAATGCAATCAGGCAGATTATTATTATAATGTAGTAGTAATAATAATTTATAATTTACATAGAAATAATTTTAATGTTTCCCCTTCTAAAGTGATTTGGTCTCAGACTTAGCCAATTAGAGGCAGTTAATATTTACAATTGTTATTATCCTAATTTATGGCACTCAAATTATCAACCACATAAGATTTAAATACTTAGAAAAATATTTTAAGAAAATACTTAAAGCCATGAGATTCCCTCCAGCAAAATAATTGTGTTTCCAAATATTTCACAATTTATAAATGTATGCTTTTATTTAACAAGCTAGAAAATAATACAGCTTCAGCACTGACAGCTAATAGTTCTACATCAAACATTTAAAGGGACAAAAAACCTAACTTTTTTCTTTCATGATTCAGATACAACATACAATTTTAAACAACTTTCCAATTTACTTCTGTTATCAAATTTGTATTCTCTGGCCCCTATTTAACAAATGTCTTGCGGACCAGATCCGACAGTGCGGATCAGGTCCGCAAGACCTCGCTGAATGCGGAGAGCAATACGCTCTCCGTATTCAGCATTGCACCACAGCTCACAAGAGCTGCTGGTGCAATGCTGCCCCCTGCAAACTCGCGGCCAATGGGCCGCCAGCAGGGAGGTGTCAATCAACCCGATTGTACTCGATCGGGTTGATTTCCGGCGATGTCTGTCCGCCTGCTCAGAGCAGACGGACAGGGTTATGGAGCAGCGGTCTTTGTGACCACTGATTCATAACTGCTGTTTCTGGCGAGTCTGAAGACTCGTCAGAAACACGGGCCGTCAAGCTCCTTTCAGAGCTTGATAGATAGGCCCCATTATCTGAAAAATGAAATAATTTTTTGGGGGTTTAATGTCCCTTTAATCAAAATATTAAAATTCTCTGAACATGTAAACCTAACACACGTGGAGCTTAGTTATATGACTGCATGTAATCAGTAGGAAACAATAAATACACTTTAGTTTCTCCTCTCTCTCTCTCTCTCTCTCTCTCTCTCTCTCTCTATATATATATATATATATATATATATATATATATATATATATATATATATATATATATATATATATATATATATCCTACATTTATAATTATTATTATTATTATTATTATTATTAATAAACCTTTGTAATTGCTTATATCTGGTTTGGGAGCTTATGATGGATCTAACAGTTTTGATATTACTGACTTGTAAGACGTATACGCAACTGATCCTTTCTTTTTTCTGCTTGCTGATTAGACATTGATGAATGTGCTGAAGGTTTTGTTCAATGTGACAGCCGTGCTAACTGCATTAACCTACCCGGCTGGTACCACTGTGAATGTAGAGATGGCTACCATGACAATGGGATGTTCTCCCTGGGTGGAGAGTCATGTGAAGGTCAGTACAAGAATAAGCTCATGTATTTTAAATATTTCCTCACTAGAACTTTACAACCACAACAAGTAATATCATATATATATATATATATATATATATATATATACATATACAGTATCTATAATAATATTCAGTATTATGATTTATTTATTTTAAATAAAGGAATGTGGTGTAATGAACACATAATTGAAAGCATAAGCATTGGAATCCAATGTCCTTTTAAACTTGCATCTTTTGTTTATAAGGAACTTTGGTGTAATGAGTCAAATTTTTTTTAATTATTAGCATTTCACAAATTAAAACACAGCATGTATGCTGGAAGTCCTTAGATTAAGGGATATTTTGTTTAATTTCTGTTAATTTCTTACCAGCCCAGTATAAAATAACTTGCAGAAAATACCAAATAATTAATTGCACATGGGGTAATAATTAACAGTTGTTTTATGAAAATTGAATAGGCTTCCATGAAACTTAAATAAATGTTGATTCTATATAGTGCTGCACATTCTGTGAGGGACTTACTTTGAGAGATGTAATTCAGCTATGCTTTATACCATCTGCAGACTTTAGAATTGATTTACTTTAAACTGTGTATTGCAAAAGAGGTGCATTATAAATTAACACTATATAAATATTTAAGGGACTTTAAACTAGGGTGACCAAACGACATGCAACAGGCCAAAAACAACTTATGAATGGTCAGGCTAAATATCAACTGTAGCACGTCAAACCATTTATTTTATAATAAATAATGACAAATAACAGTTGCCACTATTAACACTGTTCTTAAAAATGTACAGAATGTTTTCAGCTTTCGTGTAATTTGTGACATTTACACACACACACACACATACACACACACACACACACACATATATATATATATATATATAGCACCAACAGATTCTACTGATTTATACAGGGGTCAATTAAATAAAATTATGTATATAAATTTGTACATTCTCTCAAAGTTGCCCTTCATTACAGAAAAAATATATATTTAAAACCATGCAGAAGCAAGTTAATAAAAAAAATGTGCACATGTTTTTAGAAGCCAGTATTAAAGGGACATTCCAGTCAAATTTTAAATGCACATAGATTAATTACATCTTTGAATAGAACCATATTTGCAATATACATGTATTAGAAAAAATGCTTCTAGTAAAAGTTATCACTGTTTTAGTGTTAACATTATTCTCTGCACGTGCACGTGAAGCATAGCTAGATGTTGTCACTGCACCCACATTTTAAATAATGCAGCTGCTCAGATCATCACTGGGGCTTGTATCATGTCAGCAATTAACAAAAGGAGTCATTACCAGATGATACAACCATCTTAGGCTCTCTGAGCAAGTGCTGTGTTTAAAATGCTGGTGCACGGTGCATACTTAAATACACTTTTGAAACAGCTATAGCTTTTATTAGAAGCATTTTTGCTAATGCATGTATATTACAAAACTGCTTCTGTTCAATACCGAAATGCACCCATGTGGTTTTTCTAATTTTGGCTGGAATATCCCTTTAATTTGAAACACAAAGTCATCCACTGAAAGTGTCACCGAATGTACATACACAAATAGTCAGCCTAAAGGGCACTGGTGTTTAGCGGTCATACTACAGACAAAGCACAGAAAGAAGAATGCTGACTGCCATAACAAGATTTCCAGTTTATATACTGAGTATATGTGGCAATGACATCTAAATAAAATGCTTCCAGTATTCCTTTAATTCCTAACAATTCCAGAGAAAGCAGTAAACGTTGCTTTACTTTAAATCATTTATTAACTAAAGGTTTTTACTCCTGCAACAAAAAACAGGACACTTGTCTGCGATACTTAAACACATATGTCTTGTCATCTGAACCGAATGAGGCCCTTAAAGAAACATCATACACAAGAAAATGATCATCCACAAACTGTCAGAAAGAAACCAAAGGAAAAGTAACTACCTAGATAAAAAAATGAACATAGACACTAAATTATTCAGAGTTTTAAGTAGCTTTCCATTTTACTTCTATTATCAATTTGTCCTCAGTAATTTTATATCCAAATTTTCTGAGGTACTATCTACTCGTGAGCATGTTCAAGAGTTCACAGTATTTACGTACGAGTCTTTAGTTGGCTGATGACTGACACATGATATGGTGGGCAGGGAAATGTAAGCAATTTTTGAAAAAAAAAATGTTTTTCTCAGAAAACAAAATCTATTGATCATTTCAAATTCAAAGTAAGTGTTTTAACCTTTTTTTATGCATGTTTGTATTATTAAATTGCACTGTATTTAAGAAACAATGGGTATTGAGATATTAAAATGATCTCTTAAAGGGCCATAATACCCAAATATTTAAACACTTGAAAGTGATGCAGCATAGCTGTAAAAAGCTGACTAGAAAATATCTCCTGAACATCTCTATGTAAAAAAAAAAGATATTTTACCTCAAAAGTTCCTCAGTAGCCACCTCCCATTGTAAAGGATTTCTAAGCAGCATTTTAGTGTGTCTGTCCTGGGACATCTGAAGGGATGAGCATTGTGCACTCTCATCTTATTTCACCAATCAGGTAAAGGAAGTTTACAATGAAATCTCATGAGAGTCAAGTCAAATCTCATGAGATCACAGTAAAAGTTCATGACCTCAGCACTGCTGATGCTGATTGGCTGCTGTTCATTTCTTAATTTTTTTTAAAATTTTTTTACCTGCAGCTGGGAGCAGTTGAGTATAACTTTTTACACAGAACTTACTCTGCTGAGCTGAGGAGATTGTGAGGTAAAATATCTTCCTTTTTTACATAGAGATGCTCAGGTGATATTTTCCTGTCAGCTTTTTACAGTTATACTGCATCAGTTTCAAGTGATTTAGCATATGAGTATTATGTCCCTTTAAATTGGGCTTGCTGTGACATATTTCATTTTCTTTGAGTCTGTGCAATCCATAAGCAGTGCTGCTTACAGAGATCAACTCTTACAGTGGTTACTTATCCTCCGGTAGTTTGAGAATATTCACAATATACAGAATGGGTTAAAATATTTTTGTCACATAATTTCTTCATATAATTAAATAACCTAATAATTAGGTAATAATAAGGTATAAATAAACGTACATGCTCTCTCTTAATCCCTATGCAATGCAAGCTTTCTCTTTGGCCAACAGTTGACTACTCCCCTCTCTCCAGCAGCCAAAGAACCTTTTTGTCTCAGAAGTGGCCACATGCTCTACTCACTCCTATCTGACCCTAGCAGCTACATGTACTTCCTGTGACTTTAGTAGTCAACACAAAATACTTCCCCCCACTCCCAACTGCCACACACTCTCCTTTGGCCTCCCTACATTTTTTTGTCACTTTTGGCAATAAGGCAAGGTTAAAAATTGGATATATCTGATTAACCTACATTAAGCACCACTTGCTTTTGTGAAGAAAAAAAAATGCTTGTCCCACACTCCCTAACATTGTCAAAAAGTAAATTTTGTAACCTAAGTTTTCAAAAAACAATTAATCAAATAGCTGGTTTTGGCAATTTGTAAGATTTTGAAAACCTAGATTACCGATTTTGCTTTTTGGCTTTATTGGGACCATGAGACAAACCACACATTTTACAACAAAATCAAAAGGCGTTTCATTTCTTTAGATTATTTTAGACACTAGTGGAAATTACTGAACATAATTATGTATTCACAGTTGCGATCACAAAAAAAGAAAAACATATTTTTGACAATGTTGTGAGAATTAAACTTGTGTGACTCCCTTACTAACTGTACTGTTGAAAGTGCCACACATGATGTGGAGTTAAAGGGCAGATGAAGGGTTTGCAGCAAATCAACCCTTGACCCTTGGATCAGTATCATTGAGAGTGAATACACAGGTATTTGCAGCTCTGTGGCCCACATAATACTGATCGTAGTAGCAGATAAATACAAAAAGACAAGCATCAGTAACTCACACAGGATATGGTAAAGCTAGTAAAAAAATTGTCTTGTAATTGCACCCTACATTCTTCTATTTAACTAATAACAACTTCAAAACAATTCACTTTCTACTGACTTTGATAGTAGCTAGCCTTCTTGTCTGCAGACTAAACCCCAGATTGGCTCCTCCAAATAAGGTAAACGGTGGGTGGAATTTGACTATTGAAATATAATTGCAGTGAAAAAGGATGTTTATTTGTTTTAAATACATTAAAGGGACATGAAACCCAATTTTTTTCTTTCATGATTTAGAAAGAGCATGCACATTTAAACAACTTTCTAATTTACTTCTATTATCTAATTTTCTTTATTTTCTTGATATTATTTGCTGAATATCTAGATAGGCTCAGTAGCTGCTGGTTGGTGGCTGTACATAGATGCCTCGTGTGATTGGTTCACCCATGTGCATTGCTATTTCTTCAACAAAGGATATCTAAAAAATGAAGCAAATTAGATAATATAAGTAAATTGGAATGTTGTTTAAAATTGTATTCTCTACCTGAATCATGAAAGAAAAATTTGGGGTTTAGTGACCCTTTAAGACTTGGCTGATGTGTTATTCTATAGCAACACATCAGAAATGTATTTTCATCAAAAGGTGTTTACAGTCCCTTTAAGCTATCCAAAGCACAAATAAATTGCATCATTTAACATAGATTAGTTTTATGATCATTTGTGCAACAAACATTAAAAAAAATATTTATTTGCTAATTTTAACTTAATTTTGTTTAAAAAGTCATGGAGAACACTGATATGAAACATAGTCATGGGAATGAGGAGGTGATATATAGGACCAGATGAGTTTAAAAAATAATGAGGGCTTGAAAGTTGCTATATATTTGATAATGATGGTACTGAAAATGGGATTTAAAGCAGTCCTATGAATTATGTAAGCTGGACCCCCTGCTCTATAGCTGGAAATCAGCTATAGAGCAGGGGTGATCAACCTTGGCACTCCAGAGGTTTTGGAACTACATTTCCCTTGATGTTTAGCTAGCCTAAAGTGTTTCAACACCATGGGAAATTTATTTTCAAAACATATGGAGTGCAAAGGTTGATCACCCCTGCTTAGAAGGGCATTATAATGAAACTGCAACTGTGATTGGACAGAATGATATGGATGATAGAAGATACAAAAAATGATATCTGAGCAAAAGATAGATATCGCATGATATTTGTTGGTCAAGCTCTGTAAATATGAATTATTTTACCTTTACTTCACTTCACCTTGAAGTCTGCATTATAGTTATAGAAACCTGTCTTTTAGATATTAGTGTTATACATCTTAAAAATAAGTGTGTCTCCCCTGGCACCCAGCTGCAAATATACCTTACTGCACCACTAAACCACACCAAGTGAACACCAATCCTGATCTTCCTTGATCTCCAACTCAATAAATATATCTTTATTCCCCACTACTTACAGGTTAACCATTACTGCAACCCACCGCAAGTTAACTATAACTGCAAACCTCTGTAACACCCACTGCACTATTAACTGTGACTTCCCTCTGGAAGCAAATCTTTACCCTTACACCACCCCCCAACATAAATTACCCCATATACACCACTAACATAATTTACCTTTAACAACTAATCCCTCCTAATATTCACCTCTCTTTAAAATTAATCCACCATAATGAACAACCCATTAACATGAAACTCACTTATATTGAACCTCAATATTAAATGTCTCAAAAATTAATCCCCCAATATTACTCATCCTGTAATACTAACCTCCAGTATTAAACCCCTCTAAAAAGTAGACCCAAATATTAACTGTCTCCTATAGTAAACCTCCTAAAAATGAATCTTCAAACACTTTCTAAATGTGTCCCCTTAATATTAATCTTCCCTGACAAAGTGCCTGTTCGGCATGAAATGCGTAGGCTATGTTTGATATACATGGCTAGTCTTGTATAACCTTTTTCACTGTATGCACAAATAAAACCTATTTCATCACAACCTGACCGCTGTGGATCATTCTTTGGATTTAAAAGCCTGATTCTTTGAGGAGTTTAGGACACTCCTTTTACAATCCAAAGTTGCATTCTAAGGTCCCCTATACTGTGTCTCCTGACGGGTCACATGACCATACCTAAAGAGTCACAAGACCATACCTAAAGGGTCACATGACCACACTGAGTGAAGCGCCTATTCACGGGAGCTTGTTCAGCTGCTGGCATCCTCCGCATACTCAGTGGAACTCGACTACACCACACAGTGGGAGATCTGTTAACATTGATGGGAACACAAGCTCAGAAGTACCACTACATTAAATGGTTAATGCATCACAACACAAGGCACTGTTTTGCCGGTACACCCTTAGTCCGGCTGTATTCTGCTTAACTGATTTGCTGATATATAATACTGTTGAAACATCACTGACTTTGCTGCAGTTGTGTTGCAGTTCTACAAAATATAATATAGCGTAACCCGGTTTTGCTAGTTACTGCTTGACCTCAGAACTGAGTAATTAAAAGTGAACAACTATTTGATCCTAACAGCATCGGTTGTTTAACCTACCATAGCGGTGACCATTTTCTATTTAAATGGATTTATAAGTTTCCATCTAAAAATATCTCTCGTTAAAATTAACCATACTAAAATAGTTAAACTGCGTTTGTGTATTAAACCTGTACGACTTATTATTGTTTTTAAAATCTGTGAACTTGTTCATTCACTAACAGGAAGGAAGTTGCTTTCTTTTTCTCTATTGTTTTCTCCTCTCTGTGTGCTGACTACTGTTTTACAAGTGATTAGTATGTTCTAAATGCTGCTGGTGCATCTGTATAAGTAAAGCCTAATGCAGTATTCCTAAAAGCTTCCAGTGTCTTTTGATATATAACCAACAGGTTATGGGCCCAGACACTAAAGGAAAACTACAAGTCAGTAAGTGTTGCATCGATGATCCAAGTAAATACTGTGTGAGGAAACGAGAGCTGCATCCAATTTACTGAAAGATGGCAAGTGGTTCAGATGTGAAATATGCAATAGCAAAGCTCAACAATACTAACTACCAGCTGTGGAAGTTTAAGCTTGAAATGCTGTCATCCAAAGATAACTTATGGGAGGTGCTGGATACAAACAGACCCACTGAAAACCCAGTAGAATGGGACAAGAAAAACCAGCAAGCAAAAGCAGGTATAAGCCTGTTAGTGGAGGATGATTAACTCATTCATATAAGAAAAGAAAACACAGCTAAAGGTATGTGGACTGCACTACAAAAACTGCATAAGTGTTCAAACTTAAATAGTAAACTATATTTTCTGCACAGACTGTAAAGGATAAGGCTGTAAAAAGGCCAGGAAATGTGTGAACATGTGAATGCTATGCTAGAGATTGTGGAACTACAGCTATGTGCAATTGGAGAAGAAATTAAAGACAATCACATGGTAGCATTGTTACTATGCAGCCTTCCCGAGTCATATGATGCCCTTATCAATGTTCTAGAAACTAGTCCTGAGCCAGAACTAACACTAGAATATGCTAAGGGAAAATTAATTAATGAATACAATAGAAGAAAGGAAAACATGCATGGTGAAGAAAATGAGAGATCAGAGATCTGAAGGTGCAAGAAGGCACAAAGCAAAACAGAGAAACCAGAGTGTGTTTTTGCTCCAAAAAGGTCGGTCACCTGAAAAAGAACTGCTCAATATGGAAAGCTGAGCAGCAAAAGTTAAAGCCACCCACAAGAGAAAGCGCTAAAGCAGCCACAAAGGAAACTGGAGCTGCATCATGGAGCGGTAGATATAAAGTGACTCAGAATAGTACACCACATGGATGGTGCATTGACTCAGGGGCAACCAGTCACCTGACAAGTGATAAAACATTCTTCACAGAAATTGATTTCAATGCAAAAGACAAAGTCTTCCTAGCAAATGAGAAGTATTACAGTGGAAGGTAATGGTCAAGGGTTCCTGAATTGCATCACACCATCAGGAGGTAAGCAAAGCATCCTAGTAAAGAATGTTCTCTATGTCCCAAGTTTAGAAGGAAGCCTTCTATCAGTAAAAACCCTTGCTAACAATGGACTCACAGTCCAGTTCCAATGCAATGAATGCACAATTCAAAACAGGAGACAAATCCTAGCAAAGGAAGGTTGAATGAACAACTGTACAAACTCATCAATGAAAGGAAGCAAGTCAAAACACCTATTCATAATTCACACAACAAATATATCCACATGTGGCACAGATGTTTAGGGCATCGAAACACAGAAGCCATAAAGGAACTTGCAAAGGGAGGTTTATCAGAAGACATGATAATATTGCCTTGCCACATGCTCATGGAGTGCACATGTTGTATCAAAGCAAAGGTCACACGTACCCCACTTCCACAGACCAGTCAAAGAAAAAACACTTACCCCATGGAACTCATACACAGTGACATGTGTGGACCAATGAAAACCCCCACACCTGGCTGGAACAGATATTTACTGACCTTCATAGATGATTATTCCAGGTACACAACAACATATCTGATGAAGCACAAAAGCGAGACATCAGAGAAACTTCAAGAATTTATAGCTACATTCAGCAACAAATTACAACAGAAACCAGGAATAACACGTACCAACAATGAAGAGGAATATATGAGTAAGGAAGTGGAGTCATACCTAAAGAAACAAAGTATTCTTCACCAAACAACTGTACCATACACTCCTGAGCAAAATGGTGTTGCAGAAAGGAAAAATCGCACCCTCATAGAAATGGCCAGATGCATGCTTTCAGATGCTAATTTACCTTACCAGTACTGGGGTGAAGCAATAATGACTGCAACATACTTACAGAACAGGCTACCATCAAAAACTATTGAAAGTACCCCATATGAAATGTGGAATGGATCGAAACCTAGTATGGGGCATATTAGAGTGTTTGGATGTGAAGCATACGTCTATGTTCCAAGTGAGAAATGCTCCAAATTAAAGAACACTGCCATATAAGGCATTATGGTGGGCTAAAGTGAACAAAGTAAGGGATATAGAATCATTCACCCAAAGTCAAACAAGATCACAATAAGCCACAGTGTTTATTTTGATGAAAGCCACACATCAGAAAAAATGTCCCTTGAAAGCCATGAAGAGAAACGGTCCACTGAACCAGCAAGAGATGCTGAGCAAAGTAAAGCTGTGCAGGAGGCAGAAAAAGAAATGGAGCTTACAATAGAAAAATTAGCTACTCACAAATCAGTAGAACCCACTGATCAACCAGAAATCAGAAACTTGACTCGGGTGATGAAAGGGATACCACCCCGCAAGCTGTCATACATCATTAAACACATGGAACAGCCGAACCAACATCCTGGGAAGATATTGAAAATTTGCCAAAAAGGGAAACCAATCAATGGAGAAAGGCAGCTGAAGAAGACACTTACTGAGCTCCCCCTGGTTGCAAAACTATTGGAAGCAAATGGACCTTTAAAGTAAAATATGATGCAGAAGGAAATATTCACAGACACAAGGCAAGATTAGTTGCAAAGGGATACTCACAGAAATTTGGAGAAGATTGTGATGAAACATTCGCTCCAGTTGTAAAGCACTTCACCATCAGAGAGCTCCTTAGCATTGCAGCCAGAAAGGGAATGCAAGTGAGGCACCTGGACGTCAAAACTGCTTTCCTATACAGAGACATCAAGGAGGATCTCTACATGGAACAGCCACCTGGATTTGAGAAGGGACAGAACCTTGTATGTAAACTTCAAAAGAGCGTCTATGGACTAAAGCAAGCTGCGAGAATGTGGAATGAAAAAGTGAACAAAGTACTCATGAAAGAAGGATTCTCAAGAAGCAAAGCAGATCCATGTTTATATTTAAGGCATCAAGAAAACAAATGGATATACATCCTAATTTATGTTGATGACATCATAACTTGTTTTGAACAAGAAGGGGATTACGACCGAATAGTTCACATACTGAAACAGAACTTTGAAATTAAAGAACTAGGGAACATCACTCATTATCTAGGAATCCAAATAGAGAGGGAAGAGGATTGAAGCTATCTGGAAATAGCAGAACAGTTTCACATGCAAGATGCAAAAGAAGTGAAAACACCTATGGAACTAGATTACCTGAAAAACAACAGAATAGAAAACTTGTTACCCAATAATGCCAATTACCGCAGGACAATTGGAAAATTGCTATACATTGTCCTTGTGTCAAGACCAGACATTGCCGCAGCAGTGCGTATACTTTGTAGAAAAGTTGCGACACCATGTTAACGTGACTGGAATGCAGTAAAGAGGGTGATACAGTACCTAAAAGGAACAATTCGGATGAAGATGCGACTGCTAGCAGCATCAAACCCAAAACAAATTGGATAGGTTGATCCTGATTGGGCCGGAGTTACCACTGACCACAAGTCTACAAGTGGTTACATCTTCCAGTATGGAGAAGGAACAAGAAGTTGGTCTAGTCGAAAACAAGTGACTGTTGCACTCTCTTCAACTGAAGCGGAATATATAGCTGCAGCACATGCATGTCAAGAAGCAAGTTTGTCAACTTCTACTAGATATGGGACTGGCTGTGTCTAAACCCATACCAATCATTCAAGACAACCAAGGGTGTATAAAGTTGACACAATCAGAGTCTATCCTCAAACCAAGGACATTAATGTAAAATATCATTTGCTCAGGGATATGCAAGAACAAGGCATTATTGACATTCAATATTGCCCATCAGAAGAGATGAATGCAGATGCGCTGACTAAACCGTTGCCAAAGAAACGTCATTTTTTTCTTCAAAAGAAACTGAATATAGTATAATTATGTACATGCCATTGAGAAGGGGTGTTGTGAAATACAACAGCATGTACTGTACCACATGTATAAACAACATTAAGGCGGTAGATGGCGATGTTCAGTTTAGATGAATAATTGTTTATATCTGTGAACTTGATCATTCACCAACAGGAAGGAAGTTGTGTTCTTTTTCTCTATTGTTTTCTCCTCTCTATGTGTGATGAATACTGTTTTACTGTGGTATGTTCTAAATGCTGCTGTTGCATCTGTATAAGTAAAGCCGAATATAGTATTCCTAAAAGATTCCAGTGTCTTTTTGATATAAAACCAACACATTATAGTACCCATCTTTCCCACCCACCTCTAACTGAGCGATAGATATATTCTGCTATCACTTGCTTACAAAGCTTTTCTATAAAGAATACAAACACAGTATTGACATTTTCCGTATATGTATCAGTTTCGGGCAAAAGCAGCTATTTCAAATTACAAAATAAATGTAAAGATGCAATTTCTAAACATTTTAATAGACTCAACAAGTAAAATGGATCATTGGGAAGAGATTAAAGGAGATACAATTTTATAGGACACTGCCCATTTAATATAAATAGGAAATTGTGTTTGTTTTTGCTTTGATAATATTTTTGAAAATAATATTTAATATATCATAACCAAATCTATGTTTAAACTATATTTAAGGGGGGAGGGGGAATACAAGAAAATATTTTTTTATATTAATTGTATCCAACAATGCCATATATATTTATTTTTTAAAATGTCCCTTTGCTTAAATTGATTTTATAGGGACCTCACTAAAGCTGACATCAGCATTTAACAAACCAAAGAGCTATTAAACAAGGGAAGTACTATGCAATTAATATATGTCAGTAACAGGCATTTTTCACCTTGAGAAATATCTCATTATAGATCAAAATGCCAGGGGTTGTATGCATTAAGATAATATATTGATTTGTAATGCTAATAGTATGTCTGCAATCTATTATTCCTTGTAAACTAATTTGCCTTTTCTATCCCATTTCCCATGGAATATAGATTTCACATATGAAAAAATATATGATTAATTCATCCTTAAGTATCAAACATTTGTTTTCACTATCTTTGTGCTTAATGGTGACATCTGGAATAAAGTAGAATTTCACTGCTTAATTTCTGTTATTCAGCACTCATTTGTCTACCTGCTCAGCATCACAATTTAACAGGAAAAGTCAGTTTAAATATATTTAATATTCTTCTTTACTCATAAAAATGTATTTTCTTATTAATTTATACAATATGAAAAAATATAGAAGGTTTGCATTTTTAAGGGACACTGTAAATGAATATAATTTAATATGTTTCATAATAACTTGTTATATCAGCTGCAATTTTGTAAATTAAAATTGCAGCTTTATATTTGTGAATTCAAGGGGAATAATTACACCAAAAAATTGATAATAAACAAGGTAATAAAAAAAAATTGTGTTGAAATTTGCTAATAAAATGTTCAAAAGAATGCTGAATTCCCCCTCTATATTTTCAGGAACTAGATCGAATTCCTGAATTTTCTCTCTTTTTGGTATGTACCGATAATAAACAAGTGTGATATCTGAAGGATATAGTAAAATAAAAACACTCAATTCAAACAGCCCTCTGTGAAACGTGGTTCTCCAAAAAAAACAAAAAACAATAGTGTAATATTGTCTTTAATTAAAGAGAAGAAGCACTTCAAAAAGACATAATTGTACTCACATTTGTTGGAGCAAAATATGCTCTATTTTTCAAAGTGGATCATATGATTCAAGGCTTAATGCGCTGCCTGCCCCAGAAGCCAAACACATTTAGCCGGTTAGTGGATATAAATATTTAAAACAAAGTAATAACAAATAAAATGTTGTATAGTGAGGGACTATAGTAGTTACATAAGGGTATATTTAGCCCAATCCCCAAAATCCAATGTTCCTCTGCAGCCACTGAAGTACATCACTTCTATGTGCTTCTTGCTAGGTCAGTCCGGGTATATCAAGTGATCTAGGCAACACCCGTTCTGTAGTTTGACAATAGTTTGTATGAGGGATCCACTTTGAAAAATAGAGCATATTTTGCTCCAACAAATGTGAATACAAATTTGGCTTTTTAAAGTGCTTCTCTTGAATTGAAGATGGTATTTCCTTTTTTTGGGAGAACCACGTTACACAGATGGCTTTTTGTATTTTGGACTTTTACTATATCCTTTTGATATCACACTTGTTTATTATGCAGCTTTAGATTTATTCTTGCAATTGTTCACTGAAACCACCACCCATAATACAAAATTCAGTACCTAAGCATTGGCTTTTGTGTATAGAGAGAGTGAAATGACTGTGCTTCCTGTAGGCGCAGCCATTTAAATGGGTATGCTCTTGAGTGATGACTTCAATTAGCAAAATGAACTATATCCAATACAAAAATAAACAAGCAATATTCTATAGATTTATTATTATTCTGGAGCTGCTATTACAGATCATTGGAAACACATTAAAAATATATTATAGTGCCCCTTTTAAATATACACAATACCTTTAACCATATTACATATGTTCAGTCTTGTGTGCATGTTTGTTTGTTTGTTTTTCTCTAATATGAATTAGTTTCTCCATGCTCAAGTATAGCATGACTTTTTAGGTGCAACAGTAACAATTTAATGTAATTGCAAACCTGAGCTCCTCCTCATTTCTCTAAATAAATAAAAATAAAAAGTACTGGACTGGTAATTCCTTTTTTAATGAACAATCACCTTGGAATTGCATGGCTTATGGCAAAAAAATAAAACAAAAAAATAAAGAAATTACAACTGGTCAAAAATAATTACTGTGAGATCATTTTTTAATATTACAAAATTATATATTTTTTTATATTTATTTTTTTACTTTGTACAAGGTGAATGTTTACCTTGATTTAAAAGTTGTTATAGAAACTATATCTTTGACTTGGCATGCTGAAAACCTAATTATCTGCTGCATGTTTGAAACATCACATAAAACAGGAAGTTTGATGGTCCATTTTTTAATGTTTACTGTCCCTTTAAATATAGTCATGTAAAATGTTCTCATCACCCAGACATGTTTTCAGAATAACTAAAATTACCTATTGACATCTTATTGACAAAGCTTTAAATACAGAATGAATGACAACCTAGAGACTTGTTTCAGTTCCTTATGAATTCAGGAAAACACACAACACAGAATCAGTTCTCAGAGTAAAATCATATCCTCTCTTTGGACTTATTTAAAAAATAAATGAAAGACTTTTCTGTTTCCTAACACTAATGGGAAATCAATTGTGTTTATTATATTAAACCTTAGTACAATTTTTCTATAAAAATCCCTATAGACTGTTTTTTTAATGTTACTAAACATAATATAAATACATAGGACTTAGATCCTTAATTTAATTTATCACGTTAATCATGTTTTGTATAAGGATTCCATGAATGTATTTGATGTTGTTTTCTTTTACTTAATTGTTCAACTGGTGTGGTCATCTCTCTGTGGTCAGAATAAGACGCGTCTGTGCTCCTTGCTAGATGCCATTGGGGAACAGGGTAGTAATCTGTGCGTATACACAAAGCGCTTCACTCACTTTATCTTGACAGGATGTTGCATGCATGAGATTCTGTAAGTAGAAAAAATAAATAAATAATAAAAAAAAAGATTTTGCTCATTATAATTTTTACCTTTTGAGTTGACCACAAATTGCTCATTATAACAATGGAATTCTCTGTTGATTTTTATTTTTTGCCTGTGGTAGGATCTCAAACATGTAATGGGCTGTGTGCACAATCCATGTCAGTGATTCCCTATTCCCCACTGGTAACTAGCAAAATACTGAAGTACACATGACACAACATGGCTGCATTTGGTCGATGCAGTGCTAATTGGCTGTATCCATTAAACTATAAAGTTAGAAAAATTTACTTGTGGAGGGCCAACAATGGATATTGTGTGATATTATATTTAACAACAATAATGTTTTTTTTACAGTGATATGAAATGCTTATTTATGGTGTCATGGATTCAAATTAATTCTTCCCTTCCACGTTCCTTTAATGAGTCTAACTTGCAAAGTTTTATTTCACTGAATGCATTTAAAGGGTTCTTCCTGGAAAGTCTTTCTGCTACCAAAATCTGGTATTAAATTAAACTAATTACAATGCATGGGAAGACGCAGTATACTAAGTTCAATATGTTCTAAATTATATTAAAAATAATTCTCAGAATATCATCGAAACAACCTTTTGTTACATGATTTTGCAAATAGCATGTAAACACACAAAACAGCTGGCGTCAAATGAATATTATTAATGTGAGACATGCAATTGACCTCAAATTAATGACTAGACCAAAATTATTCCATGCATTTAGGATTTTCGTTTGACAAATATATGTGTTGTACCAGACCCAGCGTTTGACTGATTTCTCTATTTTTATATGAAAGCTTGTCATTATATTGACTAAAATCCTTAATTTATGGGTTGTATTATCTTTTATTGATTCTCTATAAATATAGCAAACAAATAACAGACATTTGAGATGCCCCAGAGTTCCTATTTAGATATCAGTTTAAGATGTACTGGAAAACCCTGCACCAATTCCCCTGTTATATTGAGTTATTACTTTAAAGAATAAAAAAGCGAGTGAATTTTAGTGAATTCTACAGAGAATAATATAACAATGATTTAGGAGACTCATTTGAGAGATTTTCCTAATATATATAACAGCAAAGGTAACAAAGTACTATGCAAATACACTCTACACTATAATACTATTATACACGTCGTTATTTTCATTCTATATCTATGTATCGGTCTATCTATCTTTCATCAGCTCTGTATCATTCTAATTTTGGGTACATTGCCAGAAAGTTTCATATAGTCTTGTTTACACTGTGTAGAATATTACTTTTCATAAAAATAATATTATAGAGTATGAGATATAGCTTATTAATTTAATTGTTTATTATTATTAGTTTCTACTATGATATTGAATATCACATTTAAAAGAAAAGGTAAATACAAATTATTACTATGCAGTTGTAAAATATTTATTATTTTGACATTTGCAAGGACCAGTAAACTAAATGGATGTTACATGATTTTTTTGTAGATATTGATGAATGTGCTACTGGAAGGCACAGCTGCAGCAATGATACTGTGTGCTTTAATTTGGACGGTGGGTTTGACTGTCGTTGTCCACATGGCAAAAATTGCTCTGGAGATTGTGTACATGAAGGAAAGATTAAGCACAATGGGCAGATTTGGGTATTGGAGAATGACCGGTGCTCTGTTTGCTCATGTCAGGTTTGTAACATATACTTTATTCTAAATAAAGACAATATTTCTCATAGCTCTGGTATCAAAAAAGCAATTGTTGTTCTTTCTCAAAGGGGCATTAAAGTCTGTTTAATATATATATTCTACAGAACCCTGTTGAATAGCTAATAAAAAATATTTATTTTTTAAAATGGTAAGAGTCCATGAGATTATTACATATGGGATTACACTCTAGTCTACTAGGAGGGGCAAATGCCCCAACATTCCAGAGCTTTAATTCCTCTCACTAGGCCAGAATGCCTCAGTTAAATTTTACACCCCCAAGATGGAGTGAGGGGAATTCTCAAGTGCTGTCTAAACGTCATTATTAGGGGTTCTCTAACTGATCTGAGACCCAATTTCCTCCTCAGAGTGCCTACAAAGGGCAGAGGGGAAGATTAATTCGTATTTATCTGCCAGTCCTCTGGTTTAAAGTGTGCTATTACCTGTTAGATCCTTGACACTGTGCTTACACTATCTCAGATAGGTCTTTACACTGAAAGCAGTCACCTGCAGCTGAAGTAAGCAGAGTAGATGAAGGTGATCACAGATATGTACAATGCGCCTTCATAGTCCGCGGTTATTAGCATGAACATGTACATATGATTACAATAGGCTGGGAACATATATACACACACATAGCACACTTTATTAAAGCAGTATGGCCACAATTTGACAATTTAAATATAATTCTATATATTTGACCCCTGTCACTTTAGGAATATCTAAACCTACTTTCTTGCTCTCTAGTTCCACTGAAGATTTAACTCAGACATTCTTACGTATACCTGTGCTAAAAATGAATTTCCTGCACTGGAAAACAGCCTTAACACTCTCTTGTAAGGCATTGTGTGCTAAAATATAGATTTTTACACCAGGAAACGCCTCCATGATAGCATATAGTGGGCTAAAACATTTAGTTCTATCACCGGAAAATGGTATTACCGCTCTCCAGTAGTGCAGGGATAATCTATTAAGGCAAATATTCTGCACCTTTTTCCTTTCCCTCTGAGGTGAATTAACCATCTTCTAATGGTTGATTTGTACCTATACCTGTACAGGTGTATGTGAGAATGTCTTTACCTCAAAGTGGATATTAACACTTTCCATAATACAGTTTTATAAGGAGTTATAAAATATTTACGGTTAAATTAGCGCTCCATTTGTAATCTAGCCCTATACTGTATGTGCTATTATTCAATAACACCGTAAACATTATAAAGGAATCTGAAATATACTCTGAGATTGTAATATAAAATGTTAATGTAGTAAAAAAAATTACAATGTACTTAATTTATTTATTTTACCCCCTTTTCCCATAATTCAACTCTGTAATTATGGGATTTCCAATCCCTGCGAGAAATAGGAATGTATACGCCAGACTTTACATAAGCCTAACACTGCTCCGTTTTACTCAGAGATTGTTTGATTAATGTAGTAGCTCATTTATAGTTGTCCATAACTGACCACAGCAGAACAAATGAGATGGGGTTTTAAAACAAACTGCAAATTAGTAAAACAAAAAACAAAACCTTAAAACCAAAAAATATCAGTAACAAGTCTGAATTGGCTCTTCCAAATGGTGCAGGAGGTGGGAGGACTTTGCCTATTTTAAACAAGTACAGCAAACAAGGTGTTAATTTGCTTTTAAAATGTTTACACTTGACTGAAATGTTATTCTATTGCAAGACAGCAGAAATATATTGTAATTTGCAAGATGTTTAGTGTCACTTTAAGGTGAACAACTAATTTTTCCAATCTAAACAAAGTAGTAAATAATAATAATCATTTAAATTGCCAGTAAAGTAAAAAAAAATACACTTTTATGATTCAGACACAGTTTTAAACAACTTTTCACTTTACCTCTATTCTCTAATTTACTTAATCCTCTTGCTATCCTTTAATGAAAAGCATACCCAAGTAGGCCCAGGAGTAGCAATGCATTACAGGGAGCAAGATGCTGATTGGTGGCTGCACAAATATGCCTCATGTCATTGGCTTACCTGATGTGTTCAGCTAGTTTTCAGTAATGCATTACTGCTTCTTAACAAAACATACCTAGAGAATTAAGCAAATGTTATAATACAAGTAAAGAGGGAACTTGATTAAAATTGTATGAATTATGAAAATGCTTGTTTCATGCCCCCCCTCCCCAACAAATACTATAAATACAGAAAGATCAACCTACTGCATTTTGCAGAATTGTACCAGTGTGTGCTCTGGGACACGTTCCCTCTTTTTTTACATGTCCTGGTTGCACCAATTTCCCCATAAATATCCAGCTGTTATTTTGGACATCTTTGCTACACCTTCAGACTGTTATTACTCACAGACTGCCTCACCTCCGCCCCAGACCACTAACAAACTGCTCCACGAGCCTTTGGAAACAAAAAGTTGAATGTTATGGTAATGTATAAGGTGTTGAGTTAATTATTTGTGGCAAAAATCAGTTAACTCTCTTGTGTACAAATAAGTAAAAGCTTTTTGAAATGAAGGCAAAATTAACAGAAAATGTAACTGAGTCCTCGGAAAATGGTTTATTCATCACAAGAATATTAATTATTTTAAAAAAAATAAAGCTTTGTAATACACTTTGAAACATTCTCTTTTAAAAAGAAGAGAAAAAAATAGTATTGAGCCCTTTAATTAAGCATGAATAGTTATTTAATTTACATTGTATTGACTTCAATTTAAAGGAATAAATGAATTTGTTTATTAATCTTTCAATCACTACACAGAATAAATCTGTTCTGTGCTCTATTACATATTGTTTTACCATTTAACTTTTTTATTTTCCTGCTTGGACAAATAGAAATCTTGTTTTGCTTTTTTTAATATTTCAGACTGGGCTAGTAATGTGCCGGAGGATGGTGTGTGACTGTGAGAATCCTACTGTAGATCTCTTTTGTTGTCCTGAATGTGATCCGAGACTCAGCAGCCAATGCTTGCATCAGAGCGGCGAGTTTACCTATAAAAGTGGCGATACATGGGTGCAGAACTGTCAGCAGTGCAGATGTTTGGTGAGTCAAGAAATGACCACTTAACCATTCATAGCTTCTGCTCTCATTAGTTTCAAGAATCTTATAGCATAGTCTTTTTAGTTAAAAATTTCATACAGCCATTTCTTTGTATTTTGCATTGCCAACCAGAAAAGCTTTTTCAGCCTATGACTGCATAGGGCTTTGAAACAGATAGGAAAGACAAATTAAACTTGCATTATAGAGAGAACATGTCATTTCAAGACACTTTTAAATTGACTTCTGTTATCATATTTGGTATCCTTTGCTGAAAAGAAGATGTACATATCCTCAGCTAGCTGGTGATTTGTGACTATACACTCACCAAGTGTTTTCATCTAGGTCCCAGTAGTGCATTTATGCTCATGAGCTGACTTTAATCATGTTGTCATGTTGACTTTTAAAAACATACCTATATGCAAGAAATAATACAAAAAAAAATGCTCTAACTTATTAAAGCATTTTCTTTTTCCACATATCCATTAAACTACATTAGCAGTTCTCTGTGACTTAACAATTTGAATTGTTCTTTAGCTACAACAAAAGTGCCTTAAGGCTAGAGCATTGATTGGAGAACAATTAAAACCTTTGGGCGGTCGGGAGCGCAGGGATTTTGAATTTCAGAGCTATATTAGAAAGTAAGCTATAGCGCATCTTCATTACATTTAACTCCATCTAAAATATCACTAACATTCCAGATCTGTTTTTATAAAGGGGAGAGTTAACTATTACTTAAATGTGTTTAGATACAGCGCTCAATTTTAATCAACTTCCCAATTGACTTATTATCAAAATGTTCACCATTTTTTTATAAGCACACATTTACTTTCTGAGGCACCAGCTGCAACTGAGCATGTGCAAGATTTCAGTGTCTATATATGTGTATACTGTATATATATATATATATATATATAACACACCGTATAAATATATATATATATATATATATATATATATTATATATATATATATGCATATACACCGTCTAAATAAAAAAAAAAATATATATATATATATATATATATATACACACACACCGTCTAAATATATATATATCCAGAAATGGTAGAAACTGCAATATCACTAAACAAAAATAATGACAACCAAGGTGAAGGCAGGGACGATAGATAGAAAGTATACAAACCACACTCTATGGGTTTCAGACAAACTTCCGTATTTCTTTATTCTGTTGACGTTTCGAGGAAGGGGAGATTCTCGAAACGTCATCAGAATAAAGAAATACAGAAGTTTGCCTGTGGTCTGTATACTTTAAATTTATATATATATATATATCTCAATAAACAATGGCTTGCACTCACTGGTCTTTTCAAAAACGTGCCTTTATTGTAACGTTTCAGGAACCATATCCCCTTCCTCAAACAGAGAAACACAGTGAAAAACAAACATTTATAGGACACACATCCAATAAACACAAACCACACCACCTAATTAAAAAAAATAATGCCAAGTGGTAGTCCTAGCAACACAAGTAAACAAACAAATAAATTGAACACCCTCAATTCCTCTATTCACTGTAGAGGACAAATTAGTGAACATAAAACAACATCAAATGAATGAGAGTGAAGATTAAAAATCAGCCAGAGATTACAGTCGCAAGCATCCAATAGATATGACAAATTAAACAGGTGAATCCTAAAATTCATACACAGTAAACATTAGGCAGGTACACAAGCTAGCAATCAAGTATACTATGTCAGCAAGATATGTGCTGATACAAAATAACCTGGAGTACCTGAAACTTATTTTGTGCAAAAACAGAGACAGAGGGATGCCAAACAGCTCTCGTGCTGTCAGAGTGTGTCCGATCAGAGATGCAGGTGACTTCATCGCGTACAAACAGCTATGGAAACAGAGCTCGTATCAGCTGCTCTGCTCGATCAAGACACGCACTGTCAGCATGGCACAGAGCGAAAAGATGAGGGAAGACAATAGAGAATAAAGAGTGATAGAAACTAATAAACAGTATAGGCACAAAGAGCCTACAGTAGGGGAAGCTACATCGTGCCGGGGTGGACAGCACCAAGGGAATGTAAATACTGCACATCAATAGAACAAATAGATACTGCCAATACCCATGCAGTACAGGGAAAATAATGCATTTAAATTTTTAGCATGTAAGCAAATATAGAAATAAAAAATAAAAGCCTACATAACTATACAGGGACTATAAGCCAAGTGTAGGAGAAAATGTGTCATGCACATTATGTGTTGGAACAAATATGGATTAAAACAAATATGAACTAAAGTAAAGGGCTCTTGGACCCCCATATGGGGGGATTTGTAGAGATCCACACACTCATAGAATATAACATAATAGTGAATGCATGAATTTGATATTAATAAGATGGTAGCGCATAGTAGATGTCCAGAATGGATCGTGAGCTCTCAAAACTGGATCAAATGGACAGACTCATTAAAGAGCAAACTCATTAAAGGAAGCAGTGCCAATCAAGCATGGAATTTAATCCATGTGACTGTATAGTGTTTAAACGGTATGTCCATCTAGCTTCAATATGGAGGAGAATCTTATTTCTGTCACCACCACATCTCAAGGGGGGAACATGGTCGATCAGGATGAACCAGAGGTCCATTGTATTGTGGCCAGCTTCCATAAAGTGTCTTGCGACAGGTTAGTCACTCTTGTTGTTCTTGATGGCAGCTCTAATCGCTGATCTGTGGTTTGCCATTCTTGTACGAGTGTCATCAGTAGTTTTTCCCACGTAGAATTTGGCACAACTACAGCTTAACAGATATACAGTGTATTTCATTGTGCAGGTCAGCTGGTGGCTGATGGTATATTTTTTTTATGTGGGTGTCCGAACGTAGCCCCCGGGAGCATAGAGTTGCACGTGGTACACCCTATGCAACAATAACAACCCATCTTCTTTGGTTGTAACCAGGTCGTATCCTGGTAGCAGTGGGTGGGTGGGTCTTCATGATCAAGTCCCTTAAACTTGTATTCCTTTTATAGCCTAAACGAGGTGGAGCCCATTTAGAGAGTGGCAGATTCAGATCCCCTTGCAGGATGTGCCAGTGTTGGTGTAGGCTCGTTCTAGCCAGTCTTGAGTCAGGGGAATATTTGGTACTTGACCCCTCATCCCTGGGGCGGATCTGATCAGCACCCATGCACTTTTCTCTTGCCTGTCTAATGGTCCTCAGATGGTATCCTCTAACCAGAAATTTGTTGCTCATAGCCTCGAGTTGTTGGATTTGATTATTGGTATCACTGTTATTCCTGATGACTCTAGTTAATTGTGCTTGCGGGATGGCCTGTAGTAGAGCCCCAGGGTGGCAAATTGTAGCATGTAGAAGTGAATTTCGATTGGTGGGTTTTTGGTAAAGACTGGTGCCCAATTTCCTCCGAACCTTGTATATTCTCAAGTTGAGGAAATCCATTGATTCCTGATGGAGGTTGATCTTAAATTTCATCGGGCTGTCAAGTTGGTTCAACGTCTCAAACCATGTACTGAGGTCCATATCATGAACAGGTCGTCGATGTATCTTCGGTAGAAAACTACCTATTTTTTCTGGTAAATCATCAAGTTGCCACCTCAGGTTCGTCCTGATCGACCCCCTTGAGACGTGTTGGTGACAGAAATAAGATTCTCCTCCAGATTGAAGCTAGATGGACATACTGTTTAAACACTATACAGCCACATAGATTAAATTCCATGCTTGATTGGCACTGCCTCCTTTAATGAGTTTGCTCTTTAATGAGTCTGTCCATTTGATCCAGTTTTGAGAGCTCACAAACCATTATGGACATCTACTATGCACTACCATCTTATTAATATCAAATTCATACATTCACTATGTTATATGAGCATGTGGATCTCTACTAATCCACCCATATGGGGGTCCAAAAGCCCTTTACTTTAGTTCATATTTGTTCTAATCCATATTTGTTTCAACACATAATGTGCATGACACATTTTCTCCTACACTTGGCTTATAGTCCCTGCATAGTTACGTAGGTTTTTATTATCGTTTTCTATATTTGCTTATATGCTAAAAATTTAAATGCATTCTTTTCCTTGTACTGCATGTGTATTGGCAGTATCTATTTGTTCTATTGATGTTCAGTATTTACATTCCCTTGGCGCTGTCCACCCCAGCACAATGTAGTTTCCCCTACTGTAGGCTCTTTGTGCCTATACTGTTTGTTAGTGTCTATCACTCTATTCTCTATTGTCTTCCCTCATCTTTTCCCTCAAGTTTCAGGTACTCCAGGTTATTTTGTATCAGCACGTATCTTGCTGACATAGTATACTTGATCGCTAGCGTGTGTACCTGCCTAATATTTACTGTGTATGAATTTTAGGATTCACCTGTTTAACCCTTTCGTGACAGGGTTAAAGTGCCTACATCGGAACAACTGTTCCGATGTAGACAAATTGAAACTACGCGATCGTGCATACGATCGCGAGATTTCAATTATTGGATCGCATCTGGGGGGCGTCCCTACAATCCTAGGAACGCCCTCCAGACCGCGATTAAATCCCTGAAGCACAGAAGGCTTCAGGACAGCCGTTAGTTATGACGTTCCATTCCGTCATAACGGCTTTAAAGCCCAGTCTAATTATGACGGAATGGAACGGCATAACGGCTTTAAAAGGTTAATTTGTCTTATCTATTGGATGCTTGTGACTGTGATCTCTGGCTGATTTTTAATCTTCACTCTCATTCTTTTGATGTTGTTTTTTATTCACTAATTTGTCCTCTACAGTGAATAGAGGAATTGAGGGTGTTCAATGTATTTGTTTGTTTATGTTGCTAGGACTACCTACTACTTGGCGTTTTTTTGTTTTAATTAGGGGGTGGGGTTTGTGTTTATTGGATGTGTGTCCTATAAATGTTTGTTTTTCACTGTGTTTCTCTATCTGAGGAAGGGGATACGGTCCCCGAAACGTTACAATAAAGGCACATTTTTTTAAAAGACCAGTGAGTGCCAGCCAATGTTTATCAATGTTTTTCCTGTTTGCACCCTGGCAAGCTGTTTTTTGAATTGAGAGTGCTCTCCACCTGCTAAACTATATTTATATATACACATGTATATACATATATTTATATGCATTTTGTGATTGTCTGATGCTGTCACATGATGCCAGTGGAAGGGAAATGGAACTACCTTTAAAATTTGTGAGAAAAACATCTACTTCTCATTTGAAATTCAGAGTAAGTGCTATAGGATTGCATTGTCTTTTTATTATGTATTTGTTGATTTACAATTCTACTGTATTTAATGGTCCTTTAAGCAGTCTTTATGTTTATTGTATGTCTGTGTATTTTAGCAAGGAGAAATAGATTGCTGGCCCCTGCCATGTCCAGAAGTCGACTGCGAATTTAGTGTGGTCCCAGAAAGCGAGTGCTGTCCACGTTGCATTAATGACCCCTGTCAAGCGGATATTATAAGGAATGACATCACAAAGACTTGTGTGGATGAGACAAATGTGGTTCGCTTTACTGGCTCCACTTGGATTAAGCACGGCACAGAATGCACTCTCTGTCAATGCAAGGTAATACTTTTTTTTTATTAGTGGGACATTCCAGACAAAATTGGAATCCACAGGAATGCATTTCAGTTATGAATAGAAGCATTTTTGTAATATACATGTATTAGCAAAAATGCTTATAATAAAAGCTATAGTTGTTTCAAATGTGTATTTAAGTATGCACCGTGCACCAGCATTTTAAACACAGCACAAGGTGCTTGTACCATCTAGTAATGATTCCTTTTTTAAAGGGACAGGAAACACATTTTTTTCTTTCAGGATTCAGAAAGAGAATGCAATTTTAAACAACTGTACATTTTTCAACTGTTATCTAGTTTGTTTCTTTCTCTTAGTCTTTTTTCAAATATACCTAGATAGGCTCAGGAGCTGCTGATTGGTGGCTGTTTAAAATTGTATGCTAGACCATGAAAGAAAAATTTGGAGTTTCATGTCCCTTTAATTGCTGACATGATAAAAGCCCCACTGCGCTCTGAGCAGCTGCAGTAATTAGCTTCACATGCAAAGAAAAATGGAAACACTAAAAAAGTGAAAACATTTTTACTCAAAGCATTTTTGCCAATAAATGTATACCGCAAATATGTTTCTATTAAAAGATGCAATTCATGTATGTGCATGTAAATTTTGACCAGAATGTCCCTTTGAATCTATATTTTTTTTAGTTTAAAACAAACAAAAAAAAAAAAAAACAGCTCTTTGGATTCTCTTACATAAATAAAAAAATACTTTGCTTTAAGAACTTATCATCTATATGTGAAGCTGAGGATAGAAAGGGCCAGCTGTGTTAACAAAACATGTTAACTAGTATACTGACATTGTATTTACTGATTATTTCAAATTCAACTTACACAAACCCTTAACACAAGATTCATTTAATAACTTTAATTGTATCTTACTATATGATAAAATGTTTGTATGCATGACTATATTGGACAATAAGCTTCTAATTGTATTTGAAATGCACTGTAGCACATTTTAAAAATGACTTTATGTACCTTTAACACAAGATTTTTTTTTTTTGCTAGATGATGCATTATACAAAGATCAAATAAGGATAATATCTAGATATCTTTGTATACACATTTATGATATTAGCTATTGTGTGTTAGTAGAATTCAAGAGACAGAGCCATATGGGAAGACTATATAATCCTGGTGATTTGTATTGCAGTTGATCAATTCATGTTTTGAAGATATAGTGTGAAACCATCATAACTACTTAGCAAGACTTACTATTTATTTTACTACCTTAGCAGGATAAGCAGCTTCAACTTGACCTTCTTTTGGATAAAGCATATGGACATGTAGTTATGACAGATTCTACCTAACCTTATGGAATGTCTGAAAGGACGCTTATTTAAAAAACCCAATATTACTACATATGTAAAATACATTAGTAAAGATCATGAGAATATTTTTAACAAAAATCTACATAATGAAACATTGAATAACTCAAAGATTTTTTTTGTCGTGGTCAAGATCCATATGTTTCTCTTTTTATTGAAGGATAATAATTGATGCACTTTTACAAGTTCTGCTCTTTTGATAGTTGTTGAACTTTGGGGCTCATTGGATATTATAGTTCTAGTTCTTCTCTCTGTGTTTCTCACTCAGTTATTGATGTATTCAATGCCTAGAGCAGTGGAGCTACTTCTTGTTTCTATGAAGCAATTTAAAGTTTGAAAGAGTAATATTATTAATGCAAACTAATTCACGTTTAAAGGTTAATTGAAAGAATAATTAGGCATGGGATACATTAGGGAGGCAAATGTTTCCATTGACATTTGTTCTGCCAACTGAATGTTTCAACAGAACAAATGTTATCATATCATTACTGTGGGAGACCATGCTTTAATCTGCAGGTGGAATTATTTACAAAATTACATATTGTTATCTATTTTATATATGCTCTACTAAATAGATCTTGTGAGAACAATAGTGGTGGCAATAATTTCACACTGGTCAAGAACGATATTTTAATTTAATTTGAAGAAGCTCCAAGGAAGTGCTGCATGGGTTTTTCCACTTAAAGGGACACTGAACCCAAAAAAATTATTTTGTGGTTCAGATAGAGCATGCAATTTTAAGCAACTTTCTAATTTACTTCTATTATCAATGTTTCTTCGTTCTCTTGCGATCTTTATATAAAAAAGAAGGCATCTAAGATTTTTCTTGGTTCAGACTCTGGACAGCAGTTTTTGATTGGTGGACGAACTTATCCACCAATCAGCAAGGACAACCTAGGTTGTTCACCAAAAATGGGCCGGCATCTAAACTTACATTCTTGCATTTCAAATAAAGATACCAAGAGAATAAAGAACATTTGATAATAGGAGTAAATTAGAAAGTTGCTTAAATTTCATGCTCTATCTGAATCACAAAAGAAAAAATTTGGGTTCAGTGTCCCTTTAAGCAGGGTCTACTCTTGTAACAATTAAATATTTTTTTCTTAGCAAAAGAACTTACCTTAAATACCTAAATCCTGAGGGTGAAGGAGATTAAAACATTAGCAACATTTGATGGGCCTGCTTTCTTTAAATACATAACAATCCCACTAATCAAAAATTTGCAAATATATTGAATACTTTAAATAGTAAAATAGGGAAAATTAACTATTTTACCATAGTTTAATAAGGTCCATGAAATTGTTAAAAGGATAATTTAAGTACTGTGTCCTGTTGATAACAATTCAAGAGCCAGATAGCTCTTCATTCCTTGTCCCGTGGTTAAGGAAGCAATTCCGGACCTTTTAAAGCACCTTCAGAAATGTATGTCTCTTTCCTGTATTTTTTTATTTTATATCTTGTTATAATTATCATTTTAGCTTTCTGTTTTGAATATTTAATGAAAGACTGTTTATATTTTAGTATTTTTATTGCCAGATTCACAAAACTGCAAGCTTTTGTGAATCAGTTCTTGAATTTTTAAGTCACAGACTTAGATGAATCAGTAAAACATACTGTATATGGATTTATAAAGTTTTCATAGCCAAGCTAGAATTGGAAAGATAAATTGAACAATGTAATCTAAAGACATATCAAGAATAAAAGAGAAAGCCGAGGAAAAAATTCAAGATTAATTTGACAAGGTCAACAATTCAGGGCAGCAGATGCAACACCTTCAAAATTATGGAAGGAGACTGCACAAAGAATGCATCTGTGCTTTACTATAACAAATTATACATACATTTAATTTATCTTTTTTTATAGCTATTCATATTTTGGGGCTCGTATTTGGTAAATTTTATTTAATGAATTGGCTGAATTAAAAAACACAAAAATTATTCAAAATGGAAGTAACTTTGTGCCAGTCACATTTGCAAAACCCAAATATACTTGTATAGTACTGATGTGGCCCAAATAGGTTTGTGCCAAGTGGAGAAATAACAGAGACCAGACCATAATATCCAAAAAAAAAGTGTAACTTGCTTACAGGCTGATCTTTATTACTGCTAGCAGGACTTCCCTTATAGACAGACAACAGAGAAGTGAGCTTTAGTTATGTGTGACAGCTTTTATACTAGTAACATTCATAGATAAGAGAAATATGTTATTGGCCATTGTTACTTACACCAAACTGCATCACTAGCAGAGGCTGGACAAAAGACAGATAGCAGAAAACAAAGGAGAGATTAATTTCTCTAGCAAAACTAGGTTTTGCTTCTGCTATTATTCATGTCACATAGATTCCCAGCAGACAAGACTACGTGACATGAGCATTTTAGGAAATGGAATCTCATAAAACAGTGGCAAGAGTAGGCCAAAGCAGGCTAATAACAAATATTATATAAAAGTACCATTGACAAATGACACCGAAAACTATCTATGATTGGACTTTTGACACTGTGTGTCAGTGTGTTATGTTACCCTTCATTAATATAAAAAGTTAAGGAAACTATCTTAATTGGTAGGGATTGGTAGGGATAATAAAAAAAATTCTTCAGATAATAATTTTTAATATTTCTGTACAGCTGTATGTTGTTTGTCATTCACCGTTTATTATTATTTTGATTATTATTATACTGACAGATGGTAACATAAGACCATAATAAACTGTATGACCAAAAGTATGTGGGTACAGGTGTTTCAGGCACACTCACTGCTAACAGGTGCATACAATCTAGCACATGACATCTCCATAAACATTGGTAGTACAAAGGGTCATATTAACGAACTAAATATATTGCAAGGATGCTACCTTTCCGCGTCAGTCTGTAAAATTTCTGCTCTACTAGATCTGCCCCTGTAAGTGCTATTATTGTGAAATTGAAGGATCTAGGAGAAACAACAGCCCAGACTCAAAATGGTAGACAATACTAACTCACAGGACGGGGCTGTCGTGCACTGAAGCATGTAATAAGGAAATGTCACCTATCATCTGTTGCATCACTTACTGCAGATTTACAAACTGCCCCTGGAAGCAACATCAATTCAAGAACTGTGTGTTAGGAGATTTGTTAAATGGTTTTCCTTTGTTGAGTAGTTGTACACAAGCCTTACATCAACATGTGCAATGCCAAGGGCTGGCTAGAGTGGTATAAAGTATGCAGCCACTAGACTCGGGAGCATTGAACACATGTACTCTGGAGTGATGAATCACGCTTTGCTATATTGTTTTCTGATGGAAGAATCTGGGTGTGGTAGATGCCAAAAATAAATTTGCTTCCTGCCAGAATGTATAGGGCCTACTGTAAAGTTTGTTGGAGAATGTATAAATGTCTGTGGCTGTTTTTTAGGGTTTTGGCCATGTCCCTTAGTTCCCATGAATGGTCATATTAATGACACTGGATACAAAGACATCTTAGTTGGGTGTGTCCAACTTTGTGGCAACAGTTTGGGGAAGTTCAGGCATGACTGTCGCCTTGTGCACACAGCAAGGTCCATGAGGACATGGATTGATTAGTTTGGTGTGGAGGAACTTGAGCAGCATTCACAGACTGCCGGACCTCACCAATGCTTGTTGGCTCAAAAGGCGCAAATTCCCACAGACACACTCCAAAATCTTGTAGAAAGAGTTTCCAGAAGAGTGGCGTCTGTTATAGCCACAAAGGAGGTGGGCCAATTAAATACTAATGCCCATGTGTTGGAAATGGGATTTCCAACAAGCTTATATAGATGTGATAGTCAGTTGTCTACATACTTTTGGTCATATAGTGTATCTTTTATTTACTTAAAATAAGTTTTTTACCAATATTTTAGTTTAAACACCCTGAAATTATAACCATTTAAGTTCAGGTGGGTAAATGTTGTTTGACAACTGTAGTAAGTTGAAACACCTCCAAGAAGTAACAATGTATGGGAATCCCAAGCCCAGCTCCTTCGTCCTCCCTGCTGGAGTCTGTTCATGCATAACCTGGAAAAAAAATATTTGGAAAGAGACAAAAGCAGTTAACCCTCTGGCTCTGAGAAGTAATGGCACAAAGCAAAGCAAGGCAGGCCTACCTATTGTTCTGTTCAAGTGTGAAGTAATTGATGTGTGGGTAGGTGTTGATATGGTTTCCTTTAACACTCTTGCAAATGGGTCAGTACCATAGCTGAATCAAATCTGATTTATACAAGGTGATGCACAGGTGTGCATGCTCAATGAGTACATGGATTGCAGTTGAGCAGGAATATGAGGTATCAGAGGCAAGAAAGCCAGATAAATAGATAGTAGGTCATATGCATACCTGAACAGGTGTGTATTTAGAAAATGCTTCAAAACTCTCATAGAGCAAGGCAAAGAGTCCTAGCAAACAGGTACTTTGCAGGTATTTGCAGTTATAACAATTGTTGATAATAACGTATGTACTGCAATGTTTCTGGAAAATACAAACAATAATAGAAAAATAAATAGGCATGATATTTGGCAAGAGCTGGATAAACCTTTAGCGAACACTACAATGATAAATAGTACTATAATACTGAATTGCTTAAAATGCTTTATCTGCCAAGGATTTTCCCTTCAAATATTAAAAAACAACCATTTATTTTTAAGCATGCTTGATGTTTAACATAAAATCATATAAGACTTGCATATTTTGAATGTATTAACTTTCAAAGGTACTAGTAATTTTACTAATGAATCTGCAGCTGCAAAACATTTGATGATTTCTCTTGGGTATAAATTACTGGCTTAGAGTGAACCATTAAAGAAGTACAAAATTTGATTAAATATCACATCTGTATTAATTACATTTCTCCGAAGGCGAAAAACTGCTAATGATGCAAAAATGCATATTTTCCATATGCATCTAGTAATATATATGCACCATATAATATATCCACTTTGCTCCACTTTGAGTTAACATGGTACTTTTTGTGAGTGCATCAAATTTACTGCATAACAGGAGCTGTATAGTGTTGTTGACTGCACATGTGTCTAAGTACTGACATGCAGTTATTCCTGCACAGCAGGACTGATATATAGCTAAGAGTAGAACAGGTACAGATTTGTATATGATACAGCCCACGAACAATGGCACTACTCTGGCTTTTCCTCTATAGACAGTATCAATAAGGAGCTAATTAGTATTACGTCTCCCGAAAATTAAAGAGGAAATGGTGCTGGTGCATAAGTATTTAATATGGACACAAAAGAGAAATTGTGGTGTATTAATTCAAATATGTTTGGCAAGTCTTTCTGAAACATACGCATGTAGTTCATGTAGAACACAAAGAGGGCACACTGAACATTTAAAGCATTTCAGTTGACTTGTATATTCATATATTAAAAGTATCATTGTTTTAACTGTGTTTAAAAGGATTTGGAGGAAATCTGAAGCTGAGTTGAAACAATTCTTGGTTAAATCAGCTGGGAGACTTTAAATTCCTTGCTTCCCTCACCTTTTCCTGTGCTACATCATTTGAGTGTATATATTTGTTCCAGATATCCTAAACCAAAATAATTGAGTTAATGCACTGTAGGGTATTTGCACTTGTTTTACTGCAATCAATGTGACAATAGATCTTTGTGCTAGAAGGGTGCAGCCAGTAGTACAAGACAATATACTTGGTGTTTTGAATTTGGATTTCTGATAGATGAAGGAAGATGTGACCCCCATATAATTTCCATTCTTGTGGATTGTATACTTCTAGATGATACTTACATAGTTGTGTCAGATGCACAAGACTACTAGCAGTAAGCACAAGAGTTATCTGTAGCTATAGAACGGGACTCATGTGGTGTGGTGGCTGTAAAGCTGGACTTGTCAGAGACCGGTAGCATTCATGGATACAAAAAACAGAGGACTCATTTGGTGTGGTGGCTGTAAAGCTGGACCTGTCAGGGACAGGTAGCACTCATGAATACAAGAAACTGAGGACTCATGTGGTGTGGTGGCTGTAGAGCTGGACTTGTCAGGGACAGGTAACACTCATGAATACAAGAAACCGAGGACTCATGTGGTGTGGTGGCTGTAGAGCTGCACTTTTCAGGGACAGGTAACACTCATGAATACAAGAAACTGAGGACTCATGTGGTGTGGTGGCTGTAAAGCTGGACCTGTCAGGGGCAGGTAGCACTCATGAATACAAGAAACCGAGGACTCATGTGGTGTGGTGGCTGTAAAGCTGGACTTGTCAGGGACAGGTAGCACTCATGAATATGAGAAACTGAGGACTCATGTGGTGTGGTGGCTGTAAAGCTGGACCTGTCAGGGACAGGTAGCACTCATGAATTCAAGAAACCGAGGACTCATGTGGTGTGGTGGCTGTAGAGCTGGACTTGTCAGGGACAGGTAACACTCATGAATACAAGAAACCGAGGACTCATGTGGTGTGGTGGCTGTAAAGCTGGACTTTTCAGGGACAGGTAGCACTCAAGGATACAAGAAACAGAAGACTTGTGGTATGGTGGCTGCAAAGCTGGACTTCTCAGGGACAGGTAGCACTTATGGATCTAAGAAACAGAAGACTCATAGTATGGTGCCAGTAAAGCTAGACTTTTCAAGGACAGGTTGCTCTCATGGATACAAGAAACCAAGGACTCATGTGGTGTGGTGGCTATAAAGCTGGACTTGTCAGCGACAGGTAGCACTCATGAATACAAGAAACAGAAGACTCATGGTATGGTGGCTACAAAGTTGGACTTCTCAGGGACAGGTAGCACTTATTGATCTATGAAACAGAAGACTCATGGTAAAGTGCCTGTAAAGCTGGACTTGTCAGGGACAGGTAGCACTCATGAATACAAGAAACCGAGGACTCATGTGGTGTGGTGACTGTAAAGCTGGACTTGTCAGGGACAGGTAGTACTCATGAATACAAGAAACAGAGGACTCGTGGTATGGTGGCTGCAAAGCTGGGCTTCTCAGGGACAGGTAGCACTTATGGATCTAAGAAACAGAAGACTCATGGTAAAGTGCCTGTAAAGCTAGACTTGTTAGGGACAGGTTGCACTCATGGATACAAGAAACAAGCTAAAATACCCAGATGCAAGAGAAATGTCTCTGTCAAGCAGTTAAACAGAAATGCTAGAGGATCAGCGGTGTAAGAAACAAAGATTAAACAGCATTTAGCAGCAAAGGAGTTGGCAAAGATAATGACAGAGCACAGGAGTAAGCTCTCAGCACATTTAAATAGGCTGCTAATGAGTTTTTGTTTAGACCAGAGATAATAGGAGATCTAATTAAAAATAGCTGTTTCAAGAATCCCTTTCCCAAAGCCCTATTTAGTCTCAGAGTATGTTATGGCAAACTAAGCTAGATGATCCTACTGAAACAAAAGGCGTAATATATATATATATTTTTAATTAACCATATGTATTTGCACAATCAAAACCTAGTTAAATCCTCAATATAATCATTACTCAATGTATATAATTCAAATGTAGCTACAGGCATAGTATAAGAATTAAATTACTTCCATTATATTATTAGGACTATACCAAGTCATTTGTGTTATTTTTCACATTGTCTGATTATTATTTTTTTGCATATGTCTGAAATTGTTTTACAAAAAAATACCAGGGAAGAAAAGAAATACAGAATAAGGTTCCTTCCAAAATTTGCATACATTTTAAAAAATGGCAATTTGTTAGATAGTAAGAATAGTAATTATATACTAATACTTTCCTCCAGTATTTTATAACAGTGATTTCCAGCCTCTTCATTTTGGGGGTTACAATGTAGTTTGTTTTTACTCACATTGACTGGGTGCCCAAATAGTTCTATATAGAAATATTAAAAATTAGCAGTTCTGTAATGTTTAGCAAGAAATTTGCCACAAATCTACATACAGAGCTCACACTTTGTTCTGCAATATGCAGGATTGAACTGATGTTCTTTGTACCCATTAAATCTTGAAACCATCTAATTAAAAATCACCATTCTATGTTGCTTGGCTGTACCCCAGATTGCCCAGACTTTCCCCAAGGTTACATGGCTTTGTGAAAGATTATTCCCATGGCTGATTTGTCCCACCTCCTTACTCTATCTTCACCCATGGCTAAATTGGACCTACACCCTTGCCCCTCTCCACCCATTGTTTCAATTTTCCCCTTAATCCTCTCTACCCATGGTTGAATTGGCCCTACCCATTCAACCTTCTCCACCCATTATTGACTTGGCCCCACCCCCTTAACCCTCTACCCATAGCTGAATTGTCCCCACCCCTTTACACTCTCTACTCATTGTTTCAATTGACCCCAACCCCTTAACCCTCTCTACCCATGGTTGAATTGGCCCCTGTGATGGACCTCTCAGTACCCTCTCTCTGTATGTCTGCCTGTTCAGCTTCCCTAACAGCTGGAACCACCAATGCTTCAGAAAATTACCCCAAGAATCAGACAGGACCAATTTTTGAGTAAAAACAGAATGACCCTTTATTGAAAGAGACACACACATTTTATACACTTCCAGGAACAATCCCCCTCCATGAATAAACATTAACTAGAGAAGCAGATTAAACAATAGGAATGTAAACAATAAGAATGTCTCTAAACTGTTGACTAGGACATACAATCCCCCACCCCTGCCCTCACACTTCACAGCTAGACTAGATATGATTAAACAATAGGTATGTACACAATAGGAATGTCTGTGCTGATTGTAAACTCTTGCAATATGTCTTGAAGAGGGGGGGGGGGGAGTTAGAGCAGGCAATCCTGGTTTGGTGCCTGAAAGTCTGGGCAAGTTTTTATGGATAGGGATAGGGGCATCCAGATGGGATCTGGAAGAGACACAACAAAATCCCTTCCCCTAACATTCCTAATAGTCCTATTACCCTCAGTTTATCACAGTACTCCAAATATCCCCTGGGCACCCGCCTCCCAAAATACAGAATTCCCTCAAGTTCCAGGGTCCATAGACAGTGGGCAGGAGGCTAGCCCATAGCCCCCTCCAGAAGCCCCAGTGACTGTAGGGTTTGTCACATTCCTTCACCCCCAAAAGGAGACTAACCAGGTCCCAGTCCATAGACTGGTTTAGACCTGTGTTAGTCGGGCAAAAAAAAACCACAATACATTTCCATTGGGGAGTCGATTCTCGCCACTGGGGAGCTGAACCCAACTGCCCAGTCTCTTGAATGCTTGTATCACTGCTGGTGGGCTGGGATGATGACCAAAGCTTCTGGAGGCTCATCCAAAAGCTGGGACAATACATGGTCAATACTGTCTCCAAGGCTTCCTGGGCTGTTGCTGGGGAGGGAGGATGACTTCCTCCTATCCCGGGTCCTTGTATTCCAGCTGGGAGGATGAGCTGCCTCTCCAAGTTCCCACTCCTCTTGCTGGGGATCATCTCTGGGTCCTCACACCACCGCTGGGGAGCGAGAACGCTTCATCTGGTTTCAACTGCTCCATATGGAGGAAGCAGATCCCGATGCTGCCACCAATGTGACGGACATCTCGGTACCCTCTCTCGGTATGTCTGCCTGATCACCTTCCCTAAGTCACCAATGCTTCAGAAAATTACCCCAAGAATCAGACAGGACCAATTTTGGAGTAAAAACAGAATGACCCTTTATTGAGAGATGCACACATTTTATACACTTCCAGGACAATCCCCCTCCATGAATAAACATTAGCTAGAGCACCAGATTAAACAATAGGAATGTAAACAATAGGAATGACTGTGCTGATTGCAAGCTCTTGCAATAAGTCTCTGAGTCTTGAAGGGGGGGGGGGGGTTGGAGCAAGTGATGCTGGTTTGGTGCCTAAAAGTCTAGGCAAGTTTTTATGGATAGGGAGGGGCATCCAGATGTGATCTGGAAGAGACACCGCAAAATCCCTTCCCCTAACATTTCTAATAGTGTTATTACCCTCAGTTTATCACAATACTCCAAATATCCCCTGGACACTCGCCTCCCAAAATACAGATCCCTTCAAGTTCCAGGGTCCATAGTCAGTGGGCAGGAAGCTAGCCCACAGCCCTCTTCAGAAGCCCCAGTGACAGTAGGGTTTGTCACAGCCTTACCCCTTAACCCACTCCTTCCAGATTGACTGTGCCCCACCCTTTTTTTGCCTAGTAACCCACATGTTAGGGGTAGTTATTACCCTGCTTCAGGGAAGGGAAACACTAAGTTCTGTAGGAGGGAAGAGGTTTGGAGCAATAGGTTCAAGGTACAAAATAGTGAATGGATGTGAAAGAGCACTTGCAGAGACAGTAGGACATTTTCAAGGGACATGAAACCCAAACATTTTCTTTCATGATTCAAAGAATACAATACCCAATCTACTTCCATTATCAAATGTGCTTCATTCTCATGTTTTTCTTTGTTGGAGATATATCTAGATAGGTAGTGTGCACATGTCTGGAGCACTGAATTAAAGGAAATAGTGCTGCCATCTAGTGCTTTTGCTAATGTATAGCATTGTTGCAAAACTGCTGCCATATAGCACTGCAGGCATGTGCACACTCATGAGCTTACCTTCCTGCTTTTCAACAAAGAATAACAATAAAACAAAGACATTTTTTATAAAAGAAGCAAATTGGAAAGTTGTTTAAAATTTTATGCTCTATTTAAATCATGAAGGGAAAATGTTGGGTTTTATGTCCCTTTTAAAAATAAATGTAATAATAATGTGTATTTAAAATGCAAGGGTTAAACACATAGGGCCAAATTACAAGTGGAGCAGTATATTACGCTCCCGCTCACTAACTCCGCTAGAAATAAGGTTTTTGTGTGTGTCATGTAGTACTCGTATTACAAGTGGAAAATAAAATAATTTTGCTCTCACAGTAACCTGATGCACGCAAAAAGCAAAACTTTGAATATCACGATCGCATTACCGTATTCCCCCACTCGCTGCAAACTCGATCGCGTATCCTCAAGTATGCTAACCCAACATGAAAATATGAATATTTCACATTCCAATTTCTTCACATCAAGGAATATGTTCTATTTAATAATAAATACATGTTTCTACATATATCTGATGGTATTTTGGTGCAATATATACATATACCTATACCTATATATATATTCGTACTACCGGGCAGCAGAATCAGCACAGGACAAAGCTCCGGTGCTATTTGAAAGAGACACCCTTTTCCTTGATATCTCAAGACTAAAGTTTACTGATTACGGTCTGTGGATTGGATGAAGGTAACCATGTGATACCGAACATCGTGGGACACCCCCCCTCCTGCATAGTGGGATGCCAACTGCGGACATAGAACAAATTTGTGTGAGCCCCGAGTGAATTACCTCAGAGAGGACTGCATTTCAGGCTAATGTGGTGAGTTGTGGTCAGAGATACCACTGAGATATTTTCTCATTAAAGAGATTACCGCTAAGCGGTTAGAGCATTATTGGGGACAAATATATATATATATATATATATAGATAGATATATATATATATATATATACATATATATATATATATATATATATATATATATACTGTATATATAATATTCCAGATTGAAGAATGAACTTTCATGATTCAGATAGGGCATGCAAGTTTAAGCAACTCTCCAATTTACTTCTATTATCTAATTTGCTCAATTCTTTTGATATCCTTTGTTGAAGAAATAGCAATGTACATGTGTGAGCCAATCACACAAGGCCTTTATGTGCAGCAACCAATCAGCAGCTACTGAGCATATCTAGATATGCTTTTCAGCAAGTGATATCAAGAGAATGAAGCAAATTAGATAATTGAAGTAAATTAGAAAGTTTTTTTAAAATGACATACTCTTTCTAAATCATGAAAGAAAAAAATTGGGTTTCATGTCCCTTTAACTAACCTCGCCCCCTTCCCTTTCCCTTATCCCATTTCGAGCGACTCTTGCCCACTGAATTCCCCTTCCCCAAAAATCAAAACAGCTAACCTCCTCCTGCCCCATTCCTTTTAGCATAGATATTCTAATAAATTATTTCTATAGCAATGAGGAGATCTTTTTTTTTTCATAGAATATAAAATTGAGGTTCCATTAAACACTATAAGAAATTATCACGTACATCTTAGCTTACATTATCTCAGACTAACATTGCCAACTACTAGACCCACATTGTTACTCCCTTTATTATTTTCTAGATAGATAATACAATAGAATACGCGATATACTATATGGTCAGTGTGATTGAAGGGATGTACAGATTTCATGTCTAGAGTCCTGATCTCTAATCGAGTCATATCTATTAGTTAAGGGTGTATCTATTCTCACATTGTTGTCTTTGTTTTTTTTTCATATATGTGAATATCCTATGTAATATGTTTCACAACCTCAATAAAAAAAAAAAAAAAAAAATTCAAAATAATTTCCCATAATGTACGAGGTCTGCATTCTAATATTAAATGCAAAAATGCACTAACAGAATACAAATCCTTAAATGCACAAATCATAATGTGGCAAGAAACACATTTTACCACGGCCAGTACTCCCAAATATTGGGACAAATCATATCCGCAACAACACCATACTGTTAGCTCTAAAAAACATAGGGGGTCTCTATCCTTCTCCATGCATCCCTCAACTTTAAGGAAGAGGAAGTAATTACAGATAAAGAGGGGAGGTAATTAATAGTCAGAGGATTCATTCATAATACCCCAGTAATTCTAGCCAATATATACGCACCAAATGAAAACCAATCCTCTTTCATACCTAAAGTAAGTAAACAACTAACCCTCTTGAAAAAAAAAAAAAATGATCATAGTGGGAGATTTCAACTTAACTCTCAACAATCAAATTGATAGGTCTAGAAATTTAACACAGGTTCAACAGAAATCTGAACCCAACTAAAAAATCCTAGGCGACTTCCTCCTAGACCACAACCTTTATAGATGCTTGGAGAACGATTAACAAACACCCATGAGACTACATTTTATTCCCCAGTACATAAATCCTACTCCAGGATAGCTAACATCCTGTTAAGTCAAATATTAATCCCACTACTAACTAAGGCGAATATTCACACATGTACCTGGTCTGACCATGCATTGGTGGAAGCAACCATCAATGAAATCACTAATCATAACAGGACACGAAACTGGGTCCTTAACCCTAGATTATTGGGAGACCAATTAATTGTTCAGAAACTACAAATAAATATGATCCAATTTATAGAAGACAGCAAAGGGACCACTACTAACCCACTATTTTTATGGGGAGCTCTTAAAGCCTCAATTAGAAGAGTCATCCAAACATAATAAAGCCCATAGACACAGATTAGAGACATTAAAAAGAGAAATTGGGGATCTAAGACAAAGTTAAATTGATCACCCGCGCAGGAAAACAGCCCAATTACTGAACCAAAAAAGTAAAGAATTAGATAGCTTACTAATGGAAGATGCTACCAGAGCAATCAAACTATTAGAAACCCATTACTTTGTACACGCGAATAAGCCAGATAGAATGCTGGCAAATAAATAAAAGGAAATCACGAGAGCAACTGCAGTACCCCAACTACAAACCAAAAGTGGAATAACAACCAATAACCCATTAGAAATAGCAAATCTGTTTGCAGATTTTTATCATGAACTTTATAACTTACCCCACCACTCTATTGATACAAATAAGGAACCAGCTTTAAATAAGTTCCTAGAGGATAGTAAGATCCCTTCCTTGCTCCCTGTAGACACACAGAATCTAAACTCACCAATCACCCTAGCTGAAGTATTACTAGCTATTAAAGACTTAAAGCCCAATAAAGCACCTGGACCAGATGGGTACACAGGAGTATTCTACAAGACATTAAAAAATATAATAGCCCCTCAACTAGTCACGATCTTTAACTCCATTATGCAAGGTAGCACAATCCCTAGTTAAATGCTGTTAGTGAGAATCTCAGTGATCCCCAAGCCAGAGAAGAATAAACATTGTAAGAACTATAGACCCATATCATTAATAAACCAAGATATCAAATTATTCACAAAAATATTAGCTAATAGATTAAATGGCCCCTAACTTCACTAATTCACTCGGACTAAGTAGTAGATTCATTAGGGCTAAAGAAGCGCCAGATAATGTCCGAAAAGTCATCGCTGAAGGGAATGCCTTCTTTGCTTCTAACATTGGATGCAGAGAAGGAATTTGCTAGAGAGGATTGGAGTTATGTGCATGCCTTATTGGAAAGGGTAGTAATCAAGGGAGAGTTTCTTAATGCTATTAAATCCTTATATTCTACACCAGCAACATATATTAGATTGGCGGGCTATCAATCCAGAAATATAGAAATCGAAACGGAACAAGACAGGGGTGTCCTTTATCCCCTTTACTATTTGCCCTTTGTATTGAGCCACTTGCTATTAAGATTAGGGACTGCCCATATATTACAGGCATCTCTGTAGCAACAACACATTATAAGATAGCATTGTTAGCGGACGATGTCATTCTGACTCATGACCAAATGGCCGAAATATAAGTTACCACTTATAGGTTGAACAGTAGCGACCAAAATGACAATCCTGCCCAAATTGCTATTTTTGTTTAGGTCGTTACCCATCTCTGTGCCGCTTATTGAGCTTAACAATTTACAGAAAGATATTCGTACTTTTATATGGAACAATAAAAGGGCTAGGATTAATAAACACATAATGACCAGACATAGAACAGGAGATGGATTAGGCATTCCTCATCTGACTTCCTATTTTAATGCCGCGAGAATGGTACAGACTGCACTATGGCACCACATAACTAGTGACATACAGTGGATACATTTAGAGGCTGACATCATTGGGGTTGACGATATTGCTAAATTATTATGGACCCCTAAAACAAACAGACCTCAACTGGGAAAAAAAACTTTATAGCTATTTCTCACACACTATTTATATGGGATAACAGAACACTGAAATATCCGTTACTAAACATTAGGTCAACAGCTGCCCCATTGATATATCTCAATACCTCTATTGATAAAACTGTACAAAGTAAATGGGTAAATAGAGGTCTATATAGAATAGCGGACACCCTTGTTAACGGGATGATTATAACGAATCAACAATATAATGACTTATAATGACTTGGACCAACTGACAGACACAACTGGTTCTACTATCTACAATTAAGATCCAAAGTGCTGGAGGTTATGAGTATTTCCCCACCACATAACCTTACTTTATTTGAAATATTATGTTTAGCAAAAACAAGATTGAAAGGGTCAATTGCCCAATTGTATCCCATATTCAACATAATTGACCCCAACACTAAAACATCTCTTATGAAAAAATGGGAGAATGAATTGGATAAAGAATGGTCGATCCAACATTGGACTAAAACACTTAGACAAGGTACCTCCTTTTCCCTGAACTCATCCTTACAAGAAAATTTGATAAAATCATCAGATAGTATCTCTACCCTTCTAAGCTATGCAAGATGTGAGTAAAAAATACCAGCTGCTGTTTTAGAGGCTGTGGGGAAGAAGGTAGTTGCATTCATATGTGGTGGCATTGCCCCAAAATTCAACCATTTTGGAAAAACGCAGCTACCCTACTAAGTAAAATTTTTGAGAAAGAAGTAGAACTTCTCCCCGAGCATGGATTATTACATTTCCTAATAGAGGTTCACATTAAAAAAAAATAAACTAATGGCGTTAACAAGTACTGCAGTAAAGTTAATTATAGCTACCTTTTGGAAAACTGAACTTCCAGGTTTCTACTTAATAGAACAGAAGCACTTAGAGCACTTTTATAAAATGTCCAGTTCAGCTGCGGACTTGCTCTTTACCAAAGACCATTTTATTGCTCTATGGGAACCCTGGATCATCTACACGGAAGCCAGACATAGAAACCCCCAGGGCTCATTATAAGAAAAATAAGTTATATAATAGCTAGAGTGGGAGATACCAATATCCACTAAGACTGTCTATAGTGTGTGATGTGATGGTTTTTTCTTTCTCGATGTCTCCTTTTCTTGTTGTTCCAGAGTTATAGATTGTATCTAAAGATATCTTATTGTATGAGCTATTTAATTATTTGTAATACTATTTACATATGCACTTTGTAAATTTGTACTACATGACATATGCCAATAAAAGCGTTTTCAACAAAAGTGTTAATTCTTTATTTTCATTATTTTCATTTATTCAGGTCAACATTTCGGTCCGTAAAGGACCTTTTTCAAGACCATTAATATCTCATTTGAGCCGATAATTGTTGCTGTGTATAAGCTCAAATGAGATATTAATGGTCTTGAAAAAGGTCCTTATACGGACCAAAACGTTGACCTGAACAAATGAATAAATGGAAATAATGAAAATAAAAATTAACACTTTTGAATATTCAAGTCCTGTGAGTGCCTCTTTAATCTGGAAAATACTATACAACTCATGTAGTAAGCATCCAGGCAAAAACATTAAACAGGCAGTGCTTGGATCAACCCATGTGATATATATATATATATATATATATATATTATATATATATATATATACAGTATATATACTGTGTGTGTATATATATATATATATTATATATATATATATATATATACTGTATATACATATACATACACAGACATATTTAGACATGTACATCTCTATGTGAAAGCCCTTTACCTGCTTTTTTTTTTTCAAACACCTGAGACCTAGTATCTTTGAGCACTTTTTTGTTCAATAATTTTTTTATATATATTTTTATTCGATAATGTTATCGTGTGTGACTGTGCTTTTACATGGATTTTTGATACAGTTGACCAGAGCTTTGAGGACGCAGTAATCATTCTACCATAAATCGCGATTATGCTTACACATTATATTTACTTTCAACATGTAATCCGAGCACTAAGCCCGACGTGTGCAAACACCTTTGATAAACCCCTTAAAATTATACCCCTGGAATTTGATTAAACATCCATAATCTTGCTACACTATTATGACTGCATGATACTTTAATGGTTTTACTTTAACCCCTTAATGACCGCAGCACTTTTCCATTTTCTGTCCGTTTGGGACCAAGGCTATTTTTACATTTTTGCGGTGTTTGTGTTTAGCTGTAATTTTCCTCTTACTCATTTACTGTACCCACACATATTATATACCGTTTTTCTCGCCATTAAATGGACTTTCAAAAGATACCATTATTTTCATCATATCTTATAATTTACTATAAAAAAATTATAAAATATGAGGAAAAATTGAAAAAAAAAACACTTTTTTAACTTTGACCCCCAAAATCTGTTACATATCTACAACCACCAAAAAACACCTATGCTAAATAGTTTCTAAATTTTGTCCTGAGTTTAGAAATACCCAATGTTTACATCTTCTTTGCTTTTTTTGTAAGTTATAGGGCCATAAATACAAGTAGCACTTTGCTATTTGCAAACCACTTTTTTTTCAAAATTAGCGCTAGTTACATTGGAACACTGATATCTTTCAGGAATCCCTGAATATCCATTGACATGTATATATTTTTTTTTAGTAGACAACCCAAAGTATTGATCTAGGCCAATTTTGGTATATTTCATGCCACCATTTCACCGCCAAATGCGATCAAATAAAAAAAATCGTTCACTTTTTCACAATTTTTTTCACAAACTTTAGGTTTCTCACTGAAATCATTTACAAACAGCTTGTGCAGTTATGGCACAAATGGTTGTAAATGCTTCTCTGGGATCCCCTTTGTTCAGAAATAGCAGACATATATGGCTTTGGCGTTGCTTTTTGGTATTTAGAAGGCCGCTAAATGCCGCTGCGCATCACACGTGTATTATGGCTAGCAGTGAAGGGGTTAATTAGGTAGCTTGTAGGGAGCTTGCAGGGTTAATTTTAGCTTTAGTGTAGTGTAGTAGACAACCCAAAGTATTGATCTAGGCCCATTTTGGTATATTTCATGCCACCATTTCACCGCCAAATGCGATCAAATAAAAAAAAAACGTTACATTTTTCACAATTTTAGGTTTCTCACTGAAATCATTTATAAACAGCTTGTGCAATTATGGCACAAATGGTTGTAAATGCTTCTCTGGGATCCCCTTTGTTCAGAAATAGCAGATATATATGACTTTGGCGTTGCTTTCTGGTAATTAGAAGGCCGCAAAATGCTGCTGCGCATCACACGTGTATTATGGCTAGCACTGAAGGGGTTAATTAGGAAGTTTGTAGGGAGCTTGCAGGGTTAATATTAGATTTAGTGTAGAGCTCAGCCTCCCACCTAAAACATCAGACCCCCTGATCCCTCCCAAACAGCTCTCTTCCCTCCCCCACCCCACAATTGTCCCCGCCATCTTAAGTACTGGCAGAAAGTCTGCCAGTACTAAAATAAAAGCTATATATATTTTTTTTTAATGATTTTTTTTAAGCATATTTACATATGCTGCTGTGTACTATCCCCCCTTAGCCCCAACCTCACTGATCCCCCCCCCAAACAGCTCTATCCCCTCCCACTCTAACTTAATGGGCGCCATCTTGGGTACTGGCAGCTGTCTGCCAGTACCCAGTTTAGAAGAAAAAAAAATGGTTTGTTTTTTTAATTTTTTGAAATTTTCTGTAGTGTAGCTTCCCCACACACAAACCAACCCCCCCCACCCCTCCACGATCAGTTTTTTGTGCTTTTGCACAAACATGATTAGCCAGGTTTTATTAAATACTTTTCCGTAGTGTAGCGTTCCCCACCCGCTCCCGCCCCGTGCACGCGCCCGCCCCCCCCACCCTCCGTGCACCGCGCGCGCGCCCCGTGCGCGCCCCTGGCGGTCATGCCCCCCGATCCCGCCCCCCGTGACATCACGCGGCAACACCGATGGCCGCCCCACCACGCCCTCCCAATTCGGCTCCCACCCACCAACGATACCGGCCATCGATGTCCGGTGCAGAGAGGGCCACAGAGTGGCTCTCTCTGCATCGGATGGCCATGTGAGGGTTATTGCAGGATGCCTCCATATCGAGGCATCACTGCAATAACCGGAAAGCAGCTGGAAGCGAGCAGGATCGCTTCCAGCTGCTTTCCACACTGAGGACGTGCAGGGTACGTCCTCAGGCGTTAACTGCCCTTTTTTTTGAGGACGTACCCTGCACGTCCTCGGTCATTAAGGGGTTAAACATTACCATAATTAAATTCCGAGACTAACTTGATAAATATTCTCATCCAGTTTTTAAACAAAAAAGATAATTTAACAATATTATGTATACATTTTTATGTTCCAAAGATATTTCTTCCATTGTGGGGTGCAATTAACCTTTCAAAAATGTTGCAGTTTGTGATATGTTAATATTTTTATGAGGACAAAGCCTCTGTGTGTAATGAGCCTTCCATCTACAGCGTCACTTGTTATCTACCAGGTCAGATCACTAATGGTACAAGCTTCTGTGCCCCTGTGCTCCAGCTCTAACGACACATGCATTTACCTTAACCTTTCCATGTGTCCTTGGAGACAAAAATGCCAACTAACGTACTTCTTGGTTGTTAGAATCGTCAAGGATTAAATGTTTATATTGCTCCACATTCAGTTCTGTTATACAATTATTATGAAAACATGGCCCTTGATCTTATTGTTTTACATACATTTTTTGTTAGATAAATGATTGCTGGATAAGTAACAACAGAGACAACTGCAACACTTTGTTAAAGTGAGGTTTAATGTATTGTTTTACAAATGTATAATAAATATATTGTCAATTAAGCAATAAGTTACAAAATATCTGCATAAAAAATGTTTTAAAACCATTTAACAATTTACAAAGTTTTACAAATAAAGGATTACACACAGTGCACAAACAAAATACCACACATGAACCAAAAATGTAGTAAGGTGGGCAATCCCCTATATATAGATACAGGTACTGACACTCTTCCGAGCTACGTCTATCTCTAGGATTACAGCACTATATAAAGATACAGCTACTCACACTCTTAAGTGCTACGTCTAGATCTAGGATTACAGCACTATATAGATAAAGGTACTGACACTCTTCAGAGCTACGTCTAGCTCTAGGATTACAGCACTATATATAGATAAAGGCACTGACACTCTTCAGAGCTACGTCTAGCTCTAGGATTACAGCACTATATATAGATAAAGGCACTGACACTAGGGATGGGCGAATGTGCAAATTTTCGAATTTCGAATGTAGAACGAATGTTATTACCGAATTATTATTATTTCGAATGTCGATAAGAACGAATATTCTTAAAAATTTGAAAATCGAATGTTATTTACAGTTTTCGAATGTCACTTTCGAATTCGAATGTTTATAATTGTATCGAATGTCTACATTCGAAATTCGAATTTTTCGAATTCGAATATAAATTCGATTTTTTCGAATTCGAATATAAATTCGAATTTTTCGAATTCGAATATTGCATAATTCGAATATTACATTTAAAAGCATTAGAAATACTATTACAATCTAAATTCGAATTTTTCGAATTCGAATACACGTATTGCATAATTCGAATATTACATTTAAAGAAAAAGCATTAGAAATACTATTACAATCTAAATTCGAATTTTTCGAATTCGAATACACGTATTGCATAATTTGAATATTACATTTAAAGAAAAAGCATTAGAAATACTATTACAATCTAAATTCGAATTTTTCGAATTCGAATATTGCATAATTCGAATATTACATTTAAAAGCATTAGAAATACTATTACAATCTAAATTCGAATTTTTCGAATTCGAATACACGTATTGCATAATTCGAATATTACATTTAAAGAAAAAGCATTAGAAATACTATTACAATCTAAATTCGAATTTTTCGAATTCGAATATTGCATAATTCGAATATTATATTTAAAAGCATTAGAAATACTATTACAATCTAAATTCGAATTTTTCGAATTCGAATACACGTATTGCATAATTCGAATATTACATTTAAAGAAAAAGCATTAGAAATACTATTACAATCTAAATTAAAATTTTTCGAATTCGAATACACGTATTGCATAATTCGAATATTACATTTAAAGAAAAAGCATTAGAAATACTATTACAATCTAAATTCGAATTTTTCGAATTCGAATATTGCATAATTCGAATATTACATTTAAAGAAAAAGCATTAGAAATACTATTACTATCTAAATTCGAATTTTTCGAATTCGAATACACGTATTGCATAATTCGAATATTACATTTAAAGAAAAAGCATTAGAAATACTATTACAATCTAAATTCGAATTTTTCGAATTCGAATACACGTATTGCATAATTCGAATATTACATTTAAAGAAAAAGCATTAGAAATACTATTACAATCTAAATTCAAATTTTTCGAATTCGAATACACGTATTGCATAATTCGAATATTACATTTAAAGAAAAAGCATTAGAAATACTATTACAATCTAAATTCGAATTTTTCGAATTCGAATATTGCATAATTCGAATATTACATTTAAAGAAAAAGCATTAGAAATACTATTACAATCTAAATTCAAATTTTTCGAATTCGAATACACGTATTGCATAATTCGAATATTACATTTAAAGAAAAAGCATTAGAAATACTATTACTATCTAAATTCGAATTTTTCGAATTCGAATACACGTATTGCATAATTCGAATATTACATTTAAAGAAAAAGCATTAGAAATACTATTAAAATCTAAATTCAAATTTTTCGAATTCGAATACACGTATTGCATAATTCGAATATTACATTTAAAGAAAAAGCATTAGAAATACTATTACAATCTAAATTCGAATTTTTCGAATTCGCATATTGCATAATTCGAATATTACATTTAAAGAAAAAGCATTAGAAATACTATTACAATCTAAATTCGAATTTTTCGAATTCGAATATTTTCGAAAGTAATCGTAAAATTCGAAACCGAACATTCGAAAATCGAATGTTAGAATGTTATGTAAACATTCGAAATTCGATTCGAACGAACGAATATGTTAAAATTCGTGCCGTTTTTCGAATGTTGCGAAACATTCGCCCATCCCTAACTGACACTCTTCAAAGCTACGTCTATCTCTAGGATTACAGCACTATATATAGATAAAGGTACTGACACTCTTCAGAGCTACGTCTAGCTCTAGGATTAGAGCACTATATATAGATAAAGGTACTGACATTCTTCAGAGCTACGTCTAGCTCTAGGATTACAGCACTATATATAGATAAAGGCACTGACACTCTTCAGAGCTACGTCTAGCTCTAGGATTACAGCACTATATATAGATAAAGGCACTGACACTCTTCAGAGCTACGTCTATCTCTAGGATTACAGCACTATATATAGATAAAGGTACTGACACTCTTCAGAGCTACGTCTAGCTCTAGGATTAGAGCACTATATATAGATAAAGGTACTGACATTCTTCAGAGCTACGTCTAGCTCTAGGATTAGAGCACTATATATAGATACAGGTACTGACATTCTTCAGAGCTACGTCTAGCTCTAGGATTAGAGCACTATATATAGATACAGGTACTGACACTCTTCAGTGCTACGTCTAGCTCTAGGATTACAGCACTATATAAAGATACAGCTACTCACACTCTTCAGAGCTACGTCTAGCTCTAGGATTAGAGCACTATATATAGATAAAGGTACTGACTTTCTTCAGAGCTACGTCTAGCTCTAGGATTAGAGCACTATATATAGATACAGGTACTGACACTTCAGTGCTACGTCTAGCTCTAGGATTACAGCACTATATATAGATACAGGTACTGACATTCTTCAGAGCTACGTCTAGCTCTAGGATTACAGCACTATATATAGATACAGGTACTGACACTCTTCAGAGCTACGTCTAGCTCTAGGATTACAGCACTATATATATAGATACAGGTACTGACACTCTTCAGAGCTACGTCTAGCTCTAGGATTACAGCACTATATATAGATACAGGTACTGACACTCTTCAGAGCTACGTCTAGCTCTAGGATTACAGCACTATATAAAGATACAGCTACTCACACTCTTAAGTGCTATGTCTAGCTCTAGGATTACAGCACTATATATAGATAAAGGTACTGACATTCTTCAGAGCTACGTCTAGCTCTAGGATTACAACACTATATATAGATACAGGTACTCACACTCTTCACAACTACGTCTAGCTCTAGGATTAGAGCACTATATATAGATAAAGGTACTGACACTCTTCAGAGCTACGTCTAGCTCTAGGATTACAGCACTATATATAGATAAAGGTACTGACACTCTTCAGAGCTACGTCTAGCTCTAGGATTAGAGCACTATATATAGATAAAGGCACTGACACTCTTCAGAGCTACGTCTAGCTCTAGGATTACAGCACTATATATAGATACAGGTACTGACACTCTTCAGAGCTACGTCTAGCTCTAGGATTACAGCACTATATATAGATAAAGGTACTGACACTCTTCAGAGCTACGTCTAGCTCTAGGATTACAGCACTATATATAGATAAAGGTACTGACACTCTTCAGAGCTATGTCTAGCTCTAGGATTACGTGTAGTGTGATAGGAGCGCCTAAAGGTGGATTCCTGCTGCTAAAAAAGTTCTTCCCTCAAAGAGAACTAAATGGTGGATAAGAAGAAAAAATGGGGTTTATTTAGCAGCGCTAAAAAAAGCTAGGAAATGATGATACCAATCTAATTTATGTTTTATACAATCTATTTTATTTAAAAATTCTTATAACACATAAAAACAACAGCAAATGCTTTTCCTAATTAATAAAGGGACGTCTCCCTTATACAACATTATAAAAACAGACTAGAACCATATAATCCTAGAATTTCAGGTATAAAGGAATTAATTCTATAGATAACATATGGCAAGCAACAAATTTCTAAGATAAATGGTGAATTAAATATTTAAAAGGCACAAATGTATCAATCCTAATAGCTTTACAGTTCTTCAGTAACAAATTCAGTTATAAAGTTACACAGTTACTTTCCTTGGACATATAATTGGCTCAGGTGTGCTGGATAGTTAAAAAGGCAAAAAACAGCCAATATTCTGATTTAGGTGCCAAAGCAATCGTGGTTAATGGAAATGGTTAATTTAACAGATGAATACCTTGATGTCTTTAAAGTTCAGTTTGCGTGTTTTAAAAAACGTAGTGCAAATTAGTGTAGAGGTACCTTAATCTGTCCTGGTTGCAACCGCTGATTATCTTCACTGTGAGGGATTCACAGACTGTTTGTTCCTGGTGCTTCTGATAAGTCACCTGACCTTCTCTTTGATTCAGAGGTCAGGGGTGATGATCCGTTCTGGTGATGTAGTTATCCTTTTTTTGTTTTCCTTTCTTCTTATAGCCCAAATATTGTTTTCATCTGGGTTCCCTCAGACTTCTTAAGGTTTGAAGAAATCTTTGGTCAGTGTTTAGCAGTAACACCGTATTCCCTGAAGTTACCAAAGGTAGATTTTAACTTGCAGGGTCAGGAGAAAAGTTTAAAGTTGCAGGGTCACACAGCTTTGTGACAGTAGTAAATGAAGTTTAGTAGAGTGTAGCAGGTCCCATTCAACGCGTTTCACCCTTCTGGGCTTTATCAAGAATGCTTATCCTGCTAGCTTCTGGCTTTTTAAAGGTATGAATGTGTTTTGATTGGTTCCTTCATTTCCTTTTGATTTCTATCAACACCTGTGTGGCTTCCAATGTAAAGGTGGACTTTATTTAAGTTGGTAATGATTGTTTCTGTGTTGTTATTTAGTTACATGATACACAAGGAAGAGAACTTATCATTTCTGCTTTATTAGCATTCACACAATTCAACTTATATATTTCAATTCTAAAGTGCCTTTATTAGATAATATACATTTAGATCGTGCAAACTTAAAATTACCTAAACTGAAACGAAAATATAAGAATCAGAATTACCATTCCCATATCTAGAATTATTGTAAGTGGGTAAAAATTAATGATATATATATATTCCTTTTCAACAAAGGATAGTAAGTTCAACAATTTATAAATTTGTAACAATTTAAAAATGGACGAAACGAAAATATAAGAATCAGAATCATCATTCCCATATCTAGAATTATTGTTAGTGGGTAAATGTTAACGATATATACATATTCCTTTTCAACAAAGGATAGTAAGTTCAACAATTTATACATTTGTAACAATTTAAAAATGGACGAAACGAAAATATAAGAATCAGAATCATCATTCCCATATCTAGAATTATTGTTAGTGGGTAAAAATTAACGATATATACATATTCCTTTTCAACAAAGGATAGTAAGTTCAACAATTTATAAATTTGTAACAATTTAAAAATGGACGAAACGAAAATATAAGAATCAGAATCATCATTCCCATATCTAGAATTATTGTTAGTGGGTAAAAATTAACGATATATACATATTCCTTTTCAACAAAGGATAGTAAGTTCAACAATTTATAAATTAACAATTTAAAAATGGATGTACAATTAAATCAGAAATTATCAATCCCATAACTAGAGTTATTGCTAGTGGGTAAAAATATGGCTTATTCAATTAATTTATTTATTTTAGGGGGATAAAAATTCCTTTTTAATTACTAGAAAAATGAATTTATATAGGGCTTGTACTATCTTTGCCCAAGATAAATTGAAATGTTATTGCTTATTTAATGTATGTGAGTATTTTCTATATAAGTGGCTGATTTAACCTGGAAAATGTTCGCATATTGTAAGAGACTTTTATAAGAAGGGGGAAATGTCTATCTCAGAGTTCAAGCCTCCAGGTTGGAGGGTATTCATTAGGTATATAATTTCAGCTTCTGCCTTTAGGAGTTTATTTTCCCAGTTTCCCCCTCTCCAGTCGGGGTGAACTTTTTTAATTCCCCAATATTTAAAATCTTTAAGGTTGTTGTTGTGTACTTCCCTAAAGTGGCGATAGATATAAGGGTCAAGGTTACCCCTATCTATGCAAGAGAGGTGCTCCCTTATCCTTTCACGGAGCATTCTGGTTGTTTCTCCTATGTAAATTTTTTTACATGAACATTGAATGGCGTAAATAACGCCTTTATCTTGACATCTAATTGTGTCTCTTATTTTGAAAGTAAAGTTTCCACTTTTTGATTTTAAAATCTTTTGTTTACTACTAAATTTACAGGCCCGGCATCTAAAACAGGGGAAAAAACCATTTAAAGGATTTCCGTCTAGGCACCTTTGAGTGTCTTTCTTCTTTATGCTTTTCAATTGACTGGGAGCTAGTAGGCTCTTCAAATTCTGTGCTTTCCTATATATTATTTTTGGGGTTTCCCCCACTTTTCCCCCTATGATGGGATCAGTTTGTACTAAGTGCCAATGTTTTTTTAAAACTCTTTGGATGTTTAGGTTGTCATGACTGAACTCAGTTATAAAGGGCACATTAATTTCATCTCGATTTTCTTTGATATCTTTTGTTTTATATTCTAAGAGGTCCCTCCTTACTTTCTTCTACCTCTTGTTTAGCTTCATTGATTACTTCTGGACTATAAAATTATTAAACGGAATTGCTCAAGAATGACAGATTATCAGGATCAAATAAAGATCTTAGAAAGGAAATTCTTAGAAAGAGAATATAGTCCAGAAGTAATCAATGAAGCTAAACAAGAGGTAGATAAGAAAGTAAGGAGGGACCTCTTAGAATATAAAACAAAAGATATCAAAGAAAATCGAGATGAAATTAATGTGCCCTTTATAACTGAGTTCAGTCATGACAACCTAAACATCCAAAGAGTTTTAAAAAAACATTGGCACTTAGTACAAACTGATCCCATCATAGGGGAAAAGTGGGGGAAAACCCAAAAATAATATATAGGAAAGCACAGAATTTGAAGAGCCTACTAGCTCCCAGTCAATTGAAAAGCATAAAGAAGAAAGACACTCAAAGGTGCCTAGACGGAAATCCTTTAAATGGTTTTTTCCCCTGTTTTAGATGCCGGGCCTGTAAATTTAGTAGTAAACAAAAGATTTTAAAATCAAAAAGTGGAAACTTTACTTTCAAAATAAGAGACACAATTAGATGTCAAGATAAAGGCGTTATTTACGCCATTCAATGTTCATGTAAAAAAATTTACATAGGAGAAACAACCAGAATGCTCCGTGAAAGGATAAGGGAGCACCTCTCTTGCATAGATAGGGGTAACCTTGACCCTTATATCTATCGCCACTTTAGGGAAGTACACAACAACAACCTTAAAGATTTTAAATATTGGGGAATTAAAAAAGTTCACCCCGACTGGAGAGGGGGAAACTGGGAAAATAAACTCCTAAAGGCAGAAGCTGAAATTATATACCTAATGAATACCCTCCAACCTGGAGGCTTGAACTCTGAGATAGACATTTCCCCCTTCTTATAAAAGTCTCTTACAATATGCGAACATTTTCCAGGTTAAATCAGCCACTTATATAGAAAATACTCACATACATTAAATAAGCAATAACATTTCAATTTATCTTGGGCAAAGATAGTACAAGCCCTATATAAATTCATTTTTCTAGTAATTAAAAAGGAATTTTTATCCCCCTAAAATAAATAAATTAATTGAATAAGCCATATTTTTACCCACTAGCAATAACTCTAGTTATGGGATTGATAATTTCTGATTTAATTGTACATCCATTTTTAAATTGTTAATTTATAAATTGTTGAACTTACTATCCTTTGTTGAAAAGGAATATGTATATATCGTTAATTTTTACCCACTAACAATAATTCTAGATATGGGAATGATGATTCTGATTCTTATATTTTCGTTTCGTCCATTTTTAAATTGTTACAAATTTATAAATTGTTGAACTTACTATCCTTTGTTGAAAAGGAATATGTATATATCGTTAATTTTTACCCACTAACAATAATTCTAGATATGGGAATGATGATTCTGATTCTTATATTTTCGTTTCGTCCATTTTTAAATTGTTACAAATGTATAAATTGTTGAACTTACTATCCTTTGTTGAAAAGGAATATGTATATATCGTTAACATTTACCCACTAACAATAATTCTAGATATGGGAATGATGATTCTGATTCTTATATTTTCGTTTCGTCCATTTTTAAATTGTTACAAATTTATAAATTGTTGAACTTACTATCCTTTGTTGAAAAGGAATATATATATATCATTTTTTTACCCACTTACAATAATTCTAGATATGGGAATGGTAATTCTGATTCTTATATTTTCGTTTCAGTTTAGGTAATTTTAAGTTTGCACGATCTAAATGTATATTATCTAATAAAGGCACTTTAGAATTGAAATATATAAGTTGAATTGTGTGAATGCTAATAAAGCAGAAATGATAAGTTCTCTTCCTTGTGTATCATGTAACTAAATAACAACACAGAAACAATCATTACCAACTTAAATAAAGTCCACCTTTACATTGGAAGCCACACAGGTGTTGATAGAAATCAAAAGGAAATGAAGGAACCAATCAAAACACATTCATACCTTTAAAAAGCCAGAAGCTAGCAGGATAAGCATTCTTGATAAAGCCCAGAAGGGTGAAACGCGTTGAATGGGACCTGCTACACTCTACTAAACTTCATTTACTACTGTCACAAAGCTGTGTGACCCTGCCACTTTAAACTTTTCTCCTGACCCTGCAAGTTAAAATCTACCTTTGGTAACTTCAGGGAATACGGTGTTACTGCTAAACACTGACCAAAGATTTCTTCAAACCTTAAGAAGTCTGAGGGAACCCAGATGAAAACAATATTTGGGCTATAAGAAGAAAGGAAAACAAAAAAAAGGATAACTACATCACCAGAACGGATCATCACCCCTGACCTCTGAATCAAAGAGAAGGTCAGGTGACTTATCAGAAGCACCAGGAACAAACAGTCTGTGAATCCCTCACAGTGAAGATAATCAGCGGTTGCAACCAGGACAGATTAAGGTACCTCTACACTAATTTGCACTACGTTTTTTAAAACACGCAAACTGAACTTTAAAGACATCAAGGTATTCATCTGTTAAATTAACCATTTCCATTAACCACGATTGCTTTGGCACCTAAATCAGAATATTGGCTGTTTTTTGCCTTTTTAACTATCCAGCACACCTGAGCCAATTATATGTCCAAGGAAAGTAACTGTGTAACTTTATAACTGAATTTGTTACTGAAGAACTGTAAAGCTATTAGGATTGATACATTTGTGCCTTTTAAATATTTAATTCACCATTTATCTTAGAAATTTGTTGCTTGCCATATGTTATCTATAGAATTAATTCCTTTATACCTGAAATTCTAGGATTATATGGTTCTAGTCTGTTTTTATAAGTGTTGTATAAGGGAGACGTCCCTTTATTAATTAGGAAAAGCATTTGCTGTTGTTTTTATGTGTTATAAGAATTTTTAAATAAAATAGATTGTATAAAACATAAATTAGATTGGTATCATCATTTCCTAGCTTTTTTTAGCGCTGCTAAATAAACCCCATTTTTTCTTCTTAGCTCTAGGATTACAGCACTATATATAGATAAAGGTACTGACACTCTTCAGAGCTACGTCTAGCTCTAGGATTACAGCACTATATATAGATAAAGGTACTGACACTCTTCAGAGCTACGTCTAGCTCTAGGATTACAGCACTATATATAGATAAAGGCACTGACACTCTTCAGAGCTACGTCTAGCTCTAGGATTACAGCACTATATATAGATACAGGTACTGACACTCTTCAGAGCTACGTCTAGCTCTAGGATTACAGCACTATATATAGATAAAGGTACTGACACTCTTCAGAGCTACGTCTAGCTCTAGGATTACAGCACTATATATAGATAAAGGTACTGACACTCTTCAGAGCTACGTCTACCTCTAGGATTAGAGCACTATATAGATAAAGGTACTGACATTCTTCAGAGCTACGTCTAGCTCTAGGATTACAGCACTATATATAGATAAAGGCACTGACACTCTTCAGAGCTACGTCTAGCTCTAGGATTACAGCACTATATATAGATAAAGGCACTGACACTCTTCAGAGCTACGTCTAGCTCTAGGATTACAGCACTATATATAGATAAAGGTACTGACACTCTTCAGAGCTACGTCTAGCTCTAGGATTAGAGCACTATATATAGATAAAGGTACTGACATTCTTCAGAGCTACGTCTAGCTCTAGGATTAGAGCACTATATATAGATACAGGTACTGACATTCTTCAGAGCTACGTCTAGCTCTAGGATTAGAGCACTATATATAGATACAGGTACTGACACTCTTCAGTGCTACGTCTAGCTCTAGGATTACAGCACTATATAAAGATACAGCTACTCACACTCTTCAGAGCTACGTCTAGCTCTAGGATTAGAGCACTATATATAGATAAAGGTACTGACTTTCTTCAGAGCTACGTCTAGCTCTAGGATTAGAGCACTATATATAGATACAGGTACTGACACTCTTCAGTGCTACGTCTAGCTCTAGGATTACAGCACTATATATAGATACAGGTACTGACATTCTTCAGAGCTACGTCTAGCTCTAGGATTACAGCACTATATATAGATACAGGTACTGACACTCTTCAGAGCTACGTCTAGCTCTAGGATTACAGCACTATATATAGATACAGGTACTGACACTCTTCAGAGCTACGTCTAGCTCTAGGATTACAGCACTATATATAGATACAGGTACTGACACTCTTCAGAGCTACGTCTAGCTCTAGGATTACAGCACTATATAAAGATACAGCTACTCACACTCTTAAGTGCTATGTCTAGCTCTAGGATTACAGCACTATATATAGATAAAGGTACTGACATTCTTCAGAGCTACGTCTAGCTCTAGGATTACAACACTATATATAGATACAGGTACTCACACTCTTCACAACTACGTCTAGCTCTAGGATTAGAGCACTATATATAGATAAAGGTACTGACATTCTTCAGAGCTACGTCTAGCTCTAGGATTACAGCACTATATATAGATAAAGGTACTGACACTCTTCAGAGCTACGTCTAGCTCTAGGATTAGAGCACTATATATAGATAAAGGCACTGACACTCTTCAGAGCTACGTCTAGCTCTAGGATTACAGCACTATATATAGATACAGGTACTGACACTCTTCAGAGCTACGTCTAGCTCTAGGATTACAGCACTATATATAGATAAAGGTACTGACACTCTTCAGAGCTACGTCTAGCTCTAGGATTACAGCACTATATATAGATAAAGGTACTGACACTCTTCAGAGCTACGTCTAGCTCTAGGATTACAGCACTATATATAGATACAGGTACTGACACTCTTCAGAGCTACGTCTAGCTCTAGGATTACAGCACTATATATAGATAAAGGTACTGACACTCTTCAGAGCTACGTCTAGCTCTAGGATTACAGCACTATATAGATAAAGGTACTGACACTCTTCAGAGCTACGTCTAGCTCTAGGATTAGAGCACTATATATAGATAAAGGCACTGACACTCTTCAGAGCTACGTCTAGCTCTAGGATTACAGCACTATATATAGATAAAGGTACTGACACTCTTCACAACTACGTCTAGCTCTAGGATTACAGCACTATATATAGATAAAGGTACTGACACTCTTCAGAGCTACGTCTAGCTCTAGGATTACAGCACTATATATAGATAAAGGCACTGACACTCTTCAGAGCTACGTCTAGCTCTAGGATTACAGCACTATATATAGATACAGGTACTGACACTCTTCAGAGCTACGTCTAGCTCTAGGATTACAGCACTATATATAGATAAAGGTACTGACACTCTTCAGAGCTACGTCTAGCTCTAGGATTACAGCACTATATATAGATAAAGGTACTGACACTCTTCAGAGCTACGTCTAGCTCTAGGATTACAGCACTATATATAGATAAAGGTACTGACACTCTTCAGAGCTACGTCTAGCTCTAGGATTACAGCACTATATATAGATAAAGGTACTGACACTCTTCAGAGCTACGTCTAGCTCTAGGATTACAGCACTATATATAGATAAAGGTACTGACACTCTTCAGAGCTACTTCTAGCTCTAGGATTACAGCACTATATATAGATAAAGGTACTGACACTCTTCAGAGCTACGTCTAGCTCTAGGATTACAGCACTATATATAGATACAGGTACCTACACTCTTCAGAGCTACGTCTAGCTCTAGGATTACAGCACTATATATATAGATAAAGGTACTGACACTCTTCAGAGCTACGTCTAGCTCTAGGATTACAGCACTATATATAGATACAGGTACTGACACTCTTCAGAGCTACGTCTAGCTCTAGGATTACAGCACTATATATAGATAAAGGTACTGACACTCTTCACAACTACGTCTAGCTCTAGGATTAGAGCACTATATATAGATAAAGGTACTGACATTCTTCAGAGCTACGTCTAGCTCTAGGATTACAGCACTATATATAGATACAGGTACTCACACTCTTCAGAGCTACATCTAGCTCTAGGATTACAGCACTATATATAGATACAGGTACTGACACTCTTCAGAGCTACGTCTAGCTCTAGGATTACAGCACTATATATAGATAAAGGTACTGACACTCTTCAGAGCTACGTCTAGCTCTAGGATTACAGCACTATATATAGATACAGGTACTGACACTCTTCAGAGCTACGTCTAGCTCTAGGATTACAGCACTATATATAGATACAGGTACTGACACTCTTCAGAGCTACGTCTAGCTCTAGGATTACAGCACTATATATAGATAAAGGTACTGACACTCTTCAGAGCTACGTCTATCTCTAGGATTAGAGCACTATATATAGATAAAGGTACTGACATTCTTCAGAGCTACGTCTAGCTCTAGGATTACAGCACTATATATAGATAAAGGTACTGACACTCTTCAGAGCTACGTCTAGCTCTAGGATTACAGCACTATATATAGATAAAGGTACTGACATTCTTCAGAGCTACGTCTAGCTGTAGGATTAGAGCACTATATATAGATAAAGGTACTGACACTCTTCAGAGCTACGTCTAGCTCTAGGATTACAGCACTATATATAGATACAGGTACTGACACTCTTCAGAGCTACGTCTATCTCTAGGATTACAGCACTATATATAGATAAAGGTACTGTCACTCTTCAGTGCTACGTCTAGCTCTAGGATTACAGCACTATATATAGATAAAGGTACTGACATTCTTCAGAGCTACGTCTAGCTGTAGGATTAGAGCACTATATATAGATACAGGTACTGACACTCTTCAGAGCTACGTCTAGCTCTAGGATTAGAGCACTATATATAGATACAGGTACTGACACTCTTCAGAGCTACGTCTATCTCTAGGATTAGAGCACTATATATATATATAGATAAAGGTACTGACACTCTTCAGAGCTACGTCTATCTCTAGGATTAGAGCACTATATATAAATACAGGTACTGACATTCTTCAGAATAAAATAGACCTAAATTAAAGTTACAATTATTAACTAACTACCTTTTTAAAAATAAATACAAACTTACCTGTGAAATAAAAATAAAATCCTAAGCTAGCTAGAATATAACTATTAACTAACTACCTAGTTAAAATAAATACAATAGAAAAATGAAAAAAACTATACAAAAAGTATAGAAATAGAGTGCGCCAATATGTGACAATGTATAGCAAAAGGCTTTGAAACTCACTGGGTAACAATCAAAAAGAAAATAATTGTGAATAAAAAATATATAAAGTGCGGCCTATATGTGTTGTGTAGGTTTGAATCACAATGCTGAAGTGTGAACGATAAGGAACTGATACAATGTTGTTCTTTTAGATTGAAAAAACATCCAAAAAATAGTAATTGGCCTGAAAATGGTGATACTAAATGATGAGTGATGTGTGTAAGTAGGTGACACAACAAACAATAAATAATACAAATGATTAAAATAAAATGTATACTATCGAAATGAATAATACTATCAAAGTGATAAGCAATAGTGAATAATACAATAGGACAAGCAAAAAGTCTGTTTTAAAATGCAATGGATGTATGCAAAAAGAGTGAAAGTCCGTTTTAGAGGTAGATATAGGCTGCTTTTCTTGATACCGATGGTGGGTCAGTGAATCTAGATGGTGGAAACAAAAAGAAAGCGCCTCATGGTGTAGATAACGCTCAACAGTTGTATAACACAGTGACGGTTAACTAATGGAATGGTACTCACAAGGAAAGTGGCACTCTTGTCAAAAGTAGTGCGAATAGGCAGGCTGATGTTTTCAGCAGTCAGTACGCTGGGGTTGAAGTGATCTGATCTGACTGTCAGCTCTCCAAAGGACGACAACCAGGGCTCCCTCTGTCTGCAAATGGCTGGTGCAGATTACTTCTGGTAGGTACGGTAACACCATAAAAGCTGTGAAACAGTTTGGGGAGGAAGCTGCTGATATGATATCTGCCACAAATAGAAAGTAGTTCACTTCTCCAAGCTTAAAGAAGAGATGCCAGCTACAGCTGCACAGGAAGTAAATGGGAGGGGAACAACAAAACACTGGAGCTCCACTCTAGACAGGAAAAAGTTCTATTTTAATTATTTTAAAGTTAGGGGGTGTTAGGTTTAGGGGTTAATAGTTTAATTTAGGTTGTTGTGATGTGGGGGCCGGCGACCTAGGGGTTTATAGGTTTAGTTAGTGCTGGCGATGTCGGGAACTGCAGTTTAGGGGTTAATAGGTTAAGTTAGTGTTGGTGATGTTTGGGAACGTCAGTTTAGGGGTTAATAAGTTTATTTAGTGTTTTAGTTAGTGTTGGCAACATTTGGGAACAGCGGTTTAGAGGTTAATATGTTTAGTTAGTGCTGGCGATGTGGGGGACGGCGGTTAAGGGGTTAATACCTTTATTTAGAGTCGATGATGTGGGTGGGCGGCGGCGGTTTTAGATCAGGGTCGGCCTTTGGGCAAAGCGGAGCAGGTGACCCTTGTAATTTTTTTAATATTTTTTTTTTAGCACATTTTTTTTTAAATGTATTTTTTTTTGCCGCCTTTTATTTTAAATTCTGTGCGCGCCACGGCAGCGCAAATTTTAGCCCAAGAGTGAGAGGAGTGAGAGGGGAGGAGGGGCGGAGATCAGTCAGTGTGTGTGCACTATGAAAGGTTGAGGCAGCAGAGTGGGAGTCGCAGGCATCGGCGCAGCGCAGACAGAGTCTGAGTGAGTCGACGACGAGAGTGGTGAGCCACTCACTGTCACTGTGTCTGTCAACAGTGGCTGGGACTGGGAGTGTGTCAGGGCCCAGGGGGGCTGGCTGGGGGCATCTTTTTATTGCAGGGGGGCTGGCTGGGGGCATCTTTTTATTGCAGGGGGGGCTGGCTGGGGGCATCATTTTATTGTAGGGGGGGCTGGCTGGGGGCATCATTTTATTAGGGGGGCTGGCTGGGGGCATCATTTTATTGTAGGGGGGCTGGCTGGGGGCATCATTTTATTGTAGGGGGGCTGGCTGGGGGCATCATTTTATTGCAGGGGGCTGGCTGGGGGCATCATTTTATTGCAGGGGGGCTGGCTGGGGGCATCATTTTATTGCAGGGGGGGTTGGTTGGGGGCATCATTTATGGCTGGAGTCATAATTGTATTCATTTTATTGCAGGGGGGGCTGAGGAAATCATTTTATTGCTGTGGGCACCATTTTATTGCTATGGGCATCATTTATTGCAGGGGGGCTCAGGGGATTATTTAATTGCTGGGGGTATCATTTTATTGCAGGGGTGCTGGGAGCATCATTTTATTGCAGGGGTGTTGCTGGGGGCATCATTTTATTGCAGGGGTGCTGCTGGGGGCATCACTTTTGGCTGGAGGCATATTTTGTATTGCAGGAGGGCTGGGGCATCATTTTATTGCAGGGGGCTGGCTGGGGGCATCATTTTATTGCAGGGGGGGCTGGCTGGGGGCATCATTTTATTGCCATGGACATCATTTATTGCAGGGGGGCTGGGGGCATAATTTTATTGCAAGGGTGCTGGGAGCATCAATTTATTGCAGGGGGCTGCTGGGGGCATAATTTTATTGAAGCAGGGATGGGGGCATCATTTTATTGCAGGGGTGCTGCTGGGGGCATCACTTATGGCTGGAGGCATACTTTTATTGCAGGAGGGCTGGGGGAATCATTTTATTGCAGGGGCTGGGAGCATCATTTTATTGCAGGGGGGCTGGGAGCATCATTTTATTGCAGGGGGGCTGGGGGCATTATTTTATTGCAGGGGGGCTGGGAGCATCATTTTATTGCAGGGGGGCTGGGGGCATTATTTTATTGCAGGGGGGCTGGGAGCATCATTTTATTGCAGGGGGGCTGGGGGCATCATTTTATTGCAGGGGGCATCATTTATTACAGAGTGGGCCGGGAGCATAATTTGATTGCAGGGGTGCTGAGGGGGAATAATTTATTGCTGGGGGCATACTTTTATTGAAAGGGGGCTGGGAGCATCATTTTATTGCAGGAAGGCTGGCAGCATCATTTTATTGCTGGGGCATAATTTATTACAGATGGGGGCTGGGAGCATAATTTTATTGCAGGTGTGCTGGTGGCATCAGTTTATTGCTGGGAGCATCATTTTATTGCAGGGTGCTGGGGGCATCAGTTTATTGCTGGGAGCATCATTTTATTGCAGGGTGCTGGGGGCATCATTTCATTGCTGGGAGCATCATTTTATTGCAGGGTGCTGGGGGGCATCATTTTATTGCTGGGAGAATCATTTTATTGCAGGGGTTCTGGGGGCATAATTTTATTGCAGTGGGGCTGGGATATCATTTATGATTTGACCGCTGATTCCTATTGGTGTAGTGCATGTAATAAAAGCTCAATAAAAAAGCTTGGCATACCATCATGTGTCACAATACCTCAATATATGGATTTAAAATTGTATAAAGTAAATACACAACAACTGTAATTTGCAGCTAACCAGCTTGCCTTAGTTACAGTAAGTACCTGTCTGCAACTAAGCTTAAGCAATTTACACCATTTCAGTTGCTTCCCATTTCTATACATTTTTGCTTTGGGTTTTCATGGTATTAACATCTGTAAGATTATGTGGATATTGGACATCAATGTCTAATGTCTACATCAAAGAATTTAACTGCAAAGTTAAACTTTACTTTCATTGTAACTTGGTGTAACTAAGGTACTTTTTGTTTAAATGTAATGCCAGATTTGTTTTCAGTTGCATATAAAATGCACAATGTACACTATCTAACTGCTTTATAATGGTTGGGGCTATGAATCAAACCTTATTACAACAGGTAGCTGCCATACCTTGGTATTCTAAATAAAGCATTAACATCTTAAAAGAAAATAAAAAATGTTTACAAGTATGTGTGTGTGGTTGGTTGGTGTGTGTGTGTGTGGTTGGTGGGGGGGGTTTGCCCCATTTCTTTAAGTATTCATAGTTCTGGGTAGAGGCCACTGCACTGTTATTCTGCCTATGGACCTGCACTTGCTAGGGCCGGTCCTGGCATCTCTGTAATGTTCCTGTTATCATAAGAAAACACAAAATAAGGTCCAGTTTAACTCAACTGTCCCTAATTGTCAGCATAATTCTTCATTATATACATAAACATTTGTTCCAATAGTACAAATGGTTTATTGCAGTATATAGAATGCTATAGTGCTCCACATTAGTGGATTTGTTTTGTTTTGTCTTTTTAAAATGTTGTGCATTACCTTAAAATTATTTTTATCCCATTTTTTTTCATTAATTTTAAAAACTCGGGGTGGGGTTGGAGGCGGAGACTGGGTGGGGTTGGAGGTGGAGACTGGCCGGGGTTGGAGGCGGGGACAAAGGGGCCCCATTTTGTCATCCTGCCTTGGGCCCTGCAATGGCTAGGGCTGGCCCTGTTTTAGATAATTTTGTTTCGGCAATTGCCGGCATATTAGTTATGTTAAGTTAAATCATTTTTTTGGATCCTTTCATTTTTTTCGGAACCATTCTTTATTCATATGCATTATTCTATTCTAAACTTCAGAATAGAATAATGCATATGAATAAAGAATGGATCAGAAAAAACGCATGAATCAGAAAAAACTATTTAACTTAAAATAACTATTTTGCCATAACAAATTTTTTTTTTTAAACTTAACTAAACTAATTTGCCGAAATGAAATTATTTATTTAACTAATGAAAACAATTTTTTTAGCATTGCACATATCTAATAGATACAGGTACTCGCATTCTTCAGAGCTAAATATAGCTCTAGGATTACAGTACTATATATATATATACAGTGGGGCAAAAAAGTATTTAGTCAGCCACCAATTGTGCAAGTTCTCCCACTTAAGAAGATGAGAGAGGCCTGTAATTTTCATCATAGGTATACCTCAACTATGAGAGAAAAAATGTGGAAACAAATCCAGACAATCACATTGTCTGATTTGGAAATAATTTATTTGCATATTATGGTGGAAAATAAGTATTTGGTCACCTACAAACAAGCAAGATTTCTGGCTCTCACAGACCTGTATCTTCTTCTTTAAGAGGCTCCTCTGTCCTCCACTCATTACCTGTATTAATGGCACATGTTTGAACTTGTTATCAGTATAAAAGACACCTGTCCACAACCTCAAACAGTAACACATTTCAAACTCCACTATGGTGAAGATCAAAGAGCTGTCGAAGGACACCAGAAACAAAATTGTAGACCTGCACCAGGCTGGGAAGACTGAATCTGCAATAGGCAAGCAGCTTGGTGTGAAGAAATCAACTGTGGGAGCAATAATTAGAAAATGGAAGACATACAAAACCACTGATAATCTCCCTCGATCTGGGGCTCCACGCAAGATCTCACCCCGTGGGGTAAAAATGATCACAAGAACGGTGAGCAAACATCCCAAAACCACACAGCGGGACATAGTGAATGACCTGCAGAGAGCTGGGACCAACGTAACAAAGGCTACCATCAGTAACACACTACGCCGCCAGGGACTCAGATCCTGCAGTGCCAGACGTGTCCCCCTGATTAAGCCAGTACATGTCCGGGCCCGTCTGAAGTATACTAGAGAGCATTTGGATGATCCAGAAGCAGATTGTGAGAATGTCATATGGTCAGATGAAACCAAAGTAGAACTGTTTGGTAGAAACACAACTTTCAAGTTTGGAGGAGAGAGAACACCATACTTACTGTGAAGCATGGGGGTGGCAACATCCTGTTTTGGGGCTGTTTCTCTGCAAAGGGAACAGGACGACTGATCCGTGTACATGAAAGAATGAATGGGGCCATGTATCGTGAAATTTTGAGTGCAAACCTCCTTCCATCAGCAAGGGCATTGAAGATGAAACGTGGCTGGGTCTTTCAGCATGACAATGATCCCAAACACACCGCCCGGGCAACTAAGGAGTGGCTTCGTAAGAAGCATTTCAAGGTCCTGGAGTGGCCTAGCCAGTCTCCAGATCTCAATCCCATAGAAAACCTTTGGAGGGAGTTGAAAGTACGTGTTGCCCAGCGACAGCCCCAAAACATCACTGCTCTAGAGGAGATCTGCATGCAGGAATGGGACAACATACCAGCAACAGTGTGTGACAACCTTGTGAAGACTTACAGAAAAAGTTTGACCTCTGTCATTGCCAACAAAGGATATATAACAAAGTATTGAGATGAACTTTTGATATTGACCAAATACTTATTTTCCACCATAATTTGCAAATAAATTCTTTCCAAATCAGACAATGTGATTATCTGGATTTGTTTCCACATTTTGTTTCTCATAGTTGAGGTATACCTATGATGAAAATTACAGGCCTCTCTCATCTTCTTAAGTGGGAGAACTTGCACAATTGGTGGCTGACTAAATACTTTTTTGCCCCTCTGTGTATATATATATTATATATATATATATATATATATATATATATATATATATATATATATAGTAGATAAAGGTACTCAAAATCTTCAGTGCTATGTCTATCTCTAGGATTAGAGCACTATATATAGATAGAGGTACTCACACACTCTTCAGAGCTACGTCTATATATATAGTGCTTTAATCCTAGAGATAGTTGCATCTCCTGAAGAGTATGAGTACCTGTATCTCTCTCTCTCTCTCTCTCTCTCTCTCTCTCTATATATATATATATATATATATATATATATATATATATATATATATATATATATATATATATATATATTGCTATAATCCTAGAGCTAGATACAGCACTATATAAAGATACAGGTACAGCACTAGGATTTACAGCACTACAGGGAGTGCAGAATTATTAGGCAAATGAGTATTTTGACCACATCATCCTCTTTATGCATGTTGTCTTACTCCAAGCTGTATAGGCTCGAAAGCCTACTACCAATTAAGCATATTAGGTGATGTGCATCTCTGTAATGAGAAGGGGTGTGGTCTAATGACATCAACACCCTATATCAGGTGTGCATAATTATTAGGCAACTTCCTTTCCTTTGGCAAAATGGGTCAAAAGAAGGACTTGACAGGCTCAGAAAAGTCAAAAATAGTGAGATATCTTGCAGAGGGATGCAGCACTCTTAAAATTGCAAAGCTTCTGAAGCGTGATCATCGAACAATCAAGCGTTTCATTCAAAATAGTCAACAGGGTCGCAAGAAGCGTGTGGAAAAACCAAGGCGCAAAATAACTGCCCATGAACTGAGAAAAGTCAAGCGTGCAGCTGCCAAGATGCCACTTGCCACCAGTTTGGCCATATTTCAGAGCTGCAACATCACTGGAGTGCCCAAAAGCACAAGGTGTGCAATACTCAGAGACATGGCCAAGGTAAGAAAGGCTGAAAGACGACCACCACTGAACAAGACACACAAGCTGAAACGTCAAGACTGGGCCAAGAAATATCTCAAGACTGATTTTTCTAAGGTTTTATGGACTGATGAAATGAGAGTGAGTCTTGATGGGCCAGATGGATGGGCCCGTGGCTGGATTGGTAAAGGGCAGAGAGCTCCAGTCCGACTCAGACGCCAGCAAGGTGGAGGTGGAGTACTGATTTGGGCTGGTATCATCAAAGATGAGCTTGTGGGGCCTTTTCGGGTTGAGGATGGAGTCAAGCTCAACTCCCAGTCCTATTGCCAGTTTCTGGAAGACACCTTCTTCAAGCAGTGGTACAGGAAGAAGTCTGCATCCTTCAAGAAAAACATGATTTTCATGCAGGACAATGCTCCATCACACGCGTCCAAGTACTCCACAGCGTGGCTGGCAAGAAAGGGTATAAAAGAAGAAAATCTAATGACATGGCCTCCTTGTTCACCTGATCTGAACCCCATTGAGAACCTGTGGTCCATCATCAAATGTGAGATTTACAAGGAGGGAAAACAGTACACCTCTCTGAACAGTGTCTTGGAGGCTGTGGTTGCTGCTGCACGCAATGTTGATGGTGAACAGATCAAAACACTGACAGAATCCATGGATGGCAGGCTTTTGAGTGTCCTTGCAAAGAAAGGTGGCTTTATTGGTCACTGATTTGTTTTTGTTTTGTTTTTGAATGTCAGAAATGTATATTTGTGAATGTTGAGATGTTATATTGGTTTCACTGATAAAAATAAATAATTGAAATGGGTATATATTTGTTTTTTGTTAAGTTGCCTAATAATTATGCACAGTAATAGTCACCTGCACACACAGATATCCCCCTAAAATAGCTATAACTAAAAATAAACTAAAAACTACTTCCAAAACTATTCAGCTTTGATATTAATGAGTTTTTTGGGTTCATTGAGAACATGGTTGTTGTTCAATAATAAAATTAATCCTCAAAAATACAACTTGCCTAATAATTCTGCACTCCCTGTATATATAGATACAGGTACTGACACTTTTCAGAGCTACATCTAGCTCTAGGATTAGAGCACTATAAATATAGAAAAAGGTACTCACACACTTCAGTGATACCCAGGGGTCAAGTCCTACAAAACAAAGTGTGGGAACTCACCAAGAATTCCCTCCCCACCCTCACAATTAATATTGTTCTATACACACACACACACACACACACACTGTATTTATATGTATATAATCTATACAATCTGGTTAATGAAAGCAAATTAAAACCAATGAAGGGCTGAATGGTTGCCTTTTAGACTGAGGATGGATGCCCATGGTTACATTTTTACATGGCCGGGGTGACATTTTTATTTGTAATTTAGGATTCAACTGATACTGAATATTGAGAAGCTAGACACACACATTTTAGAACATATGAAGGGGCATTTGTATATAGATGATGTTGAATAATCCAAGAAGCTAAGAGCCTTAGTAAAAATGTAGGAGATGTTTCTCCATGGCTCTCAGGATGTGTAAGGCTCTGTAATGTAAACATCTGATATCATGACCTTGATAAGGTTTTTGTGTGCATTTACTCTGCAGTAAAAAAACAATGATAATGTGATTTAAAGTAAAATTATGGTCACAAGGCGTCTGAATGTCAGTTTCTATTACCATTAACACATTTAGCAAGTAAATGTGACACAAGTAACACTGACAGAGGAAGGGGGAGGCCTTAGGGAACAGTAACATTGAAATCAAAACCGGTCATCTTGCATTTTGGGATGAAACTGGTAAGGTTGAATCTGCAGCAAATACATTATCTTGCACAGGTCAGCATTCTGCAGAGAACCTGGTCTACTGACCATAAATTGATAGACATACAGACACAACATAGATAAACAGACTGCACATACTATTGGTGTATAAAATAAATCCTACTTATCCTACTTCAAGATGTTTCACAAACACCTTTAATTGCAAGGCCTATTTTCCTTTGTGTGTACACATGTATTTCCCTTGCAAACCTCATCCCAGCTATCTCTGGAAGAACTAAAAGGAATTCCAATCCTAGAGAAAGAAGGAAGCTGGAAGGACATGACTACTCTCTGCTTGATGAGCACATTTTTTCTTTGGTTAAACACTGAACTTTTATTAAAAAAAAAATAATAAAATTACTAAACTAGACACATGAACACCTGTTTAATATCAAGATCTATTGTGTCCATACTTGGTGCATAGACAGCATAGCTTCAGTTCCTCCCACCCGCCTTCCTCCCCTCTTGGGGTGGGCTGAGACCTCCATGTCTGTCAACAACTCCAGACACCTCTTCTGTCACAGAGCAATATCCGTGTTTTTGCTGAGGGGAGCTAAATAGTCTCAGAGCAAAACCCACAGAAATGTAAACATCATGTGTTCCACACGGTGTGGGGTGATCACACAGCAGGACCGCAGGATTGCATTTAGTGTATTGTAGGAAGTGTTTCTGCCCATTACTAGAGAATCTCACTATCCCTCTAACCAGACTGTGTTCCAGCTCCTCCAAGCAGCAGCAGTGTTTACTGAAGCATCTTTGTTTGCTATCCAGGATGAACTTAGTTCCTCCTGCAAAAATAGTGCAGGAACTTTGTTCCCATGCATTCTCGCTGGAATTGACCCCTGATGCTACCTCTAGCTCTAGGATTACAGCACTATATATAGATACAGGTACTCACACTCTTCACAACTACGTCTAGCTCTAGGATTACAGCACTATATATAGATACAGGTACTGACACTCTTCAGAGCTACGTCTAGCTCTAGGATTACAGCACTATATATAGATAAAGGTACTGACACTCTTCAGAGCTACGTCTAGCTCTAGGATTACAGCACTATATATAGATAAGAGTACTCACAGTCTTCAGAGCTACGTCTATCTCTAGGATTACAGCACTGTATATAGATACAAGTACTCACAATCTTCAGAGCTGCGTCTATCTCTAGGATTACAGCACTATATATAGATAAAGGTACTCACAATCTTCAGAGCTACGTCTAGCTCTAGGATTACAGCACTATATACAGATAAGAGTACTCACAGTCTTCAGAGCTACGTCTATCTCTAGGATTACAGCACTATATATAGATACAAGTACTCACAGTCTTCAGAGCTACGTCTATCTCTAGGATTACAGCACTATATATATAGATAAAGGTACTCACAATCTTCAGAGCTACGTCTAGTTCTAGGATTACAGCACTATATATAGATACAGGTACTTACAATCTTATGAGCTATGTCTAGCTCTAGGATTACAGCACTATATATAGATACAGGTACTCACACTCTTCAAAGCTACGTCTAGCTCTAGGATTACAGCACTATATATAGATAGATACAGGTACTCGAACTCTCCAGAGCTAGGTCTAGAACTAGGATTACAGCGCTATATATAAATACAGGTACTCAAACTCTCCAGAGCTACGTCTAGCTCTAGGATTACAGCACTACCTATAGATACAGGTACTCACACTCTTCAGAGCTATGTCTAGCTTTAGGATTACAGCGCTGTATAAAATAATCTATGTCATCCAGGTCCACTTCTTTCAGCATTTATTTAAAACAATATTAAAATAAAAGAACATACAGCCACTTTATCTGGTTATGTGTGTATAGAACCCTACGCACTTTGGGGTTGTTGAACAGGAGCTGAAAACCTATCACGCATCCTATTTGTTAATCTGTAAATCTCATCCTTGTGGCTGTGACCCTCACTTCCAACGCTGTTTCACCGCTATCTGTGGCTTTTGTAATGAAACAAATTCACAAGCACATTTATGTCCCTTTTTATATATTTTTTTTAGACCTACAGCCATAGCAATTTACACCGCTGCATATGACAGTGAAGTAAGGGATAAAAAAAAAATAGCTAGTAAGTGAGCAGCAGTGATTTATAGCGTAAAACAGAGGGGACTGCATGTTTATTAAAATTATATATTTTTTTGCATGAAAAGACTCATATCTTTGTAGCTCTGTTCTCAACTTAAATAATTAGTGGCTTATCTCGCAATATCTACAGCTTTTTGCATAATAATCTTACCTACTTCTCACTGATTCATTTCTGATTCTGGAGATACTACTTTTATTAAGCTCCTCTAAGCAGAAGATCCAAGCCAGTCAACTTACGAAGGAACGCTGCGGCCCATCTCACAGTACTATCTACCCCCCTTACCGGGCAGAGCTGTGTCTGCTTGTTGAATCTACTTCGAGGTGAAGCAACTACTGAACTTCTATTATTCTACCTACTTACAAATACGAGCACTTTTGGAAACACAATTAGAGCATCGGATGTGTTCCGACTATGAAGATCTTTCTAGGTCAGTGACAATAGCAGAATGTGGGGCTTCGGTGTGGAGCGGTGGGGTAGCAGTATAACAGCACGCATGCCCTAGACTCCCAGGAGTACTGAGCACCCAAGTGTGTTCGGCGGGCATCTTACAAGCTACCCTAATCCGTAATACTCCTAGGCAGGGAAATTTTGGTAACCTGCAGAGGCAAGGGCCTGACTTTGAACAGGTGTATGGAGGAAGCCTCTAACCTGCCCGGAATTGCCTATTGGCGCAGGCAGCAGTCGTCTTTCAGACATACCAATACCTCAGGTGGATAACAATGACATTACTTGAAGAGCTGCAGCAGGCATAAGGTTTTAGTAACATCACAGAAGCTTGTTAAAATATTGTGGTTCAAAACCCTTTTTCTGCTCAGAATTGGACGCACAAAGTGGGCTAAGAGCAGCGGTTGTACGAGACTCTCCCTGTAAACCAGACTCCCAGGACCCGCAGAGACCCTAGTAAGCAAGGTGAGTCGGGAGTTCACCTGATCTGCCCTTGCTTATATTTCCTGGTCTCGCGAAAGGGTAGGAGGTGTTTGCTGAAGCAAGAGTACCTTACACAGGAAAGACAATGTGCAGAGTAAAGCCCATAAAAGTTACCGACTGCAGTGAGCCTATATCGACTCCGTAAAAAAGACCTCCCAGGACCCGCTGAGACCAAGAAAGCAGAGCTGAGTCAAGCACATACTCGGGTCACCCTGCTAATATCCTTTGGCCTAGAGAGAGGATAGAAACGATCAACATTGAACATTGAAGCAGAGAAATCTGCATAGCAAGTTTCTTTCGCGTGCAGGACTAAAGTCAAAGAGGAAAATTCCACTGTAATAAAACACACAAGATTCTGCTGGACACTTGAACCATAAGTTAAGTACGCTTCCGCTTTTTTTTTTTATCTTCACTCTTTTTCTTGTTTCACTAATATAGCTGGGCCACCTCAAAATAACCAACTCTCCTTACTGCATAATACTACAAAACCCCACATATGTATACTATGGTCCCAGGACCCCCCCTTTTTTAGTCTTCTTTCCATCTTTATTATTATGCCTATAATGACCATAGGTCTGAAATTTAAACACAGCAAGTGGCTTGCTAGACTTTAGCCTGGACAGGGTGAAACACCACTCCAGAAATATATGAGTAAAGTCTCCTTTTTGCTGTCTGGACTTTTATAAGGCCTCTATCAAGAGAAATAGAGAAAGGTCAACGCGAATATTCAAGATTTCAAAAACAGCCATGGAGTAGCTTGTCTGAATTTCTCCTATATGCTGTACTATTGACTCAATGTTTTGTTATCTTCTTGCACTGCTCAGTTCCTGCACTATTTTCTGTTGCCTTGACCTAATGGAATAGAACTTAAGTGAGAAAAATTTAAATGCCCACAGGGTATTTGTATTCTCTCTTTTCAGGGTAAACTACTGTGATAGAAATAAAGGAGTATTAAGAGTAACATATCTTGGGTGTACTAGGGTTAGTTACTCTACGCCCATAGCACTCTTTTTCACTTATAAGTCAAGATTCTGGTGAAAGGTATTCATGGTTAATGAGAGTTACTTACATCAGCATAACTGTATATGTATATTTCTAGCCTGATTTATGATAGCCCAGGGTCTGGGATTATAACCAAATCAATAATAATTCACGGAGGTTTATTTCTAATAGAAAATTAAGTTAAGCCTTGAAAGGTATATATTCAGGTTATAATCTAGAAAGACACTCATATAACATACCCGTCTGGGAAATAGCTACTGGTTAGAGTAAATAAATAAAAAGTAAAGGGGGGATGGAAAAGAAAACAGAGGGAAAAATAATATACTATATCGTTTTCATCTGAAGATATTATATTCTCCTCATAGATTACCTGAACCCAATACAATCTATAACTTTAAATACTGGTCACATTTCTATTGATGTTATATATATTGCAATTCTATCTGGGAAGCCCCCTGCCTTATTGCACTTCCCCCTCTAAGAGATCTCATACAATAGAGCCGTAAGGGAAAAAGGGATACAATGGCATGCACAAGATGTTGGACACAAGAGCAATGATCAACTACATGCAAGTCGCAACAACTAGTGAAAGCTATTTGCCCAGCCCAGATGGATCTATGACTAGAGACACAGGGAGCTATCTCACCCTCTAGAGAGTCCGTGACTCAACGGATAGACTCAGATTTAATCCATCTGTTTGTACTCTAACCTACAAATTGAGTTCTTCTCATCTGGAGCCTGTGATGGAGCAGCAGCCTCAGGGTTCATTATGGACTCTGGTTGGAGCGTGGAGCAGCATGATCAGGCTCCCACTGCACTGAGGAAAGAAGAGACACCCAGTACCACACAAGAAGAGCTGATGCCCGGATACCCACAAAATACGGATTATGTAACATTTTTACAATGCAAATTGACCCATGGCCAGTGGACACTCCCTGACATACGACCTACTACCAATCTATCAGACTTCCTTCTCTGCAGTCTGTTATAGCTTAGCTTTGTTGTCAAAGAGAGGTGTTGCTAAACTGTATCATCACTAGTAAAAGCTCTAATGCGGGTACCGTTACCCCCTGTCTCGGTCCTACTATCTTAGCTTAATATTACTCTGTATTTGGCCTCATACCTGTAACGAACATTACTCTTTTCCTCTTTCTCCTTTGTAATACTCTTAATTGGTACACTTATCACCCTTACTTGTATATTTTACCTATGTCACTACATAGGCTCCAAAGCTTTATATTATTGTCTAGACGCCTATCTGTAGGTTTACAGTGTTGACCTACTCAGGTTTACATATGCTAGATAACACTCAAGCTTGTCATGCATCTTTCTTTGCTAATAGAAAACCTACTCTGCTCTGTACAACTACCTAAGAAACATTGGTCTGGAGACATAGATAGGGAGCCATACAAGATAATGATACTAGTTGAGAATATGACGGTTTGTCAGTGAGGCACTCTGATTTACTATATGAAGGGTATATATCCTATATTACTATCCCTATGTACTCACTTGAGGTAGATCTTTAGATAACCCTATACTCCTAATGTCACCAGCCATTTTATCATTACAATATGTATGTTGTAATATCATTACAACATATGTAATATGTTAATCCCCTATACTACCATACAATTTCATTAGTCACCATCCCTCACTGTAAGTAACGCTAGTGCTACCCTCAATGAAGCTATATAACATATAATCCCCACTGATTATCCCTTTTATATGACAGTTTGATACGCCCTCTCCTGTCACCCATATAGGAGGCCTCATTCCCCATGCTATTTGGAGAGCATTTCTACGGTCCTTCTCCTATCACTAAAGTATATATCCAGGGTTCATTAACTCACCCCCCTTAGATTTAATTCCAGGCTATTATTGTCAATTCACCTGCCCGTTTATCTTTTCATTATCAGTATACTCAGATCGCTAATTCACTCCTTATAACAATTGGTCCAAGAGTGACCGTCTTTACCAATTTAATACCATCCACAGTGTCATCTTATCTTGTCTGGGTACAAGAGAGACTCTTCAATTTCAGTTTCAATTATATTTAAAACTGAGATTTCATAACTATGTTTATTTATTTACCTAATGTTGAAAGCTATAGAGATGTATTAGAAAACTGTATATTTGTGAATTACTATTACAATTGCAATTAATTAGGCTGCTTACCCAAAAAACCTATCTTTGATGTTCAATTATCTGCCACTATAAGCGCTAATCTATTGGACAGGGCCATCTACAGAATTTAATATCCATGTATCCATTGTCACTGTGTTGCTATAAAGTTGTTGTTTACTACCCTTGCCCCTACATAAGCCTTATAGTGATGTATAGCCTATACAAATGTTGTAAATGAACATGTTTTTTTTCTATTACTAAAATCTCAATAAAAATAAAATTAAAATAAATCTATATTTTTTCTTTAGCAAAGTGAAGACAGGGTTCACAGACAAAGGTTCTCTATATAACGTAAAATTTAGTAGTGCATACCATTAATCTATTTTTATTTTTATTTTATTTACAGACTGGTCAAACTTGTTGCTCAGTGGACCCACCAGTGCTCTAGGAGTTATGAAGAATATCTTTGACTCTAGCAGAAGGTTGATGGATAAAGAATGTTCCTTAACTCTTAAAAACCTTACGCCCAAAAATACAAAAATTCGCATTAGAACAACATAACACCCCAAAAAAAAAAAAAGTAATTAAGCAACCCACTCTCCATGTTAGAAAACATAAAAAATATATAGCTTATTAAAAAACCACTACTTCAAAATATTTTTATCTAAACTTGAGGCCAATAATGTCAGTTCTTACTGACCCTTTCTATGTATAAACTGAAAAAAGGCATAAATCCAACAATTATGTCATATTTTTTAAGCCTCATCAATAAGCAAATGTCAAATCTTATTTTAAAGCACAGTAACATATCATTGTTACTGGAACCTTCAAAGTGTGAATGCCAAATAATATAGCTTCAAAGTTTACCAGTGGTTTAAAGGGAAACAGTATGGAATTTAAGGGCTGGATTTAATATCTCTTGTGTCCCCTAGGCAGTTGTCAGAGATGTCATATTCCATCTGATGCACCCTCCTCTCTCCACAACTTTTTTAATAAGTGTGTATATATCATCTTTTCAGAAAAGGGGATTATAATCGGCGAAGTTTAGCTAAACCAGATTACTATATTTTCAGAAGACAGAATATTAAGTGAAAAAATCAGCAAAAGTGCATATGGGACAAGCTAGACAAGGGCCCCATTACTGAAGCTACCATAGACAGACACACTTTACCAAATGATATATCCAGACCTGTCTACTTTCTATACACCTAGAACTTATGTTTGTTCAACAAAGAACCACGAACACCTGAGATTTAATCAAGGGTTTAATATTATATTGTATAGGTTTTCACATTGCGCAACTCTCAAATTACTAACTGCAACGTTGGAGTTGTACTAATTAACACTGAGCAATTTATTTATCGCTGTTCATTATTTGCACCCTGATCATTTTCTTTTTTAATTTTTACTTCAAATTGTTTTTAATACTTTATTAAATGCCGTAAAATGTTTTTGTTTTTTTGTTTTGGGGGAGGAGCTACAAAACATATAGATGTGCTATGAACACTTCTATTCTTTGTTTACCATTATACTAAAACAAAAGTTTTTTTCTGTATTGGACATGATAAAAAAGTGTGTTCTTTAGGATAGCCACACTTTTTTTATATTATTTAACTGCACTTTTTTATTGAATTTGTTTAGTATGATTGTGTTCTTGCTGCAGTTTTAAATAAATGTTTCTCTTACAAATCTTTTTGAACTCCTTTTTTGTAAACTTGTTAAATTATGGATTCCTTATGCTATATAGAACTGGTTTGTTTTATTGTTTTTTTTTTATATATTATGTCATAACAATTTCTTATATAAATAACATCAATATGTGTAAAATTGTTCTGTTGTAAAAAAAATAATAATAAATAAGTGATGGATAAAGAGCGACAAATTTAACAGAAAAGGTAATTCAGCTGAAACGGAATTTAAAAAGCATCCTGTACTTTCTGGGATGGTCACCATTACCTCTTCATTGACTGTTTCAAGACTCCCGGTATTACCCTTTTCAGATATATCAGGTTCATAGTCCACAGTTCTTATCAGTCATATGCTTCCCCTGTCAGCAAAATTTTCAAATCAGACCTTAGATCAAACATTAAACCAAGCAGCTCCCCCCCCCCCCCCCATGCAATTTATCCATACATACTCATCAGGTCTGAGATTGGACCTAATGGTTTTTCAGAGTTTATCAGCCACATACCCATATCAGACCCAATGGCTCTAAATCCATTATTGCAGTGATGGCTAAACCCCAGATGTTTTTAAACTACATTTCCCATGATGCTTAGGCACTCTGCAGTCTAGTTGAGCATCATGGGAAATGTAGTTCCAAAACTTCAGGGGTGCCAAGGTTAGCCATCAAAATAGAAAATCCAGCAGCACGGCAGCAAATTTATAAGTGCAGGTCACGGAATAAACGTCTAACATGTTTCGCGCCCTCTAGTGAGTTTGAGAGCCAATCGGGAGCGCCCTGTGGTGAGTTTGGAGCGGCTGCTTCGATAATTTCTGCCAAGGTTAGCCATCACTGCCCTATCATCTATATGTTCACATAAACCTTCAGATCAGATTCTTGGCCATTTATTACTTCTCAGCCGCATGACCACATCAGTCCATGGATTAAACCCTGTAGTCTTCTAGTCTCTTACAGCTAAATGCCCACATCCAATCTCAGATCATAGTCCATGTATTTAAAGCCTATTTCAGCCACATGCACAAATCAGGCTTCAGATCACCCCATTGCCTTACAGCCTTTGTAAGCTGTATGCCAATAGCAGACCAAATAATTTTAGTGTCTCTGCTAGCCATATTAAAGGGACACAAAACACAAACATTTTTCTTTCATGATTCAGACAGAACATACAATTTTAAACAGCTTTCCATGTTACTTCTATTATCTGATGTGCTTCATTCTCTTCGTAGCCTTTGTTGAAAAGCATACCTAGGTAGGCTCAGGGACAGCAATGCACTACTTCGACCTTCTCATTGGCTCACTCAATATGTCCCGCTAGCTTCCATTAGTGTGTTGTTGCTCCTTCAACAAAGGATACCAAGAGATTTAAGCAAATTTTATAATAGAAGTAAATTGGAAACTTGTTTAAAATTGGATGTGCCATCCGAATAATGAAATATGGGTTTAATGTTTCTTTAACTCTACAGAAACATGACCCTGTAGCCTTGAAGGTTTTGCAATGCCTGGTCGCTCCTCACTCACTACTGACTTCTTTTTCCCATGTATGCATGAAAAATAGGAATGCTGAAAATCATCTAAAATAAGATGATAAATCACATCCAGGTTTACTATCCATTGCAAACATACAGTATGGCACAAATTGACATTGTCTGAGAGAGTAGATCTTTAAAATTAAAAGGACATATTATATGTTGTGTCTTCAGTATGGTCTTTACATTTTCTGGCATTTCAAAAAAAAAAAATCCCAATGCTTATACAAAGCAATTATTAAAGGGCCATAATACCCAAATGTTTTAAACACTTGAAAAGTGATGCAGCATAGCTGTAAAGAGCTGACTAGAAAATATCACCTGAACATCTCTATGTAAAAAAGAAAGATATTTTACCTCAAAAGTTTCTCAGTAGCCACATCCCATTGTAAAGAACTTCTAAGCAGCATATTAGTATGTCTGTCCCGGGACAGACGAAGGGATGAGCCTCGTGCACTCTCAGTTTCAAGTGATTTAGCATATGAGTATTATGTCCCTTTAAGCACTTGCAGACTTGTCTTTGTCCACAATTTATGGAAATGTCCTTAGTAGTCTGTGAGCAATTGAGCTAGATTCACTTTCAGTTTGAACAACTCTTTAAGCAGGTTCAGTATTCAAATTGTGACCACAAAATAAATAGATGATCAATTTAATTAAAAGGAAATAAAATGCTCTCTTGAAATATTTTATTACAGAACTATTGTTTCCATATAACTATGTGTTTAACCACTGAGCACATCTAGTGAGTCAATGACATGATCATTGTCACCAATCAACAGCTAGCTCCCAGAACATTGATGTTCCTGAGCCTACCTAGGTATGTTTTTCAACAAAGGATACCAAAAGACCAAAGTATATTTGATAATATAAGTAAATAAAATAAGTCTCTTAAAATTGCCCTCTTTATTGAAATCCTGAAAGTTTAATTAGTCTGTCATCCTTTATTATTATTGTAGAACAACACTAATAGACAAAAGATTATAAGACCCAGATCCCTGAAATAAAATTGTATGATCTATAAATAATCTTAGTGCTCATGCACCATTAAAATCCAGTTGCACAAATCCAATACAAGGGACCCTGAAAGCTTGTGAAAATTGATATAGCAAGTAAAACATTATGGGCTAGATTACAAGTGGTGCTGTATTTTATTTTTCGCAATCGCGAAAACTCCGCTAGAGTTAAGCTTTTTGCGCTAGTCGGGTTGCGTTCCTATTACAAGTTCCAAAAAAAACTTATTTGTGCAAGCGGTAACCCGAATAGCGCAAAAATCTTAATTTAACCCCTAAAGGACCAGGCATTTCAACCAAAAACTTCCCCAAATGACCAGAGCATTTTTACCATCACTACATTTAAACATAAATAGAGCCTTTATATATATATATATATATATATATATATATATATTTTATATATTTATATTTTTTTTATTAGACAACCCAAAGTATATGCTTCCCCTGTCAGCAAAATTTTCAAATCAGACCTTAGATCAAACATCAAACCGAGCAGCTTCCCCCCCATGCAATTTATCCATACATACTCATCGGGTCTGAGATTGGACCTAATGGTTTTTCAGAGTTTTTCAGCCACATACCCATTGCAGTGATGGCTAACCCCAGATGTTTTGAAACTACATTTCCCATGATGCTTAGGCACTCTGCAGTCTAGTTGAGCATCATGGGAAATGTAGTTCCAAAACTTCAGGGGTGCCAAGGTTAGCCATCACTACCCTATCATCTATATGTCCACATAAACCTTCAGATCAGATTCTTGGCCATTAATTCCTTCTCAGCCGCATGACCACATCAGTCCATGGATTAAACCCTGTAGTCTTCTAGTCTCTTACAGCTAAATGCCCACATCCAATCTCAGATCATAGTCCATGTATTTAAAGCCTATTTCAGCCACATGCACAAATCAGGCTTCAGATCACCCCATTGCCTTACAGCCTTTGTAAGCTGTATGCCAATAGCAGACCAAATAATTTTAGTGTCTCTGCTAGCCATATTAAAGGGACACAAAACACAACATTTTTCTTTCATGATTCAGACAGAACATACAATTTTAAACAGCTTTCCATGTTACTTCTATTATCTGATGTGCTTCATTCTCTTCGTAGCCTTTGTTGAAAAGCATACCTAGTAGGCTCAGGGACAGCAATGCACTACTTCGACCTTCTCATTGGCTCACTCAATATGTCCCGCTAGCTTCCATTAGTGTGGTGTTGCTCCTTCAACAAAGGATACCAAGAGATTTAAGCAAATTTTATAATAGAAGTAAATTGGAAACTTGTTTAAAATTGGATGTGCCATCCGAATAACGAAATATGGGTTTAATGTTTCTTTAACCCTACAGAAACATGACCCTGTAGCCTTGAAGGTTTTGCAATGCCTGGTCGCTCCTCACTCACTACTGACTTCTTTTTCCCATGTATGCATGAAAAATAGGAATGCTGAAAATCATCTAAAATAAGATGATAAATCACATCCCAGGTTTACTATCCATTGCAAACATACAGTATGGCACAAATTGACATTGTCTGAGAGAGTAGATCTTTAAAATTAAAAGGACATATTATATGTTGTGTCTTCAGTATGGTCTTTACATTTTCTGGCATTTAAAAAAAAAAAAATCCCAATGCTTATACAAAGCAATTATTAAAGGGCCATAATACCCAAATGTTTAAACACTTGAAAGTGATGCAGCATAGCTGTAAAAAGCTGACTAGAAAATATCACCTGAACATCTCTATGTAAAAAAGAAAGATATTTTACCTCAAAAGTTTCTCAGTAGCCACATCCCATTGTAAAAAACTTCTAAGCAGCATATTAGTATGTCTGTCCCGGGACAGACGAAGGGATGAGCCTCGTGCACTCTCAGTTTCAAGTGATTTAGCATATGAGTATTATGTCCCTTTAAGCACTTGCAGACTTGTCTTTGTCCACAATTTATGGGAAATGTCCTTAGTAGTCTGTGAGCAATTGAGCTAGATTCACTTTCAGTTTGAACAACTCTTTAAGCAGGTTCAGTTTTCAAATTGTGACCACAAAATAAATAGATGATCAATTTAATTAAAAGGAAATAAAATGCTCTCTTGAAATATTTTATTACAGAACTATTGTTTCCATATAACTATGTGTTTAACCACTGAGCACATCTAGTGAGTCAATGACATGATTATTGTCACCAATCAACAGCTAGCTCCCAGAACATTGATGTTCCTGAGCCTACCTAGGTATGTTTTTCAACAAAGGATACCAAAAGACCAAAGTATATTTGATAATATAAGTAAATAAAATAAGTCTCTTAAAATTGCCCTCTTTATTGAAATCCTGAAAGTTTAATTAGTCTGTCATCCTTTATTATTATTGTAGAACAACACTAATAGACAAAAGATTATAAGACCCAGATCCCTGAAATAAAATTGTATGATCTATAAATAATCTTAGTGCTCATGCACCATTAAAATCCGGTTGCACAAATCCAATACAAGGGACCCTGAAAGCTTGTGATAATTGATATAGCAAGTAAAACATTATGGGCTAGATTACAAGTGGTGCTGTATTTTATTTTTCGCAATCGCGAAAACTCCGCTAGAGTTAAGCTTTTTGCGCTAGTCGGGTTGCGTTCCTATTACAAGTTCCAAAAAAAACTTATTTTGTGCAAGCGGTAACCCGAATAGCGCAAAAATCTTAATTTAACCCCTAAAGGGACCAGGCATTTCAACCAAAAACTTCCCCAAATGACCAGAGCATTTTTACCATCACTACATTTAAACACAAATAGAGCCTTTTATATATGTATATATATATATATATATATATATATATATTTATATATATATATTTATATATATATATATATATTTATATTTTTTTTATTAGACAACCCATTTTGGTATATTTCATGCCACCATTTCACCGCCAAATGCGATCAAATAAAAAAAAATTAATAACTTTTTCACAATTTTAGGTTTCTCACTGAAATGATTAACAAACAGCTTGTGAAATGATAGCACAAATGGTTGTAAATTCTTCTCTGGGATCCCCTTTGTTCAGAAATAGCAGACATATATGGCTTTGGCATTGCTTTTTAGTAATTAGAAGGCCGCTAAATGCGGCTGCGCACCACACTTGTATTATGTCCAGCAGTGAAGGAGTTAATTTTAGCTTTAGTGTGGAGATCTACCTATTTGCCGCCATCTTAGGTACTGGCAGCTGTCTGCCAGTACCCAGTTTGCCTCAATTTATGCATTTTTTTAAAAAAAAATTTAAAAACCTTTAACCATTTTTTCTGTAGTCTAGCTGCCCCCTCACCCCTCATTATCCTCCTCCTCCCAGATTTCTTTCACACAATGGATCCCACATAGGATTCCCTTTATTGCCCTTCCTCCCTGCTTCCCCGTTAATTCTCTGCTTTTTTTTCCTATACCCTGTAGCGTCGCGAGTGGTCCCACCCACTCCCGCCCTCCTCCCGCCCCCTACAGTGATTGGCCGCCCACCTACCTCCTTCCTTATGCTCCCACCCACCAATGATCGGTACCACCGCTGTCCAATGCAGAGAGGGCCACAGAGTGGCACCCTCTGCATCAGTAACTCTGCAAATCTATTTCTGCAGTTCCCCACTCGTGGGGCATGCAGAAATAGCACAATCTCACAATTTTGAGCGAGATCATGGCAGAGAGAAGCCCAGGACTGCAGCGACTTACAGGGTACATCATTGGTCCTTAAGGGCATAACAACCAGTGTTGTACAGGGTACGACGCTGGTTGTTAAGGGGTTAAAGAGACTCTGAACACAAATTTGTTCTTTCATGATTCAGATAGAGCATGCAATTTTAAGCAACTTTCTAGTTTACTTCTATTATCAAATTTTCTTCATTCTCTTGGTATCTTTATTTGAAAAGCAATAATGTATGTTTAGAAGCCGTCCTATTTTTGGTGAACAACCTGGTTTGTTCTTGCTGATTGGTGGATAAATTCACCCACAAATAAACAAGTGCTGTGCAGGGTCTGAACCAAAAATTGGCTGTCTCCTTAGCTTAGATGCCTTCTTTTTCAAATAAAGATAGCAAGAGAACACAGAAAAATTGATAATAGGAGTAAATTAGAAAGTTGCTTAAAATTGCATGCGCTATCTGAATCACGAAAGAAAAAATTTGGGTTCAGTGTCCCTTTAAGTTAAGATTTTTGCGATATTCGGGTTACCGCTGGCACTAAATGTTTTTTTTTTTTGGAACTTGTAATAGGAACGCAACCCGACTAGCGCAAAAAGCTTAACTCTAGTGGAGTTTTCAAAACAATTTGGGTTCGGTATCCCTTTAATTGTTCTTGAGCGCTTGCATGTATTCCCTCATAGAAATCAACACCCGATATTGTTTTTAAAAAAAAATCACCCATCACACAAAAAACATAGCATATTCGCATTAGCAAATGTGAAATATTTACAGTAAATACATAGTTAAAAACCTTATTAAATCTGAATATTGCATATATATATATATATATATATATATATATATGTGTGTGTTTTATCATGTTTTCATCTATTTAATGGCAAAGGGCTCTAATGAACATATATATATATATATATAATATATATATATATATATATAAAACAAAGGGAAAACAGCGCTTAAAAATTCTATACTATAACATGAAAAACAACATATAATATAAAATGCCAATAAGAAAAATATATATATATATATATATATATATATATATATATATATATATATATATATATATATATATATATATATATACATTTAATATATAATGAGTCCAAATACGACTGGATGTAAAGATATTCCCCTTACTAGAAATTACCCTCAATCTAATGAGGTAAGTTGCTGCATCTGCAAAGAGAGAGGATATCCAGTGAATAAATGCATTGTGTGGGAAGTGATGTTAATAACGTTCTGTCCACCTCTTGGAGTATGCAGTCATAAACGTTCTTTTCCTCTGCTTATTTCCACCCAGGAACAGGTACTCAGGGAATGAGAAAAAGGAACCAGAGATGGTGTAATATTGCCTTTAATAAATTGTTAAAAACATAATATACAATATACATTCACATAGTAGACCCTCAAAACAATATGAGGTATGAATAGCGTACAAATACAAACTCCAAAGCCGATATCACAGGATACAAGGAATGTATATTAAAAGTCCTGGTCATCAGCCAACATATATTCAATACCAAAGTACATATACCAGCATCCGCTGGTGTAAAAAGTTAGCCTTAACGCGTTTCAAAGGATCGTTTGATAATTCCTTCTTTCTCAGAGGGATATAGTGCCAGGTTAGATCGACTGTTTAAATAGGGGGTGCGATGGCACGCCCCCTTTCCTATTGGACAGATTATCAGTCACATGGTTCCATACGTAATAAGCGTCATCCATATTTGCAAATCAAAGGGAATGGAGCTATCCGTCTTATATGTTATACCAATTCAAGTGGGACATGAGTCTGGCTACACATATGTAGCACCGAAATAAAACAGTAAATATATATAGGAAACGGACCAAATGTAATACAATATTAAAATATTTTGGCTAAAACATCTAAAAAATTAATAATATAAAATTATAATAATATCTAAAAAAAACTAATTATAACAATTAATAAATACATACATTAAAATATCTAGATATAGAAATTTAACAAAACAGAGATCACAATACTAATATTATTTTTATGTATATAATCTACATAGTAAATCTGCTCTCAAATAATAGCATTATATATCAAAGGTATTTCATGCACATTACAGCGCTGCAGAATCTGTTGGCGCTCTACAAATACCTGATAATAATAATAATAATAATAATAATAATAATAATAATAATAATAATAATCAGTCTATAGAAATAAAGTGATTATAGCAGAACAGTGAGAAATTTATTGGACCAAAAAAGCTGCTATATCTATAGAGAGATATGTGAAATATAATATTATCCCTCAAAATCTCCTATTAGAGAAAACACCCATCTTCGAAGAAACTGAGACTGAGCTTTTATCAGAGTGGGATACAGCCCAACATGATTGCTCAATAACTCCAATGAACATACTAATTAAGTATAGAAATAAAAAAGTTGATGTACTTACTGGGCAAATTAATGATATTAGACAAAGGTTAAATAATTTTAAAGGGGATGACTATTATAATGAATTAGACAAAGAAAAAAAAAATATTAGATATGAGAAACTTGTGGAGAACAGAAAGAGAGACAAATTCCTGAGAGACTTTAATATGCACAAGAATAAAATTGTAGAGGATAAACAAATCTCTCAGGAATTGGGTTTCTCTTATGAAATGAATGAAACTGAAGATAAAAGGAACCCACAAATTTTTAATGTAGATGATATGGAACAGGGAAACTATGAACTAATCTATTCCCCCAATTTTTCATTAAATTATCATTATAAAAGACACGACAATGGTATACAATATGGGAATAAACTAACTCCCCTAAATAAGAACAGTAAGAGTATACAAAGAGGTCCCTTTAGGAGACCTATTTCAACTAATGTTAATAGAAACAATACTTCTTCTTTGAAATACCTTTGTTATATAATGTTATTATTTGAGAGCAGATTTACTATGCAGATTATATAAATAAAAATAATATTAGTATTGTGATCTCTGTTTTTTAAATGTCTATATCTAGATATTTAAATGTATGTATTTATTAATTGTTATAATTACTTTTTCTTTCCAATGACACAGTGAGTACACGGATCATCATCATATACTGTAGGGAATATCACTCCTGACCAGCAGGAGGAGGCAAATAGCACCTCAGCAAAGCTGTTAAATATCACTCACCTACCCACAATCCCCCAGTCATTCTCTTTGCCTGTAGTGCAAGGAGGAGGTGAAGTTTAGGTGTCTGATGAGAAGCTTTCTTCAATCAAGATTTTATTATTTTTTTAGCAGAGTAAGCTTACTCTGTTTCGTTCTTGAGTCTAGACTAGTCCACATCAGTCTCTTCAGTAAGTCAGTGGTGGCTTTTGAGCACTTGAGAACTTGTGAGGTACAATCCTCACTGCGTTTTCTCAAGAATCTGCTGCCCTAACTAGAAAACCTGAGTAGGTTTACTCAGTTTATCTCTCTTCACAGGTTCATGTGAGGTGCTGCACAGCACTTTCAGGTAAGTGCCATTTTAATTTTCTTTTGCAAGGAGATTGCTGGCACTTGTTACAGCTAAAAGCTGTCTTATTTAATATGGGACTTTATTAAATCTTCATGTTAGGGGTTTCTTTTAGGCAGTTTGGGCATTGAGACTGTGAGGTGATTTATGGTGGCTCAGTGTGTTATAGTAGTTTTTATACTTTAACTTTTGGTCATGGAAATTACTGTTGTAAGTCATTTTTTTCTGCAGTTAGGGCTCTGTATTTGAAAAGGGGATAGTTTCTTCTGTGAGGGAAGTCACTCTGTGAGCTGCAGCCTACAGGTATAGGTAGACTGAGGTCTATTTGGTTTGTTGCGCTAACACACATTTCTATTTAAAGACACAGTACACATTTATTTTTTTATTTTCAAATAAAGAATTTGTACACTTTATCCTTATTTCTTACATAAGATGGATCAAGAGGCTTTTCAAACCATTATCCCAGGAGAAGTTTCTGCTTGTCAGTTATGTTTTGATGCTCAAGTGGAACCCCCAGTTCCATTTTGTTCCTCATGCATTGAGAGAACTTTAAGTTATAGAGATAAAATATTTGACCATGAGCCACCATTATCCCAGGCAAATGCTGTTCAGGTGTCTCCTGTTGCAGATATGCCACAGCTTTCTCCTCAAGAGTCCCAACTTTTTCAGTCTCCACATACAGTGCCCTGTGTTTCCTCTTGCAATCCTGTAGGATTTTCTCTACAAGACATTTCTTCCCAGGTATCCCTTGCAGTATCTGAGGCCTTGTCAGCTTTCCCATGTTGCAGGGAAGGCGTAAAAGGAAATTTAAAGAAACAGTTAGTAAGGTTTCTGATAAAGTTCTGGCTATCCACAATGTCCCTTCCCATAAGCCTGAGGTAGAAGACATGTTGTAGCATCTGAGGGGGAAATCTCAGACAGTGTAATTCCTTCTTCTGATGCTGAAGTGGTATCTTTCAGATTTAAGCAAGAACACCTTCGCTTATTACTTAAGGTGGTTTTGACTACTTTGGACGACTCTGACTCAACTATCGTAGTCAATCCTAAAAAGTCTAGTATATTGAACAAATACTTTGATGTTCCCTCTGAGATGGAGGTTTTTCCGGTTCCTGACCATGCTGCGGAGATTATTGCTTGAGAATGGGAAAGACCTGGTATTCCTTTTTCTTCATCTCCTATTTTTAAAAAGATGTTTCCTATAGCGGATTCTATTAAGGAGTCGTGGAAGATGGTTCCTAAGGTAGAAGGAGCGATCTCCACTTTAGCCAAGAGGACTACTATTCCCATAGAGGATAGTTGTTCTTTTAAAGATCCAATGGATAAAAAATTGGAGGCTTTACTAAAAAAGATGTATGTCCACCAGGGTCTACAATGGTAACCTCTGGTGTGTATCGCCACTTTTACCAGCGCTGCGGCTTACTGGTTTGATGCATTGTCTGAATCTCTTCAGACGGATACCACTTTTGATGAGTTCCAGGACAGGATTAAGGCTCTCATGTTAGCCAATTCCATCATTACAGATGCTTCCTTACAGGTTATTAAACTGGGAGGCAAAATTTCTGGTTTTGCGGTCCTAGCCTGCAGGGCCTTGTGGTTGAAGTCCTGGTCTGCGGATATTTCTTTTAAACCTAAGCTCATGGCTATTCCTTACAAGGGTAAGACCTTGTTTGTACCTGGTTTGGTGGAAATTATCTCAGATATTACTGGAGGGAAGGGTTATTTTCTTCCTCAAGATAAAAAGAATAAGCAGAAGGGACGTCAGAGTAATTTTTGTTCCTTTCGTAACTTTAAAGGCAAGTCTTACTCCCCTTCCTCCAAGCACAATCAAGCCAAGCTTTTCTGGAAGCCCAACCCGTGGAATAAGGACAAGCAATCTAAAAAGCCTTCAGGTGATTCCAAGTCAGCATGAAGGGTTGGCCCCCGATCCGGGAGCGGATCTTGTAGGGGGCAGACTCTCTCTTTTTTCCCAGGCTTGGATAAGAGATGTACCGGATCCCTGGGTGGTGGACATTTGTCTCCCAGGGATACAAAATAGACTTCAAATATTTTCCTCCCAGAGGCAGGTTTCTCCTCTCCAGATTATCTGTAGACCAGATAAAAAGAGAGGCGTTCTTACATTGTGTCAAGGACCTTGCCGCCCCGGGGGTTAATAGTTCCAGTTCCCTTTCAGGAAAGGGGTCTGGGATTTTACTCAAATCTGTTCGAAGTTCCCAAAAAGGAGGGAACATTTCGACCAATCCTAGATCTAAAATGTTTAAACAAGTTTCTCAGAGTGTCATCCTTCAAGATGGAGACTATACGCTCCATTCTTCCCTTGGTACAAGAGGGTCAGTTCATGACAACCATAGACCTAAAGGATGCATACCTTCATGTTGCCATTCACAGGGACCATCACAAGTTTCTTAGATTCGCCTTTTTGGACAATCATTTCCAGTTTGTGACCCTTCCATTCGGCCTTGCCACAGCTCCCAGAATTTTTTCAAAGGTTCTGGGGGCTCTTTTAGCTGTGCTTCGATCTCGGGTCATTGCAGTGGCACCTTATCTGGACGACATTCTGGTTCAGGTGCCATCTTTTCAACAAGCAGAATCTCATACAGAGATCTTGCTGTCTTTTCTTCGATCCCACAGATGGAAGGTAACTCAGGAAAAAAGTTCTCTGGTTCCAGCTACAAGGGTAGTAATTTTGGGGACCATAATAGACTCCCTGTTAATGAAGATTTTTCTGATGGAGGTCAGAAAAAGAAAGATTTTCGACACTTGCTTTTCCCTTCAGTCCTCTCTACGGCCTTCAGTGGCTCAATGTATGGCGGTAATCGGTCTGATGGTGGCTTCCATGGACATCATTCTGTTTGCTCGGTTCTATCTCAGACCTCTGCAGTTATGCATGCTTAGACAATGGAACAGAGACTATATGGACCTGTCTCCGTGTGTAGATCTAGATCAGGCGTCAATAGACTCTCTTCCGTGGTGGCTTTCTCAGGATCATCTCTCCCAGGGTACTTGCTTCCGCAGACCCTCCTGGGTTATTGTGACCACGGATGCCAGCCTTCTAGGTTGGGGAGCAGTATGGGGCTCATTGAAGGTTCAAGGCTTATGGACCCAGGAGGAGTTAGTCCTGCCCATAAACATCTTGGAGCTGAGAGCAATCTTCAATGCTCTTCTGGCCTGGCCTCAGTTACCCTTAGCCCGGTTTATAAGATTCCAGTTGGACAAAATAACCTTGGTGGACTACATCAACCACCAGGGGGGAACTCTGAGTTCCTTGGCCATGACAGAGGTGGCCCAAATTATTCAGTGGGCGGAGACCCACAACTGCTGTCTTTCTGCGATCCACATCCCAGGAGTGGACAATTGGGAAACAGATTTTATGAGCAGACAGACTATTCATCCCGGGGAATGGGAACTTCATTCAGATGTGTTTTCCTGCTTGACCCTCAAGTGGGGGCAGCCGGAGTTGGATCTCATGGTTTCTCGTCAGAATGCCAAAGTTCTTAGATATGGCTCAAGGTCAAGAGATCCACAGGCATTTCTGATTGTTGCTCTGGCAGTTCCTTGGCACTTCAGTCTAGCATACCTGTTTCCTCCATTCACTCTCCTTCCAAGAGTCATTGCTCAAATCAAGCAGGAGTGGGCATCTGTAATTCTCATAGCCCCGGCGTGGCCTTGCAGGATTTGGTATGCAGACCTAGTAGAAATGTCATCCTTTCCACCTTGGAGACTGCCTCTGATGAAGGACCTTTTACTTCAGGGTCCCTTCCTTCATCCAAATCTCGTTTCTCTGAAGCTGACTGCTTGAAGATTGAACGCTTAGTTTTATCTAAGAATGGATTTTCAGAGTCGGTCATTGAGACCTTGATTCAGGCTCATAAACCTGTGACTCGCAGGATTTACCATAAGATCTGGCGTAAATACTTGTATTGGTGTGAATCCAAAGGATACTCTTGGAGTAGAGTAAGGATTCCTAGGATTTTGTCCTTTCTCCAGGATGGTCTGGAGAAGGGTTTGTCAGCAAGTACTCTAAAGGGTCAGATTTCGGCATTGTCTATTCTGTTACATAAGTGCTTGGCGGATGTGCCAGACATGCAATCGTTTTGTCAGGCCTTGGTTATAATTCAGTCTGTGTTTAAACCTGTTACTCCTCCATGGAGTCTTAATCTTGTTCTTAAAGTTTCACAACAGGCTCTGTTTGAGCCTATGCATTCTTTAGATATTAAGATGTTATCTTGAAAAGTTTTGTTTCTTGTTGCTATTTCCTCTGCTCGGAGAGTTTCTGAACTCTCTGCTTTACAGTGTGATTCCCCTTATCTTATATTTTACTCTGATAAGGTGGTTCTGCGTAGTAAGTTTGGTTTCCTGCCCAAGGTTATTTCGGTCAAGAATATAAATCAGGAAATCGTTGTACCTTCTTTGTGTACTAATCCTACTTCTCACAAAGAACACTTGTTACATCATCTGGATGTTGTGCGAGCGCTAAAATTTTAGTGGTGCCTTCCGTTTAGGTTCCTGTCTTGTCCCTCCCTTATCATCTGTGTCCTCTGGCTTGGGTATTGGTTCTCAACAGTAATTGATGATGATCCGTGGACTCACCGTGTCATTAGAAAGAAAACAAAATTTATACTTACCTGATAAATGTATTTATTTCTTGACACAGTGAGTCCACGGCCCGCCCTGTATTCAGACAGTTTCTTTTTATATAAACCTCAGGCACCTCTGCACCTTGTGTTACTTACTTTCTCTCCTTTCCCTTTGGTCGAATAACTGGGGGATTGTGGGTAGGGGAGTGATATTTAACAGCTTTGCTGTAGTGCTCTTTGCCTCCTCCTGCTGGCCAGGAGTGATATTCCCAACAGTAATTGATGATGATCCGTGGACTCACCGTGTCAAGAAAGATGGAAATTTATCAGGTAAGCATAAATTTCGTTTTTTTTTGGATATTATTATAATTTTATATTATTAATTACGTTTTTTTAGATGTTTTAGCCAAAATATTTTAATATTGTATTACATTTGGTCAGTTTCCTATATATATTTACTGTTTATATTTTGGTCCGGTGCTACATATGTGTAGCCAGACTCATGTCCCTTTTCATTTGGTATAACATATAAGACGGATAGCTCCATTCCCTTTGATTTCCAAATATGGATGACGCTTATTACGTATGGAACCATGTGACTAATAATCCGTCCAATAGGAAAGGGGGCATGCCGCTGCTCCCCCTATTTAAACGGACAATCTAACCTGGCACTATATCCCTCAGAATTAGAAGGAATTATCAAACGATCCTTTGAAACACGTTAGAGCTAACTTTTTACACCGGCGGATGCTGGTATATGTACTTTGTTATTGAATATATGTTGGCTGATGACCAGGACTTCTAATATACATTCCTTGAATCCTGTAATGTCGGCTTTGGAGTTTGTATTTGTACGCTATTCATACCTCATATTGTTTGAGGGTGTACTATGTGTGTGTATCGTATATTATGTTTTTATTAAAGGCAATATTACACTATTTCTGGTTTCTTTTTCTCATTTACTGAGTACCTGTTCCTGGGTGGAAATAAGAAAAAAACGTTTATGACTGCATACTCCAAGAGGTGGACAGAACGTTATTAACATCACTTCCCACACAATGCATTTATTCACTGGATATCCTCTCTCTTTGCAGATGCAGCAACTTACCTCATTAGATTGAGGTAATTTGTGGTAAGGGGAATATCTTTACATCCAGTCGTATTTGGACTCATTATATATTAACTGTATATATATATATATATATATATATATATATATTTCTTATTGGCATTTTATACTATATGTTGTTTTTCATGTATAGTATAGAATTTTTAAGCTCTGTTTTCCCTTTGTTATGTTTTTTAGCTTTTATGTATAGATGGGAGCTTTGCTTCCACCTTACATAGGCCTAGATTTGGAGTTCGGCGGTAGCCGTCAAAACCAGCGTTAGAGGCTCCTAACGCTGGTTTTGGCCGCCCGCTGGTATTTGGAGTCAGTGATTAAAGGGTCTAACGCTCACTTTTCAGCCGCGACTTTTCCATACCGCAGATTCCCCTACGCCATTTGCGTATCCTATCTTTTCAATGGGATCTTTCTAACGCTGGTATTTAGAGTCGTTTCTGAAGTGAGCGTTAGAGCTCTAACGACAAAATTCCAGCCGCCTGAAAATAGCAGGAGTTAAGAGCTTTCTGGCTAACGCCGGTTCATAAAGCTCTTAACTACTGTACCCTAAAGTACACTAACACCCATAAACTACCTATGTACCCCTAAACCGAGCTCCCCCCACATCGCCGCCACTCGATTAAAATTTTTAACCCCTAATCTGCCGACCGCCACCTACGTTATACTTATGTACCCCTAATCTGCTGCCCCTAACCCCGCCGACCCCTGTATTACATTTATTAACCCCTAACCTGCCCCCCACAACGTCGCCGCCAGCTACTTAAAATAATTAACCCCTAATCTTCCGACCGCAAAGCGCCGCCACCTACGTTATCCCTATGTACCCCTAATCTGCTACCCCTAACACCGCCGACCCCTATATTATATTTATTAACCCCTAATCTGCCCCCCTCAACGTCGCCGACACCTGCCTACACTTATTAACCCCTAATCTGCCGAGCGGAGCGCACCGCTACTATAATAAAGTTATTAACCCCTAACCCGCCTCACTAACCCTATCATAAATAGTATTAACCCCTAATCTGCCCTCCCTAACATCGCCGACACCTACCTTCAATTATTAACCCCTAATCTGACGACCGGAGCTCACCGCTATTCTAATAAATTGATTAACCCCTAAAGCTAAGTCTAACCCTAACACTAACACCCCCCTAACTTAAATATAATTTACATCTAACGAAATTAATTAACTCTTATTAAATAAATGATTCCTATTTAAAGCTAAATACTTACCTGTAAAATAAACCCTAATATAGCTACAATATAAATTATAATTATATTATAGCTATTTTAGGATTAATATTTATTTTACAGGCAACTTTGTAATTATTTTAACCAGGTACAATAGCTATTAAATAGTTAAGAACTATTTAATAGTTACCTAGTTAAAATAATAACAAATTTACCTGTAAAATAAATCCTAACCTAAGATATAATTAAACCTAACACTACCCTATCAATAAATTAATTAAATAAACTACCTACAATTACCTACAATTAACCTAACACTACACTATCAATAAATTAATTAAACACAATTCCTACAAATAAATACAATTAAATAAACTAGCTAAAGTACAAAAAATAAAAAAGAACTAAGTTACAAAAAATAATAAAATATTTACAAACATAAGAAAAATATTACAACAATTTTAAACTAATTACACCTACTCTAAGCCCCCTAATAAAATAACAAAGCCCCCCAAAATAAAAAATTCCCTACCCTATTCTAAATTAAAAAAGTTACAAGCTCTTTTACCTTACCAGCCCTGAACAGGGCCCTTTGCGGGGCATGCCCCAAGGATTTCAGCTCTTTTGCCTGTAAAAAAAAACATACCATACCCCCCCCCAACATTACAACCCACCACCCACATACCCCTAATCTAACCCAAACCCCCCTTAAATAAACCTAACACTAAGCCCCTGAAGATCTTCCTACCTTGTCTTCACCATACCAGGTTCACCGATCCGTCCTGGCTCCAACATCTTCATCCAACCCAAGCGGGGGTTGGCGATCCATCATCCGGTGCTGAAGAGGTCCAGAAGAGGCTCCAAAGTCTTCCTCCTATCTGGCAAGAAGAGGACATCCGGACCGGCAAACATCTTCTCCAAGCGGCATCTTCAATCTTCTTCCATCCGGTGCGGAGCGGGTCCATCTTGAAGCAGGCGACGCGGATCCATCCTCTTCTTCCGTTGTCTCCCGACGAATGACGGTTCCTTTAAGGGACGTCATCCAAGATGGCGTCCCTCGAATTCCGATTGGCTGATAGGATTCTATCAGCCAATCGGAATTAAGGTAGGAATTTTCTGATTGGCTGATGGAATCAGCCAATCAGAATCAAGTTCAATCCGATTGGCTGATCCAATCAGCCAATCAGATTGAGCTCGCATTCTATTGGCTGATCGGAACAGCCAATCAGAAAATTCCTACCTTAATTCCGATTGGCTGATAGAATCCTATCAGCCAATCGGAATTCGAGGGACGCCATCTTGGATGACGTCCCTTAAAGGAACCGTCATTCGTCGGGAGACAACGGAAGAAGAGGATGGATCCGCGTCGCCTGCTTCAAGATGGACCCGCTCCGCACCGGATGGAAGAAGATTGAAGATGTCGCTTGGAGAAGATGTTTGCCGGTCCGGATGTCCTCTTCTTGCCGGATAGGAGGAAGACTTTGGAGCCTCTTCTGGACCTCTTCAGCACCGGATGATGGATCGCCAACCCCCGCTTGGGTTGGATGAAGATGTTGGAGCCAGGACGGATCGGTGAACCTGGTATGGTGAAGACAAGGTAGGAAGATCTTCAGGGGCTTAGTGTTAGGTTTATTTAAGGGGGGTTTGCGTTAGATTAGGGGTATGTGGGTGGTGGGTTGTAATGTTGGGGGGGGGTATGGTATGTTTTTTTTTACAGGCAAAAGAGCTGAAATCCTTGGGGCATGCCCCGCAAAGGGCCCTGTTCAGGGCTGGTAAGGTAAAAGAGCTTGTAACTTTTTTAATTTAGAATAGGGTAGGGAATTTTTTATTTTGGGGGGCTTTGTTATTTTATTAGGGGGCTTAGAGTAGGTGTAATTAGTTTAAAATTGTTGTAATATTTTTCTTATGTTTGTAAATATTTTATTATTTTTTGTAACTTAGTTCTATTTTATTTTTTGTACTTTAGCTAGTTTATTTAATTGTATTTATTTGTAGGAATTGTGTTTAATTAATTTATTGATAGTGTAGTGTTAGGTTAATTGTAGGTAATTGTAGGTAGTTTATTTAATTAATTTATTGATAGGGTAGTGTTAGGTTTAATTATATCTTAGGTTAGGATTTATTTTACAGGTAAATTTGTTATTATTTTAACTAGGTAACTATTAAATAGTTCTTAACTATTTAATAGCTATTGTACCTGGTTAAAATAATTACAAAGTTGCCTGTAAAATAAATATTAATCCTAAAATAGCTATAATATAATTATAATTTATATTGTAGCTATATTAGGATGTATTTTACAGGTAAGTATTTAGCTTTAAATAGGAATCATTTATTTAATAAGAGTTAATTAATTTCGTTAGATGTAAATTTTATTTAACTTAGGGGGGTGTTAGAATTAGGGTTAGACTTAGCTTTAGGGGTTAATACATTTATTATAGTAGCGGTGAGGTCCGCTCGGCAGATTAGGGGTTAATAATTGAAGTTAGGTGTCGGCGATGTTAGGGAGGGCAGATTAGGGGTTAATACTATTTATGATAGGGTTAGTGAGACGGATTAGGGGTTAATAACTTTATTATAGTAGCGCTCAGGTCCGCTCGGCAGATTAGGAGTTAATAAGTGTAGGCAGGTGTCGGCGACGTTGAGGGGGGCAGATTAGGGGTTAATAAATATAATATAGGGGTCGGCGATGTTAGGGCAGCAGATTAGGGGTACATAGGGATAACGTAGGTTGCGGCGGTTTACGGAGCGGCAGATTAGGGGTTAAAAAAAATATGCAGGGGTCAGCGATAGCGGGGGGCGGCAGATTAGGGGTTAATAAGTGTAAGGTTAGGGGTGTTTAGACTTGGGGTACATGTTAGAGTGTTAGGTGCAGACGTAGGAAGTGTTTCCCCATAGGAAACAATGGGGCTGCGTTAGGAGCTGAACGCTGCTTTTTTGCAGGTGTTAGGTTTTTTTTCAGCTCAAACAGCCCCATTGTTTCCTATGGGAGAATCGTGCACGAGCACGTTTTTGAGGCCGGCCGCGTCCGTAAGCAACTCTGGTATCGAGAGTTGCATTTGCGGTAAAAATGCTCTACGCTCCTTTTTTGGAGCCTAACGCAGCATTTGATTAAACTCTCGATACCAGAGTTAAATTTATGGTGCGGCCAGAAAAAAGCCCGCGGAGCATTAACAGCCCTTTTACCGCCAAACTCCAAATCTAGGCCTTGTTTTTTAACAGCAGCAGATCATTCTCCTCCCTACTAGCGCATAATTATTAGTGCTGCTTATCTTCAGATTTGGTACACTCAGTGCACTGATCTGTGACACTCTACTTGTTTGCATATATATATATATATATATATATAATGTCTATATGTGAATACATATATATTTGTGTTGTTTATATGTATATTTATGTCTGTCTATACATATATACACATAAATACATATGTACATATATAAATACATAAAAACATGCCTACACATATATAGATACAGTGTATATATATATATATATATATATATATATATATATATATATTTATATATATATATATACCTACAAATACATCTTTAGCAATGTATGTGTACTTTGGCAGCTTTATTTTTTCTAAAACCCGAGATCTCATATCTTTTGAGCCCTAACATTTTTTGTGCAATATTTAAATAAAAAAACTCATTATTAGACAGTGTTAATATGAGTGTAACTGTACTTTCTAATGCATTTTTTATGTGTTTTGTGCAACTTTTGTTTCGGAAAACAGTTAACCACAGCTCTGAGATTGCGGTAAGGATTGAAGAGTAAATAGCGATTGCGCACAATTAGAAAGGCTCACAAACAGAGGTTATCACTTGCGCAAAACCGTTTGTGCCTTACTTGTAATTTAGCCCTATACCTTTATACAAAACAATGTGGACTGGCTGCATGCCTATTAAGTGTTCTACATGAGTCCCAAAGGGAATTAAAAATTGAAAGTAACAAATCACACAAAAAAGTAAAGCATTTTAAAACTTCTGAGTGGGAGTAACTTTCAGTGCATTAGTTAGAAGACAGGAGTGAAATAGACTCATTTGGTATATAGTCGTTTCAAAGAAGACCAAGGAATATTTAATTGACTCATGAAAACAAAGCAATTTCATAAGTGTTTATTTGGTAGTAAAAGCACCATAAATGTATATTTTGTACTGAGTAGCACAATGCTGTAGGGGAAATCTATACAGTAACCATGCAAATAAATCAGGCTGATGTACATTTCACATGTTAACCCTTTAAGGACGCAGCTTTCAGTTTACTCAATTGTTTTATGACGGAAAAATTCCGTCATATGTCCTTAAGAGGTTAAAAATGGAAATGTTTACATTTTAGCTTAGAACTTGTAAAAAGTATTAAAAAGTTTTTAATTGCTACAATCTTTGTTAATGTGACCAGGTGACAAGATTTTTATTTACCCTGCATGTGTAAAAAAATAATATGAATAGTCTTTGTTTTGTTGTTTATTTCTGAAACTATAAAGCTTCCAGAATTTAAAAAAATAATACATTTGCTTTAAAGCTTACACTTTACATGTTTGCCAGCTTAATTGAGACTATTTTTATTTTATTATTTATGCATGGAAACATGATCACCTTTACTTGAATAAATGCACACAATATTTTCTTTACATTTTGATCACCAATTGTATAGTTAGCTTTCAAACAGTATATATAGTACATTAGCTGAATTTGACTTAGAACACAATTTTGGTATTTAAAACTTAACAAATCTCAGATAAAATAAAAGTATTGTTGACAATTATCTCTATTATTTCCAAAAATAAATTTATAAAACTGGCGCATTTAAGGCTAGTTTACAAGTGGAGCACAAATAATTGCTTAGGGTGCTTTATCTTTTGCGCAATCACATGCAGAGAATCAATCTTCTATAGCAAGTGGATATTTAAATATTTTAACCAAAAGCATCTTAGCGCAGTCAAAAATTTTCTAGTGCTATATTTTTAATGGCTAGTTAAAAAAACAACACGCTCTATTGATTACGCTCAAGTGATGTTAAAGGGACATTGTACAGTAGATTTTTCTCTGCATAAATGTTTTGTAGATGATCCATTTATATAGCCCATCTGGGTGTGTTTTTGTAAAAATGTTTAGTTTTGCTTATTTTTAAATAACATTGTGCTGATTTTCAGGTTCCTAACCAAGCCCCATAGTTTTAGATGTATACTGATGTATACAGACTTCAGACTGCTTATGTTTGTATAATGGGTCTTTCATATGCAGGGGAGGGAGAGATTCTGCTCTCAGCCCTTTCCAGTGGGTGTCACAGGCTAATCTCATCAACTGTGCTAAATTGGGAGCTTCTAAGTAAGTTTTAAAAGGTTTTATACTGTATTTCTATATCAGTATCAGTGCATATTCTTCTTTATAATAGTGTCTATTACAGGCAGATATATGACATTTTCTGAAAATGTTCTAGCCCTTAAACTTGCTCTTATAGCCATCTATCACCTTAATTTAAAATCGTGTGTCTATTAGGGAGGGAATCTTAATAACGATAAATTTAAAAACACAATTTAAATTGGGTTAGTTTATTTACATATCCAGAAATACTACTTGTTACATATAAGCACCAATTGTAATTTAGATAAATTATGAGCAGAGATTTTCTATAAACCATCTACTGTCTGTTATCAAAGTTATAATTTCCTAAACAACATTAACAAGGTTAATCATGTCCCGAATAGCAACTTTGTAGTCTATAATAATGATTGTGGTGTTCTTTATTTGATTCTATTATATGGATAACATAATGCAGCAATGGGCATCAGTTGCTCCAGAGACTGGAAAATGCTAATGTTCATATTAGACAGAGGGCTAGATGATATAAACTTTGCCAGATCATGCCTAGTTTTTCTCGTCAACTCTCGCAGTGCTACACTGGTAAAATAATCGTAAAAAAAGGGCCAGTCCCTGTGAGTTGCGTGATGGCTCCTATTGAATGTAATGGAGCTCGCTGGATAGAGACACTTCACTCCTTAGAGTGAAGTTAGCAGTGAGAAGGGGCACACTTTAAAAATTAAATCCTGCAGTCAATATAAATCACATTATGCTGCTTTCTGTGTATAAATACGAATTTTATTGTGCACTTTTCATGCAGTATACGCCCCTTAGCGAGACACCCTGTTTTCAGGGTAAAAAGTGACTTTAGATCATTCCACCAGGGAAATAGAATGACTGGCAAACATTCTTTAATAATCTCGCTGACCCAGAAAGCTTTCATACATTGAGTCCTCAGAGTCTCTACTGATCATCTAGAATGAGATTCACAAGTCTCTGGAGCAATTCACAACAAAGCTTTCATTGGTATGCTGTTACTGATGGTCATACTGAAATTTGTTTTCACCCCCATTGGTTTTCTTCAACTACTAAAAATGATCATGTACTTCAAATGGTTCGATTCTCTCTACTAAGGATTATTTGTGTACAGTCTAGCTTTTCAAGGTCTTGCCATGAACCCTACATAGCGTGGAGGAAGAAATGCCAGGTAAGTTAGTTTGAAACAACAGTATTGCTATAAAATTGATAAAGGAAAAAAATAAGTCTTTCTTACTTGGGATGTGTCAAATATTAAACTATAAATGATGCATGTTTAAAAACCACCTTACAGAGAATAATTGTTAAAATCAGTATAAAACATATACAACAATGTCTCTGTTATAATTATTTCCCGAAATCATATTTGTAGAACTTGAAAGTTTTTTAAAAAGATTATTTTTGGAATAAGATATTACAGACTGTTGTTTTTAAATTAAATATTATTATACTTAAAAGGTCTTAATTGTAAATTAAATTACTAATTAGATTAGTTATAAGGTCTAGAAAGATAATTAACATTACATTAAATCAAAGATTTATTTTTACCATATTGATTTTACATTTGTAACATATTCTGTTATCTATGATCACCTTTATTTTTAATACTGTAAAACTACGTTGATTTTTATAATTGGATATAAATATAAAGAGAGTTCCACTAAACTATTTGACAAATGCTACAATGATGTCCATTACAGCTGTAGAAATGCCATAAAGATCATTTTTGAGGTGCTTAGGTGTATGTTCAGATGCCTGGATCACTCTGGCAGAAAACCTCAATATTCACTACAGAAGATTTCCCAAAGAATCCTAGTATGTTACACAACTTTGGTATTTGGCAGGGTGGTGTTTCTGAGAAACTTTCATTCTCTAGATGATGAGCCACATGAATTATCCTCTGAACATAATGATGACGCAAAGGTTGCAGTTTATTTAAAAGTTTAGATATTGTGCAAAATTAAAAAAGAATGAAGTGAAGCACATAGATATAGGAAAGCAAAAGTGCAATAAAATGAACACACACATGTCAATATGAAATTATCTTAATGTTACTTTATGTTTTGTTGTAAATAAACAAAGGATATAACAAAACATTGTGCTTCAATATTGCCAATGTGAGTCTGCAACCACAAGGTAAAAGGCAGAGATCTTAAAGCTGATTGACAAGCCCTGCTCTTGTACAGTTGGTTTTGTGAAAGTTTGGGGCAGGGCTGCACAAGCAATTGTGTATGCAGCCTCATTTGCCCAGAATGTAGGCAGATACTTTCCCATTATGAAACCTTGTCCATCCACAATTCAAGAAATTGGACCGAATATATTTTTTTATATATAAGTAGGGAAATTCCATGTTATCTGGGACTTGTAAATACTAACTCACAAAGTTCAGCAATCTAATCCTTTAAAGCTTATGAATTAACTATGCACACCATCTCATCCAAAGGTTTGTGCACCAAGAATCTACAGGCTTGCAAGCTTAGTGAGTGGAAATAATGAGGGGATTGTCACCAGCCATTAACGTGTCTTTTGTTATACATTAGGTAAACAAATAATGAAAATGACTGCGCTCTGCCTCACCCGCTCTTTCCGGAACTGGATTTATTAGGGGGAAAAATGCAAAACAAATATCTGGATTTGTATAGATGTCTGTGTGTTGAATTTTTTTCCTAATAAATCCAATTCTGGAAAGAATAGAATGCAGCAGAGCTCCTATCTAATAACAAAATGCATATGATTTCCATTTACTGTCCCATCATAGTGTGAAATGTGAATAGCAAATGTCCAGAAGGTATCCAGAAAGCCGGGCAGGAGAGTAACCACTGTTCATGATGAACTTAGAAAAGTCAAGACAAAGAGAGGTCAGTTTACCAATCAAATCGCAACCCAAACAATCCAATGCAAGGTTTCCAAAGACAGCTGGGACTCTGGGTAAATTCACAGAAAATGACTTCTTGCATGGGCAAGAAAGACTTAAAGTAATAAAATTGCAAACTCATCCTAAACCATTATATTTGGCTCCTTAGTTCTGATTGGATTGAGAATTTTTAGATGTTTTTATCAACAAAGCTGTGAGGAGGCTGGCTAACACATTCTCTTACAACTCATTAACTTTCTGATATGCAATTTGTTAAACCTGGTGCCATTCAGGACTGAAGGATCTTGTTTACGTTTAGTTTACGTTTTCCACTTTTGCATAAATCAAAACCTATACTTGATTGTAAATGTTTAACTTTACTACTGAAGGCTCAGTTTACAGTTACAATTTTACAAATTGTTTAATTTTTCAAGCAGTACATTACATTTGTATAGTGTCCAATCCAGTGAACATACTTGATATCTTACATCCTATTATGGGTTTTCTGGAGTATGAAAATAAAAAATAAAAAATTCTGTTAATAGATCTATCTCATGTTCTAGCTGCCTCCTTAGTTGGAAGTTATAGTCACCTTGCTCTTCCCTATATTTGCTATATTTCCTGCAATCCTTTTATCTAATCTCCTCAGTTAGGTAGTTAACTAGGCTTAATTGAGAACATATCAGCATGGAAGAAAAAAATATTCATGCAACCATGTCTAAATTTCTCTATGTCCCTAATGCCAAACAAATATTTTTTTTTTATTATTATTATGACATTGGTGATGAAGATGAACACAGTCAACAGGGAAGTTGTGAATTTTTTACTTTAATTTATTTTCATTAGACTTTAATCATTAGTTGTAAATTGAAGTTTGCTTTTACATGGATATGCATCTTCTCTGTCACAAACTCTGATATTAAAAGCTACACTATTCTGGGAAATGACATAGTCATAGGGGTCATTAAATGAACTTTGAACCCTTCAGCAGAAGAGATAATTGCATTCTTTGTAAACTCATTATAGAAATTAAAATAAATCATAGATCATTCTAAAACATGACAACCTTGCTTAGGAATAATAAGTGGGTATTTAGGCTGCTCTCCATTCTGAATAATATTAATTATATTTGTGTGGTTAAAGCATTTAAAGGAACATGATAACTGAATGTTGAATCATTTGAAAATGATGCAGCATATCTGTAAAAGGCATATTAGCAAATATCACTTGAACATCTCTATGTAAAAAAGGAAGATATTTTACCTTGACATTTCCTCAGTAGCCAATGCCATAACCCATTGTAAAGAGAACTTAAATCAGAATGTTAGTCCTGGGATTTGCAATGCAGTGTGCATCGGGCATGTGCATGCACATTCACGTTATTTCCCACCTCAGTTTAACCCCTTAATGACCACAGCACTTTTCCATTTTCTGTCCGTTTGGGACCAAGGCTATTTTTACATTTCTGCGGTGTTTGTGTTTAGCTGTAATTTTCCTCTTACTCATTTACTGTACCCACACATATTATATACCGTTTTTCTTGTCATTAAATGGACTTTCTAAAGATACCATTATTTTCATCATATCTTATAATTTACTATAAAAAAAAATTATAAAATATGAGGAAAAATTGAAAAAAAAAACACACTTTTTCTAACTTTGACCCCTAAAATCTGTTACACATCTACAACCACCAAAAAACACTGTGCTAAATAGTTTCTAAATTTTGTCCTGAGTTTAGAAATACCCAATGTTTACATGTTCTTTGCTTTTTTTGTAAGTTATAGGGCCATAAATACAAATAGCACTTTGCTATTTCCAAACCATTATTTTTCAAAATTAGCGCTAGTTACATTAGAACAGATATCTTTCAGGAATCTCTGAATATCCATTGACATGTATATATTTTTTTTTAGTAGACATCCCAAAGTATTCATCTAGGCCCATTTTGGTATATTTCATGCCACCATTTCACCGCCAAATGCGATTAAATACAAAAAATCGTTCACTTTTTTACTAATTTTCTCACAAACTTTTGGTTTCTCACTGAAATTATTTACAAACAGCTTGTGTAATTATGGCTTAAATGGTTGTAAATACTTCTCTGGGATCCCCTTTGCTCAGAAATAGCAGACATATATGGCTTTGGCGTTGCTTTTTAGTAATTAGAAGGCTGCTAAATGCCACTGCGCACTACATGTGTATTATGCCCAGCAGTGAAGGGGTTAATTATGGAGCATGTAGGGAGCTTTTAGGGATACTTTTAGCTTTAGTGTAGTGTAGTAGACAACCCCAAGTATTGATCTAGGCCAATTTTGGTATATTTCATGCCACCATTTCACCGCCAAATGCGATCAAATTAAAAAAAAACGTTAAATTTTTCACAATTTTAGGTTTCTCACTGAAATCATTTACAAACAGCTTGTGCAATTATGGCACAAATGGTTGTAAATGCTTCTCTGGGATCCCCTTTGTTCAGAAATAGCAGAAATATATGGCTTTGGCGTTGCTTTTTGGTAATAAGAAGGCCGCCAAATGCCGCTGCATTTCACACGTGTATTATAGCTAGCAGTGAAGGGGTTAATTATGTAGCTTGCAGGGTTAATTTTAGCTTTAGTGTAGAGCTCAGCCTCCCACCTGAAACATGAGACCCCCTGATCCCTCCCAAACAGCTCTCTTCCCTCCCCCACCCCACAATTGTCCCCGCCATCTTAAGTACTGGCAGAAACTCTGCCAGTACTAAAATAAAAGCTATATTTGGGCTTTTTTTTTTTTTGGCATATCTACATATGCTGCTGTGTAGGATCCCCCCTTAGTCCCCAACCTCACTGATCCCCCACCAAACGGCTCTCTAACCCTCCCCCTCTGCCTTAATGGGCGCCATCTTGGGTACTGGCAGCTGTCTGCCAGTACCCAGTTTAGCAACAAATGTGCCTTTTTTTTTTTAAAAAAATGCCCTTTTCTGTAGTGTAGCTTCCCCCCCCAAGACCAACCCCCCACCCCTTCCTGATCCCTTAGATGTTTATTTCTAAATTTACAAATATTTTTTTTTTAACTTTTAACAATTTTATTTTTCTGTAGTGTAGCGGTTCCCTCCCGCTCCCGCCCGTGCACGTGCCCGCCCGCCGCCCCCCGTGCACGCGCACGCTCCCGCCTGTTCCGCCCCCAATCCTGCCCCCCTTCCCTCCACTCGGCACATCGATGGCCGCCCACCCGCCTCCCAGACTTGCTCCCACCCACCAACGATACCGGCCACCGATGTCCGGTGCAGAGAGGGCCACAGAGTGGCTTTCTCTGCATCGGATGGCCAAGGGGGGTTATTGCAGGATGCCTCCATATCGAGGCATCACTGCAATAACCGGAAAGCAGCTGGAAGCGAGCAGGATCGCTTCCAGCTGCTTTCCAGACCAAGGACGTACGCCACACGTCCTCGGTCATTAACTGTCTTTTTTTTTAGGACGTGTGGCGTACGTCCTTGGTCATTAAGGGGTTAAGGAAGTTTACTATGAAAGCTTGTGAGATGTCAGCAAAACCTCATGAGACCACAGAAAAGCAAAGTGTGAAAACAATTGGCTGTTTTGTTTACCTTTCTGAAGACAGAAAAAGAGTAGCTCTTGATAGCTTAAGAAATTTGAAGGTAAAATATTTTATGTACGAAGCAGCCAGAGCTGCTCCAGAGCCCTTGCAGGGCAGGTTTGCATATGCAATGTAAGAAGCAGCGGTCATTAAGTATTCCCTGTCAAGAGATGTTTTCCCTTAGATGAATTCACAAGTGTGACAAGATAAATATAGGGATCCACAATGTTGCATATAGGCCAAAATGGATATTCCTGATTAAGATATATGTATTATGTATTTTTATATATATATATATATATATATATATATATATATATATATATACACACAGTCATGGCCAAAAATATTGGCACCCCTGCATTTCTGTCAGATAATGCACTACTTCACCCAGAAAATCGTTGCAATTACAAAGTTTTAGTCATTCTCATGTTTATTTCTTTTGTTTGTATTGGTATGACACAAAAAGTGGAGAATTAAAAGCCAAATCTGACACATTTTAACGCAAAACTCCAAAAATGGACTAGATAAAATTATTGGCAGCTTCTCAAAACTGTAAGAAATAATTGCATTCCAAGTTTGTGATGCTCCTGTAATTTGTAATTAAACTCCCCTTTATCAATTAACAGGTGCTGACAATATAGAAATCATACTGGAAACCAGTTAAAATGGTGAAAAACTGATTCAACCTTTCTGTTGAGTGTCTCTGTGTGCCACACTGAGCATGGAGAAGAGAAAGAGCAGCAAAGAATTGTCTGAGGATTTGAGAACAAAAATTGTGGAAAAGCATGGACAATCTCAAGGTTACAAGTCAATCTCCAAAGATCTTAATGTTCCTGTGTCCACTGTGCGCAACATTGTAAAGAAGTTTACAGCCCATGACACTGTAGTTAATCTCCCTGGATGTGTATAAAAGAGAAAAATTGATCAAAGATGGCAGCAAAGGATTGTTCGAATAGTTGATAAAGAACCTCAATCAACTTCCAGACAAATTCAAGATGACCTTCAGGCACAGGGTACAAATGTGTCAGCTCGCACTATAGGTCGCCATCTGAATGAAAAATGGATGCTATCTTAGGAGACCCAGGAGAACCCTTTTGGGAGAATGTGCTGTGGACCAACAAAACAAAATTACAGCTTTGTCGTAAAGCCCATCATTTTACTGTTTTCAGAAAAAGAAATTATGCTTTTAAAGAAAAGAATACAGTCCCTACAGTCAAACATGCTGGAGGTTTACTGATGTTTTGGGTTTGCTTTGCTGCTTCAGGCACTGGATGTCTTGACTGTGTGCATGGCATTTGAAGACAACCAAAGAATTCTGTGGTGCAATGTAGGGCCCAAAGTCAGAAAGTTGAGTCTCCGTCTGTGTCAGAGGTCATGGATCTTACAGCAGGACAATGACTTAAGCACACGTCAAAAAGCACCCAGAAATAGTTTAAGACAAAGAGCTGGAAAGTACTCAACTGGCCAGCAATGAGTGTAGATCTCAATACTATAGAGCACCTGTGGAGAGATCTCAAAATAGCAGTTGGGAAAAGGAAGCCTTCCAATCTGAGAGACCTGGAGCAGTTGGCAAAAGAAGAGTGGTCCAAAATTCCAGTAGAGAGGTGTAAGAAACTCATTAATGGTTACAGGAAGTGATTGATTTCAGTTATTTTTTCAAAGGGGTTTGCTACCAAATATTAAATTGAGGGTGCCAATAATTTTGTCCAGTCCATTTTTGGAGTTCTGTGTGGAATGTGTCACATTGTGCTTTTTTCTCTCCACTTTTTTGTGTCATACCAATACAAACAAAATAAATAAACACGAGAATGCCTAAACATTTGTAATTGCAACAATTTTCTGGGCGAAGTGGTGCATTATCTGACAGAAATGCAGAGGAGCCAATATTTTTGGCCATGACTGTATATGTGTGTATATATATATATATATACACTGTGTGTGTGTGTATATATATATACAGTGGGGCAAAAAAGTATTTAGTCAGCCACCAATTGTGCAAGTTCTCCCACTTAAGAAGATGAGAGAGGACTGTAATTTTCATCATAGGTATACCTCAACTATGAGAGACAAAATGTGGAAACAAATCCAGACAATCACATTGTCTGATTTGGAAAGAATTTATTTGCAAATTATGGTGGAAAATAAGTATTTGGTCAATATCAAAAGTTCATCTCAATACTTTGTTATATATCCTTTGTTGGCAATGACAGAGGTCAAACGTTTTCTGTAAGTCTTCACAAGGTTGTCACACACGGTTGCTGGTATGTTGGCCCATTCCTGCATGAAGATCTCCTCTAGAGCAGTGATGTTTTGGGGCTGTCACTGGGCAACACAGACTTTCAACTCTCACCAAAGGTTTTCTATGGGGTTGAGATCTGGAGACAGGCTAGGCCACTCCAGGACCTTGAAATGCTTCTTAGGAAGCCACTCCTTCATTGCCCGGGCGGTGTGTTTGGGATCATTGTCATGCTGAAAGACCCAGTCACGTTTCATCTTCAATGCCCTTGCTGATGGAAGGAGGTTTGCACTCAAAATCTCACGGTACATGGCCCCATTCATTCTTTCATGTACACGGATCAGTCGTCCTGTTCCCTTTGCAGAAAAACAGCCCCAAAGCATGATGTTGCCACCCCCATGCTCCACAGTAGTATGGTGTTCTTTGGTTGCAACTCAGCCTTCTCTCTCCTCCAAACACGATGAGTTGTGTTTCTACCAAACAGTTCTACTTTGGTTTCATCTGACCATATGACATTCTCCAAATCCACTTCTGGATCATCCAAATGCTCTCTAGCATACTTCAGATGGGCCCGGACATGTACTGGCTTAAGCAGGGGACACGTCTGGCACTGCAGGATCTGAGTCCTTGGCAGCGTAGTGTGTTACTGATGGTAGCCTTTGTTATGTTGGTCCCAGCTCTCTGCAGGTCATTCACTAGGTCCCCCTGTGTGGTTCTGGTATGTTTGCTCACCATTCTTGTGATTATTTTGACCCCACGGGGTGAGATCTTGCATGGAGCCCCAGATCGAGGGAGATTATCAGTGGTCTTGTATGTCTTCCATTTTCTAATTATTGCTCCCACAGTTGATTTCTTCACACCAAGCTGCTTGCCTATTGCAGATGCAGTCTTCCCAGCCTGGTGCAGGTCTACAATTTTGTTTCTGGTGTCCTTCGACAGCTCTTTGGTCTTTACCATAGTGGAGTTTGGAGTGTGACTGTTTGAGGTTGTGGACAGGTGTCTTTTATACTGATAACAAGTTCAAACAGGTGCCATTAATACAGGTAATGAGTGGAGGACAGAGGAGCCTCTTAAAGAAGAAGATACAGGTCTGTAAGAGCCAGAAATCCTGCTTGTTTGTAGGTGACCAAATACTTATTTTCCACCATAATTTGCAAATAAATTCTTTCCAAATCAGACAATGTGATTGTCTGGATTTGTTTCCACATTTTGTCTCCCATAGTTGAGGTATACCTATGATGACAATTACAGGCCTCTCTCATCTTCTTAAGTGGGAGAACTTGCACAATTGATGACTGACTAAATACTTTTTTGCCCTACTGTATATACACTGTGTGTGTGTGTGTGTGTGTGTGTATGTATATATATATATATATATATATTCAGAATCCTTTTTTTTGTTGCATATTTTGTTATGTTGTATGTAGCCTTTTACTAAAATGGTTAAATGAATTATTAAAAAGAAAAAACTAATATTACATTGAGGCAGTGATTACAGCCTCAAGTCTTTTTGGGTATGATGCAAAAAGCTTAGCACATCTGTATTTGGGGATATTCTGCCATTCTCTGCAAATCCTCTCAAGCTCCGTTAGGTTGGATGGGGGCCGTCAGTGGACAGCAATTTTCAGGTCTCTCCAGAGAATTTTGATTTTGTTCAATGCTGGGATCTAGCTGGACCCCTTAAGGACATTCACAGAGTTGTCACTAAGACACTTTTGTGTTGTCTTAGCTGTGATGCTTAGGGTCATTGTCCTGTAGAATGGTGAACCTTTGGCCCAGTATGAGGTCCTGAGATCTCGGAACCAGGTTTTCATTAAGAATATCTCTCTGTTTTGTTGTGTTCCAATTTTCTGCAATCCTGACCCATCCCCCAATCTCTGCCATTGAAAAACATCCCCACAGAATGATGCTACCACCATCATGCCTCACCCTTGGGATGGTATTGCACAGTTGATAAGTGGTGCCTGATTTCTTCATTTCATCATACCAGAGATTCTTGTCCTTTAGGTGCTTTTTTTGCCAATTCTAAGTGGGTATTCGTATGTCTTGCACTGAGGAGAGGCTTCCATCTGGTCACTCTGCGATAAAGCCCAGATCGGAGGAGTGTTGCAGTGATGGTTGTTGTTCTGCAAGTTTCTCCCATCTCCACACATGATCTCTGGAGCTCAAATAGAGTGACCATCAGGTTATTGGTCACCTCTCTTACTAAGGCCCTTCACCCCTGAATGCTCAGTTTGGCCAGGTGGTTCTTCCAAATTTCTTTTTTTTTTTTAAATCATGGAGGCCACTGTAAACTTGGAGCCTTCAATGCAGACAAAATATTATTGTAGCTTTCCCCAGATCTGTGTCTTAACACAATTCTGTCTCTGAGCTTTGCAGGCATTTCTTTTGACCTCATGTATTGATTTTTGCTGTGATATACATTTTCAGCTGTATAATATAGACAGGTATGTGCCTTTCCAAATCATGTCCAATCAATTGAATTTGCCACAGGTGTGCTCCAATCAAAGTGCAGAAACATCTCAAAGATGATCCAGAAAAATGGGATGCACCTGAGCTAAATTTCAAGTGTAATAGCAAAGGGTCTGAATTATTTTGTCAACGTGATATTTCAGGGGGTTTTTCTTTTGAAAACATTTACAAATCTATCAATTTGTCATTATGGAGTATGGTTTTAAGATTGATCTGTAAAAGAAATAAAAATAATGTAAAGTGATATGAAACCCACATATATAAGTGCTTACCAAATCCTGCCATTCACACCTATGCAACATTTCCAGAATTCGTCCCTTCCTTACTCAAAAATCAACAAAAATACTTATTCATTCCCTCACTTTGTCACGCATTGATTATTTCAATCTACTCCTAAATGGCCTTCTAAAACACCGCCTCTCCACCCTCCAATCTATTATGAATGCTTCTGCTAGACTCATCCACCTAAGTCACCAATCTACATCAGTTTCTCCACTGGCTCCCCATACACTCCAGAATACAATTTAAAGTATTAACCCTAACTTACAAAGCACTCAACAGTCTAACTCCCAATATATTTCCTCTCTCATGGTAAAATGTTCCCCATCCCGTCCTCTTCGATCAACCTCTGACCTACGTCTCTACACTCCTGTTATCTCTACGTCCCACTCCCGCCTCCAAGTCTTTGCACGTGCTGCTCCTGTCCTCTGGAACTCTCTACCACGCTCCATAAGACTGTCTCCAACCTTGTATAGCTTCAGACGCTCCTTGAAAACTCACCTATTCAGAGAGGCTTACCACCTCTCCTCCATCCCTCATCCTAACCAAACCAATACATGAACTGCCTGACTCACTGCTGCAAATACAACCAATGTAACAAGCTATCCCAACCTTATGTCTCTGCACTCTAAACCTATAGACTGTGAGCTCTCCGGAGCAGGGCCCTCTTCCTCCTGTACTAGATTCGTTTACCTTTGTTATATTTTGCATTTTATCACAAATCTTTGTCATTGTGTACCTCTCAAATAAATGATAATAATAATAATGAAACATAAAATGTTTATTTAATGATTGAGATAGAGCATGTCATTTCTAACAACTTTCCAATTTTTTTCTATTATCTAATTTGCTTGAATCACTTGCTATCTATTGTTGAAAAGAATACCTAGGCAGGCTTATGAGCAGAAAAGCACTCATGGGGGCCCATTTATCAAGCTCCGAACGGAGCTCGTGGGTCTGTGTTTCTGGCGAGTCTTCAGACTCGCCAAAAACAGCAGTTATGAAGCAGCGGTCTAAAGACCGCTGCTCCATAACCCTGTCCATCTGCTCTTAGCAGGCAGACAGAAATCACCGTAAATCAACCCGATCGAGTACGATTGGGTTGATTGACACCTCCCTGCTGGGGGCCCATTGGTCGCGAGTCTGCAGTGGGCGGCGTTGCACCAGCAGCTCTTGTGAGCTGCTGGTGTAATCCTAAATACAGAGAGAGTATTGATCTCCGCATTCAGCAAGGTCTTGCGGACCTGATCCGCACTGTCGGATCAGGTCTGCAAGACCTTTGATTAATAGGCCCCATGGGAGCTAGCTGCTGATTGGTGGCTGCACATATATGCCTCTTTTCATTGGCTTACGTGCTGTGTTCAGCTAGCTCCCAGTAGTGCATTGCTGCTCCTACAAAAAAACATACCAAGAGAGCAAACAGAACATACCATTTTAAACAACTTTCCAATTTACTTATATTATCAAATTTTATCTGAATCATTAAAGAAAAAAATTGTGTTTCAGGTCCCTTTAAACCATTTTAGCATAAGGTTACCACATAAAAAAATTGAAAAAAGTAGAGATCTGAATACTTTCTGTATGCTGTATCTAAACATACATACATGAATGAAATCAAAAATAGAGCTGACATTTTTTTTTTACTTTAATATTTGAAATCCTTTGTGTGCGTATTTCTATTTTGTAATTGTTTAGCCTTTACTCCAGCACATACTGTAGGTTTTTTTCTTTGGTTAATAACACTCGTTTATATGCAATGCGATGCTTGAACCCTCAATTGCTATAGTTTTAAGGAATTTATTTGCAAGAACCACAGCCCCCATAAGATATTTTTTAGTCATTCCATTGGACAAATTCTACAAGTACGTGCATAGCGTGTATATTAAACGCACACACTGGGCACATATTTAAATAATTAGTAGATGTATTCATTTACAAGAGACCATTCAAAAATATGGCTGCAAATGCAATGCAGGCCTCTCAAAAACAAAAGGTTTGAAAACCTAGGAGCTGTAAAAGTTATGTAAAGTTATGTAAAGTAATGTATTTTTCCTTCTATCAAACTAACTATAGATCTATGAAGGAGTATCTCTAGTTTATATTCTCTTTTTTATGACAGCTTATTTACTTGTGCTGTATTCAGTCAATGTACAAAAAGTACCAGTTGCTTGCTAATTGCACAATATTTATTTTTTCATGTTCTAAAATGTCACATTTTGCATAATTGGAGCCCATCTCATGTACTCAAAGCACATTGTATTTTCTGAATAGATCATAATATAATAGAATATTGGCACTACAGTAGTATTTAAAGAAACAGATAACTTGGTAGTGATTGTTACAGAGAATATCTAGGTAGGCGAAGAGGCATGCATGTTTTCTGAGCACTGTATGTTAAGCATAGTTGCAAGCACTGCTGGCTTATAGTGCTCAACCATGAATAATATTGTTAAAAAACAAACACTGGTGTCATATCGTTTTTAAGGACACATTAAGCACACTATTGAGGTATTTTTATATCAAGGATACCAAAAGAGCAAAGTTTATTACATAAGTAAAATGTAAAGATGTTTAAAAAAGCAAGCTCTATTAAAAGCATGAAAGTTTATATTTGAGTTTCATGTCCTTTCAAGATAAAAAGCTTTGGAAGGTATAACAGAAAATCATGCAGTTGTTAAACATTTAAAAAAAAAAAAAAAAAACATGACAGGCATTAGTGTATGCTCTCCAAACATTAATATGCAGTCCAGTTATTTAGTAAGCTTGCTGTTTTAAAGCAATATTGCACATTATCTAGTAATATTACAAATCATAATATTCTGCATCTTCTAATTTGCACCTTTAATGTAAAGAGACGTGAGAAACTGAGTTATCAAAAATATTTTCTGCAGTGACTTGCTTTTTTTCTGTTGTAGCATATTTAAGAGTAAACCATTAAAATGGTTTCCAGCATTGAGAGCTGTTTTATGAGCAGTGCAGTCTAGTAACTATAGGACAATATAATCATCATACATTGATTCTTAGCTATGCAAGCTTTTTCTAAGTACATTCTCCAGAGTGTTTAATTTAAGAAAAGTTTTTCAATTTTGTAAGTTTATTTTGCGCCTACTCACCAGTCATATTGCAACCGTCTAAAATCCAATTGTCAATAAAGCTAGGAATACAGTAAGTAAGCCAATTGCCAATAAAGCTATGGATAATTAACTTCTGTAAGGAAGCCAATTGCCAGTAGTGCCAGTAATAGATTTTTTTGTCAGTCTCGGCCTATCCTTTTCTTATCTGTGCTTGTTTTCATTAAGCTGCTCATTTTCATTCTGCAGTTAGCTAGAAATATCAATACATTTCTTCCTACAAATTCACAATCTATCTCAGCTAGAAATGCTTGAAATTTAAATGTAAAAGAAAAAAATTGCCGTTAAAATATCAGGACTTGTTCCATTAGCTTTTTCATATATCTGCCAACTCATTGTGATCTAACTGCACCAACTAATATGGTCTTTGTGCTCCTTTATTAAATACCTTACCAGGTTATTATAAAGATGGGGTTGATCGCTATTCGCAATTAACTACTAATTAAAAATCTCTGATTCTTCTCTTTAAGCAAATTCAAGAAGCATCACACTTAAAAGATAGATCAGACCTTAAGCAATACATAGTAAAGAAGAGATGCATAAATGTTCATAGACTTAGAAATGTATTTGTATAATCAAATGTACCATGTTCTCTATGTATCATTTGTTTTAACAGCTGATTCTCATAATAGTATACAGTGTTTATTTCAGGAGTGTGCACATGTGGAAACAAATCTGTAAATAAGCTCGCAGTAGCAATTAGCGCTCCGAAAATTAATCAGAGATCAGATCTCAGTTTAATTTTCTAAATGTGCCCCAATTGGCCCCAAATAAACTGTGAGGTTCATGTTATATGGGGAACTGTGTGTTCCCTGTAAATATATATGTATGTGCTTATATACATATATTTGTATGTGTTCATATGTGTATATACACATATTAATACAAAATATATATACATACACATTTTGCTGCCCATCGTTGTGCAACTTTCCCTTTCGCTGCGCTAGTTCTGATGCCGTGTCTGATCGCAAGAGGAGACTCCAATTGGAGCCTATGGAAGCGCACTCTTGTGAGCACAATACGTCCGTGTAATGCGAGGTCACGTTTGCATTGCACCTAACTTGTAATATAAGCACAATAGTATTACAAAGTGGAGCGCAAATATCGCATTAGCTAAAGTGATATTTTGTGCTCCACTTGAAATCTGGCCCATAGTCAGGTGCATGATTAAACAATTATACCAAACAGGTGCTAATGATTATCAATTTAATAGGTAGGTTATAACAGATTTATCAATTGAAACAGAAACAGCTGTGTAGGATGAATAAACCTGGGTGAGGAACAGCCAAATTCTGCTAACAAGGAGAGGGTGCTGATTACAGTTTAATGTCAAAATCCATACACTGTGGTAAAACTGAGCAGAGCAATAAGACACTAGCGCATAGATTACAAGTTTTGCGTTAGCCTTAAAAAGCAGCGTTGAGAGGACCCAACGCTGCTTTTTAACGCCGCTGGTATTACGAGTCTTGCAGGTACAGGCGTACCGCTCACATTTTTGGCGCAACTCGAACATACCGCAAATCCACTTATGTCAATTGCGTATCCTATATTTTCAATGGGATTTTCCTAACGCCGGTATTACGAGTCTTCCTAAAAGTGAGCAGTACGAGGCGGAGCTTGGCCAGGAAAGCGGATGGCCGCACAGTAGCACAGCTCCGTTACAGCAGTAGGACTGTTTAGCAATAAAACAGTGTTAATTGCCACCAAACTCTCACAAATCACGGATAAACCCTAAGAGACCTAGATATGAGTCCTTCTTTGGCTAACCGAGCTCAACGCAGCTCGCAACTTCGAGAGACACGAGAGGTGAGGTGCGCACCGCCGCCATATTGGATCTTCAGCATACGCAGGAGAAATTATTGCCTGACAAACGAACCATCTTAACACAGCACAACAAGAACTTACTGACCGGATCTCTAATGCTGCTGCAAAAGGTACGCATCTGTGAAACCCTCTCTCACACCACAATGCTTATAGAGACCTCAACCTTTAGATGAGAGGTGCCCTAAAAGATAATAGAAACGCTACTTCAATACGGACTGCACAACCTATCTATGCATATAAGATAATGCAGTAAACCTGAATAAACCCACTTAAAAGAGACAGTAACGACATCCAAATAAACAATTTATGTGAAGAAGCCCGGACCCAATTTTATATTGATAAATATACGCGCTGAACATAGCACTTAATGAACTTTAACAAAAACATGACGTCTAAGAGTAAAACTAAAGGAGACAAAAGCGCCAAAAACCAGCCTATCAATAATTCACTGGTTAGCTCCTTTTTTCAAGCACCTAACTCAGACTTGCAAGAACCTAACACTCCAGAACAAGGTACCGCATCTGACACAATTCCACCCCCAGACTATTTAATCCAACTTAAACAGGACATCGCAAAACTCCCATCTAAAGATGACTTTGAGTCACTTAAATCTTTAATCACTAAATAACTATCTACATTGCTCAGAGACATGTCTGAAATGGGTGAAAGAATAGTGGAGATGGAAGACATACAAGATACTACAACCAAGGCGGTTGGATTCTTACATAATCAAACCAACACACATGAGTCAAAATTGGAACTTCTGGAAGAAAAAATTGAAGACTTAGAGAATAGGGGAAGAAGGAGCAATTTACGTATAAGAGGAATACCGGAGTCCATTAAACCAACCGACATGATGGCCTACTTACAAGGCCTTTTTCAGCAGTTAATTGGCAACCAGCAAGCTCCATCAATGGAAATTGAAAGGGCGCACAGATCTCTCCGGCCTCCACCGCCACCAAACGCTCCCCCCAGAGACACTATCCTAAAGTTCCTCAGATTTACTGATAGAGAAACCATCTGGCAGAAGGCAAGATCATCTCACGTGATATCATATTTGGATCACGACTTACAAATATTCCCGGATTTATGCCAAAGCACCATTCAAAAACGCAGAGAAGCCCGATTCATCACATCAGTGCTTCAGGACAAACACATCAAATACCGCTGGGGATTTCCCTTCAGCCTCATTGTACCTCACGATGGACAAACCCTTATCTACAAAGGGATACAAGATTTGGACAAACTTTCCAAAGGCTTGGGAATCCATCTGAAACCACCCGGTCCCCCATCATCATCCCAGGAAAGCCCCCAGGCTACAAGTTTCCAAACTCACCTGTCCAATCTACAAAAAACAACATGGAGCAAAGTCCAGTCACATAAAAAGAGAAAGGACAGATTGAACACTTCCCCTTCCTCATCTAGAGACTGATTCAGGCTAAGGACAATATGAACTTCTCATATTTGGTGAGATCCAACCATTATAATGAAACGTTTGATATGTTGATAATATTTTTCCATTTGCTATGCATAAATTGTCCTTCCTCCTAAGCATTTCTAGGTCAAGGTTTACTGTTTATCTAGGACTTTAAGCGTTACAATAAGCAGAAATGAAGTTTGTGTGTAATTTTTACCTTCATATTGACCTTGATAAGGTCTGTTTAACTAAAACTGAAAGGGTTATACATATAACTTTCTATACACATTGTTTACACTGTTACTTTATAACATACTATATATGTCCTAACTGTTGTAGGACCTCTGATTGAAATGACTGTAATTTCAATCTTTCCTATGGTTTTCTACCATCCCCCAATCCCAGTTAATTATTCTTATGGTTACTTTATTAATAGAACGATTTATATTGTTGAGTTAATGCATTCTATATTTTCAGATGAATACTGTATAAGTTCTGTGTCTCAATGTTATAAGATGTCTCACATACAACACATAGACATGAGATCTGACCGACCCCTGGTGCCACTACCTTTTTTCCTTAACCATACACTCCCTCTCAGACATTAGACAGCATGAATAAAACCACTCATATTAACAGGGAATTGTCCTTCATAACAATCAACGCCAAGGGCCTAAACAACCCACATAAACGAAATATAGCAATTAGAGACATTAAAAGTAAAAAAGGTGATTTAATATTCTTACAGGAATCACATTTCTTAAAAGGTCAAGAACCAAAAACCTTTTTCTATAAGTTTGGTCCCTCATACTATTCCTCTAATAAAGTTAAAACTAATGGAGTAGGAATTTTGATTAAGAAGGGAATACCTTTTCAACTGTTTGATTCCTACAAAGATACTGAAGGCAGATATCTAATCCTAGTTGGGAAACTATATAATACAGTTACCACACTAGTAAGTGCGTATGCCCCAAACACAGGCCAAGATAACTTTATATCTTCTTTATCCAGGAAAATTCTGGAAGTCGTTAAAGGCACACTAATTATAGGCGGTGATCTTAATATAGGGACAACTCAAACCACACCTCATCCACGTCACATAAGACCATCTCCTTTATAAAGCAACGCTTTCGAGAATTAGCTATCCACGATATATGGAGAGTTCATCACCCTGATACAAATGACTTCACCTTCTTTTCCCACCCACATTCGCGTTATTCACGCATAGACTATATATTAACAGATGTTAATACACTATCAATTTCCACGCACTCAACCATTACCCCCTTATCTTGGTCAGACCATTCCATGGTACTATGCACAATGGCTTGGCCCACAGCATCCATATCAGCTTATCTCTGGAAACTTAACGACAAACTCCTAGACTTACCACAATACAGTGAAAAGATACAAAACACTATCAAAGAGTACTTTGACATTAACGTAGGCTCGATCCCCTCATTTCAGAACATTTGGGAAGCACATAAAGGAACAATACGGGAAGAACTTATCAGCATCTCATCACACTACAGAAAACAACAGAGACAATTACTTCATGACTCCTTAAATAAATTAAATGATCTGGAAACCCAACTTAAAAAAAAACCTACAGATGCACTGCTACTAACGGAACTAAAAGCCATAAAACTGACAACAGCCCATCTTATAGATAAAGAATGTCAAAGTCTAGCTTTGAAACTTACACAATCCTACTATAAAGGAGATAATAAGTGTAGTAGGCTCTTTGCCTGAAGACTGAAATGTAACACCAACCGTAACTACATCCTTTCGATAAAATCCACAAATAAAACATACTACGATACAGCAGCTATTGCTGAATCCTTTCGTACTTACTACGAACGATTGTATAACCTATCCACTACATTCGAGAACTCCCATCCAAGTAAATCACAAGACCCCCTACACTATATAAACCAGTTTCTCTCTGACATAAACTTCCCAGTAATAACAGAAGACCAGCAAGCATTTCTTAAAAATCCCTTCACCCTACTCGAAGTTAGAAATACTATGAAAGACCTTCCTACTGGAAAGTCTCCAGGCCCGGATGGCTATACAAATTATTACTACAAAAAGTATATTGACCTATTAGCCCCACACTTACTTACCCTTTTCAATTCTATCACACCTAACAGCCCATTTTCCACACAGACGTTAGAAGCATACATCTCTATCATACCTAAACCTGGTAAAAGCCCTGAACTTGTAGAAAATTACAGACCAATCTCTCTTCTAAATACAGATCTCAAGATCTACGCCAAAATGCTCGCAACACGCTTAAATATGGTTCTGCCACAGCTGATTGGAAATGATCAGGTTGGATTTGTCCCCAAAAGGGAAGCGAAAGACAATACGGTCAGGATCATTCAGCTTATAGAATACGCCACTAATAAAAACATCCCGTTCCTGGTTCTGTCGACTGAAGCGGAAAAAGCTTTTGACCGCGTTGGTTGGCAGTTCCTGAGAGCGGTACTCCAGAAAATGGACATAGGACAAGAGTTCCTGGACCGTATATGTGCTATGTACTCCACCCCAACTGCTAGAGTCCGCATTAATGGGTCCCTCTCAGCCCCTTTTAGTATTACGAACGGCACTAGACAGGGCTGCCCCCTCTCCCCACTACTATTCGCGTGCGCAATAGAAGCCCTTGCACAAAAGATTCGTAATCACCCGTCCATAACAGGAATACAAACTCAAAACTCGCACCATAAAGTCATGCTGTATGCGGACAATATCCTATTTTGTATATCAAATCCTCTAACCACTATCCCCCACATCATCAGTCAATTAGATGAATTTGGTAGGGCTTCCAACTTTTTAGTCAACAAAAATAAATCAGAAGTCATGAATATTAATATCCCACAATCTGAAATACATTCAGTCCAGCAGATATGTCCATTTCGTTGGCAACAAAACTCACTTAAATATCTGGGAATTCAACTCACCCCAACACCAGACTAACTATTCACACAAAATTATAAACCTTTGCTTAAACATATAATTACAGATCTCTCCTCTTGGAAAAGAAAGTATATCTCCTGGCTAGGAAAGATTAACATTATTAAAATGAACATTCTTCCAAGAGTCCTTTATCTTTTTCAAACACTGCCTATTCCCCTCCCCAAAAGTTTCCTAGATTCACTACAGTCGAATATTTTGAACTTCATCTGGTCTAACAACAGAGCCAGAATTAGTAAAAAAATTATGCTCCTCCCTGTGGAGATGGGAGGCCTGGGTGTCCCGGACTTCCGTTGATACAGGCAAGCCACTTTCTTACAGCGTATTATAGACTGGCACTCAAACCAAGCTGACAAAACCTGGGTTCAATTAGAACATGACCTTACACAAAATCAACATTTAGGGCAGATATGCTGGACCCCAAAAGACAGGACTACATTTTTAAAATTCTCCTCCCAATCAATTTCAGAAACATTTAAAATCTGGGACAAGATCCTTACAGAATACCCCAACATTTCATCCAAATTTTCGCCCCTCACACCATTAACACATAATTACGAATTCCGACCCGGCCTCTCAATAGCCCTTAAATTAATAGGCACAACTACTCGATCCTTGCAAATCTATCACCTTGGAAATGAAACCTACTTCCCGAACATACAGGAACTAATTTCTGCAGGCCTCTTTGTCTTCAAAGACTAGCTCTTCTACAGACAATGTCACTCTTACATTACCTCACACCCCCAATCCAATAACCTAACAAGATCAATGACACCATTTGAATCTCTTTGCAACAAACCCACCCCGACTAGACACGCACTCTCAATCATTCATACAATACTGTCGCAACAGTCGCAGGGTTCACTTCCATATTACATTGACAGATGGAACCTAGAACTAGGCATAGACATGTCCCATGTAGATGCCTTACAGATTTTTACCAACATTAAAAAAACTTCAGTCTCAAGTAAATTTGTAGAACTCAACTTAAAAATCTTACAGAGGTGGTACCTGACCCCTGAAAGGTGCAAAAAGATATATAGACTTAAATCGGCACATTGCTGGAGATGTGGGTCCCAGGAATGCCACATGTCCCATGTCTGGTGGCAATGTAATAAATTAGCGCCCATCTGGTTAGAAATAGCTAAGGAGACAAGTGAAATCCTGGGTGTAAATATACCCCCAGACTCATGCTTGTGGCTTTTTAACAAAGTTCCAAAAAAACTCCCTACCCCATCAAAAAAACTACTATACATTCTAATCAACAGCTTTAAAATTTTGATAGCCAGGAAATGGAAGTCTGAGGACGTACCGTCCCTTATTCAGTGGCACTCAGAGTGCCAGCGCACAATCTCCCTAGAGGGATATTCCTATATGAAAAACAAAAACACAGACCTATATGCCCAAATGACGTCTATGTGAGAGTCATACATACAAAAATACTCCTCACAGTCACACTGAGATACACATACATAGATCTAGCCTAATTATTATTTCAAAAATTGATAAAGTAATAACCAATGTTTGTTGAAACAGAATGTATGCTAAGAGACTCTTTTACTTTCTATTTGTTATCTATTGATTGTAGCCATATTTTGATTTCATCTATATGTCCCCACCACCCCCCCTATTTTATTTTATTTACAAATTTGAAGTGTAATGTTTCAAAACGCTATTTATTCTAAGCGTCTTATTTTGATGTAACTGTTTTGATTTAAATAAACTTTTGAAAAAAAAAAAGTGAGCAGTACACCCTCTCCTGTCAAGACTCGTACCGCATTTGAAAGTCAGTGGTTAAGAGTTTTATGGGCTAACGCCGTAGTATAAAACTCTTAACTAAAGTGCTAAAAAGTACACTAACACCCATAAACTACCTATTAACCCCTAAACCGAGCCCCCCCCCCCCACATCGCAAACAGTTAAATAAAAATTTTTAACCCCTAATCTGCCGAACCAGACATTGCCGCCACTTTAATAAATATATTAACCCCTAAACCGCCGCACTCCCGCCTCGCAAACACTAGTTAAATATTATTTACCCCTAATCTGCCGTCCCTAACATTGCCAACACCTACCTACATTTATTAATCTGCCGCCCCCAACGTCGTCGCCACTATGTTAAATGTATTAACCCCTAAATGTAAGTCTAACCCTAACACCCCCTAACTTAAATATAATTTAAATAAATCTAAATAAAATTACTATCATTAACTAAATTATTCCTATTTAAAACTAAATACTTACCTATAAAATAAACCCTAAGATAGCTACAATATAACTAATAATTACATTGTAGCTATCTCAGGGTTTATTTTTATTTTACAGGCAACTTTGTATTTATTTTAACTAGGTACAATAGTTATTAAATAAAGACACATTTACCTGTAAAATAAAACCTAACCTAAGTTACAATTACACCTAACACTACACTATACTTAAATTAATTTCCTAAATTAAATTAAATTAATTACAATTAAATAAAATAAACTAAAGTACAAAAACCCCCACTAAATTACAGAAAATAATAAAATAATTACAATTTTTTTAAACTAATTACACCTAATCTAATCCCCCTAACAAAATAAAAAAGCCCCCCCAAAATAAAAAAAGCCCTACCCTATACTAAATTACAAATAGCCCTTAAAAGGGCTTTTTGCGGGGCATTGCCCCAAAGTAATCAGCTCTTTTACCTGTAAAAAAAAAGTACAATACCGCCCAACATTAAAACCCACCACTCACACACCCAACCCTACTCTAAAACCCACCCAATACCCCCTTACTAAAACCTAACACTAACCCCTTGAAGATCACCCTACCTTGAGAAGTCTTCACCCAACCGGGCCGAAGTCCTCTACGAAGCCGGGTGAATTGGTCCTTCAGACGGGCAGAAGTCTTCATCCAAGCCGGGAAGAAAAGGTCCTCCAGACGGGTAGAAGTCTTCACCCAGGCGGCATCTTCTATCTTCATCTATCTGGTGCGGAGCGGCTCCATCTTCAAGACATCCGTCCAACTGAAGAATGAAGGTTCCTTTAAATGATGTCATCCAAGATGGCGTCCCTTCAATTCGATTGGCTGATAGATGGTGTCCCTTGAATTCTATCAGCCAATCGGAATTAAGGTAGAAAAAATCCTATTGGCTGATGCAATCAGCCAATAGGATTGAAGTTCAATCCTATTGGCTGATCCAATCAGCCAATAGGATTGAGCTGGCATTCTATTGGCTGATTGGATCAGCCAATAGAATGCAAGCTCAATCCTATTGCATCAGCCAATAGGATTTTTTCTACCTTAATTCCGATTGGCTGATAGAATTCTATCAGCCAATCGGAATTCAAGGGACACCATCTTATTCTCATTTAAAGGAACCTTCATTCTTCAGTTGGACGTCATTTGAAGAGGATACTCCGCGTCGGATGTCTTGAAGATGGAGCTACTCCACGCCGGATGGATGAAGATAGAAGATGCCGCCTGGACGAGGACCTCTTCTTCCCGGCTTGGATGAAGACTTCTGCCCGTCTGGAGGACCACTTTGCCCGGCTTCGTAGAGGACTTCGGCCCGGTTGGGTGAAGACTTCTCAAGGTAAGGTGATCTTCAAGGGGTTAGTGTTAGGTTTTATTAAGGGGGGATTGGGTGGGTTTTAGAATAGGGTTGGGTGTGTGGGTGGTGGGTTTTAATGTTGGGGGGTATTGTACTTTCTTTTACAGGTAAAAGAGCTGATTACTTTGGGGCAATGCCCCGCAAAAAGGCATTTTAAGGGCTATTTGTAATTTAGTATAGGGTAGGGCTTTTTTTTATTTTGGGTTTTTTATTTATTTTATTAGGGGGATTAGATTAGGTGTAATTAGTTTAAAAAACTAATTATTTTATTATTTTCTGTAAATTAGTGTTTGTTTTTTTTGTATTTTAGTTTATTTTATTTAATTGTATTTAATTGTAGTTAATGTAGGGAATTAATTTAATGATAGTGTAGTGTTAGGTGTAATTGTAACTTAGGTTAGGTTTTATTTTACAGGTATATTTGTATTTATTTTAGCTAGGTAGTTATTACATAGTTAATAACTATTTAATAACTATTGTACCTAGTTAAAATAAATACAAAGTCGCCTGTAAAATAAAAATACACCATAAGCTAGATACAATATAACTATTAGTTATATTGTAGCTAGCTTAGGGTTTATTTTATAGGTAAGTATTTAGTTTTAAATAGGAATAATTTAGTTAATTATAGTAATTTTATTTATATTTATTTAAATTAGATTTAAGTTAGAGGGGTGTTAGGGTTAGGGTTGGACTTAGGTTTAGGGGTTAATAACTTTATTATAGTGGTGGCAGATTAGGGGTTAATAAGTGTAGTTAGGATGCGGCAACATTGGGGGTGGAAGATTAGGGGTTAATAAATATAATGTAGGTGGCGGCGATGTTGGGGGCAGCAGATTAGGGGTTCATAAGTATAATGTAGGTGGCGGCAGTGTCCGGAGCGGCAGATTTGGGGTTAATAATATAATGTAGGTGTCAGTGTTAGCGGGGACTGCAGATGTTAATAAGTGTAAGATTAGGGGTGTTTAGACTCGGGGTTCATGTTAGGGTGTTAGGTGTAAACGTAAATTTTCTTTCCCCATATGAATCAATGGGGCTGCGTTAGGAGCTGAACGCTGCATTTTTGCAGGTGTTAGGTTTTTTTTCAGCCAACTCTGCTGGGGAAACTCTGCTGGGGAAATTGTGCACGTTTACCCAGCTCACCGCTATCGTAAGCAGCGCTGGTATTACAGTGAGATGTGGAGCTAAACTTTGCTCTCTGCTCACTTTTCTGCGGCTAACGCCGGGTTTCTAAAAGCCCGTAATACCAGCGCTGTCTGTAGGTGAGCGGGGAGCAGAAACTGCTCGTTAGCACCGCACACCATTACCGACAAAAACTCGTAATCTAGCCGTAGGTATTTGTACTGCATAAGCAAGGTCTCTCCCAGGCAGAAATATCAAAGTAGACAGGGTTTTCCTGATGTGCTGTCCAAGCTCTACTGAAGAATCACAAAGAAATGGACAGTATCGAGGAGTCTGAGGACCATAGATGCAGTGGTCAGCAAGGAAGCTTAGTGCAGCAGATGAAAGACACATTAATGCTTACTTCCTTTCACAATCAGATGTCCAGTAGTGCCATCAGCTCAGAACAGACAAAAAAACCCAGTAGAACCCTAGTGCACTAATCTACTGTCTGAAGAAGTCTGAGATATATATGGTATGAGGAAGGGGTTAAAATCCCTGAAACGTCGCCTTATGATGCAATAAAGTATTATTGTTAAATTTGTCAAGACCCGGTAAGTGCTTTACTTTGATGTATTTTTATATATATATTATAATCTTGCCCATAATGTGCCAGATTACAAGTGGAAAGCTAATGATTGCACCCAAGTAATATAGGGTTTCCGCTATTGTTTGCATGCAGGTTAAAATGTGCACGTATTAAGTTGAAAGTAAATGTGATAACTTGAGCGTAATCGCAATTTATGCTAGAATGACTACCGTGACTTCAGAGTTGTGGTTAACTGTTTTGTGAAACATAAAAGTTGCACAAAACACTTCAAAAATACATTACAAAGTAAACTAGTAAAAATTATTAAATAAAAATATTGCACACAAAAGTTATAAGTGCTCAAAGATATGAGATCTCAGGTGTAAGAAAGAAAAGCAGGCAAAGGGCTTTAACATAGACAGACATACATGTCTAAATATGTATATGTATATAAATATATATATATATATACAGATGCAATTATATGTGTATATATGTATTTACAGACATATATACACATATAAACACATACATATGTACATATATACAGTATATATATATATATATATATATATATATATATATATATATATATATATATATATATATATATATGTGCATAACTTTGCAGTTAAGTAGATGAAAACATGTAAATCCTATTTATTCAATATTCATATTTAATAAAGTGTTATAGTGTGTATTTACTTAAAATATTTTACATTCCAATGTTCTGCACATTTTCAGAATATGTTCTAAGCATTTATAAATAGATATTCCTATAAATATCTGTATATATCTATTCCTATACTCATGTATATATATATATATATATATATATATATATATATATATATATATATATATATATACATATATATATATATATATACATATATATATATATATATATATACACAGTGGGGGGATAAGTATTTAGTCAGCCACCAATTGTGCAAGTTGTCCCACTTAAGAAGACGAGAGAGACCTGTAATTTTCATCATAGGTATACCTCAACTATGAGAGACAAAATGTGGAAACAAATCCAGACAATCACATTGTCTGATTTGGAAAGAATTTATTTGCAAATTATGGTGGAAAATAAGTATTTGGTCAATATTAAAAGTTCATCTCAATATTTTGTTATATATCCTTTGTTGGCAATGACAGAGGTCAAACGTTTTCTGTAAGTCTTCACAAGGTTGTCACACACTGTTGCTGGTATGTTGGCCCATTCCTGCATGCAGATCTCCTCTAGAGCAATGATGTTTTGGGGCTGTCGCTGGGCAACATGGACTTTCAACTCCCTCCAAAGGTTTTCTATGGGGTTGAGATCTGGAGACTGGCTAGGCCACTCCAGGACCTTGAAATGCTTCTTACGAAGCCACTCCTTCATTGCCCAGGCAGTGTGTTTGGGATCATTGTCATGCTGAAAGACCCAGCCACGTTTCATCTTCAATGCCCTTGCTGATGGAAGGAGGTTTGCACTCAAAATCTCACGATACATGGCCCCATTCATTCTTTCATGCACACGGATCAGTCGTCCTGTTCCCTTTGCAGAGAAACAGTCCCAAAGCATGATGTTGCCACCCCCATGCATCACAGTAGGTATGGTGTTCTCTCTCCTCCAAACACGACAAGTTGTGTTTCTACCAAACAGTTCTACTTTGGTTTCATTTGACCATATGACATTCTCCCAATCCACGTCTGGATCATCCAAATGCTCTCTAGCATACTTCAGATGGGCCCGGACATGTACTGGCTTAAGCAGGGGGACACGTCTGGCACTGCAGGATCTGAGTCCCTGGCGGCGTAGTGTGTTATTGATGGTAGCCTTTGTTATGTTGGTCCCAGCTCTCTGCAGGTCATTCACTAGGTCCCCCATGTGGTTCTGGGATGTTTGCTCACTGTTCTTGTGATCATTTTAACCCCACAGGGTGAGATCTTTTGTGGAGCCCCAGATCGAGGGAGATTATCAGTGGTCTTGTATGTCTTCCATTTTCTAATTATTGCTCCCACAGTTGATTTCTTTACACCAAGCTGCTTGCCTATTGCAGATTCAGTCATCCCAGCCTGGTGCAGGTCTACAATTTTGTTTCTGGTGTTCTTCGACAGCTCAGGTCTTCACCATAGTGGAGTTTGGAGTGTGACTGAGGTTGTGGACAGGTGTCTTTTATACTGATAACAAGTTCAAACAGGTGCCATTAATACAGGTAATGAGTGGAGGACAGAGGAGCCTCTTAAAGAAGAAGATACAGGTCTGTGAGAGCCAGACATCTTGCTTGTTTGTAGGTGACCAAATACTTATTTTCCACCATAATTTGCAAATAAATTCTTTCCAAATCAGACAATGTGATTGTCTGGATTTGTTTCCACATTTTGTCTCTCATAGTTGAGGTATACCTATGATGAAAATTACAGGCCTCTCTCATCTTCTTAAGTGGGAGAACTTGCACGATTGGTGGCTGACTAAATACTTTCCCCCCCCCCCACTGTATATATATATATATATATATATATATATGTATGTATATATATATATACACGTAGCCCTCAGTTTACGCCGGGGTTAGGTTCCAGAAGGAATGGTTGTAAATTGAAACCGTTGTAAATTGAAACCCAGTTTATAATGTAAGTCAATGGGAAGTGAGGGAGATAGGTTCCAGGCCCCTCTCAAAATTGTCATAAGTAACACCTAATACATGATTTTTAAAGCTTTGAAATTAAGACTTTAAATCCTAAACAGCATTATAAACCTAATAAAATAATCACACAACACAGAATATATAATTAAACTAAGTTAAATGAACAAAAACATTTGCTAAACAGCATTATAAAACTAATAACACAATCACACAACACAGACTTCACTTGCATTTTTCTGCAAACAGTTCTTTCTATGCATTCCAATCTGGACTGATTTATAGACAGGAAGATATTGTTCCTTTGAAATCTGCTGGATAGCTCAGGTCTGGTTTAACTGATTAATTTCAGCTTGCTTGGCTTTGCTGCAACACAAGCGTAGAGCTCCACCTACTGGCTATTTTAATAAATGCACTGCTTCTCACTGCTTTTCAATAGCAGTCACATGACTGGAAAAAAAGGTTGTTATTCTGAAACGGTGTAAATTGAACCGTTGTAAAACGAGGGCCACCTGGATATATATATATATATATAGGTATAGGTATATATGGTGCCAAAATACCATCATATATATGTAGACATATGTATTTATGAATAAGTAGAGCATATTCTTCTATGTGAAGAACATTGGAATGTGAAATATTTATATTTTCATGTCGGGTTAGTGCACTTGAGAATATGTGGTCGGGTTTATCACACATGAAAATATGCAGTCGGATTAGGGCCCTTGAGAACATGATTTCGGTTTAGCACGCAAGTAGAATGTTAGTTTTTTTCTCTCCATTGACTTCCATGGGGGAATAGGTTATTGCGCAAGCGATATTCTAATTGTGCTAGAATTAAGCTGTTTGCGCTTGTCGGGTTTGCACAAGAGCACAAACTTTTTAGTTTCAACTCATAATACGAGCACAACCCCAAGCACACAAAAAGCTTACTTCTAGCACAATTAGCTCTCCACTCATAATTTGGCTCAATATTATTTAATAATATTTAATAAATACATAACACACCTTAATATAATCCACCAGGAGTTCACTAATTCTTCACGTGCGCCAACTCCACATGTGTTGTATTAAGGTACGGTATGTATTTATTAAATATAAAATATTGAAAATTATTAATAATTAATGTAAATCCTTTTTATAGATGTACTAAAATATTCTAAAAAAATCAATAGATTATATACATATACAGGGAGTGCAGAATTATTAGGCAAGTTGTATTTTTGAGGATTAATTTTATTATTGAACAACAACCATGTTCTCAATGAACCCAAAAAACTCATTAATATCAAAGCTGAATAGTTTTGGAAGTAGTTTTTAGTTTGTTTTTAGTTATAGCTATTTTAGGGGGATATTTGTGTGTGCAGGTGACTATTACTGTGCATAATTATTAGGCAACTTAACAAAAAACAAATATATACCCATTTCAATTATTTATTTTTACCAGTGAAACCAATATAACATCTCAACATTCACAAATATACATTTCTGACATTCAAAAACAAAACAAAAACAAATCAGTGACCAATATAGCCACCTTTCTTTGCAAGGACACTCAAAAGCCTGCCATCCATGGATTCTGTCAGTGTTTTGATCTATTCACCATCAACATTGCGTGCAGCAGCAACCACAGCCTCCCAGACACTGTTCAGAGAGGTGTACTGTTTTCCCTCCTTGTAAATCTCACATTTGATGATGGACCACAGGTTCTCAATGGGGTTCAGATCAGGTGAACAAGGAGGCCATGTCATTAGATTTTCTTCTTTTATACCCTTTCTTGCCAGCCACACTGTGGAGTACTTGGACGCGTGTGATGGAGCATTGTCCTGCATGAAAATCATGTTTTTCTTGAAGGATGCAGACTTCTTCCTGTACCACTGCTTGAAGAAGGTGTCTTCCAGAAACTGGCAGTAGGACTGGGAGTTGAGCTTGACTCCATCCTAAACCCGAAAAGGCCCCACAAGCTCATCTTTGATGATACCAGGCCAAACCAGTACTCCACCTCCACCTTGCTGGCGTCTGAGTCGGACTGGAGCTCTCTGCCCTTTACCAATCCAGCCACGGGCCCATCCATCTGGCCCATCAAGACTCACTCTCATTTCATCAGTCCATAAAACCTTAGAAAAATCAGTCTTGAGATATTTCTTGGCCCAGTCTTGATGTTTCAGCTTGTGTGTCTTGTTCAGTGGTGGTCGTCTTTCAGCCTTTCTTACCTTGGCCATGTCTCTGAGTATTGCACACCTTGTGCTTTTGGGCACTCCAGTGATGTTGCAGCTCTGAAATATGGCCAAACTGGTGGCAAGTGGCATCTTGGCAGCTGCACGCTTGACTTTTCTCAGTTCATGGGCAGTTATTTTGCGCCTTGGTTTTTCCACACGCTTCTTGCGACCCTGTTGACTATTTTGAATGAAATGCTTGATTGTTCGATGATCACGCTTCAGAAGCTTTGCAATTTTAAGAGTGCTGCATCCCTCTGCAAGATATCTCACTATTTTTGACTTTTCTGAGCCTGTCAAGTCCTTCTTTTGACCCATTTCTGAAATATGGCCAAACTGGTGGCAAGTGGCATCTTGGCAGCTGCACGCTTGACTTTTCTCAGTTCATGGGCAGTTATTTTGCGCCTTGGTTTTTCCACACGCTTCTTGCGACCCTGTTGACTATTTTGAATGAAACGCTTGATTGTTCGATGATCACGCTTCAGAAGCTTTGCAATTTTAAGAGTGCTGCATCCCTCTGCAAGATATCTCACTATTTTTGACTTTTCTGAGCCTGTCAAGTCCTTCTTTTGACCCATTTTGCCAAAGGAAAGGAAGTTGCCTAATAATTATGCACACCTGATATAGGGTGTTGATGTCATTAGACAACACCCCTTCTCATTACAGAGATGCACATCACCTAATATGCTTAATTGGTAGTAGGCTTTCGAGCCTATACAGCTTGGAGTAAGACAACATGCATAAAGAGGATGATGTGGTCAAAATACTCATTTGCCTAATAATTCTGCACTCCCTGTATATATATATTTATTTTTATTTATAGTAACTATAATTAATATTATGTATTAATTGAAAGTAAACGCAATTGCTTGAGCACAATTGAAGTTAACGCTTGTAGGAATAATGAGTCCTCAGAGCTCAGATTAACTGTTTTGTGAAACAAAAAAGTGTCATAAAACACATAAAAAATACATTACAAACTACTGTTACACTCATAATAACACTATCTGATAAAAATTATTTTTAAAAAAATTGCACAAAAAAGTTATAAGGGCTCAAAGATATGAGGTGTAGCGAAGTTAACACTTGAGCGGGAGAGTTAAATACTGCTCCACTTGTAATCTGACCCTTAATTTTTAATATTTACATAACGCCTCTTAAGACAACTAATTCTTCATGTGCGCTAACCTGACACCGCATTAGACCTAAAGGGGTCGATTTATCAATATCTGTCCGACATGATACGCTGTAGCATATCATGTCTGACAGACATCTCTGAATGCCGACAGCATATGCTGTCAGCATTTAACATTGCACAAGCAGTTCTGGTGAACTGCTTGTGCAATGCAGCCCCCTGCAGATACGCAGCCAATCGGCCACAAGCAGAGGGTGTCATGCAACCCGATCGTATAGGATTGGGCGTATTGATGTCCGCAGCTTCAGAGGCAGCGGACCAGTTAAAGGGACACTATACCCAAACATTTTCTTTCATGATTAAGGTAGATAATACAATTTTAAACAACATTCCAATATACTTCTATTACCTAATTTGCTTCATTCTTTAGATATACTTTAATGAAGAAATAGCAATGCACACAGTGAACCAATCACAGGAGGCATCTATGTGCAGCTACCAATCAGCAGCTACTAAGCATATCTAGATATGCTTTTCAGCAAAGAATATCAAGATAATGAAGCAAAATAGATAATAGAAGTAAATTAGAAAGTGGTTTATAATTGTATGCTCTTTCTAAATTGTGAAAGAAAAAATTTGGGTTTCATGTCCCTTTAAGGAGCAGCAGTCTTAAGACCGCTGCTTCATAACTGCTGTTTCCGGCGAGCCTGAAGGCATCAGGGGCCATTTGGCCGTTGATAAATCGGCCCAAATGCCTGCAACCCAAAGGGTGATACGCATATTTGACATTTAATGTTCTTCACATATAAAATGTTTTTATTTTTAAATATAAATTTATATATATTTATGATAATGTTAATGTAAAATATATATCTATACATCTTTATGAATATTTACACACATATAGATATATAAATATATATATAAATATCTATTTAAAAAAACAAAGAACATTTTCACCTATGTAAACAACATTAAAATGTTAACTATTTACAGAAAAAGCACAGTAAAACACATTATTAAAATTATTATAGCATTATTATTTATACACACACATATATATTAGCCATTTGAAGTCAAATACATGGCCTTAAACTTTTGCACCCTTATAAATAATTTTTATTTATATTTCAATGAGTCATTTTTATCATAGTGTTTATTTGAGTGTAAAAGTTTATTTTAACTCCCTTAAAGGGACACTGTACCCAAAAAATTTCTTTCGTGATTCAGATTGATCATGACATTTTAAGCAACTTTCTAATTTACTATTATCAAATTTTCTTCATTCTCTTGGTATCTTTATTTGAAATGCAAGAATGTAAGTTTAGATGCCGGCCCATTTTTGGTGAACAACCTGGGTTGTCCATGCTGATTGGTGGATTAATTCATCCACCAATAAAAAAGTGCTGTCTAGAGTACTGAAACCAAAAAAAAGCTTAGATGCCTTCTTTTTCAAATAATGATAGCAAGAGAACAAAGAAAAATTGATAATAGGAGTAAATTAGAAAGTTGCTTAAAATTGCATGCTCTTTCTGAATTACAAAAGAAAAAATTTGGGTACAGTATCCCTTTAAGGACCAGCGACGTTGGTCTTTCTATGCAAATTGTGTAATTAATAGCACAGAGGAGGGACCCAAGCTATTAGTAACATGAAAACCCTTAATGGCCGGCGATTTACATGGTACGTCGCAGTCATTAAGGGGTTAATGTATTTATGTTGTTTTTGGCACAACTTTTTGTAGATCTAACCCTTTACGCTAACTCTACGAGCACCCACATTTACTTTAAACTTGTAATACCGTGCTAAAGTTATCGCGGTTGCAATATTGATGTCACGACTTAGTTCACTACTTGTAATCTAGCCCATAGCAAAGCAATTCATTTTGCATACTCTGACATTTGTGATGTTTCTATGCATGTCTAATGTTTAATAAAGAAAAAACAAACTGACAATTTAATGCTTGTGCACAACACATTTTATAAAGGAACACTTTAACATCTAAAATAAATCAGCAGCACTGATAAGCTACAAATACAATATGTTTCTTTCTTGATAATGATTAAGGGCCATTGTGATCTACCACTGCTACATATCTTTTTCCTTTTATATATAGTGTACGTGAATACTGATTCTAAAGATTACAAACAATATAGTATTGTCTGTATGTCTTAAACCATTCATTTAAACAGTGTAAGATATGGTCTGTATGTGTCAAAATCCACAGAATATGATCAGAATACCTGTAAAAAATGTACATTATGTGATTGATTCTCTAAAACATGAAAAGGTCAAATGATTGTCACAGTATTAATTTAAAAAAGCCTAATACATGATCAGACATCTGATATCAAAATTCTTTTTCCTGGCTAAAAGTCTTTCATGTGTTCATTTCTTTCACTTATTGTGTTGACTCTTTTTATTCTTTACTCTGAATAGCAGCTGTGAGAAGCCATTGCTTCCTATCAACCTTTCATCTGAGATTGGCAGAAGGCCGTTTTTTATTTTAACAGTGTTAATGTCATGTCATTGCAAGTAATGCCATATGTGTTTTGTTACATTTACTTTGCATTTTTCAAAAGTCATTAGCAAAGTTAATTAGAACTCAATGTGTCTAATTTTTTAATAAAACATTATAATAAACTGTGTGCAGGCATTTCTTAAGGCAGTGGTTGACAACTTCCTAACAGTTGGGCGCTGCAGATCAGAATTTTAGAATCCTTAAAGGGACACTGAACCCAAATTTTTTCTTTCGTGATTCAGATAGAGCATGCAATTTTAAGCAACTTTCTAATTTACTCCGTTCTCTTGGTATCTTTATTTGAAAAAGAAGGCATCTAAGCTAAGGAGCCAGCCAATTTTTGGTTCAGAGCTCTGGACAGCACTTGTGTATTGGTGGGTGAATTTATCCACCAATCAGCAAGAACAACCCAGGTTGTTCACCAAAAATAGGCTGGCATCAAAACTTACATTCTTGCTTTTCAAATAAAGATACCAAGAGAATTAAGAAAATTTGATAATAGGGGTAAATTAGAAAGTTGCTTAAAATTGCATGCTCTATCTGAATCATGAAATAAATTTTTTGGGTTCAGTGTCCCTTTAAAGTTATGGCTATTAAACACACAAATATTAATTATTTCCTAACAATATTTAGTGTTCAGTGCCAGATATAGGTAAGGTTGGAGGGTAGTGGGAACTTTCCATGAGATGTTCTCCCAAAAAGAGGGCTTTTAATTTGGGACCATGTTTGTCCACTCACTAGAAGTCCCCAAAGAACATATTTGCAGTTTTCTGGAGCCACAAAACCTAAAGTACATATTTTTAGTTATGCTTTTTCCCAGGGGTCACAAAAACTAGATCAGAGGGACATTAGTGAACAATAAAGCACCTGTTGCCCCCTGTGTTGCCACACCTGCCACTCTTCAATGAGAAGACTAAATGCATGCAGAAGCAGTATGGGTTTTGTGCAGAAGACCTAGAGATCACAGGTTGACCCATCTTGCTGCATACAGGAACCAGTAATAAAACATTATTATCTTTATTATCAGTTATTTGTAGAGCACCAAAAGATTCCAAATACATTCTCCTGAGTAAGTGATAAAATATATTATTTTATTTCAGAAGTCATCTTTCATAAAATCTTCCTTCCTGGCTTTAAAGTGAAGGTAAATTTTCATTAATGGGTGCCCGTTTTGTTATTTTTTATTGTTATTTTCTTTGTCAAACTGTGATTCATTATTTCTGCGTTACACACAAAATATTACACTGGATTGCAACATTTCAGCCAGTATTTATAAATTCACAAATATTCAATCATCATAAAAGGATAATTAGAAAATCATTTTCAAGCTGTAAATTGATTTGAAATCCTTGTCCTCCATAATTATTTGTCTTTTGTTATTAAGAAGACATTTATAACAAAAAAATGTTGCCAATATCTACATTGTAAAACGTTTGTTTCCTTTCTGTTCACCCAGAGGTATTTTTGCCTGTACAGTATATAATTTGTACTAAGCAATTTTCTGATAATCTAATAGAATCAAATCTTTCAGGGTAAAACAAAAGAGAAACATGAGTTTCGATGGAATGCATGAAACAGATCAACTTTCATTTAAGCACTTAAAGGGATATGAAACCCAAATAGTTTGTTTAATGATTCAGTTAGAGTGATGTGATTTTAAGCCACTTTATAATTTACTCCGATTATACATTTTTCTTCATTCTCTTTGTATCTTTATTTGAAAAGCAGGATTGTAAGCTTAGGAGCCGGCCCATTTTTAGTTCAGAACCCTGGGTAGCTCTTGCGGATTGGTGGCTACATTTAGAGAGAACAAAAAAAATTGATAATAGTAGTCAACTAGAAAGTTGCTTAAAATTGCATGCTCTATCTGAATCATGAAAGAAAAAAAAATGTGTTTCATATCCCTTTATGTGTTTTAGCTTTGGCGGGAGACACCTCTTTTGTTAACACACAGTAAACAGGCCTGAACTAAGCATAGGGCTTAAAGGGCATTTGCCCAGTGGGTCAGGGCAATTTGTGAGCCAGGGCTAGTTGTCTAAATCCTTCTCAGTTAACAGCATTATTATTAACTATTATTATTACTTTTTTATTTTATTTTTAATGACAACCAGTTTACAAAACACAGTGACAGAAGGTTATTACATGATGAGTTACAAATATTTTTGTAATTCAAACGCTTGTCAGTTTTGGGGTATAGTTAAATAACAAAAGCACAGAGAGTGGGCTGCTCTACCTAAAAATGCCTGCGTCTATTTTTGATCCCAGTTCAGCCCAGACAGTAAACCATAAACATTACTTAAAGGGACACTAAAATCAATATTAAACTTTCATAATTCAGATAGAGCACGCAATTGTAAACAACTTCCAAATTTACTTCCATTATCATGGAATTCTATTTAAAAAAAAAAGGCTGTCCTTGCGAGTGATGAGATGTCTCCCATACAAATAATTAGAGCTCTCTGCTAGGTAAAGGTTTGCAATGGAGGGCTTAGTACAGAGGGGGAGACCGGAGTTTTTTAAAACTTGATACTTGAATAGTACGTTTAATACAAATCAAATTATACTGTTTGCAGTGCACTGTACCTTGCATTTACTGTCATTTTTGTATGTATAGGTTTTCCATTCAGAATAATTTGTGTTTTGAGTATTTTGGTGAAAACTTGCCACTTTTTAATTGGCGAGAAACAACAGTAAGAGCTGAAGTGTGAAAATGTTTATAGAATTATGCTGGGATTTTAGAGAAAATCTCATACACGCCCAATGGAATGCTCATGTTCAGCTCATTTTACTAAAAAATATCAATTACGCTTTGTATTTCGTACTTTTAAGTAGGCTTTTTTTGCACATCCAGTGTAAATAAATTACGATTTACACTGTGCATAGTTAATACGATTTATTTCTGTGTAATTTACCTACACATTTCACTTTTATTTTTTTTATTTTACTTTTTATTGAGATAAAATATGCACAGTACAAGGTTTGATTCCAATGCATAATCTACAAGATGTCATTCAATACAAATAATTTACTTTGAAATCACAATAAACATGGCTGAGTCAAATATTTGTGCATATACACTATGTTCAAGAGAAAGAACAACAAAGAAAGAACAGACATAGGTATAAATAAAACCTCAATTTTTCAAACATTTGTTTTAGTGTGTAACAAAAAAACATCATTACAATTACAATATTAATTGTTTAAGGTATAGGAAATGAGGAAATACTACGTATATTGCATTAAATGGTACACATAACCCCACTAGGGCAGTCTATGAAGAGCGAGATGAGACTATGATCCTAAACTGTTTTTACATGGAAATATCTTGCATATCAATCTTTCAAGCTACATCAGTAGCATGACCACCTAAATTAGCTTTTAAGGTTACTAGTCTGAACAGGTTTGGATATAGTAGGTTTATGAACAGTCAATCGAAAGGCCCCCAGGGAAGGGGAAAAAAAAGTATAGAAAGATGGAGATCAGAGTTAAGATAATCTTATAATCCCTATACTAAAGCACGGTCATGGATTATCAATTAGGTGTTCTGGCTGTGGCATTCCATGGTTCCCATATTGCACAATATAAGCCCTGGGTTCCCCCTGTTTAAGAATACACTATCTTCCATGGATTTAATGCATTCAATGAGTTCACAGACTTTCTGGAATGTTGGGGCTGACTGTTGTTTCCAGTGTCTAGCAAGGGATAGTTTTCAGACGGACATTCCAACCAGATATGGAGGTCTATACCTAGTGCTCCACATTCTCTCCAGCAAGTTGAAGGGTGAGCCTTAGAGACCCTATGTCCCCAGTCCTCTAGTTTTTTTAATATCACAGTTCATTTGATCAACCCCTCCTGGAACATCTAGCCTGTTACAATGTTTTGTATCATCAGCAAACAAGCAAACCTTCCCCTTAAGCCCACTTCCAATATCACTTATGAACATGTTAAACAGAACAGGCCCAAGAACTGACCCTTGGGGAACACCACTAGTAACTGATGCCTCATTTGAATGTACTCCATTAATTGAAACCCTCTGTAGTCTATCTTTAAAGCCAGTATTCTACCCACTTAACAATCTTAGCATCTATTCCAAGGCAATACATTTAGTGAATAAGTTTGTTGTGTGGGACGGTGTCAAATGCTTTGCTAAAGTCTAGATATGCAACATCTACGGCTCCTCCCTGGTCTTTTATTTTAGTTACATGGTAAAAGAAATCAATTAGATTAGTCTGACATGATCTTCCAGCAGTGAAACCATGCTGTTCTTTGTCTTCTAAGTTGTTAGTCTGAAGGAAAGATACAAGTCTTTCCTTTAAAAGAGTTTCCATTAATTTTCCCTTGAGGTCAAACTGACTGGCCTATAGTTAGCAGAATCTTCCCTACTACCCTTTTTATGAAGATGGACTACATTGGCAATTTTCCAGTCTTTTGGAACAACTGTTAGAAGTGATACTATATTACTGTTTGTAAGTACTAAATCTAATATAGTTCCTTTACGTGTTGGTTCTTTTACTAGTTGCTCAAGAGATTACCCTTGTAAAGATTCCAGAATTTATTTACTTTTAGTTGATTTGGCAACAGGTACTTCCCAGTCTACATCAGGCATATTAAAATCTCCGACTACTATAACAATCCACTTCATTGTAATTTTGCATATTTCATCAATTAATACATTGGGGCATATCTATCAAGCTCTGTATGGAGCTTGACGCCCTGTGTTTCTGGCGATCCTTCAGACTCACCAGAAACACAATTTATGGAGCAGCGGTCTCAAGACCACTGCTCCATAACCTGTCCACCTGCTCTGAGGAGGTGGAGAGAGATCACCACAATTCAACCCGATCGAGTATGATCGGGTTGATTGACAACCCCCTGCTGGTGGCTGATTGGCCACGAATCTGCAGAGGGTGGCGTTGCACCAGCAGCTCACAAGAGCTGCTGGTGCAATGCTGAATACGGAGAGCGTATTGCTTTCCACATTCAGCGAGCTCTGTCAGACCTGATCCGCACTGTCAGATCAGGTCTGACAGACCATTGTTAAATAGGCCTCATAGTCTGATGCTTCATCCTGCAATGGTGGTCTATATACTACTATTCTAAACACCTGTTTCCCTTCAGTTTCTATAGTTACCCAAACACTTTCTACATTGTCATTTTTTTCTACAATTTCAGTTACTTTAATAATTATTTCATGTACACAGCAACTCCGCCCCCTTTTTTTCCTACTCTATTTTTTGGAGGGCTTAGTACAGAGGGGGAGACCAGAGTTTTTTAAAACTTGATACTTGAATAGTACGTTTAATACAAATCAAATTATACTGTTTGCAGTGCACTGTACCTTACATTTACTGTCATTTTTGTATGTATAGGTTTTCCATTCAGAATAATTTGTGTTTTGAGTATTTTGGTGAAAACTTGCCACTTTTTAATTGGCGAGAAACAACAGTAAGAGCTGAAGTGTGAAAATGTTTATAGAATTATGCTGGGATTTTAGAGAAAATCTCATACACGCCCAATGGAATGCTCATGTTCAGCTCATTTTACTAAAAAATATCAATTACGCTTTGTATTTCGTACTTTTAAGTAGGCTTTTTTTGCACATCCAGTGTAAATAAATTACGATTTACACTGTGCATAGTTAATACGATTTATTTCTGTGTAATTTACCTACACATTTCACTTTTATTTTTTTTATTTTACTTTTTATTGAGATAAAATATGCACAGTACAAGGTTTGATTCCAATGCATAATCTACAAGATGTCATTCAATACAAATAATTTACTTTGAAATCACAATAAACATGGCTGAGTCAAATATTTGTGCATATACACTATGTTCAAGAGAAAGAACAACAAAGAAAGAACGGACATAGGTATAAATAAAACCTCAATTTTTCAAACATTTGTTTTAGTGTGTAACAAAAAACATCATTACAATTACAATATTAATTGTTTAAGGTATAGGAAATGAGGAAATACTACGTATATTGCATTAAATGGTACACATAACCCCACTAGGGCAGTCTATGAAGAGCGAGATGAGACTATGATCCTAAACTGTTTTTACATGGAAATATCTTGCATATCAATCTTTCAAGCTACATCAGTAGCATGACCACCTAAATTAGCTTTTAAGGTTACTAGTCTGAACAGGTTTGGATATAGTAGGTTTATGAACAGTCAATCGAAAGGCCCCCAGGGAAGGGGAAAAAAAAGTATAGAAAGAGGGAGATCAGAGTTAAGATAATCTTATAATCCCTATACTAAAGCACGGTCATGGATTATCAATTAGGTGTACTGGCTGTGGCATTCCATGGTTCCCATATTGCACAATATAAGCCTTGGGTTCCCCCTGTTTAAGAATACACTATCTTCCATGGATTTAATGCATTCAATGAGTTCACAGACTTTCTGGAATGTTGGGGCTGACTGTTGTTTCCAGTGTCTAGCAAGGGATAGTTTTCAGACGGACATTCCGACCAGATATGGAGGTCTATACCTAGTGCTCCACATTCTCTCCAGCAAGTTGAAGGGTGAGCCTTAGAGACCCTATGTCCCCAGTCCTCTAGTTTTTTTAATATCACAGTTCATTTGATCAATCCCTCCTGGAACATCTAGCCTGTTACAATGTTTTGTATCATCAGCAAACAAGCAAACCTTCCCCTTAAGCCCACTTCCAATATCACTTATGAACATGTTAAACAGAACAGGCCCAAGAACTGACCCTTGGGGAACACCACTAGTAACTGATGCCTCATTTGAATGTACTCCATTAATTGAAACCCTCTGTAGTCTATCTTTAAAGCCAGTATTCTACCCACTTAACAATCTTAGCATCTATTCCAAGGCAATATATTTAGTGAATAAGTTTGTTGTGTGGGACGGTGTCAAATGCTTTGCTAAAGTCTAGATATGCAACATCTACGGCTCCTCCCTGGTCTTTTATTTTAGTTACATGGTAAAAGAAATCAATTTGATTAGTCTGACATGATCTTCCAGCAGTGAAACCATGCTGTTCTTTGTCTTCTAAGTTGTTAGTCTGAAGGAAAGATACAAGTATTTCCTTTAAAAGAGTTTCCATTAATTTTCCCTTGAGGTCAAACTGACTGGCCTATAGTTAGCAGAATCTTCCCTACTACCCTTTTTATGAAGATGGACTACATTGGCAATTTTCCAGTCTTTTGGAACAACTGTTAGAAGTGATACTATATTACTGTTTGTAAGTACTAAATCTAATATAGTTCCTTTACGTGTTGGTTCTTTTACTAGTTGCTCAAGAGATTACCCTTGTAAAGATTCCAGAATTTATTTACTTTTAGTTGATTTGGCAACAGGTACTTCCCAGTCTACATCAGGCATATTAAAATCTCCGACTACTATAACAATCCACTTCATTGTAATTTTGGATATTTCATCAATTAATACATTGGGGCATATCTATCAAGCTCTGTATGGAGCTTGACGCCCCGTGTTTCTGGCGATCCTTCAGACTCACCAGAAACACAATTTATGGAGCAGCGGTCTCAAGACCACTGCTCCATAACCTGTCCACCTGCTCTGAGGAGGTGGAGAGAGATCACCACAATTCAACCCGATCGAGTACGATCGGGTTGATTGACAACCCCCTGCTGGTGGCTGATTGGCCACGAATCTGCAGAGGGTGGCGTTGCACCAGCAGCTCACAAGAGCTGCTGGTGCAATGCTGAATACGGAGAGCGTATTGCTTTCCACATTCAGCGAGCTCTGTCAGACCTGATCCGCACTGTCAGATCAGGTCTGACAGACCATTGTTAAATAGGCCTCATAGTCTGATGCTTCATCCTGTAATGGTGGTCTATGTACTACTATTCTAAACACCTGTTTCCCTTCAGTTTCTATAGTTACCCAAACACTTTCTACATTGTCATTTTTTTCTACAATTTCAGTTACTTTAATAATTATTTCATGTACACAGCAACTCCGCCCCCTTTTTTTCCTACTCTATTTTTTGTAATGAGAGTCATTGTACAATGTATCTGTTATAGCTACTAAATCCAATTTATCTTGAATCATTATTGCAGTAAATGGGGGTAATTTACTTACTAAAATGCAAGCATTTGTGCACATTGCATGTAGAACATTTCTAGAATTCTCAAATCCTTTTGCATGGTCAATACAACCCCTGCCTACATTATTCAAAGTCGTATTCTTAAAAGTAATGTTTTTTTCTTAAATAAACAAGAATGTAAAATTTGATGGTTGACTGTCTTGTCATGCTCATGTATGTTAACACTGTCCCCCTTCTTTAGTTTAAATTGCTACTAATAAAGTCTTTAAATTCTTTACTCAATACTCCTGTCCCTTTAATATCCAGATGCAAACAATCCTTCTTATACAAGCTACTATCAAGCCAATCAGGGCTTTGATGGCTAACAAAACCATATCTTCTCTCCCTGCACCACCTCTCTAACGAAGAGTTAAATTTTATAATGCGCTGCATTCTTCCTACTTCCTGTCCATACACAGGTAAAATTGTAGGAAAGGATACAGATGCAGCCACATGATCTAAACAACTTCCTAATTTAAAAAACTAATTTTGCACAGCAACAACATCATTGCTAGCCAGATCATTTGTACCTAGGTGAACAATAACATCTAACTCACTGTCTTTTCTAGTTGCCTTAACAATTCTTGAAATACGATTTAAATCTCTGTGGCCTAGATTTGGAGTTTTGTCGGTAACGACCCGAAAAACTAACGCCGGCTTTTTTCTGGCCGCACCATAAAAATAACTCTGGTATAGAGAGTCCACATAAAGGCTGCGTTAGGCTCCAAAAAAGGAGCGTAGAGCATTTTTAACGCAGCTTCAACTCTCGATACCAGAGTTGCTTACGGACGCGGCCAGCCTCAAAAACGTGCTCGTGCACGATTCTCCCATAGGAAACAATGGGGCTGTTTGAGCTGAAAAAAAACCTAACACCTGCAAAAAAGCCGCGTTCAGCTCCTAACGCAGCCCCATTGTTTGCTATGCGGTAACCCTTCCTACGTCTGCACCTAACACCCTAACATGTACCCCGAGTCTAAACACCCCTAACCTTACACTTATTAACCCCTAATCTGCCGCCCCCACTATCGCTGACCCCTGCATATTATTTTTAACCCCTAATCTGCCGCTCCGTAAACCGCCGCTACTTACATTATCCCTATGTACCCCTAATCTGGTTCCCTAACATCGCCGACCCCTATATTATATTTATTAACCCGTAATCTGCCCCCCACAACGTCGCCTCCACCTGCCTACACTTATTAACCCCTAATCTGCCGACCGGACCTGAGCGCTACTATAATAAAGTTATTAACCCCTAATCCGCCTCACTAACCCTATATTAAATAGTATTAACCCCTAATCTGCCCTCCCTAACATCGCCGACACCTAACTTCAATTATTAACCCCTAATCTGCCGACCGGAGCTCACCGCTATTCTAATAAATGGATTAAACCCTAAAGCTAAATCTAACCCTAACACTAACACCCCCCTAAATTAAATATAATTTAAATCTAACAAAATAAATTAACTCTTATTAAATAAATTATTCCTATTTAAAGCTAAATACTTACCTGTAAAATAAATCCTAATATAGCTACAATATAAATTATATTTATATTGTAGCTATTTTAGGATTAATATTTATTTTACAGGTAACTTTGTATTTATTTTAACCAGGTACAATAGCTATTAAATAGTTAAGAACTATTTAATAGCTAAAATAGTTAAAATAATTGCAAATTTACCTGTAAAATAAATCCTAACCTAAGTTACAATTAAAACTAACACTATACTATCAATAAATTAATTAAATAAAATACCTACAATTACCTACTATTAACCTAACACTACACTATCAATAAATTAATTAAATAAACTACCTACAATTAACCTAACACTACACTATCAATAAATTAATTAAATACAATTCCTACAAATAAATACAAATAAATAAACTTGCTAAAGTACAAAAAATAAAAAAGAACTAAGTTACAAAAAATAAAAAAATATCTACAAACATAAGAAAAATATTACAACAATTTTAAACTAATTACACCTACTCTGAGCCCCCTAATAAAACAACAAAGCCCCCCAAAATAAAAAATGCCCTACCCTATTCTAAATTACTAAAGTTAAAAGCTCTTTTACCTTACCAGCCCTGAACAGGGCCCTGCCAATAGAATGCGAGCTCAATCTGATTGGCTGATTGGATCAGCCAATCGGATTGAACTTGATTCTGATTGGCTGATTCCATCAGCCAATCAGAATATTCCTACCTTAATTCCGATTGGCTGATAGAATCCTATCAGCCAATCGGAATTCGAGGGACGCCATCTTGGATGACGTCCCTTAAAGGAACCGTCATTCTGCAGTTGGACGTCGCCGGAAGAAGATGGGTCCGCGGTGGAGGTCTTCAGGATGGAGCCGGTCGTCATCGGATGAAGATAGAAGATGCCGCTTGGATCAAGATGGTTGCCGGTCCGGATCGCCTCTTCTTCCCGGATAGGATGAAGACTTTGGAGCCTCTTCTGGACCTCTTCAGGCACCGGATGATGGATCGCCAACCCCCGCTTGGGTTGGATGAAGATTTTGGAGCCAGGATGGATCGGTGATACCTGGTGAGGTGAAGACAAGGTAGGATGATCTTCAGGGGCTTAGTGTTAGGTTTATTTAAGGGGGGTTTGGGTTAGATTAGGGGTATGTGGGTGGTGGGTTGTAATGTTGGGGGGGTATTGTATGTTTTTTTTTTATAGGCAAAAGAGCTGAACTTCTTGGGGCATGCCCCGCAAAGGGCCCTGTTCAGGGCTGGTAAGGTAAAAGAGCTTTTAACTTTAGTAATTTAGAATAGGGTAGGGCATTTTTTATTTTGGGGGGCTTTGTTGTTTTATTAGGGGGCTTAGAGTAGGTGTAATTAGTTTAAAATTGTTGTAATATTTTTCTTATGTTTGTAGATATTTTTTTATTTTTTTGTAACTTAGTTCTTTTTTATTTTTTGTACTTTAGCAAGTTTATTTATTTGTATTTATTTGTAGGAATTGTATTTAATTAATTTATTGATAGTGTAGTGTTAGGTTAATTGTAGGTAATTGTAGGTATTTTATTTAATTAATTTATTGATAGTATAGTGTTAGTTTTAATTGTAACTTAGGTTAGGATTTATTTTACAGGTAAATTTGTAATTATTTTAACTATTTTAGCTATTAAATAGTTCTTAACTATTTAATAGCTATTGTACCTGGTTAAAATAAATACAAAGTTACCTGTAAAATAAATATTAATCCTAAAATAGCTACAATATAATTATAATTTATATTGTAGCTATATTAGGATTTATTTTACAGGTAAGTATTTAGCTTTAAATAGGAATAATTTATTTAATAAGAGTTAATTAATTTCGTTAGATTTAAATTATATTTAATTTAGGGGGGTGTTAGTGTTAGGGTTAGACTTAGCTTTAGGGGTTAATCCATTTATTAGAATAGCGGTGAGCTCTGGTCGGCAGATTAGGGGTTAATAATTGAAGTTAGGTGTCGGCGATGTTAGGGAGGGCAGATCAGGGGTTAATACTATTTATTATAGGGTTAGTGAGGCGGATTATGGGTTAATAACTTTATTATAGTAGCGCTCAGGTCCGCTCGGCAGATTTGGGGTTAATAAGTGTTGGCAGGTGGAGGCGACATTGTGGGGGGCAGATTAGGGGTTAATAAATATAATATAGGGGTCGGCGGTGTTAGGGGCAGCAGATTAGGGGTACATAAGGATAACGTAGGTGGCGGTCGGCAGATTAGGGGTTAAAAAAATTTATTCGAGTGTCGGCGATGTGGGGGGACCTCGGTTTAGGGGTACATAGGTAGTTTATGGGTGTTAGTGTACTTTAGAGTACAGTAGTTAAGAGCTTTATAAACCGGCGTTAGCCCAGAAAGCTCTTAACTACTGACTATTTTCCTGCGGCTGGAGTTTTGTCGTTAGATGTCTAACGCTCACTTCAGAAACTACTCTAAATACCGGAGTTAGAAAGATCCCATTGAAAAGATAGGATACGCAATTGACGTAAGGGGATCTGCGGTATGGAAAAGTCGCGGCTGAAAAGTGAGCGTTAGACCCTATTTTGAGTGACTCCAAATACCGGCGGTAGCCTAAAACCAGCGTTAGGAGCCTCTAACGCTGGTTTTCATGGCTAACGCCAAACTCTAAATCTAGGCCTGTGAGCGGTAGAACGTGGAAGACATCTAACCCCTCTCAAATCTCCTTTATCATCATCTATCTGTACATTTCTTAAAATGGAGTCACCTATTAACAAAGTCTTACAGAAATTTACATTTGCAGATCTTACCTTGGATTTCTTGTTTGCAGATTCAGACACCAGAAACTAAGACCTTCCTGTTACACTGTCAGAAGTTTTAGCAGTTGTGCTCTCTTCTTCACAGATGCCAGCAGTAATAGCAGCATATGAATTTTTCAAAGGCAGAGGATTAGGAGTATGTCTTTGTTCCACTGTTCTTACCCTTCCTGAGCCAACAGTTGTCCATCTCTTTTATCTTAGTCTCTTGGGTAGAGGTGCAGCTTCCTTGGGAGGCTGCTTTGAGCAAACAGACATGTTATGTATTGTATCTTTAAGATAAGTTATTGCTTTCCATAAGAGAGAAAACTGCTTACACACTGGGCAGCCTCTGAATCTCTAGAATACTGCACGATCAAACAGGGCAAGGCATCCATTGCACTGAATCTGAGACATTTTAAAATAAATATGTAGATACTCTATCAAATGACTACAATATTTAATCTCCTCACTGACTAGTTAGTCAGTGAGGAGGTTAAATATTGTAGTCATTTAATAGAGTATCTACATATAACTCCTGAAATAACTATTGCACTTAATGCAATCCTTATTGTAGTGAGATCCACTGAGCTAATATTAGCAGAGCTAATAGCTTACCCTTTAAATCGATCCTAGAAACAGAGTGGGGTTCTCACCTAATTGCCTACCAACTGAAAACACACAATTGTTGTCCAAATACAAAAGCCCCTATTGTAGAAAATGCTAAGCAACTTTACCTTAGAACTATACAGTTGCAGAATTAAAATCTAATTCACAAGATGAATGCTTGTGAATATTCTGCTCCCTAATGAAATAACTCTTAATACACTTAATACAATCCTTATTTAGATGAGATCCTTAATGTAGTGAGATCCACTGAGCTTCAGATTGGGATTGAATGTTATATAGGGATTTATAGTAATTTCTAAAGACCTCCCCAATCTCCTTGGGGGATAAATCAATTTGTCAACAAATTTGAGTTTTTTGCATCCTATTTTGTTTAGTTCTAGCTCTCAGCTTGTTAGCCAAAAGTCTATCTGCTCTGTTTCCTTGATAAAAGAAAATTTGCTTCAATCTCAGAATATTGTCTTGTACTTTTTGAATTTCCTTATTGGTGATTTCTGCCCTCAAAACTCCTATTTGAGACGCAATTTCTACTTTTGTATTAGCCTTATTCTCTCTCTCTCTCTAAAGATATATTGATTGATAACTTGTAGTTTATCATCATTTGGTACCACTTGGGTCTTTTCCCCCAATCTTCCCTCCTCCTGTATCGATTGTCTACTCTGTATCCCTACTTTGACCTGTCCCTCAAAGAGCCTAAAAAAACTGCTCCCTGTTGGATTGTTATTAGTATTCTCAGAATACATATTTAATGGCAAATGCCACCCCCCAATAAACTAACATGTATGTCAGAGTTCAAGTTCCCAATGGAAGCATGGAAATTAAACTCTTCAAAAAAATCATATATTGTATTATTATTTAATAATATTAGATTATTTAAGGGGGGAGAGTTTAATTTTGGAATGTTCTTGATATGTAAGGTTTGATTTACACATTTTTGCCTTAGAATTTCTTGTTTTTTCTATATAAAAAAAAAACTTTCTAGATAACACAAGAAAAATGTCATAAGGATTGTTAGTTGTTTTTTTTTTTAGGTTTTGCTAAGTAGTAATTTTTTTTCTCAGCACTAAATAACTCCAAAAATACAAATTTACCTTAGTTTCCAGTCACTGAGGGTGTCCACAAAACTGTAATGTTTCAAAGAAATGTGTTCATGCAATAGAAAATGACAATCACCTAAAACAACGTAGTGAAGTCAATCTAAAGCTGCACAGCACATATAAGCTATATTTTTTTTAGCAATTTAGTAAAGCAGCAAGTTATACTGTAAATATGTCAGGTGAGCAGGCACCAAAAATATTAACATTAAACATACACTGTAAAACAGCTAATATATAGTAACTGAAACAGACCACAAGAAAATGTTTTTACTGTCAATTTGATTTTCCTAAGTCAAAGAGGCAGTACCATAAGCAAGTATTATCCTTTAATTCCCTCCAGGAGAGGAATTTACCTATCAGATAAAAAAACAGAAAATGATGACCCTCCCTTTGGCTCTGCCAACACCTCTTTAAGAGAAAGCTAACTCAAAGTGCCCAGAAGTAAAAAAACACGCAGACACAAAAAATACTGGGAAACACTTGGGGAGCACGAGTGACACGAAAAGGAGGGACCCTGAACTGAAAATAAAAAAAATTAAGAGTTTTCAACTTCATAAATCTATGGGAATGTGTAGAGAGGCCATCAAAGTGCCTTCCTGCATAACTTAGATTGCTTATATAATGGACTCCATGCTGAATAATTTTTTACCACATATTGGTTTACCTTTTTTGGGTCTAAAAAAAAAAAAGGTGACGCTAAAAAGAAAAGATTTAGAACGGGCGCTAAAAAAGCTAAGGTAATATTCTATTCTTTATTTAAATAGCAGATATATTAGTTAGATATTAGTGTATGGATCAATAAATATCACTATGCGGTATGAAAGGTTAGATCTATACAAATATATTATTACAAAAACAATTCCGCTATGGGTTTATTTTTAATTATTATCAATAAAAAGTTTCTCATGAGAAATGTTATCGTTAAGTTGTCCCATGAGTAAAAGATTGCATGATATAAGGTGATAATCCCTGTATATTATATGAAAATTAAGGTATATAGCACCGAAACAAGAAATAAGTGACACAAGCTGTCTATAAGGTTGAATATATACTGAATGATTGGCTGTGACTCAATTCACAGGGTACTATTAAAGATACCTAATATTTAATAAAATTACTGCCAAGGTATCCCAGATATGATTGTCCCATACTAACAATGATACATATATAAGGGACTTACTAAACAACTAATGATTTTAAGATGTTAATGTACCTTTATTAAACCTACCGTACACAGGTGCAGTTATTGTGTTATATAATTTATCAAAGGCTTGTATGATATAAAGTGATAATTCTCTTTGGACTATTATCACTAAGAATAGAATAATAACTATAGCCAAACTTAACTACTGTGTTAAGTGATATACATGTAGACTACCGTGTTCAACACTAAGAAAGGTATTTACAAAGGAAATAAAAGTACTGATAACACAGTACTTTGTAAACCTAGAAGTACTGATTATAAATTACCTTGTTAACTTACAATTAACTCTTATGTTGATGTTTTATGTTCGAACCACTATTGAACATTAGTATATCAAACCTGTATACTATACATAGCCTGGACCAACCAAACAGAGAATAGAGATAAATTAGATCCTTTTGCAATTATTGTGCCGAGTGGTATATACCATGATTGCTCCGTCGGATATTATAAAGTTATTCTGTACTTGATAATAAGTACTGTGAATACAGCACTCTATAAACCTATGAACATCCTAAAGTCTGACAGGTACTGTTAAATCACTATTGCACTAATCTCATGAGACGTGTATAATACTCAGAGGCTTGATTTTATTATTATTATTATTCTTTATTTATAAAGCGCCGACAGATTCCGCAGCGCTGCCCATGGGTACAAGGATAACAGTACAGTGGAGAAACAATACGATAAGGCACAACATTTTACAGACAAATACAGGGGGAATTGAGGGCCCTGTTCCCATGGGAACTTACAATCTAGATGATTTCAGTTATATCATACTTGTGGGCGTGTTTTTAAAATAATTTTACGGAGCTCCAACTCAAATTAGACACTTTATTTAAGCTCTATATAAAGACTTCGACTACAGAAGGTTACTTAAGTGTGCTTTTAATTTATTTCCTAATTTTATAATATACTTAATAAAAGTTATTTTTTAATCTAGATTCACAAGTCCATTATCACACACTGTTCTTACTATATTTGATTTATAAGTTATAAACCTTGAGTGCTAAGTTGTGTATTCTTATTAAGAGTAAGTCTCTTCGTACGCTTTCTAATAGTATTACTTGCCCCAATACACCAGCACCCTAACCTATATTATTAAGGAAATTGAACTCTTTTGCTCATGTAAAGTGTTACCATTAAGGTTTAGTGTTAACTTAAAAGTATTGCCATTGGTTCTTTTGTTGAAAATGTTTTTTCTTACTATTATAAAGGTACCTATAAACTAAGACTGTTTTTAAATATCTTTTTATTGTTGTCCAAGAAAGCAATACACACATTCCTATTATTACAATTTGTGTGGCTAATATCACATATGGTACAGTTTACAACACCGATCACAAATTATACGGCAAACTTTACAGTATACACAGAATAGTCCATATTAGTGTCAATTGGTTGAGAGCATAGTATTTTCCTCCCTTACCCGCACTTTGATTCTATAGCAGTTAACATCTTACTAATCAGTGTGATCACACTTCTCAGACATGTTCTTTTTCCGTTACCTTTATCATATTTAAAACTAAACCTAAGTCTTAACAAACCTATTAACACAACATGGTTAAACCTACTCCAGTGCTGTTACCCCTGGGGCCCAGCGGTAAACTAAGACTGTTTTTATCAAAAATATCTACTTATTACTCATTATATAGGGAGACGTCCCTATTTCTCATGAGAAACGTTTTATTTTTGTTTTTATAATAAAAATATATTTATATAGAATTAACCTAATAGAGCCTATAAAAAGGCAATAAAAAGTAAACAACAGGTAAAAACAAATTGACCTGAAACAACTGCCTGATGAACATCCTAACAAAGGCTGCCGCAGAAGAAGCTAAAACATTAAGGCCTAGATTATAAGTGGTGTGCTATTTAACACTCCAACTTAAGCGTTGACTCCGCTAGAAGTAAGCTTTCAGCATGCGTTGGGTTGTGTTCGTATTATTAGTTTAAAGTAAACTGTATTCGCTATCCCGATGCGTGTAAAAAGACAAACTTACAATATCATATTCCCCCATAGAAGTCAATGGAGCAAAAAAAGGGTACAAAAACAAAACCCTATTGACACGCAAACCCGACTGCATATTCTCAAGAGCGCTAACCCGACATGAAAATATGAATAATTCACATTCCAGTGTTCTTCACATAGAAGAATATGTTATATTTATTCATAAATACTGTATATATATGATGCATTTTGGTACAATATATATCTATACCTAATATATACACGATTATATATAGGTATATATATATATATATATATACAGATATAAATATAGGAATATATATTTATAAATTCTTAGAGCATATTCTGCTATGTGCAGAACATTGGAATATGAAATATTTACAGTAAATGCACACTATAACATTTTAAGAAATATGAATATTGCATAAATATGATTTTACATGTTTTTCCATCTACTTAAAGAGACACTGAATCCAATTTTTTTTTTTATGATTCACATAGAGCATGCAATTTTAAGCAACTTTCTCATTTACGCCTATTATCATTTTTTCTTAATTCTCTTGCTTTTGCAAGAATGTAAGTTTAGAAGCCGGCCCATTTTTGGTTCACAACCTGGGTTGTGCTTGCTGATTGGTGGCTAAATGCACCCATAAATATGCAAGCGCTGTCCAGTGTCTGAACCAAAAATTGTCTGGCTCCTTAGCTTAGATGCCTTCTTTTTAAAAAAAAAAAAAATAAATAACAAGAGAACAAAGAAAATTTGATAATAGGAGTAAGTTCCCACGGGAACAGGGCCCTCAATCCCTCCTGTATGTGTTTGTAAATTTTGTCCTGTATCTTACAAGTCTTGTATTGTTTTATTTAAATGAATTGTATCCATGGACAGCGCTGCAGAACATGTTGGCGCTTAATAAATAAAGCATAATAATAATAATAATAATAAATTAGAAAGTTGCTTATAATTGCATGTTCTATCTGATAAAATGACGATGTACATCAATCATAATTATTCAAATGTGACAAGATATGTATTTAAACAAAATAATAATCCAGTAGGTATATATAAAACTAAAATCACAAATATATTAAAAAGGTATTGAAAATATGTAAAAAATAAATAAAAAAAATAAATAAAAAAAAACGGGGGGGGGGGGGGAGTTTGAACTAAAATAGACATTCAGTGATTATAGCATATCTATCTATAAATACATCCATCGATAATAAATAAAACAAGTTAAAATACAAATTCCATTCTAACCTTCTATTATCTAAAAATATATCATAATGTTCATGTAACCAATGTATAAATATAAATTCAAATTGGTTATTTAATAAAGACATTTATACATCTATAAGTAAAAATGTTATGATGAAAATTGATCAAAGATAAACTACTACCAATATTTATAATCATCTCTATTATCACTCCCAAATGTATTAGCCTTCCACTAAAAAGCTTTCTAAATCTATGAATTTATAAAGACCATAAGGAACCTGAGTATGGAGAGTATGAATCCAATATGATTCCCGTTTTCTCAGAAATAGTTCCCTATTTCCTCTCCTATCGCTCACTGGTATATGCTCCAAAATAGTAGCCTTCAGGCCCAATTGGTCCATTCCATGAAAGCTTCTAAAGTGGGCAGATACATTATGGGTTTTTAGACCTGCCTTAATATTCGTAAGGTGTTACCCCAGCCTCTTTTTAGAAGGTCGGGTCGTACGCCCTATGTATTGCAGGCCACATAAACACTCCAGTAGATATACCACATGGTCTGTTTTGCAATTACAAGCCACATTTATTTTGCATGGTCTTGGATTACTATACCGCCCCCTTTATCTGCCTCACGAATCACTAGGTGTCAGGGTTTTTTCCCTGTTGTGTTTGTCATGTGCTGCTGGCAGCCATTTTACTCACCTCTCTTCCTGATTATGGTGCATTGTGGGGGATGCTGCTCAATTCCTGCACTTCCTTTTATGGCCAGACTGGTGTGCGTCATCCATGTGAGACAGGATGCAGTCTCAGAATTGTGATGTCATCACTTATTATTTAAAGGGCCACTGTTCAGTATGCTTTGCCTTTGCGTTGTCTCAGACCTGTTTGTGAGAGTTCCTGTGTATTACCTGGCTGTCTGACGTCCTTCCTGGTTCCTGATCCCTGGCTTATTCCTGACTCTGCTGTTTTCCTTGTTCCTGATTCCGGCTTGTCTGACTATTCGCTTTGGCTCCTGACTTGGCTCGTCTGACTACCAGCTCTGGTTTTGATTCCTGGCATGTTATTTGACTTGTGGACTTTTTGTTATTTTTTGCTATTAATAAAGGTGTGATTGTTTTTGCACTTCTCGTCTCAGTCTGATTCCTGTCACCCTGACACTAGGTTTTTTTATATGAACAATTGATACCTCATATCCAATTGAGGTTGGAATGTGTAAGCAGAATTTACCTATGAGTTTAATAAAACTAAGTTACTCTTAACCATACAATATTGCACTATCTTGTGTGTGTTTTCTGTCTTCCGTCTATCTGTAGTTGCGGTGTCAACAAAGGGAAGTGGGAAGTGGAATGATATTGAGCAGCCTTGCAGCGGATCACAGACCGTCTGAGCAGCTGACAAGTCTACAGATTGTGTATATAAGCGGCACTTACCTCATATGATTGAGGTCATTTTGAGTAAGTAGGCATTCTACTTATTTTAAGCATGTTGACTAGGAATTTGGAATTCATCTTTTCTGCACGTGGGATATCTTGAGATCAACGTTGTTTTATTTTCAAGAAAAGTGGGACTGTTTTTGCTTGCATTTATAAGAATTGTTATTTTTGCTGGCACTTAATATCATTTTAAAGATTTGTGTATTTTTATATAATAGAATTACAACCCCTATACATCACCTACTCCTTTTAGAATTATTCAGGTTGTGACTTTATACTTCCAAATACTCTTTCCCTGTGCCCTATTCCTGATCTTTTTTACCTATTCTTTTACTGTTTTTAACATTAGTCTTTCCTAGGCGGGGGCCTTGGTTTGACCTATTGTTTGGTTATTTGGGCAGCAAATTAAGGCTTTTGGTAGTTCTGTTTGTTTGGGGTGATCACAATTGCTAAGCGCTGAATACTTTTTCTCTTTATATATATATATATATATATATATATATATATATATATATATATATATATATATATATATATATATATATATATATATATATATATATATACATACACAGTCATGGCCAAAAAAAATGGCAACCCTACATTTCTGTCAGATAATGCACCAAATGCAATTACAAATCTTTAGGCATTCTCACGCTTATTTCTTTTGTTTGTGTTGGTATGACACAAAAAAGTGGAAGAAAAAAAGCCAAATCTGACACATTCCACGCAAAACTCCAAAAATGGACTGGACAAAATTATTGGTATCCTCACTTTAATATTTGGTAGCACACCCCTTGGAAAAAAATAACTGAAATCAATGGCTTTCTGTAAGCATAAATGAGTTTCTTAAAACTCTCTACTGGAAATTTGGAACACTCTTCTTTCGCCAACTGCTCCAGGTCTCTCAGATTGGAAGGGTTCCTTTTCCCAACTGCTGTTTTGAGATCACTCCACAGGTACTCTATGAAATTGAGATCTTGACTCATTGGTCATTGTCCTGCTGTAAGACCCATGACCTCTGATGGAGGCCCAACTTTCTGACACTGTGCCCTACATTTCACCACAGAATTCTTTGGTAGTCTTCAGATTTTATAATGCCATGCACACAGTCAAGACATACAGTGCCTAAAACAGCAAAGCAATCCCAAAACATCATTAAACCTCCACCATGTTTGATTGTACTCTCTTCTTTAAAAGTCTAATTTCTTTTTTGCAAAACAGTAGTATGATGGGCTTTACCAAAAAGCTGTAATTTTGTTTTGTCTCTCCACAGCACATTCTCCCAAAAGGATGTTGGCTTCCTCAGGTAAGTTTGGCAAACTCCAATCTGGCTTTTTTATGTTTCTGTGTCAACAGTGGGGTCCTCCTGGGTCTCCTATCATAGCGTCCCTTTTCATTCAGATGGCGACATATAGTGCGAGCTGACGCATTTGTATCCTGTGCCTCAAGGTCAGCTTCGAACAATCCTTCATTGCAATCTTTGATACATTTTTCTCTTTTGTCCATGTCCAGGGAGATTAGCTACAGTGCCATGGGCTGTAAACTTCTTGACAATGTTGGGCACAGTGGACAGATGAACATTAAGATCTCTGGAGATGGACTTGTAACATTGAGATTGTCCATGCTTTTCAACAATTTTAGTTCTCAAATCCTTAGACAATTATTTGCTGCTCTTTCTCTTCTCCATGCTCAGTGTGGCACACAGAGACACACAACAGAAAGGTTGAGTCAATTTTTCACCATTTTAACTGGTGTGATTTCTATATTGTCAGCACCTGTTAATTGATACAGGTGAGTTTAATTACAAATTACAGGAGCATCAATAACTTGGAATGCAATTATTTCTTACAATTTTGAGAAGGTGCCAATAATTTTGTCCAGTCCATTTTTGGAGTTTTGCCTGGAATGTGTTAGATTTGGGGGGGGTGTCTCCACTTTTTTGTGTCATACAAATACAAACAAAAGAAATAAACACAAGAATGCCTAAACATTTGTAATTGCAACTATTTTCCGGGCATAGTGGTGCATTATTAGGGGCATAACTGTTAGTACTCCACTAGTAATCTGGCCCTAAAATGGTAGAATAAATAAGGAAAAAAGACCAATAACTAACTAAAGAAATTGGTCTACTGAAAAAAAAATCAGAAACACAAGAAAAGGCTGAAAGAAAGAACAGAAAGCCATCTGGGTGGAAGCTAGTCTGCCACCAAGTAAACTGTATAAATCAATAGCTTCAACAAGATGCCAAAGAAACAATAGAAAAACCGAAATGACAAAGAACCAACAAAAGGTAAAAACAAACTAAAAATGTGTCTGAAAACCTTAGTAGTGACAACATAACACTACAAAGCTCCAACAGAATCAAAAACAATAAGACAGAGTAATTCTATGGAAATAAGACAGTAATTTAATGGAAATAAGACATTAAGAAGGAAAAACAACGTCCCAAATAAAGTAGTCAGAAAACATCACCTTATCCTAAATAAGATAAGGAGAAAAGAAATAAAGAGAAGACATTCTTCTTTTTTAGAATAAATAGCTAAATGAAAATAAAAACCTTCAGATAGAAGTTAATATCCACCTGAAAAATAATGAGAGAATATAGCCAACAATCTGGATAAAGAAAAACAAGATATAAAGACCTTCTAGAACTTTTAATAACAGACAAACAAGCCTGAGAAAGAAACTCAGAAACTGAACAAATAGTTTAAAGACAAAAGAGTATATCCAATTCGATTTCCAAGCCATCAAGTCGAGAGAACTAGAATCTTGATAGAAAAAAAGGGATGCAAAAGAAGCTACCAAGGAAAGAAACTGGACATCAGACACAGATCTGTAAACCAAATACTGCATGAACAAGTTGGAGTGAACAGGAAAACCAAAGCTGTTCCTGCCAAATACTGACAATCACCCATGGGAAAAAAAACAGATGTAGAAAAAAAAATTGCTACCCAATATAACCACTGAACCATCAGAGCATCCACAAACACAGTACCTGGGGAAAAAAAGAAGATTGAACAAGGAAGCTATCAGAAATATATCTGAGCAATCCAAAAGAACTACAGCCTGATAGAACATTACCAAATGAAGAGACCACTCTTCCAGGTGGAGAAAACTGAAGACTGAGAAAAAACTGCTTCCCATTTATTCAGTCTATAATAAAAACAGCAGGAAAAAAATATTGCCCAGGAAATAAAATAAAATAACTATCCTCATAAGTAGGGAACTGCAAATTCCCCCCCGATTATAGACCTAAGCAACAGATGTAACATAGTCCAATCGGAAAACAGAGAAAAGATTCTGTTCAAAATAGGCCAATCCTGAAAGGTCCTGAATAATGCATGGAATAAAAATAATAATAGGTAACCTCGCCCCCCCCCCAAGGAGATCAAACTCCTTATTCCCTTCTGAGACCCCAAGATGGCCCCCCATCTATTGAATCTGTAAGATTACAGAGGAAGCCACTAAGAAAGAAACAGACTTGTTCTGAAAAGCAAATTAATCCTCAAAGACAACAGAGTCTGAACCGTTTATCATTGTTATGGATACATAGGTAAAGAAGACTCATATAAAGGCGAGCAGGTGGAATAACAACAAAGGCTACAAACATAAGACCTGACACCTCCATGCAAAGAGCAACTGAATTAAAAATAGAAACTGAAGAATCTAACAGGCAAACCCCAGATTCAACCATCTAAGCCCCAGAAATGAAACACTTATCTGAGGAACCAAAAGACTATTTGGAAAAAAGATTTTTTTAACCAATGTTGTCAAAGAAACAACAACAGACTGTAAAAGAAATACTCTGGGATGTGACATAGGACCTCAATCAAGAGGTTGACACCCGAAAATATATGTAGCACCCCACAATAATGAGTGCATCCTCTAGAGATAATACCGAGAATTAATATATACATTCTGATAATTCTCCCTAGGAGTATCAGTCTTTCACCTTCACACTGTTTGTGATTTTTAATGTTTTGAGTTTATTTTAATATATCTATTAAAAGTTACGTTTTAAATCCGCCCCACTTTGGGCTTCTTTACCTACGGTAGCATTGGCCAATAACTGATCGCATGCTGTTGAGTGCTATCCAAGTACATTCTTTCAATTGTGTCCAGCAATTGATACCTTCTAGTCCGTAAAAGAAATACTGTTTGGACCAATAAATCTTCCTGGCCAAGAAATACAGCAATACCCTGAAAACATAACAGATAAGACGGTACCCAAAACTTTGGAGAATATTCTGAGAACGTTAGCCAGACCAAACGGAAAAGCAACTGCAAAAGCAAATCTCAGAAACCAAAGATGTTCCTAGAAATAAGAACATAAAGGTAAGCATTCTCAAAACAATAGAGGACATAACTGATCCCACAGAATAGTCTGAAAGCTTCCATTTCATGAGTAAGAACTAAAGAAAATAGAAATGATCCAAAAGTTCCACCTACTTCTTGGAACAACAAATAGATTGAAGTTCCCAACTACCTGAGACTAACAGGGATCCTAGGAACATAGGACAGAAAAAAACCTGACCTTGATCTGAAACTTTTACATATCCTTGAGACTAGAATAACAACCCAAGGAACTAGAGCAGACTAAAAACAATCTTCCTGAAGAACAACCTACCCCATTGTCACAGGTAGGATAATGTCTGTCCAAAAAAGTAAATTTATGCTTACCTGATAAATTAATTTCTTCTATGGTACGACGAGTCCACGGATTCATCCTTTACTTGTGGGATATTATCCTCCTGCTAACAAGAAGTGGCAAAGAGCACCACAGCAGAGCTGTCTATATAACTCCTCCCTTAGCTCCACCCCAGTCATTCGACCGAAGGTACAGGAAGAAAAAGGAGAAACTAAAAGGTGCAGAGGTGACAAGTTTAAAATAAAAAAATATAATCTGTCTTAAAATGACAGGGCGGGCCGTGGACTTGTCATACCATAGAAGAAATTAATTTATCAGGTAAGCATAAATTTACTTTTCTTCTATAAGGTACGACGAGTCCACGGATTCATCCTTTACTTGTGGGATACAATACCAAAGAAACAGGACACGGATGAACGGGAGGGACAAGACAGATGGTTAAACAGAGGGCACCACTGCTTGAAGAACTTTTCTCCCAAAAATAGCCTCCGAAGAAGCAAAAGTATCAAATTTGTAAAATTTGGAAAAGGTATGAAGAGAAGACCAAGTCGCAGCCTTACAAATCTGTTCAAGAGAAGCATAATTTTTAAAAGCCCATGTGGAAGCCACCGCTCTAGTAGAGTGAGCTGTAATCCTTTCAGGAGGCTGCTGTCCAGCAGTCTTGTATGCCAAATGGATAGAAACATAGATATTGACGGCAGATAAGAGCCATAGGCCCAGCAAGTCTGCCCGACCTTACCTAACAGTATAAACTTATCTAGTTCGTAGGATAGCCCTATGCTTGTCCCATGCATTTTTAAAGTCCCCCACAGTGTTTGTTGCTACTACCTCTTGAGGAAGTTTACTCCATAAATCTATCACTCTTTCTGTAAAGAAGTGCTTCCTCAAATTACTCCTGAATCTACTACCCTTTAGCTTGAGCTCATGACCCCTTGTTCTTGAATTTTCCATTTTATGTAAAATACCCACAGCCTCAGTTTTACTAAACCCTTTAATGTACTTGAAAGTTGCTATCATATCACCTCTTTCCCTTCTCTCCTCTAAGCTATACATATTTAGGTCATTGAGCCTATCCTGGTAAGTTTTATTTTTTAGACCATGTACCATTTTGGTAGCCCTCCTTTGCACAGATTCAAGTTTGTTAATATCCTTCTGAAGATATGGCCTCCAGAACTGCACACAATACTCAAGATGAGGCCTAACTAATGATCTATAAAGTGGCATAAGAACCTTACTATTTCTGCTGCAAATACCTCTACCAATACATCCAAGCATTCTGCTAGCCTTACTCGCTGCATTACTACATTGTTTACTAAGTTTTAAATCATCTGAAATAATAATTCCCAAGTCCTGTTCCTCGTCTGTAACAGTCAGTAAAGTGTCATTGAATCTGTAATTAACATTTGGATTTTTCTTCCCTAAATGCATTATTTTACACTTTGCTGTGTTAAACTTTAGATCCCAGTCATTTGTCCAATCCTCCAATTGTTGTATATCACTTCTCATTTTGTCTACACCCCCTGGAACATCCACTCTGTTGCAAATTTTTGTATCATCTGCAAAGAGACATACTTTCCCCTGTAGCCCTTTGCTGATATCGCAGATAAATATGTTAAACAAAACAGGCCCCAGAACTGACCCCTGAGGAACACCACTAGTTACAGTCCCCTCTGCTGAATGAATTCCATTTACTAAGACACGTTGTTTTCTGTCCTTAAGCCAGCATTCCACCCAGTTCACAATTTTTTAATCTAGACCAAGGAGATATAGTTTGTGAATAAGTTTATTGTGTGGGACGGTGTCAAATGCTTTGCTGAAATCTAGATATGCTACATCAACTGCTCCTCCCTTGTCTAATACTTTTGTTACATAATCAAAGAAGTCAATTAGATTAGTCTGACATGATCTCCCTGAAGTAAAACCATGCTGATTTTGGTCCTCTAAATGATGCTTTTCAGCCAAAAAGAAAGAGAGGTAGCCGTAGCTTTTTGACCTCTACGTTTTCCAGAATAGACAACAAACAAAGAACATGTTTGATGGAAATCTTTGGTTGCTTGCAAGTAAAACTTCAAAGCACGAACCACGTCCAAGTTGTGCAACAGACGCTCCTTCTTAGAGAAAGGAATAGGACACAGAGAAGGAACAACAATTTCCTGATTGATATTCCTATTAGTAACAACCTTAGGAAGGAATCCAGGTTTGGTACGCAAAACCACCTTATCAGCATGGAAAACAAGATAAGGCGAGTCGCATTGTAATGCAGATAGTTCAGAAACTCTTTGAGCCAAAGAGATAGCCACTAAAAACAGAACTTTCCAAGATAGAAGCTTAATATCTATGGAATGCATAGGTTCAAACGGAACCCCTTGAAGAACTTTAAGAACTAAATTCAAACTCCATGGCGGAGCAACATGTTTAAACACAGGCTTGATTCTAACTAAAGCCTGACAGAACGACTGAATGTTTGGAACATCTGCCAGACGCTTGTGCAGTAGAATTGATAAAGCAGATATCTGTCCCTTTAAGGAACTAGCGGATAGCCCCTTCTCCAATCCTTCTTGGAGAAAGGACAAAATCCTAGGAATCCTGATCTTACTGCATGAGTAGCCTTTGGATTCGCACCAATAAAGATATTTACGCTATATCTTATGATAAATTTTCCTAGTGACAGGCTTTCGAGCCTGAATCAAGGTATCTATGACTGACTCAGAGAAACCCCGCTTGGATAAAATCAAGCTTTCAATCTCCAAGCAGTCAACCGCAGAGAAACTAGATTTGGATGCTGCAACGGACCTTGAATCAGAGGGTCCTGTCTTAGCGGCAGAGCCCATGGTGGTATAGATGACATGTCCACCAGGTCTGCATACCAAGTCCTGCGTGGCCACGCAGGTGCTATCAAAATCCCAGAAGCTCTCTCCTGTTTGATTCTGGCAATCAAACGAGGAAGAAGAGGAAATGGTGGAAACACATAAGCCAGGTTGAACGACCAGGGTACTGCTAGAGCATCTATCAGTACTGCCTGAGGATCTCTTGACCTGGACCAGTAACAAGGAAGTTTGGCGTTCTGACAAGATGCCATCAGATCCAATTCTGGTGTGCCCCATTGCTGAATCAATTGTGCAAACACCTCCGGATGGAGTTCCCACTCCCCCGGATGAAAAGTCTGACGACTTAGAAAAGCCGCTTCCCAGTTTTCCACTCCTGGGATATAGATTGCTAATAGATGGCAAGAGTGAGTCTCTGCCCTTTGAATTATTTTGGTAACCTCTATCATCGCCAAAGAACTCTTTGTTCCCCCCTGATGATTGATATATGCTACAGTCGGGATATTGTCCGACTGGAATCTTATGAATCTGGCCGAAGCCAGCTGAGGCCATGCCTGAAGCACCTTGAATATCGCTCTCAGTTCTAGAATATTTATTGGGAGGAGAGCCTCCTCCTGAGTCCACAAATCCTGTGCTTTAAGGGAATTCCAGACTGCACCCCAGCCCAATAGGCTGGCGTCCGTCATCACTATGACCCACGCTGGCCTGCGGAAACACATTCCCTGGGACAGATGATCCTGAGACAACCACCAAAGATGAGAGTCTCTGGTCTCTTGATCCAGATTTATTTATTGGTTTGCAGACAATTGAGACAATTGAGAAAGATGGAATCTCCCCCTTGGAAGAGAATCTTTGAAATCTAGAAGATACCCCTGGGTTACGATTTCTAAAGCCCAGGAGTCCTGAACGTCTCTTGCCCAAGTCTGAGCAAAGAGAGAAAGTCTGCCCCCTACTAGATCCGGTCCCGGATTGGGGGCTACCCCTTCATGCTGTCTTGGTGGCAGCAGCAGGCTTCTTGGCCTGTTTACCTTTGTTCCAAGTCTGGTTAGGTCTCCAGACTGACTTGGATTGAGTAAAATTCCCCTCTGGTTTTGCAGCAGGGGAAGAGGAAGAGGGAGCACCTTTGAAGTTTCGAAAGGAACAAAAATTATTTTGTTTGGTCCTCATCTTATTTGTCTTATCCTGAGGAAGGGCATGGCCTTTCCCTCCAGTGATGTCTGAAATGATCTCTTTCAGTTCAGGCCCGAATAGGGTCTTACCTTTGAAAGGGATGGCTAAAAGCTTAGATTTTGATGACACATCAGCAGACCAGGACTTAAGCCACAACGCTGAAAACCTGAATTCTTTGCCACTAATTTAGCCAGTTGAAAAGCAGCATCTGCAATGAAAGAATTAGCTAGCTTGAGAGCCCTAATTCTATCCAGAATATCATCTAATGGGGTCTCAACCTGAAAAGCCTCCTCCAGAGCCTCGAACCAAAAAGCAGATGCCGTAGTTACAGGAACAATGCACGCTATAGGTTTGAGAAGAAAACACTGATGAACAAATATTTTCTTAAGGAGACTAATTTTTTATCCATAGGATCTTTGAAAGCACAACTGTCCTCAATAGGTATAGTTGTACGCTTAGCCAGGGTAGAAATAGCTCCCTCCACCTTAGGGACCATCTGCCATGGGTCCTGCATGGTGTCTGATATGGGAAACATTTTCTTAAAAGTAGGAGGGGGAGCGATCGGAATACCTGGTCTATCCCACTCCTTAGTAACAATGTCCTAAATCCTCTTAGGGACCGGAAAAACATCAGTGTAGGCAGGAACCTCTAGAAATCTGTCCATTTTACACAATTTCTCTGGAACTACAATAGGGTCACAATCATCCAGAGTCGCTAAAACCTCCCTGAGCAACAAGCGGAGGTGTTCTAGTTTAAATTTAAAAGCCGTCATATCTGAGTCTGTCTGAGGGAACATCTTTCCTGAATCAGAAATCTCTCCCTCAGACAGCAAATCCCTCACCCCCAACTCAGAACATTGTGAGGGTACATCGGATATGGCTAATAAAGCGTCAGAGGGCTCAGCATTTGTTCTCACACCAGACCTACTGTGCTTCCCCTGCAACCCAGGCAGCTTAGATAAAACCTCTGTGAGGGTAGTATTCATAACTGTGGCCATATCTTGCAGGGTGAAGGAATTAGATGCACTAGAAGTACTTGGCGTCGCTTGTGCGAGCGTTAATGGTTGTGACTTGTTTACAAAGAAGAGAATACCAATGGCACTACTGGTGTGTGAGAGACCTGCCTGGTTTAGTATCTAACCGGCTGGTATAGCCTTGTATATTAAGAGCCAGTAAATATGGCTAAGTGTTGGGTGCTGTGTGTAAATCCTTAATTACTGCTACAAGAAGAAGAAAGAATACACTGTAATAGCACTCCACAGGTCACAATGAAACAATAAGAATGTATTAAACTAGATGTAGTGATCCAATGATGGAGTATGGGGAGACAGAAACTAGACTAAAATTTAAAATATAACTTTTATTGGGGTTTGCAGATAAAAAAGGAAAATAGAATTTTAAAATTACACTCAAGCTCCGATTGTAGTCAAATAAAATGGTGTGGCATAGATAAGTGTGCAGGGATGACACCTAGAGATGCTCTATGGTTAGGTTGTCGATCCAATTATATACCTCTTTCTCCAATGTTATCAGAGAAAAACCTATTCGTCTAATTGCTAAATAGGCAGTCAGTGTAGGTAAATAGCAACCTGTATTACAGGTAAAAAGTGACTGGTCTAGACCACTCAGGAATTAAAGGATGATGCTACTTAATGTATTAGGTAGATGAATTCCACTAGTATTATATTAAGTAAGCAATATCCCCTTATATAAGGCAACTGAATAACCCAGGTGTCATTTACAAAGAATGCTTATATGTTTTTGAACATTGATAATGGTAGTTAAGCATGGTTGCAAAGAGTATGCCACTAAAAGTTCAAAAATGTGTGGTATTATATCCAATGTGATGCTCTCATACAGAGTGACACTTAGTACCTAAGATGTATTAACATCAATTGGGTTACTTTCAGAATTACACCTAAATTGGCAAAATGAATTAGTGCTTGAAGTCAAAGTTACTGACTAACACTATCTGTATAATAGCCAAATTGATGAGGTTGTATGACTCTTGTACTGTCCACACAAATATTATATGTCTGAACCGTTTAGAGGATTACTAGTATATCCGTGTACTAAACATAGGAAAAATGTGTGTTGAATACTTAAGTTATATGCCGTATGGTCACCATAAGTTATATAGGTATTCACTATATTACCTTATCTCGACTTTAATTGCAGATTTAGAAAACACTACTTTCTAATATATGAGTCTAAGTTACACGTTAGTGGCAGGTCACCGGCCTCTGGTGTGTTAGTAATTACGAGTAGTGATTGAAAGCATATGGTACTGCTCACCAGAACTGTGGTAACAGTGTGTCCATGTGGTTGTGTGAAAACAAACAGCTGATGTACATTAAGCATATGTTCACCTCGGTTCAAATTAGACTAAGTGTCTTAACTATTTCACATATCACTGTGTTGTTTACATTAAAATAAACATAGAATATTTCCACCAATGATATCTATCTATATGGTTGTAATAAGACACTGCCTTAGTAACCTTATTCGTTATAAGTGCGTGTAAAATATGAAGCACCTTGCGACAGCTTTTATGAAAGTATTACTGAAGTTCCGTTTTCTTAATGTTTAACGGCTGCTGCAGTTAATTACTGAAGAAATATAAACGTGGGTAATATCAAAAAATATCAAAAGAGCTGCCACGTGGCTAAACATGTTAGGGACGTTAGGGCATTGGTGAGGAGTCCTAGGAGCTCCTGTGTTTTTAGCAAGCCTTAAGCTTCCGAATCTATTACTGTAGTCTTCTCACGCACTAACCCAGAATGTATCTATATTTGCTAACAGGCATGATATAACTATATCTGGCGAGTGTATAACGTATGGCAATATTTATCTTATACTTAACTACTAAGTGTCAGAGTATGCCAGAGTGCTCTTCTCGTTTATAGGTATTTTCAGACCATATCAGGTATTATACTCAACTTCATACTGAATAATTCAACCGCTAGCAGGTGCATAACAATATTACACTCAGAGAGTGGTAGATTGTCGGCATATGTTAACTACAGTCAATATGCGGGTTTATTATCGGTAAATAACGGAGCATTTAAATACAATTCATAGCTGCCAAATCTTTATGGCTTACTAGCATGCAATTGTAAACCGATGTCATTATTGCTAACCCCATATTACAAGTAAGCACAAGTGCAAATGTTACACCTATTACTTGTTTGGTAATTGTGCAAGCGTGGTAACCGTACCAAATTTTACCTGAGAAATCACAACTCTGACAAGTACAAAATTATAAAAATTCAAGCAGTTGCATAACAAGCACAATATCAATATATGTTATAACGTGTTATCCAGCTTTTTAGTCACCTTAGCAGGCAAATTAAGTACGATGCAATTTATATGTATTCAACATTCTATTAAAGTATAGCGTACAGTACCCTGCTTACCTTCATTAAAACGGCTATATTGTTAACTAAGCCCCACTATGCAACTCCGGCTACGGTAACGGGTCAAACTTAGTGGCCACTATTTTACACAATCACTACACTGCGATACGACAGCTCTTTTGATATTTTTTTATATTACCCACGTTTATATTTCTTCAGTAATTAACTGCAGCAGCCGTTTAAACATTAAGAAAACGGAACTTCAGTAATACTTTGATAAAAGCTGTCGCAAGGTGCTTCATATTTTACAGGTACTTATAACGAATAAGGTTACTAAGGCAGTGTCTTATTACAACCATATAGATAGATATCATTGGTGGAAATATTCTATGTTTATTTTAATGTAAACAACACAGTGATATGTGAAATAGTTAAGACACTTAGGCCTCGATGATTGAAAGCTGGTTTTTAAAATGATATGATGTAAAGATGTTCGCACAGGAGTGCGAATATAATATCGGAATGAATGAAAGTGTTTGAAATTGATTGCGTGTATGTATTCGAAATGGGCGTTTTTTCGTCATTCGACATACGCTGCGAATGGTTTTTTTGGTTTGCGTAATGTTAAATACCCACTTCGTATGTGTAATTCTGTATTCGTAATTTTTTTAAAAAGTGTCTATTGATCAATTGTATTATCAACTTTGAACTTAGAAATTCAGATTTGTATATTATAAATATTAAACCATTTTCAAATATCTCATCAACTGCCTCACAGAATAAAATATGATATCTATGTAAATATACATGTAACCAGAGTAAAATATAAAATACGCTGTGATTGGAGAATATTAAGGAAGTACTCATAAATATGCGTACATAAATGTATTGCAAAGTATTATGGTAACAGAAATAATATAACAATAAATATGATTGGTTAACAAATATTGCACATTGAACATTGTTTAAAACATATACGCAATTTCGTAATAAGACAAATGAGTGAAAATATCTAAATAAAGAGCGTAAAAATATTTATTGTACGATTTCAATAAAAAAGAATAACAAAATATAACCAGAACAGTAAAAGCAGAATTCATTGCGAAGGAGAGTTTCATTGCGAAGGAGAGGGCGTAAGATGGGCGTTCCATGGGCGTAACCTGAGTAAATCTCGCAAGTTTCACAGATATGTTACGATGATATAAAAACATACGCCATACGAATCGCACATTCAACTCACATACATATCTCGCCAGACATCCTTTGGCGAAATAACATGAATAACATTATTTACAATATTTATTTCATTTTAAAAATAATACGATATAACGTATTTAGACAATATACTATAACTGTAGTTTTACATTTTGAAATATGCAAACACAAACTGAAATAAAGTGAATCATTAAAATTACGAAGCGACGCAATGATATATGGAAACCCATTTCGAGGTTCGTGAAATGATATAAGGAGGCGAAGTCTATAGTTTACTATGGACAGCTTATCGCGTAACGTATTGTTTACAATGGACTGCCCACTTTATACGATCATTACGCAAGGCGTGAAATTTGCGAGAGTTGCGAGTCAGAAATACACATTTCTCGCCGCAAATTACGAACTTTCAATCATCGAGGCCTTAGTCTAATTTGAACCGAGGTGAACATATGCTTAATGTACATCAGCTGTTTGTTTTCACACAACCACATGGACACACTGTTACCACAGTTCTGGTGAGCAGTACCATATGCTTTCAATCACTACTCGTAATTACTAACACACCAGAGGCCGGTGACCTGCCACTAACGTGTAACTTAGACTCATATATTAGAAAGTAGTGTTTTCTAAATCTGCAATTAAAGTCGAGATAAGGTAATATAGTGAATACCTATATAACTTATGGTGACCATACGGCATATAACTTAAGTATTCAACACACATTTTTCCTATGTTTAGTACACGGATATACTAGTAATCCTCTAAACGGTTCAGACATATAATATTTGTGTGGACAGTACAAGAGTCATACAACCTCATCAATTTGGCTATTATACAGATAGTGTTAGTCAGTAACTTTGACTTCAAGCACTAATTCATTTTGCCAATTTAGGTGTAATTCTGAAAGTAACCCAATTGATGTTAATACATCTTAGGTACTAAGTGTCACTCTGTATGAGAGCATCACATTGGATATAATACCACACATTTTTGAACTTTTAGTGGCATACTCTTTGCAACCATGCTTAACTACCATTATCAATGTTCAAAAACATATAAGCATTCTTTGTAAATGACACCTGGGTTATTCAGTTGCCTTATATAAGGGGATATTGCTTACTTAATATAATACTAGTGGAATTCATCTACCTAATACATTAAGTAGCATCATCCTTTAATTCCTGAGTGGTCTAGACCAGTCACTTTCTACCTGTAATACAGGTTGCTATTTACCTACACTGACTGCCTATTTAGCAATTAGACGAATAGGTTTTTCTCTGATAACATTGGAGAAAGAGGTATATAATTGGATCGACAACCTAACCATAGAGCATCTCTAGGTGCCATCCCTGCACACTTATCTATGCCACACCATTTTATTTGACTACAATCGGAGCTTGAGTGTAATTTTAAAATTCTATTTTTCCTTTTTTATCTGCAAACCCCAATAAAAGTTATATTTTAAATTTTAGTCTAGTTTCTGTCTCCCCATACTCCATCATTGGATCACTACATCTAGTTTAATACATTCTTATTGTTTCATTGTGACCTGTGGAGTGCTATTACAGTGTATTCTTTCTTCTTCTTGTAGCAGTAGTTAATGGTTGTGACACTTGGGGAGAATTAGATGGCATAACCTGTTTCCCTTCTGACTGAGAATCATCCTGTGACATACTTTTAGTAGCTAAAATATGTTCTTTGCAATTTATTGACCTTTCAGTGCATGAGGGACACATTCTAAGTGGGGGTTCCACAATGACTTCTAAACATATTGAACAATGACTTTCCTCAATGACAGACATGTTGAACAGGCTAGTAATGACTACAAGCAAGCTTGAAAAACACTTTATTTAGTGAAAAAACAACAATCTTAAAAAACGGTACTGCGCCTTTAAGAGAAAAAAAGCATACACGTTCTGCAAAACTGCTTTAAAATACACCAAACTTTCCAAATGTTTGATAGCAGACTCAATTTGGGTAGTTAAGTTTGTCCCACAAGAAAATAAAACATTTAACCATTTAATGTGCAAACCAGATTGAAATAAGGCCTAAATCCGGAAAAAAACACCCCCAGCACCTCACCACAGCCCTTCTGTGGCGCCTACCTGCCCTCAGGGATTGTAAATATGGGGTTAAAGCTTTGATTTGGCCCAAAACATCCACAAGAGCCCTCAAGAGTTGGAGCTTGCTGCTTGCTGAGTGAAAACAACTGCGCATCTAAGGCGCGAAAATAGGCCCCGCTCATCTCACTTGATGTCTCTACAGCCTCAAAGAACCGCACCAGAGTGATTTTAAACTAGCCATGCGGGTTCTGAGACCCAAAAAATAAGCCAAGTAAACCCTCAATAAAGTTGCCCAAAAAACATTATTGCCCACAAAATGTTAAAGCACTCCCAGTTACAAAACGTTTGCACCACAAACATTCAAAAACTCAGTGTCAACCATTCTTTAATTAGCCCCTTATTGCAAGCTTAGTAATGCCCTTCTATAGCTCTTAGGATTACTGCTTACCCCTACCCTCATGGGGATACTGTCAGCCTTTCTGAAATACAGAGTCTCTCCAGAAAAAAATTACTGAACATACCTCACTGCTATATAGCATGAAAATGTTCCTCACACTGAAGTTTCTTGTACCCCCCAGCCTCTGTGGGAACTGTACTGGATCTTAGTGACAAATGCTAAGATCATCATCCTCCAGGCAGAAGTCTTCATCCATCTGCTGCCTGAAAGTAAAACAAAAAACTCTTGCTTGAAGAAATTAAAAACTAATATTTTATCACCTCTTTCACTTTACCCTTCCTAGTACTGAGAGTAGGCAAAGAGAATGACTGGGGAGTGGAGCTAAGGGAGGAGCTATATAGACAGCTCTGCTGTGGTGCTCTTTGCCACTTCCTGTTAGCAGGAGGATAATATCCCACAAGTAAAGGATGAATCCGTGGACTCATCGTACCTTATAGAAGAAAGGAAACCTAAGGTTGGGAAGTGATTAAATATAAAACAATCCCAGCATGGACAGTAGGACCCAAAACCTGACTAAAATAGAGGTAGTTGAGGGATAGTCCAAGCCAAGGTCAGGAACAAAGCCAAAATATCAGCAGCAGGCATGCAGAAGAAAGTTCCAGATCACCAGGCAAAAGGGAAAACACAGTCCAGACCGAAGATTCAGTAGGAATCTAAGAAAAAGTAGGCAGACTCACAATTCAGAAGAATGGTCAGAGGTACCAGAGGTACACAGCAAGGTCAGCAACAGGAATCAATAATAATAATAATTTTCAGCAGAAGTACACCCAGGAATGAGTCCTATACACGGGCAAGGAGAGAAAGAAACTAGCCTCTTAAATAGCACAATATCACGCCAATACATGATATGCACCAAAATTGTTGCTCAAGATGACGTGCACCGATCCAAAAGCAGCATCTCAGCTGATGAAAAATCTGAAGTACCTGCTGCCACAGGCACCTGAGCATAGTAAACACCTTTACCAGAGCCTCTAGATCAAGGACTGAATCTAGATGACTTGGACGGAAGAAAGGATAATAAAACTGCCGGCCCTGTTCCAGAAAAATTACTGGGAACTGACCTTGATAGCATTCTCGAGAGCATATACATAAGCCTGGTAATTGGCTTAGCAGCCTTACATGCAGAGGGATACATGTACAAACTCAAAGGCACTGAAGCAAAACAAATACTATTCAAATATTTCCAGATGGAACCAGAGGAAGTCTGAGTTTTAAAAACTCTTGGTCTTCCAGTCTTGAGGAAAAAAGGCTCCTTAAACCCCGGACACCATATAAATAATGGAAAACAAAAGCAGAAATAAAAACTTTCTTGTAAAGAAAGAGTTAAAAATACTGGAAATAGAAATCATGTCAGCAGACCAAGGGCGCGATCCGATATAGATCGTAGTTTGTGGCGCAAGCGAGGGAACCCCCGCCGCCCGTAGTTTCAGCTCGCAACTCGAGCTATCCCATATACGGTGCCGTCAGATGCTAAAGTGATGTAAGTCGGATAAACCAGCGATGTCCAGAAATCTGCGTAAGTACAAATTTCTGGAGCAGCCAGTGACTTACGGCACTTTAGAAACTGCCGACGCCTACAAAACCTGACTAAGTTATAAAATCTACCGTACTGTCTAACACGCCTCCCAAGCATAGCCCGACACGTCTAACCCTCTACCTGCTATCCCCCCTTACTCTCCTAATAAGAAAAAATGTATTAACCCCTAAACCGCCGCTCCCGGACCCCGCTGCCACCTAATAAAGTTATTAACCCCTAAACCGCTGCTCCCGGACCCCGCCGCCACCTACATTAACTACCCCCTAATGTGAGCCCCTTACACCGCCGCCACCTACATTAACTACCCCCTAATGTGAGCCCCTTACACCGCCGCCAGCTACATTAACTACCCCCTAATGTAAGCTCCTACCCCGCCGCCAGTTACATTAACTACCCCCTAATATGAGCTCCTACCCCGCCGCCAGCTACATTAACTACCCCCTAATGTGAGCTCCTACCCCGCCGCCAGCTATATTAAAATTATTAACCCCTAATTTAAATCCCCCTACCCCGCCGCCAGCTGTATAAAATTAATTAACCCCTATTCTAAATCCCCCTACACCGCCGCCACCTATATTACATTTATTAACCCTAATCTAATCCCCCTATACCGCCGCCACCTATATTAAATTAATTAACCCCATAATCTAATCCCCCTATACCACCGCCACCTATATTAAATGAATTAACCCCTAAAATACTAAACTATCCCTACCACTAAACCTAGGTCTAACCCTACAAATAGCCCTGAAAAGGGCTTTTTGCGTGGCATTACCCCAAAGTAAACAGCTCTATTGTCAGCCCTTAAAAGGGCTTTTTGCGGGCCATTGCCCTAAAGTAATCAGCTCTTTTACCAGCCCTTAAAAGGGCTTTTGGCGGGGCTTTGTCACAAAGTAATCAGCTCTTTTGCATCTAATCTAAATCCCCCTACACCGCCGCCACCTATAATAAATGTATTACCCCCTAATCTAATCCCCCTACACCGCCGCCACCTATATTAAATACATAACCCCCTAATCTAATCCCACTATACCGCCACCTATATTAACCCTAATTATATTAGGGTTAATATAGTTAATATAGTTATTATATTATATATATTAACCCTAATTATATTAGGGTTAATATAGTTAATATGGTTATTATATTATATATATATTAAGTATAATAACCCTATCTAACTCTAACACCCCTAACTAAATTCTTATTAAAATAAATCTAATTAATATTAATATTATTAATTAAAATATTCCTATTTAAATCTAAATACTTACCTATAAAATAAACCGTTAGATAGCTACAATATAATTAATAATTACATTGTATCTATTTTAGGGTGTATATTTATTTTACAGGTAACTTGGTATTTATTTTAACTAGGTACAATAGCTATTAAATAGTTAATAACTATTTAATAGCTACCTAGTTAAAATAATTACCAATTTACCTGTAAAATAAATCCTAACCTAAATTACAAATACACCTACACTACAATAAACTAAATAAACTACAAATATCTAAACTAAAATACAATTAAATACACTAAACTAAATTACAAAAAAACAAACACTAAATTACAAAAAATAAAAAAGATTACAAGAATGTTAAGCTAATTACACCTATTCTAAGCATCCTAATAAAATAATAAAGCCCCCCAAAATAAAAAAATGCCCTACCCTATTCTAAATTAAAAATTAACCAGCTCTTTTACCAGCCCTTAAAAGGGCTTTTTGCAGGGCATGCCCCAAAGTAAACAGCTCTTTTGCCTGTAAAAAAAAACCACAATACCACCCCCAACATTAAAACCCACCACCCACATACCCCTACTCTAAACCCACCCAAACCACCCTTAAAAAAAAACTAACACTAAGCCCCAGAAGATCTCCCTACCTTGAGTCGTCTTCACCCAGCCGGGCCGAACTCTTCATCCAATCCGGGCGATGTCTTCATCCAAGCGGCAAAGAAGAAGTCTTCCATCCAGCGATGTCTTCATCCAAGCGGCAAAGTAGAGGTCCTCCATCGGGGCGAAGTTTTCCTCCAAGCGGCATCTTCAATCTTCTTTCTTCAGCCCTCCGACGCGGAACATCCAGCTGGCCCCGACGACTGAACGACGAATGAAGTTTCCTTTAAATGACGTCATCCAAGATGGCGTCCGTCAAATTCCGATTGGCTGATAAGATTCTATCAGCCAATCGGAATAGGTAAGAAAATCTGATTGGCTGATTTAATCAGCCAATCAGATTCAAGTTCAATCCGATTGGCTGATCCAATCAGCCAATCAGATTGAGCTTGCATTCTATTGGCTGTCTAAGAAGAAGTTAGAGCAGTCGCAATATCCGATGTCCTGAAGTTAGCGCGTTGGCTTTTGCTCACGCATAAACATTTTACTTTCAACTTGTAATACACATGCTAACCCGCACACATTAAAAGCTCACTCCTGGCAGTATTTGCACGTAAGTGAAAGCAATAAATAGCGTACCCCTTTTAATCTGATCCATAGTGTGAAACCAAAATGTGATCAATGCCTAAATGTTCTTTTAGCTCATGTTAATCTTTATTAACATTAATCTTTTTTGTTTTATATTGAAATGTTTAAAGTCAAAGGCTTCTGTATATTGAGCCACTGTACTCATACATATCTTATTATTTCTAATTAATACTATTTAATAAAATATTTAAGATCATGATTCTGGTCTGTGTTTAATTGATAGATGTGATAGACATGTTAAAATGATTGTGACTTGAAATGCATGTTCCCATGAAAATTACATGGATAAACACATACAATATTGGTAATTACAATTACCAAAATATACAAAGGTTCAATGTAACAGTAGACACCAAATAGTGTAATATCGTTTAACACAACAATTTATTTACACAGAATAAGGGTACTCACACAGAATAAAAGTAAAAATGCAGAGTCCTCATGAAAGACAGACTGCTCAGGATCCTGCTCGATCGATCTCCCCGGTGGGCGTGTGAGGTCACCACCCGACACAAATCAGCTTCAAGAGGTCTGCAGTTCAGCTTCTTGAATCAAGAGGTCTGCAGTTCAAGGGCTGTAGCACACTGCCCCAATGCGTTTCTCGCCCGCCACTGGGCACTTTCTCCAGAGGATATGTGCTAACATTACAACTCCAGGTTTAAATAACCTGGCTACAAGCGCCATCTATCATTTGTTGTATAACTTTCCTATAAGTACTCTCAATGGAACTTAGCGCTCATATATTACATTTACAATTTGTTTAAAATATAACAATCTTGCATAATTATATCTCATACCTCTATACTAAAAAAATAAGAACATTACATATAATAAAAAAAATAGCATGACTAAATAAGCTCTCTTCTAAACCTCACTAAAAATATTACATTATAAAAATATGTTAAATAATAAGTTTCTATTTATGACACCACTAACTCCAGGATTCTTTTCCATACTGGGTCAAATATCTCTCAATTTACATGGTGCCAACAAATTCTTTAAATTAGAGTTCCTTTTGAACACCACATTTAGTCTTTCATCTATTTTGTTATTCAACTAAGGATCCCCTTTAATAATAGGCCAATATTTATTTAATTTTTTTTTTTAAACATTTGACACTCCCTCACCATAAGTCTTTATAACCCTTCGGAACAAACAGTGAAATTTATGTCTCATATCTTTCTGTTTATTTAATAGTACTTCCCTGTCCATATGATTTACTTTACTCATAATCATTTTTAGATATTCTTCATTATGTTTCTTACACACCAATTTATCCCTCAGAATTTCTGCTTCATCATTATAATCAAGTGCTTTCGTACAGTTGCTCTTAATTCTACAATACAAAAAATAGAGAGCGCCTCATGGTACAGACCAATATGGTACAGACCAATATGGTATCCACTAGTAACGAAAGGCAGAATCAAATCTACTCACATGTGATGAAGCACTAAATGTGCACAAATAGCAGGCTGGATCAAAAGAGTTGTCCGGCAAACTCACACCAGCACAACAGCAGCAATGATCCTCATTTAGTAAGCGCAGGATTCCAGGCATCTGCCCAACACTGAAATAGGTTTTTGTTTTTTTAATAGTACTTCCCTGTCCATATGATTTACTTCACTCATAACCATTTTAAGATATTCTTCATTATGTTTCTAACACACCAATTTATCCCTCAGAATTTCTGCATCATCATTTTAATCAAGTGCTTTCGTACAGTTCCTCTTAATTCTAATGAACTGACTTTTTGGAATATTTTTTACCCACTTTTAATAATATCCACTTCTAGCATGCAGCAGGCTGTTACTATCCCCAAATTTCCTATAGTTTTTAGTTAAAATGTGATAATTTTCTATAAATATTAGTATGTCAAAAAATTGGATATTTCACACAAATCTAACATTAAAATCATTTAAATTTATAAAATTCATAAATTTAACAGCCTCATCACCATCCCATATAATAAAAACATCATCGATAAAAACATTTAAAAAATATTAAATTATGTCTAAAAGGATTGTTGTTCCAAATTAACTGATCTTCATAAAAACCCATAAAAAGATTTGCATGCGATGGGGCAAATTTTGTCCCCATCGCTGTACCGCAGATCTGATGGAAATAATCCCTTTCAAACATAAAATAATTGTGAGCCAAAACATACAACATTCTAAAAATCCAATTTGATGATCCGGATACATTTTTATGTTTTTCAAAAAATATGAACAAGCCTCTATTCTTAATGTATGCTGGATAACAGTGTACAGTGAAGTTACATCACATGTGATGTTTCAAAGTCCATGTATTAAATGAACACTATGGGGCCCATTTATCAAGCTCCGAACGGAGCTTGTGGGTCCGTGTTTCTGGTGAGTCTTCAGACTCGCCAGAAACACCAGTTATGAAGCAGCGCTGCTCCATAACCCTGTCCACCTGCTCTGATGAGGCAGACAGGAATCGCCGGAAATCAACCCGATCGAGTATGATCGAGTTGATTGGCACCTCCCCGCTGGCGACCGATTGGCCGTGAGTCAGCAGGGGACGGTGTTGCACCAGCAGCTCTTGTGAGCTGCTGGTGCAATGCTGAATAAGGAGAGTGTATTGCTCTCTGCATTCAGTGAGGTCTTGCGGACCTGATCCGCACTGTCAGATCAGGTCCGCAAGACCTTTAATAAATAGGCCCCTATCCCTCAAGTATGATCTTAATTGGAATACTAAGGGCTTTAAAAAATTATCTATATAGCTAGACAAATTGGCTGTTAATGAATCAATCCCTGAAACAATCGGTCTTCCAGAGGGATTTCCGACTGCTTTATAAATCTTTGGTAAATGGTACACATTTTGAGGTGTTCATTATAAAGGAAATTATACTCATCCCTAGTTATAATTTTATCTCTAAATCTTTCATTAAAAGAGATTGTAATTCATTTAAAAATACTTTTGTAGGATAATTTCTCAGTTTAAGATAAGTTGATGTGTTATTCATTAATCTCAAAGCATCAACAACATAAACATTGCGATCTTGTATTACTATTCCCCCACCCTTATCGGCTTGGCGGATAATATTTCTATTGTTCATTAAATCATTCAGACTCCTTTCATGTGGGTTTAAAGTTTCTCTAAATTCTTCCCTAGCTGGTAACATATTTAACTCTTTTTATACCTAGCACTAGATTGACTATCTTTCTGAGAGAAGAATCTTTTTAATGTTACATCTCTGTTAAACATTTGAAAATCAATAAATACTTGAAATGTATCAATATTCCTTTTGGGGGCAAAGGATAAACCCTTACTCAATAATGATATACTCCCATTATCCAAAATTTGAGATGATAAATTATAAATACTAGCTATATTCTTATCTTTTAATACACTCTTGTATTTTTGTAATTGTTTCTTCTTTCCTGCTCTGCATCCTCGCCTTCACTGAACCTACTTTTTCTGTGGTTGTATCCCCCCTCTCCCACTTGAGTCTCCAATTTTGTCCCGACCTCAATTCTTTCTCCTACCTCATCCCTGTGTGTGATTTCCACTTGGTCATTCTCCTCAGAGATCCTAAGAAAGTAAAATTAATTTCTTCTACGATACGACGAGTCCACGGATTTCATCCTTACTTGTGGGATATTAACCTCCTGCTAACAGGAAGTGGCAAAGAGCACCACAGCAGAGCTGTATATATAGCTCCTCCCTTCCCTCCACCCCTAGTCATTCGACCGAAGGTTTAGGAAGAAAAAGGAAAAGCTAAAAGGTGCAGAGGTGACTGAAGTTATAAAAAGAAAATATAATTTAAATATTTCTGAAAAAACGACAGGGAGGGTCGTCGACTTGTCGTATCGTAGAAGAAATTAATTTATCAGGTAAGCATAAATTTACTTTTCTTCTACAAGATACGACGAGTCCACGGATTTCATCCTTACTTGTGGGATACAATACCAAAGCTACAGGACACGGATGAAAAGGGAGGGACAAGACAGAGACCTAAATGGAAGGCACCACTGCTTGAAGAACCTTTCTCCAATAACAGCCCAGAAGAAGCAAAAGTATCAAATTTGTAAAATTTGGAAAAAGTATGAAGAGACGACCAAGTCGCAGCCTTGCAAATCTGCTCAACAGAAGCATCGTTTTTAAAAGCCCATGTGGAAGCCACAGCCCTAGTAGAATGAGCCTTCATTCTTTCAGGAGACTGCTGTCCAGCAGTCTCATATGCCAGGCGGATGATACTCCTCAGCCAAAAAGAAAGGGAGGTAGCCGTAGCTTTCTGACCCCTACGCTTTCCGGAATAAATAATGAAGATGATTGACGGAAATCCTAGTTGTCTGTAAGTAAAATTTCAAGGCACGGACCACGTCCAGATTATGTAACAGACACTCCTTCTTAGAAGAAGGATTAGGACACAAGGAAGGAACAACAATTTCCTGATTAATATTCTTATTTGAAACAACTTAGGAAGGAATCCAGGTTTGGTATGCAAAAACACCTTATCAGAATGAAATGTAAGATAAGGCGAATCACATTGTAACGCTGAAAGCTCAGAAACTCTACGAACCGAGGAAATAGCAACCAAAAACAAAACTTTCCAGGATAATAATTTAATATCTATGGAATGCATGGGTTCAAACGGAACCCCTTGAAGAACTCTGAGAACTAAATTCAAACTCCAGGGAGGAGTAATTAGTCTAAATACAGGCTTAATTCTGGTAAGAGCCTGACAAAAAGACTGAACATTTGGAACATCTGCCAAACGTTTGTGAAGCAAAATTGATAAAGCAGAAATCTGTCCCTTTAAGGAACTCGCTGATAACCCTTTCTCCAATCCTTCTTGGAGAAAAGACAGAATCCTGGGAATCCTAACTGTACTCCATGAGTAACCCTTGTATTCACACCAAAAAAGATATTTACGCCATATCTTATGATAGATCTTTCTAGTGACAGGCTTACATCCCTGTATCAAAGTATCAATGACTGAATCTGAGAATCCCCGCTTAGATAAAGTCAAGCGTTCAATCTCCAAGCAGTCAGCTGCAGAGAATTTAGATTTGGATGTTGGAAAGGTCCTTGAATGAGAAGGTCCTGTCTCAAAGGAAGTTTCCACGGTGGCAGAGAGGACATGTCCACTAGATCCGCATACCAAATCCTGCGTGGCCACGCAGGCGCGATCAGGATTACTAAAGCTCTCCGAGCAATCACGCGTGGAAGGAGAAGAAACGGTGGACACACATAAGCTAGGCTGAACTGCCAAGGCATCTATCAGTTCTGCCTGGGGATCCCTTAACCTGGATCTGGATCTTGGAAGCTTGGCATTCTGACGAGATGCCATCAGATCCAATTCCGGTCTGCCCCATCAGAAAATCAGAGAGGCAAACACCTCCGGGTGGAGTTCCCACTCCCCCAGATGAAAAGTCTGTCGACTTAGAAAATCCGCTTCCCAGTTCTCTACTCCTGGGATGTAGATTGCCGACAGATATACAAGAGTGGGCCTCCGCCCATTGAATTATCTTGGATACTTCTATCATCGCTAAGGAACTCCTCGTTCCCCCTTGATGATTGATATAAGCTACAGTCGTGATATTGTCTGACTGGAATCTGATGAATTTGGCCGAAACCAACTGAGGCCACACCTGAAGCGCATTGAATATTGCTCTCAATTCCAGAATATTGATTGGAAGTAGAGACTCCACCTGAGTCCATACACCCTGAGCCATCAGGGAATTCCAGACTGCACCCCAGCCCAGGAAGCAGGCATCCGTTGTCACTATCACCCACGAGGGTCTGCGGAAACACGTCCCCTGGGACAGCTGATCCAGTGACAACCACCAAAGAAGAGAGTCTCTGGTCTCTTGATCCAGATTTATTTGAGGAGATAAATTTACATAGTCCCCATTCCACTGTCTGAGCATGCACAGCTGCAGTGGTCTGAGATGAAAACGAGCAAACGGAATGATGTCCATTGCCGCTACCATTAATCCAATTACTTCCATACACTGAGCCACTGACGGCCGAGGAATGGACTGAAGGGCTCGGCAAGTATTTAGAATCTTTGATTTTCTGGTCTCCATCAGAAATATCTTCATGTCTACAGAGTCTATCAGAGTTCCCAAGAAGGGAACCCTTGTCCGTGGAACTAGAGAACTCTTTTCTAGGTTCACCTTCCAACCGTGAGTTCTCAGAAAGGACAACACTGTGTCTGTATGAGATTTTGTCAGATAATAATTCGACGCCTGAATTAAAATATCGTCCAGATAAGGCACCACTGCTATGCCCCGCGGTCTGAGAACCGCCATTAGCGACCCTAGAACCTTTGTGAAGATCCTGGGTGCTGTGGCCAACCCGAAGGGAAGAGCCACAAACTGAAAATGTTTGTCCAGGAAGGCAAACCTTAGGAGCTGATGATGATTCTTGTGAATAGGGATTTGAAGGTATGCATCCTTCAAGTCCACGGTAGTCATATATTGACCCTCCTGGATCATTGTAAGATTGTTCGTATAGTCTCCATCTTGAATGATGGGACTCTAAGAAACTTGTTTAGACACTTGAGATCTAAAATGGGTATGAAAGTGCCCTCTTTTTTAGGAACCACGAGAAGATTTGCGTAAAACCCCTGTCCCTGTTCCAGTTTTGGAACGGGAAGAATTACTCCCATGGTAGAGAGGTCTTTTACACAGAGTAAGAACACCTCTCTTTTTATCTAGTCTACAGACAATCGTGAAAGATGAAATCTCCTCTTGGGAGAAAATCCTTAAATTCCAGTTGATACCCGTTGGGTCACGATTTCCAATGCCAAGGGAGTCCTAAACATCTCTTGCCCAAGCCTGGGCAAAGAAAGAAAGTCTGCCCCCTACTAGATCCGGTCCCAGATCGGGGGCCGCCCCTTCATGCTGTCTTTGTCGCAGCAGCAGGCTTTTTGGGTTGTTTACCTTAGTTCCAAGCCTGGTAGGGTCTCCAGACGGATTTGGACTGAGCAAAATTCCCTTCCTGCTTTGTGGAGGAAGAGGAAGCAGAGGGGTACTTCTTTAAAATTTAGAAAGGAACGAAAATTATTTTGTCTACCTCTCATCTTAACAGACTTATCCTGAGGTAGGGCATGACCTTTACCTCCAATAATGTCAGAAATGATTTCCTTCAACTCAGGCCCGAATAGGGTCTTACCCTTGAAAGGAATAGCTAAAAGCTTAGATTTTGATGACACATCAGCAGACCATGATTTTAACCATAACGCTCTACGCGCTAAAATGGCAAAGCCTGCATTTTTCGCCGCTAATTTAGCAATTTGAAAGGCGGCATCTGTAATAAAGAATTAGCTAGCTTGAGAGCATTAATTCTATCCAAAATGTCCTCTAAAGGGGTCTCCACCTTTAGAGACTCTTCTAGAGCATCAAACCAAAAAGCTGCTGCAGTAGTAACTGGAACAATGCAAGCTGTTGGTTGTAAAAGAAAACCCTGATGAATAAATAATTTCTTTAGAAGACCCTCCAACTTCTTATCCATAGGGTCTTTAAAAGCACAACTCTCTTAATAGGTATAGTTGTTTGCTTAGCCAGGGTTAGAAATAACTCCCTCCACCTTAGGAACCGACTGGCCAAGCGTCCCGAATGGTGTCTGATATGGGATACATTTTCTTGAAATTAGGAGAAGGAGAGAACGGCATACCTGGTCTATCCCATTCCTTTTTATAATTTCCGAAATTCTTTAGGAACCGGAAAAACATCAGTGTAAGTAGGTACCCTCTAGATATTTGTCCATTTTACACAATTTTTCTGGAGGAATCACAATAGGGTCACAATCATCCAGAGTCGCTAAAACCTCCCGGAGTAACAGGCAGAAGTGTTCAAGCTTAAATTTAAATGACATGACGTCCGAATCTGTCTGAGGTAACATACTTCCAGGGTCTGAAAGTTCTCCCTCAGACAACAATTCCCTGACCCCCAAATCAGAGCCCTGTGAGGGTACATCGGAAATAGCCAGCAAAAAATCAAAGGATTCAGTATTTACATTAATACCTGACCTACTGCGTTTACCCTGTAACACTGGTAACTTAGATAATACCTCTGTAAGGGTAGTTGAAATAACTACAGCCATATCCTGCAGAGTAAAAGAATTAGGCGCACTTGAAGTACTTGGCATCGCTTGTGTGGGGTGTTAAAGGTTGTGACACTTGGGGAGAATTAGATGGCATATCCTGATTCTCTTCAGACTGACAATTATCCTTAGGCACACTTTCTTTACCTAAAATATGCTTTTTACATTGTAAGGCCCTTTCAGTACAAGAGGTACACAAAGTAAGAGGGGGTTCCATAATGGCTTCTAAACACATAGAACAACAGATTATTACTAGCCACACTAGACGTAAAACACCTCAAATATTGATTCAAAATTTTTTTAGAAAAAAGGTACTCGCGCCTTTAAGAGATAAAAAGTGCAACATTTTTTATCAAACTGCTTAAAGCGATTGAAAAAGCTAAAACAATCAAATATAATAACTCAATTGGTCCAAAAATTATTGCACCCTATAGGTAAATGATTAATCTACCCTCTAAGAAGCATTTTTAATCACAAAATATATGGTAATAGAAAAAAATTACCCCTGCACCTCGCCACAGCTCTGCTGTGGCACCTACCTGCCCAGGGTACTGCGAAAATGACTCGACAACGATCCGGTGAACAGATCTCAACTCTAGGCCCCACCAGAGCTAAATGCCTGCTGCCTTCTCAATCAGAGTAAACTGCGTGTCTGAGCGCACAAAATAGGCCCCACCCATCATGGACGTCGTCTGAATAGTTTGTATAAACCGCGTGGGAAGCGGTAGGAAAATAAGCCATGTGGTCCCCTGAATTTCTATAAAAATAAACTGCAGCCCTACTGACTTTTATAAATAATTAATATATATACAATGTCAAGCTGCCTCTCCAGTGTCCAGCCCCATGCAGATATAAGCAATATGTATGCAATATAAGGATCTTTAGTAACACCCTCAGTGATACAGTTCTACTGCTTACCCCTTCCCTTGCAGGGAAAAAAATGTCAGCCAATTCAGATATAACAAGTCTCCTCAGAAATAAAAGACTGAACATACCTCAATGCTGCTTGTGGCATGACACCGTTCTCCACACTGAAGATTTCTCTTGCACTACCTTCAGAAGCTTTGTGGGAACCAAAATGGATCTTAGTTACAACTGCTAAGATCATCAACCTCAGGGCAGAAATCTTCTTCCATATCTCCCAGAGGAAAATAGTACACAACCGGTACCATTTAAAATAAAAAAACTTCTTGATTGAAGAATCTAAAACTAACACCTCACTTTACCTCTTCCTATTACTAACACAGGCAAAGAGAATGACTTGGGGTGGAGGGAAGGGAGGAGCTATATATACAGCTCTGCTGTGGTGCTCTTTGCCACTTCCTGTTAGCAGGAGGTTAATATCCCATAAGTAAGGATGAAATCCGTGGACTTGTCGTATCTTGTAGAAGAAAATCCGGTGCAGAATTCTAATATTGTTCATTATAAATTTTGGGTCTAGCTCCCTCATCATTGAGATCCCTACCTATATTACCTAATATTTCATATCTATTCTGATGTGCATAATTGTTACTTACTCTGTTGTAATTCTAATTTGATAATTTGAAACCAATAGTTTGGGTGAAGCGCTGAATCTAACCTCCACAGCCTCACTGAGAAACACTATCCCCTTCCTAGATAGTAAAAAAATCCAAATCAATCGAAAATAAGAGACAATGGGCGCATAAAGCGGGAGGTTAAGTAGATATGTCTATTTAGATCTCCTAATGTTTTCTATCTTATTAATCCAGAATTAGGGTCCAAATAATAAATGACCTATTACGGGATTTAAGAATAACTTCAAATGTACCGTTAATGTATATTCAAAAAAATATATTAAATATATATTATATTAAAATACTTTAGCTAATACAATAATAAACTAATGTTTAATCAATATAATCTGAAAGAAAAATAATAATAATAATCAATCACTCCCAACTATAGTTGTTCATACAGCCATTCACACACTTTCCTAAAACAATATAATACTCCTAATTAATATGAATGGAAAAAGGTGGATGCAAATAAAAAATATATATCGCAATGCTGGAAAATAACACTTCACACAAATGACATGAAGTGTTAACACACTTCTAATTGCCAAATACACAACAATAACTTATATTAAAATATCCCCTTTCCCGAAGTTAGAAACTTCAAATTTAAATGTCTATTTCTTTAAAAGTCTAAAGGTAGGGTATATAACTTGCCCGCTACAGCAGGGTTAAATGCAGAGGTGAATAGTCTCTTCCAAAGGAATGATCCCAGATGCAAATAGCTAACAGCCGTCGGTATTTATCACCGCGATGTGCGAGATTCACCGTGAGTGTTTATAACAAAGCGGTGTTGACTTGCCTCTCTGAGTAGTTCCGTTATTTATCTATGACACTAGGGCTATTTCGCCTTCTTACCGTGTCTCTGTTCTGTATTTCAGCCGCTCTGCTCGAACAAACAGCTGACCGCGGCTAACGGTCTCCAAGATTTCTGTGTCACCTGGTTTCCGGAACCTCCAGGTTATTCTGACTTGCGCAAGCCTATTGACAGGTTTAGAAAGCCTCCGAATCCTTCACCGCTCTTTAAGTACTTACACAGTACGCGGTATGGAGTTCTCCTTTGGTCCCAATCCGTAGAGGGACTTAGTAGCAAGAAAACAGTTTGTTTGTATATTCCAGTAGCAGGGTGAATCCTCTACGCGTTTCAACCCGTATGGGTCTTTGTCAAGATCCAATTAATGCTCAAGGTGAATATATAAAGACGTTTAAACATATGGTCGAAAAAGAGTTAAACATGTTACCAGCGAGGGAAGAATTTAGAGATAATTTAAACCCACATGATAGAAGGAGTCTGAATGATTTAATAAACAATAGAAATATTACTATCCGCCAGGCCGATAAGGGTGGGGAAATAGTAATACAAGATCGCAATGTTTATGTTGCTGAGGCTATGAGATTGTTGAATGACACATCAACTTATCTTAAACTGAGAAATTATCCTACAAAAGTATTTTTAAATGAATTACAATCTCTTTTAAACAAAGGATTAAGAGATAAAATTATAACTAGGGATGAGTATAATTTCCTTTATAATGAACACCCCAAAATAGCTGTGATGTACCATTTACCAAAGATTCATAAATAAGGTTGAAAATCCCCATGGAAGACCGATTGTTTCAGGGATTGATTCGTTAACAGTCAATTTGTCTAGCTATATAGATAATTTTTAAAGCCCTTAGTAATACAATTAAGATCATACTTAAGGGATAGTGTTCATTTAATACATGAACTTCGAAAAATTATGTGGCCTAGTGGGATGAGGTTCATCACATGTGATGTAACTTCACTGTACACCTGTTATCCAGCCATACATTAGGAATAGAGGCTTGTTTTTATTTTTTGAAAAATAAAATCATTTATCCAGATCAGCAAATTGGATTTTAGAATGTTGTATTAAGTATGTTTTGGAGCACAATTATTTTATGTTTGAAAAGGATTATTTCCATCAGATCTGCGGTACAGCGATGGGGACAAAATTTACCCCATTGTATGCAAATCTTTTTATGGGTTTTTATGAAGATCAGTTAATTTGGAACAACAATCCTTTTAAACATAATTTAATATTTTTTAAATGTTTTATCGATGATGTTTTTACTATATGGGATGGTACTAAGGATTAGGCTGTTAAATGATTTTAATGTTAGATTTGTGGGAAATATCCAAGATAAATCAATTGAGTTTTTTGACCTACTAATATTTATAGAAAATTAATCAAATTTTAACTAAAAACTATAGGAAATCTGTGGATAGTAACAACCTGCTGCATGCTAGAAGTGGACATTATTAAAAATGGGTAAAAAAATATTCCAAAAAATCAGTTCATTAGAATTAAGAGGAACTGTATGAAAGCACTTGATTATAATGATGAAGCAGAAGTTCTGAGGGATAAATTGGTGTGTACGAAACATAATGAAGAACATCTAAAAATGGTTATGAGTGAAGTAAATCATATGGACAGGAAGTACTATTAAATAAACAAAAAGATATGAGACATAACCCTTCTGAACAAACAGTGAAATTTATAACGACTTATGGTGAGGGAGGGAGTGTCAAATGTTAAAACATTTTTATATAAATATTGGCCTATGTTAAAAGGGGATCCTTTTGTTGAATAACAAAATAGATGAAAGACCAAATGTGGTGTTCAAAAGAAACACTAATTTAAATAATTTGTTGGCACCAAGTAAATCGAGGGATATTAGACACAGTATGGAAAAGAATCCTGGAGTTAGTAGTGTCATAAATAGAAACTTTCTTGCCTTAAAAGGGACCTACAGATGCCACAAGATTAGATGTTCAATGTGTAAATCTATAGACCAAGAGATATATGTTAATAAATCAGTAACATTAGAGGAATTTTCAGTTAAACAATTCATCACTTGCAAAAGCACATAGTTGTATATATGCTACAATGTAATTGTGGCCTGAAATATGTAGGCCATACGAAACGGTGCCTGTCAAAAAGATGTAGTGAACATGTGTATAACATTAAAAAACCTCTTTTGAAACATAGTGTGCCTAGACACTACTCTCAGAAACACGACTGTGACCCGAAATGTCTAACAATAAAGGGAATTGAAATTGTGCTACCTAGCAATAGAGGGGGGATAGACTGATACACCTCAGGTATAGAGAGACTTTTTGGATACATAAACTAGTGACTCTGACACCCAATGGCCTAAATGTAGATCTGGATATCGCAGCATTTGTGTTGTAGATATTGGATACAATATGGTCTTTTCATATATTATTTTATTATTAAAGGGCCACTGTAAGTAAATATTTTCTATGCCTGTTACTAACTAACTACCCAAAATACGCTTTTTATCAATAGCATTTCATTAACATATCTCTACCGTATATCAGAAATCTTATCTGCAAATGTAATTGTTTTCCAAACCCACTCCGTGGGTATCCTTTGCTCTGTACCAATCTGTTTACAATACCTAGGTTTCAAAATGGCGCTTTAAACACAAAGTTATTGGTTTAAGTATTTTGAACACTCAGTGCTGAAAATAGTGGGCAGGATAACGTGACATCATCTGCAAATAAAAGATATAACTTTTAGAACGTTATGAAACTTCTTTTTGGAGAAAATATAGGTCAGTAGGTTTTAATTAATGTTGATTAACTTTAATATGTTAGTTGTTTAGCTTAAAAATTATAACAGAAAGTAATCCTTTAAGTATATTATTATATCGGTTATTTGTAGGGCGCCAACAGATTCCGCTGCGCTAAATTATTTCATTTCATAATAAATAGGTGTCGGTAGTTATAATAAATTAATTCTAGATAAATGCAATTGAAATACATATACACATATTTATTTGTTTTAATATATGATTTTAGAAATATATTAAGTGCCATATATTATATTATAGTATTGGTGTGTAATGTATTTTTGGTGATTTGTACATATGTGAAGCTAGTTAATGTGTAAAAAGTCTTTCTAAATATGTACTTTTTTATATGATAAGGTATTTTTTTAATGCAATATGTTTTTTAATAATGTAATATTTTTAGTGAGGTTAGATGAGAGCTTATTTAGTTGTGCTATTTCTTAATGTATGTAATGTTATTTTTTTAAGTATAGAGGTATGAGATATAATTATGGAAGATTTTTTTGTTTTAAAACAAATTGAATTGTACATTTAATATATGAGCGCTAAGTTCCATTGAGAGTACTTATAGGAAAAGTTATACAACAAATAATAGATAGATGGCGCTTGTAGCCGGGCTATTAAACCCGGAGTTGTAATGTTAGCACATATCCTCTTGAGAAAGCGCCCAGTAGCGGGCGAGAAACGCGTTGGGGCAGTGTGCTAGAGACCTTGAACTGCAGACCTCTTGAATCAAGAAGCTGATTTGTGTTGGTGATGATGTCATACGCCGACCGGGGAGATCGATCGAGCAGGATTCAGAGCAGTCTGTCTTTCATGAGGACTCTGTAAAAAGATACCTTTACGTGCATTTTTACTTTTATTCTGTGTGAGTACCCTTATTCTGTGTAAATAAATTGCTGTGTTAAACGATATTACACTATTTGGGGCCTTCTTTGTTCCTGCAGCATTTGCGCTCTGTTGTCGTGAGAAAGTCAGATGTTTGTTTGAGCTGCAAGACAAGCAGCGTTTTGGAAGAGCTGCAGCTGGGGTTTAAACAACAAGAAGATTTTTGTTGCAATTTGTATCAACTGGATATAACAACTTTCCCTTATGGTGACTATTAAACATCTTTATTTTCTACCATAAGAGGACACAAAGTAAGGCCTAGATTTAGAGTTTTGTCGGTAACGACCCGCGTAGCTAACGCTGGCTTTTTTCTGGCCGCACCTTTTAAATACCTCTGGTATTGAGAGTTCACAGAATGGCTGCGTTAGGCTCCAAAAAGGGAGCGTACAGGCATATTTACCACCACTGCAACTCTCGATACCAGAGTTGCTTACGGACGCGGCCAGCTTCAAAAACGTGCTTGTGCACGATTCCCCCATAGAAAACAATGGGGCTGTTTGAGCTGAAAAAAAACCTAACACCTGCAAAAAAGCCGCGTTCAGCTCCTAACGCAGCCACATTGTTTGCTATGGGGAAACACTTCCTACGTCTGCACCTAACACTCTTACATGTACCCCGAGTCTAAACACCCCTAACCTTACACTTATTAACCCCTAATCTGCCGCCCCCGCTATCGCTGACCCCTGCATATTATTTTTAACCCCTAATCTGCCGCTCCGTACACCCCCCGCCACCTACATTATCCCTATGTACCCCTAATCTGCTGTCCTAACATCGCCGACCCCTATATTATATTTATTAACCCCTAATCTGCCGCCCCCAACGTCGCCTCCACCTAACTACACTTATTAAGCCCTAATCTACCGACCGGACCTGAGCGCTACTATAATAAATGTATTAACCCCTAATCAGCCTCAATCCCGCCTCAATAACCCCTAATCTGCCCTCCCTAACATCGCCGACACCTAACTTCAAACATTAACCCCTAATCTGCCGACTGGAGCTCACCGCTATTCTAATAAATGTATTAACCCCTAAAGCTAAGTCTAACCCTAACACTAACACCCCCCTAACTTAAATATAATTTAAATCTAACGAAATAAATTAACTATTATTAAATAAATTATTCCTATTTAAAGCTAAATACTTATCTGTAAAATAAATCCTAATATAGCTACAATATAAATTATATTTATATTATAGCTATTTTAGGATTAATATTATTTTACAGGTAACTTTGTATTTATATTAACCAGGTACAATAGCTATTAAATAGTTAAGAACTATTTAATAGCTAAAATAGTTAAAAAATAGTTAAAATAATTACAAAATTTAATAGCTATTGTACCTGGTTAAAAATAAATACAAAGTTACCTGTAAAATAAATATTAATCCTAAAATAGCTATAATATAATTATAATTTATATTGTAGCTATATTAGGATTTATTTTACAGGTAAGTATTTAGATTTAAATAGGAATAATTTATTTAATAAGAGTTAATTAATTTTGTTAGATTTAAATTATATTTAACTTTAGGGGGGTGTTAGTGTTAGACTTAGCTTTAGGGGTTAATACATTTATTAGAATAGCGGTGAGCTCCAGTCGGCAGATTAGGGGTTAATGTTTGAAGTTAGATGTCGGCGATGTTAGGGAGGGCAGATTAGGGGTTATACTATTTATTATAGGGTTATTGAGGCGGGAGTGAGGCGGATTAGGGGTTAATAACTTTATTATAATAGCGGTGCGGTCCGCTCGGCAGATTAGGGATTAATAAGTGTAGGCAGGTGGAGGCGAAGTTGTGGGGGGCAGATTAGGGGTTAATAAATATAATATAGGGGTCGGCGGTGTTAGGGGCAGCAGATTAGGGGTACATAAGTATAACGTAGGTGGCGGTCGGCAGATTAGGGGTTAAAAAAATATAATCGAGTGGCGGCGATGTGGGGGGACCTCGGTTTAGGGGTACATAGGTAGTTTATGGGTGTTAGTGTACTTTGGAGCACAGTAGTTAAGAGCTTTATAAACCGGCGTTAGGCCCAGAAGCACTTAACTACTGACTTTTTTCTGCGGCTGGAGTTTTGTCGTTAGATTTCTAACGCTCACTTCAGACACGACTCTAAATACCGGAGTTAGAAAGATCCCATTGAAAAGATAGGATACGCAATTGACGTAAGGGGATCTGCGGTATGGAAAAGTCGCAGCTGAAAAGTGAGCGTTAGACCCTTTTCTGAATGACTCCAAATACCGGCGGCAGCCTAAAAACCAGCGTTAGGAGCCTCTAACGCTGGTTTTCACGGCTACCGCCAAACTCTAAATCTAGGCCTTAGACTTTAATAGTTAAAACTGAGTGGTAATTGCGCTAACTGATTGTTCTTTTTGCTTCAATGTAACAGTAGGTAAAGCTAAGCTGTGATCACCAACTAGTATGTAGGGCATAGCTCACACTTGTGTGTGCCTAACCAAGTAGACACAGGTCTTCAAGAAAAGGTTGTAGGCATGGTGATTAGATGACATGAAATATTAACTACAGGGGATTTAGGAAACAGTGTTGTAAAAAAACAGGGCTAGGTCAATAACAGCTTGTTCATCATATCCATCATCATATCCAATGGATAAAGAGGCTAAGCATATTTGTAGAGGCCGTTCAAAACCAGGTAATCAGTTCAATGTACTGTCAACACCAATGGCAATAAAGAGAAATGTAGTCAGGAGAGCAGACCAGGAATCAGGATACTATAGGAGCAAAATAACACAGGAAAGATGGCAAATGGAGTGCATATAATTCTGGGAGAATCTGGAGCCAAGTCTTCTGACAAGTCATTTAAATGTAAAACACCAGAAAAAAAGAAAGGAAAAATAAAACACAGCTAAACTGCCCTAGCAGATAGAAGTAGACAAGAAAATGTAATATGGTAATATATTAAACTGATACATTTATATAAAGAGCTATTGAAAAGGGAAAAAAATGAATAAACATTTTGTGCAGAGCCCAGGAGGTTAAAAGGGTGAATAAACACCTTGTAATTACAAGACTTGTTGCTATAGAACACATATCAACCAATTCTTAACATTTTAAAACAAATTGGCATCCATTTTACTGCAAAAAAAAAAAAAAAATCAATAACCAAATTCTACCCCACCATTTGCCTAATTTGAAGTCCACAGACAACAAGGCTAGCCACTGTCATAAAGTCAGTAGAAAGTGAATTGTTTTGCAGTTGTTATCAGTTAAAGTCAATTAGGGACATATATCAAGTAGGGTTATAACCTTGAGAAGTCAGCAGGGTGTATATTTCAAGGTCTGCTAATTAGAAATTGCTCTATTTTAAAATCTAAATAACATGAAAAGGGGACAAAATAAATATTGGAAATATATAAGTTGTTTTCATTATACAAAACTAACTTTTATATAAAATCTAAAGATGTTTTCCTTTAAGTAACATTTATAAATAACAGAAAATGTCATACATATTGCAAAGTATTACAACAAGGCGTTCCCCACTCATAAAGTTAGTATAAAATGAATTGTTTTACAGTTGTAATCTCATAAAGTCAATTAGGGACATATATGTAGCCTTGTTAGCCCTGATTAGTCATCAGTTAGAAACGGAACAATTTTTAAAAGCTAAATTATATGAAAGGGGGCAAAATAATAAAAATATATTTTAAAGTTGTTTCATTACACATAACTAAACATTATATATAAATACCTCAAGGGGGTCCTTTGTATGAAACCAGCTAAGGACAAGATTCCTGACTTGGGAACCTGCCCCTCCCAGCTTTGTGTCAAATGAGCAGCAGACGCTCAGTGTACACTTACATATGTAATGCCACCCATTGACTTGTTCAAAAGAAGGGGACTTGTCAAATCACACCAAAAAGGAATGTGTTTGGGGTGATTTATATCTGCTACCTCAGAGGAGGCGGAGGAGGGTAAGAATCAGCGGTCTGGTGACCCCTGCTTCTTACATTGTGGAAAACAAGGGCTCCAAAGCAGCCTATGCTCCTTAGTTCTTTGACTCCAAGATGTTTACAGTCCCATAAAAAGGACAAAAGACTGTTGATTTATGTATTTGTTTATCTTTTGTTTGTATCTTTGCTAATTTAAAATTAAGTAAAGATACAAAACTAGATATAAAGCCTTCTGTCTTGTGATAATATTGATGACTAATATTTTGTTCAGAATGACATCTCTTTAAGATTTTTATAATGCAGAATGATAGGGAGACTTATATTGCACAGAGTCCTGTGTCCTGACAAAGGCTCTCTTTTCTCTGATGCATTGTTGTCCATTCTAGAAGTGTAATGAGAAGTCTCAGAACAGACATGAACCCAATACTATCACACAGATGAACCAGTGGGGAAATTGTATTCATTTAGCAATCCATACTGTATTTGCTATTCATTAATATTTAATAAAAGTAATGTAATAAGTAATCATTAAAAGCTTCTACTACTAAAAATTAATGTATTACTAGATGAACTATTGAATGCTAGAAATTGGTGTAGGCATTAACAGTTCTGCATAAAAATCTTCTAATCCTTGGTATAATACATCATATATACTCTAATCTAGAAAACGCTCTGCAGATGCATAAATCATCTAATTCCATTTTATGCATAATAAATATTTTTTGTTGGCTTTTCTTTCAGAAGCACATTTCTTATACTCTGCAAATTTTGTTTTTAACTCTGTAAACATATATTAGCCTGGGCACCCTTCCACTTGTCATACATTATTATACAAACTCATTCAGAAATATTCCTTACGCTCAGATACTTTTGAATTGGTTTCTGCGTTCTGATCAGCACCAGTGAAAAGTAATTGATTAGACCCAACTTGCAAAAAAGTCAAGTTGTAACCTGGATAGATGCCAATGTACTGTACTTGTAAGTATTCCCACGTCTGGTGTTGTCTGCTCTAATTAATTTACAGACAGCTCTGTGTCCTCCAATGATGTTAACAAACTGCTCCACTGCAGTACTTGACATTCCTATTCCTGCATTTTTAAATTTCAGAGATTTAACATATACACAGGAGAGGATTTTTCTGCTTTTCATGTCAAAAAATATCTGCAATTTTACTTTTCATACTGGGTGCCCGCGCCCAGTCCATGCCAACTATTTCTATGTTCACTTTTAAATTAAGAACTATTGAGTTTTATATCATTCTCAATAAAACAACCAATGTGGGGGCTGAGTAAGCTCAGTCTAAAAAAAAACCTTTATTAGCTTAAGCAGTGTCCATAGTAAAACAACAGCGTTACAAACCAGCAATTGGTTCTTTGTCATGACTAAGAACCAACTGTTGGTTTGAAAACGTTGTTGTTTTACTATGGACCCTGCTTGAGCTAATAAAGGTTTTTTATCTAACTATTTGGAGGCTGGAAAATTTTGAATTACTATAGGGACATTGGGATCTGGCTAATCCTTTTTTCTGCGCCCCATTTTGTAGAGCAGTGTTTTTCAACCAGTGTGCCGTAGCACACTAGTGTGCCGTGAGAGATCCTCAGGTGTGCCGCGGCAGACTGGTAACAGTGTGACATATTTTTAAAATTTTGCTTTGTTTTTTATTCTGGGCCGTTTTTTTATTTTGAGTGAGATGATGACTTGAGGGTAACTGCGCAGCATCAGCTTGCCTCCCCGACCCGTTTCACACTTGGAAGGAACCCCCACACACCACAAACACGTGTCTAGTGCCGGCCTCTACATGCAGCACATTGCGACACTTCAATCCCCCATGCTTTGCTCCTCCTCCAGAACAGTTCCAGCCAGGTCACATCACTCACGTTCCTTCTTAGCACAAGGAACATGACCGGAAGGACTGGAGTGCGGGGGTGTCCCTCTTTCAAATTTTGAAATATTGGGAGGTATGTGACAGGCTCATCAGGCATCATTTACAACCATTACATATTGACATTCATTCACAGACAATCATTATGATTGTTTGTGAATAATGTCAATATGTCATGTATAGTTTGTAGGATGTGTGATTTTGTAAAGTTTTGGGATGGTGGTGTGCCACAGAATTTTTTAATGTAAAAAAGTCTGCCACGCAACAAAAAGGTTGAAAATCACTGTTGTAGAGTGTGCTGTCTTCCCTTGGGGATTGTGTAAGCTCAGTCTAAAACATAAAAATTGCTCACATAAAGCAATTTTTTTTTAAAATCCACATTTCTAGTCACTTGGAAAACAAAGTAATTGAAAGAATTTCTGCTAAACAGATGTTTTTTTTGTTTGCAGTAAATGTCAGAACAAGATAGCTCAAACGGTTTGTGATATCTGTTGTGTATACAGAATGGATAATATAAGGATTATGTCGATTTTCTGTGCTGAAGATTGACTAAATGTTTTAAAAGCAACTGTCATATGTAACTTTTAAAAGCAGACCTTCCATATGTCCCTGTATAAGAGGGACAGTCCCTGATTTTGAGCTCTGTCCCTCTGAGATAGTCCTATCCCTATTTTGCAGAATTTTCCTAAGCCCCACAAATGTAACAACCAGACACACCCACATACTATACAGACACACCAATTTATTACCTAGACACACCCACAATTCAGCCGACTAACCACCCATGATTTCACCCCTCCCCAACACAAATCCACCTACCAAATGGTGACAGGCCCCTCCTGAGTCCCTGATACCCAGCCACAAATGTTGGGAGGTATCACCAGGTTAATGTTAAAATATTTGTTTTTTTTATTTATTTATATTTTTCTTTTTAACTTTTCTAATGACTGTAAACATTTTCCAAAAATGGGATTTTATTGTCCAGTGCCCCTTCCAAGCTGGGGATTCATTTTTTTTTAAAGGGACATGAAAGTCAAGTTTAAAACATTTATAGTTCAAATAGAACAGTTTTATACTAGAGCATTTTCTTTCTGCACTTGTTAAGGCACCTGCAATTGTCTGTTCAGCCAGGAGTGTGCTCACTTCAAATGAAAAAAGACTTTAAAACCATGCAGATATTATACATTGTATTAGCTTTGGTGCTATAAAAATGCTGGGCCTTCTACAGCATTACAGCATCAGTCACTCGGATTGAATTGTGATAAAGTCAAATCCCAACATCAAATCTTCAATATATGTGTCCAAAACAATGTGTCCCAAATTGTAATCCAAACAATATAACGTGAAAATAAGTCAACTGGGTTTATTCAAAATTGTGAAAAAAGAATGTAAAAGTAAAAACGAATCAGTGAAAAAACAGTTAAAAAGCAAGGGAACAGAGCCCAATGTGAAAAATGCTGGTGAAAAAGAAAAAATATATATATATATACATAAGATTTGATGTTGGGATTTGACTTTATCACAATTCAATCCGAGTGACTGATCAATTTTATTGGACATTAATTTGTGGACACTATTTTGTGAATATTTTGCTATTTATAACTTTTGATTTTCACTAACCCTTGCAGAATCAACTCAATCAAGTTTAATATTTGAGAAATGTTTTCTATTGTACCTATGTCTATCTAGACCAACTTTATTTTATTGTATTGTATATTTTATTGTACTGTAATATTTGTGGATCCATGAACTAGAAGTTTTTATTGTTTATACTGTCTATAATTTGTGTAGTAATAAATTTAAAATTTTAATCCTCCTCACACCTAGCCTCCGTTAGTTGGCGCCTGGTTACCCCATTCTCTGTAGTTACATTTCACTGGTGATAGCTAGGTTTCACCTTTCCCGGGCATACAGGTGTTAGTTGGCGCTTAAGTAGACATTTTACCTATCATTCTCTCTCTCTTCCCTCTCTCCCCTCTCTCTCTCTCCTCTCTCTATCTTCCCTCTCTCTCTCTTCCCTCTCTCAACCTCTCTCTCTCTCCTCTCTCTCTCTCTCCCCCCCGTCTCCCCCCTCTCTCTCCCCTCTTACTCTCTCCCATCTCTCTTTCTCTCTCCCCTCTATCTCTCCCCCCCTCTTTCTCTCTCTCTCTATCCCCCCTCTCTCTTTCTCTCTCCCCCCCTCTTTCTCTCCCTCTCCATCTCTCTCCCCCCTCTCTCTCCCCTCTTTCTCTCCCTCTCCATCTTTCTCCCCCCTCTCTCTCCCCATCTCCCCTCTCTCTTTCTCTTCCCTCTCTCCCCTCTCTCTCCCCCCCCTCTCTCTCTCTCTCTTCCCCCCTCTCTCTCTCTCTCTCTCCCCCCCCTCTCTCTCTCTCTCCCCATCTCCCCTCTCTCTTTCCTCTCTCCCCTCTCTCTTTCTCTTCCCTCTCTCTCTCTCCCCCCCTCTCTCTCCCCCCTCTCTCTATCTCTCTTCCCCCCCTCTCTCTCTCTGTGCGCCTCCCCCTCTCTCTCTCTCTCCATCCACATCTCCCCTCTTTCTCTCCCCCCCTCTCTCCTCTCTCTCTCTCCCCCCATTCTCTCTCCCCTCTCTCTTTCTCTCTCTCCCCTCTCTTGAGCTGTTTGAGCTCTCTCCACGGACTTTCATGGCCCCGCCCCTTCACACACCTTCATGCTAGGCGCCGCCCCTTCATGGACCTCCATGGTAGACCACGCCCCTTCTTGGTCGGCCATGCCCCCACACATGCTCGGTCATGCCCACTTCTGCTCGTGTCAGTCGGCAGATCAGGTAGGGATTTAAGGCAGGTGTGTTTGTCCTCGTGCTGTCTCTACTGCGCATTACAGCTTTGGACAAACACACTTGGCCTTTTATAGTATTGCAATAACCCTAAATCCCTCTATTAGGATAAATGATTGAATGTAGGTATTCCTATTTATGCAATTCCCAATGAGCAATGAGAACTGATACCTCTTAGGAATAACGGTTATAAGTAATAAAACTGGTGTGAGTTTGAAGTCACAAGTAACAAGGTGTTATTTACTTGGACAGGTATACTCACAGGATATGTGGAAAAGATACAATTGTATCTGAGTGGTGGTTAAATTAAGTCTCCTCCTTCTTACCACAGGTATTGTTAATGAGAGATTTCAGTTCTTAATTATCAACTTCAGGATAAGGAGAATTAAAGCAAATATGGAGGAACATAAATTCAGTATGTCATAACACTGTAAAACGTTAATCTTTATGATTAGTAGAACTGTTCAGATGTAGCAGGTTTTATAAGGTGACCGTTTTGGTTAAAATGAGATATAACCTGAATGATAAGGTGTACAAACAAATGAGGAGTTCAGACCTTCGACAACTCCGTTGTACAGACAGACAATATAAGAATGCAAATATAGTAACTGAGTTTGTAAGTCTTAACAGATAATGATACTTGCGGTTTCCTTAGATAAATTAGGGAGCGTTGTAGCGGTATACTAATCCGGTTTTTGTTTAGCAAGTCCGCATTGAGCTGTGTTTGTTTCCTGCAGCTTGTCGGGGTGTTCCGTCTCCACACGCTGTCAGTGATGACGTCAGTGAACGCTGAGATCTCCTGCTTGTTACAGAGACACTCCTTGCTTACGGCTTTTCACACAAACGCTCTATTTAGTCTTTTGGAATATTATGCAGAAGGTTTTCCAAGATAAAGGTTATAACTCAGAGTTAAATGGATTATAGATTCTTTGAGGTTCTATAGGTTACTTCAGGATTTAGGAGAATAGTATCAATAAGTTTAGAGAGACCTTGATACTATACACTTGCAATAATCAAGCAATTGTATATTGCTTGAGTCCCTCCTTAAATAGGTGTTCCAGTCTTCAGTAAAGGTTTTCTTAAAGGGGCAGGATCCACCATTATGATATGTCTTAAAGGGACGTAGAATATGACAGATCCCCCCACTCAGGATGCCCCACACCGCTCTGCAGTACCTGGTTTGTTTGGATACCTGGTATGAAAGTCTGATAGAAGACGTGGAGCGTGAACATCAGAGTAGGGAACCCAGGAATCATCTTCTGGACCATAACCCTTCCAGTGTACTAAATATTCGACTCTTCTCCAGCGAATACGAGAGTCAAGGATTTTTTCTATTTCATAATCCAATTGATCTGGTTCGATTATATTGGGAGGATTTACATTGATGACTTGTTCGTTGTCTTTTCCAAGATAGGGTTTCAGTAAGGACACATGGAAGGACGGGTGAATCCTCGTAGCTTTAGGAAGTTTCAGAGTAACAGCATTAGGATTAATGACCCTTATGATTGTGTAGGGACCAATGAACTGATTTGCCAATTTCTTACAAGGTACTGTGAGTTTAAGGTTTTTTGTGGAAAGTAGAACACGATCTCCGACCTTGTATGTAGGAGGAGTACACCTTTTGGTATCATAGTATTTCTTTTGTGTGGCCTTGGCTTCTTCTAGATGATTTCTTAGAAGAGTAAGTGAGGACCTAATATTTTGGGTGTAATCCGAAACAGTGGGGTTAATGGATACAAGGTCTCGGCCCGGAAGAGACTTGGGATGGTAGCCGTAGGTGGCAAAGAAGGGAGAAATTTTTGTGGAGGTATTCATAGAGTTATTGTAAGCGAATTCTGCGAGTGGCAACCAATCCACCCAATCATCCTGGAGATGGGAGATATAACATCGAAGGTATTGTTCCAGGGTTTGGTTGGTACGTTCTGTCAACCCGTTGGATTGAGGATGGAATGCAGTGGTAAGTCTTGATGAGATTTGAAGTATTCGGCACAATTCCTTCCAGAACCTAGAGGTGAATTGGGTGCCTCGATCAGATACAATGGAACTGGGTAATCCATGGAGTTTCACAATTTGAGAGATGAATATCTTAGCAGTGGTGATGGCAGAAGGTAGTGATTTCAATGGAACAAAATGAGCTAATTTGGTGAGATGATCGATTACCACTAGGATGGTTGTAAACTGATTAGAGGGTGGTAAATCTACGATGAAGTCCATGGCTATCATACTCCATGGAATCTCAGGGATTGGTAATGGACACATCAAACCAAATGGTTTATGGTGGTCTTTTTTGTTTCTTGCGCAAGTGGTACATTTCGTTACGTATTCTGTTACATCTTGTTTTAGTTGTGGCCACCAGAAAGTTCTTTGAAGTAATTCCATGGTTTTTGTTATGCCAGGATGACCGGAAAGGGGTGAGTCATGATAATGTTGTATGAGTTCCTGGCGTAGTGTTGATGGTATGTAGGTTTTCCCATTGTATAAGTACATTCCAGACTTCTTGTCGTGTACACAGAAGGAAGGTATATCAGTGTCTGTGTTTAAAGCGGATGTTATATCTGCGAGTAACGTAGTTGCAGATGCTACAATTTTATGGGGAGGAATGAGAAATTTTGTATCCATATCTTCAGGGATTGGATCAAGCGATCTGGAGAGAGCGTCGGCCTTTACATTCTTTGATCCAGGTCGATATGTAATAAGAAAATCGAATCTGTCAAGGAATAGTGCCCATCTGACCTGTCTTGAAGAGAGTGTTTTATTATTCATGAGATATTGAAGGTTTTTATGGTCGGTAAAGATGTAGAATGGTTTAGCTGTGCCCTCAAGTAAGTGCCTCCAATGTTCCAGAGCACATTTAATTGCCAACAGTTCCTTGTCACCCACAGAATAGTTTTGTTCGGCGTTTGTGAGAGTTCTTGAATAATAGGCAACAGGATGTAAGGTTGGATTAGTCAAACTTTGTTGGGAGAGAACAGCTCCAATTCTAGTATTGGAGGCATCAACCTCTACTGAATACTGGTAATCTGGGTGTGGAAGTTGTAATATTGGAGCTGTTGAGAATTTCCTTTTTAAGAGTTGGAAGGCATCTTGAGCTTCTTGGTTCCATGAGAATCTTTGGTTACCTGTTAGTCTAGTCAATGGTTTAACAACAGTGGAGAAGTTTTTTATGAATCGTCTGTAAAAATTAGCAAATCCCAGGAATCGTTGTAAGGACTTAACAGAAGTGGGATTTGACCAATTGATTATGGCTGACACCTTTTCAGGATCCATAGTAATTCCAGTTGGTGAGATTATATAACCTAAAAATTTTATAGTCTTTACATGGAAACAACACTTCTCCATCTTAGCATATAAATGGTGTTCCCTCAATCTGGCTAAAACCCACCTAACGTGTTTTATGTGTTCGGTTAGGTTACGAGAATAGATTAGAATGTCGTCCAAATATATGACTACGCACACATCCATAAGATCTTTAAATATATCATTTATAAAATATTGGAATGTGGCTGGAGCATTTGTGAGGCTGAAAGGCATGACATTATACTGGAATAACCCATAACGGGTCCTAAAGGCCGTTTTCCATTCATCTCCACTCTTCATCCTGATAAGGTTATATGCACCTTTTAGGTCTAATTTGGTGAATATTTTAGCTTCACTTAACCTTTCTAGAAGTTCAGGGATGAGAGGAAGGGGATATCTATTCTTAATGGTTACAGAATTAAGAGCTCTGTAGTCAATAATTGGACGTCTGGTGCCATCTTTGTTTGTAACAAAAAAAAATGCCAGCTGCTGCTGATGAAGTACTGGGAGAGATAAAACCCTTACGCAGGTTGTCATCTAGATATTCACGCAAGAACTGTAACTCTTTTTGTGATAGGGGGAATATCCTACCAAATGGGATGACTGCACCAGGTTTCGTGTCTATTGGGCAGTCATATGGTCGGTGAGGAGGTAGATTTTCTGCCTCCTTTAAATCAAACACGTCAGAGAATTCTGAATATTCGGGTGGTGAAGCGATTTCAGTATGATTGATTTGTATATATGGATAACAGGTTTGTGAACAGTAGGAAAATTCAAATTTTATTTTATTGTTAGACCAATCAATAGTGGGGTTATGTTTTTTTAACCATGGGTAGCCCAAGATGATGGGGTGTATGGAACCTGGAATAATGTCATAAGTTAAATATTCTTTGTGACCAGTTGTAGTTGTGGTGAGAAGTGGAATGGTATGATGTGTAATGGGACCTTTTAAATAGTTTGACCCATCAATAACTTTCACAAAGACAGGTATATCTTTCAACACACAAGGGATTTTATTTACAGTGACAACTTTGTGGTCTATGAACATTCCGAAGGCACCGGAGTCAATCATAGCCTCGCTCTGGTAGAGGTGTTGGTCCCACTGTAAAGACATAGATATAGTCAAATTGGTATTCTTATTTGTTGGAATAGTGGTAATACAGTTAAAAATCTTACCCTTCTTTTGACGGAGAAGAGGACATGTAGACACACTATGATCCTTATTTGCACAGTACATGCACAAGTTAGATAGTCGACGTCTAGCCTTTTCGTCTTGAGATAGAGGACCTTTTATAGCACCGATTTCCATAGCAACTGATGGTGTGCTGGGTTTATCATAATGTGTAACATAAGGTTTTCTCCCATATGATTCAGGGTGTTGTCTTTCTAACTTCCTTTCCCTGTACCGGCGGTCCATTGAGATACAAACTTTTATTAAAGCATCTAAGGTTTCGGGTAACTCTATCCTGGAAAGTTCATCTTTGAGGTGTTCCGAAAGTCCCAACCGGAATTGATTCTTCAAGCCAATCATATTCCATTCAGAGTCGGTAGCCCAGAGTTGGAATTCGGCTATGTAGTCTTCTACCGCTCTTTTACCCTGCTTTAAGGATCTCAGGGCTTGTTCAGCGGTACTTTGTTTGTTGTTATCCTCGTATAGGGTAGACATAGCTGTGAAGAAGTTGTCTAATGAATCTAATATGGGATCCCCAGATTCAAAGAAACGATCTGCCCATGCTCTGGGTTCCCCACTTAAATAAGAGATAGTCGTACAGACCTTAATTCTCTCAGTACTGTACATTTTAGGTCTCATGTTAAATAATAACATACATGAATTCTTAAATTCTCGGTATTTAGATCGAACCCCTGAAAAGGGGAGAGGTGGATTGATTTGGGGTTCAGGATGATCAGTAGGTTTCTGTGTAAAGTAATCATTCATCAAACGTTTGAGAGTGTTATTCTCTGTCTGTAGTTCAGTTAGACCCTGTGCAAGTAATTCAACCTTTTGGTTAAGGGTGCCAATTTCATTGGACATTTGTGCAGGATCCATTAATATTCAAAGGCTTGATTATTCTGCAATAACCCTAAATCCCTTTATTAGGATAAATGATTGAATGTAGGTATTCTTATTTATGCAATTCCCAATGAGCAATGAGAACTGATACCTCTTAGGAATAACGGTTATAAGTAATAAAACTGGTGTGAGTTTGAAGTCACAAGTAACAAGGTGTTATTTACTTGGACAGGTATACTCACAGGATATGTGGAAAAGATACAATTGTATCTGAGTGGTGGTTAAATTAAGTCTCCTCCTTCTTACCACAGGTATTGTTAATGAGAGATTTCAGTTCTTAATCATCAACTTCAGGATAAGGAGAATTAAAGCAAATATGGAGGAACATAAATTCAGTATGTCATAACACTGTAAAACGTTAATCTTTATGATTAGTAGAACTGTTCAGATGAAGCAGGTTTTATAAGGTGACCGTTTTGGTAAAATGAGATATAACCTGAATGATAAGGTGTACAAACAAATGAGGAGTTCAGACCTTCGACAACTCCGTTGTACAGACAGACAATATAAGAATGCAAATATAGTAACTGAGTTTGTAAGTCTTAACAGATAATGATACTTGCGGTTTCCTTAGATAAATTAGGGAGCGTTGTAGCGGTATACTAATCCGGTTTTTGTTTAGCAAGTCCGCATTGAGCTGTGTTTGTTTCCTGCAGCTTGTCGGGTGTTCCGTCTCCACACGCTGTCAGTGATGACGTCAGTGAACGCTGAGATCTCCTGCTTGTTACAGAGACACTCCTTGCTTACGGCTTTTCACACAAACGTTCTATTTAGTCTTTTGGAATATTATGCAGAAGGTTTTCCAAGATAAAGGTTATAACTCAGAGTTAAATGGATTATAGATTCTTTGAGGTTCTATAGGTTACTTCAGGATTTAGGAGAATAGTATCAATAAGTTTAGAGAGACCTTGATACTATACACTTGCAATAATCAAGCAATTGTATATTGCTTGAGTCCCTCCTTAAATAGGTGTTCCAGTCTTCAGTAAAGGGGCAGGATCCACCATTATGATATGTCTTAAAGGGACGTAGAATATGACAAGTATAGGATATTAGCCATTTAGATGCATCTGACTAGCTGGCAACTTTTGTGCCTACTTTTTATTAGTTATGAATAAAGCTGGTTCATGAAAATTTGAATGAAAAATGTTGATATTTATATTGCTTACGTATTTTACAGATTTTCAAGTACTACTTGTACACTTATCTTGATTAAGTCACAAGATATCTTTACCATTTACTCGTCTCTTTGAAGAAATATGGAGTAACTCTTTATAGAAGTGCTATTTATGCTTATATTCTGGTTGATACAGGTGTTGGTAAATTCAGCGAGTACAAATGTAATAAAGTTATAGCCCCTGCCACTTTAGAAGCTTACCTTGTCTGAACAAGCTGGAACAACTTTGTAGATATAGGCTCGCTGCATTTGAACCCTTTCAATCAAGGTGCTGAATGCAACAACAAATCCTGAGACAGAGTGAAAGTGTGGTGGTTGTGATAATGTTACTGGAAACTAAACAATCAGTATGATGAAATGGAACTTCCACAAAACCATCTAGGATAAAGATAGCAGAGATAAATAACAGGCCTAAGTAACATCCCTATGTAAACTATAAAGGTAATGTCCATGCCTGAATTATACTCCAATAAGGCTATTGAGGCAAGATGCTATAAATTGGCAGGTGATAGTGCAGAAGTCTGAGGGTTATTAGGTAGCATAAGCAAGCGGAAGTTTAAAGAAGATGCCATTGTAAATTTAGAGTAGCAAAGTTCATGGCAGTAGAAGATTCACTTTGTAGCAGAGTCTAAGACTTGGTCAATCTTAACAGCAGCCTGCACCCAGGGGTTAAAGATAATGTTATAGTAGTTGAGACAAGCCAATGCAATTAGCAGCATACTTAAAGGGACATGCCAGCCTCATTTTTTCTTTTATGGTTTAGAAAGAGAATGCAATGTTAAACATCTTTCTAATTTACTTATATTATCTAATTTGTTTTATTCTCTTGATATTCTTTAATGAAAAGCATATCTAGATATGCTCACTAGCTGCTGATTGGTTGCTGCACATAGAGGCATCATGTGATTGGCTCACCATGTGCTTTGCTTTTTCTTCAAATAAGGATATTTAAAAAATGAAGCAAAATAAATTATGGAAGTAAATTGTAATGTTGTTTAAATTTCTATTCTCTATCTGAATCATGAAAGAAAGATTTTGGGTTTAGTGGCCCTTTAATGGGGTTAAACATATTGCAGAGTACTTGAAACAAGCCAGAAAAATGTAGTTAATCCAAACAGCAGCATATACAAGGGGTTAAACATAATTCAGAGAAGTTGAAACAATCCAGAGTTCATACTTTTTTAAATCAGCCCTAGTTACAGTACAAGCAGGATAAATGGCGCAAGTGAAGCCAGGAAAGAAGCCAGGAAGTAGCAGGACAGAGATTGCCAGGATAGGCATAAGCAACAAAAAGAATCCAAGCACTGACAGAGACAAGGATAACTAAACAACATCTTCAAGCTACAACAATACTCCAGGTTCAAAACCTGATAAGTGACAACAAAAATCTAAAAAAATGGCTTCAGTACAGGGGTGTGAAAAGTCAGACACATAAAAATGAAAAAGAAGTGGTTAAAAAGAAATGAATATGAGTAGGTGAAGTCATTCTGTTTTGTGAAATTTCCTGCATGCATGAGGGAACTTATCATGGTGCATTGTAGATTGCAGATAAGTATGGATGAATTTTCAGAGAGGTGCACTGGTTATTTTAGATAATTAAACATACAATTTAACACAAGGTACATAATTATTTAACTTACCACACATTTAATGATAAGCACACATCTTGCTTACTGTGCATTCCCAAAACCATTTTACTTTGGAATTTAAATGTATCAGTAATTAGTATATTTATTATGCTATGTTGTTAGTCCCTTCTAAATTTATAATATCTGCTTATTAGGCCTATTTAGTAGCAAATGAACAGTAGATTAAGCTGCACAGGCATTTGTGAGGTAGATAATAAACTGTGTGGTTGATTAAATCATGTCTGTTATGGCATGAACATGAGACATTTTATACAATGCTAAGACTTTTCATGTATAAACCTAATGAATTGATTTTTAATTACCTAAGAAGAAAAAGACAGATACACGTTTCTGGCTTTAGCACAAATGTAGCGAGTTCCAGTCTATTAATTTAAACATAGATGTCTATAATGATCCCACTACTATTCATGTAAATAAAAAGCTGTTCAACCTATTATATTTTTCATTTTCAATCTAGCAGTTATGTGCGAGAAACTTCATTTTACAGTGTCAGCCAATTATTTCAAGTCCTGACATTGTACTGCTTTGTGCTTCCTATAGTGAGGACAAAATGTAAAAAAACTCCAAGTATAAAACCATGTCTTGTATTTAATAAGCTACTTAACAAAATACTTAAAATAGCATCACACCAAGAAATTACTTTTTTTTTTTTACCTATTGTTGTTGTTATTAAAGGAATAGTCTAGTCAAAAAGTTGGAATGTAAACTTAGCAGCCGGCCTATTTTTGGTTCAGCACCCTGGGAAGTGCTTACGGATTGGTGGCTACATTTAGACACCAATCAGCAAGCACTACCAAGGTGCTGAACCAAAAATGGGCCAGCTCCCAAGCTTACATTTTTGCTTTTTCAAATAAAGATACCAAGAGAACGAAGAAAAATTGATAATAGGAGTAAATTTGAAAGCTGGTTAAAATTGCATGCTCTATCTGAATCACGAAAGATTAATTTTGACTAGACTATTCCTTTAAGTTTTAAGAAATTATACTGTATGTGTGTTTTACCGCAAGAACACAGTTTTCTTACTTTTCTTTCCCTTTTTCGATTCTTTTTACTAAATTCAAGCTTTGCATGTACTTAACACTTTAAATTTCACCATTATTTCTTTGCGGTAACACAAAATATATATATATATATATATATATATAAAACATGGCTGCCCTCGCAAAATGGACTGGACACACATTTGATGCCCATGGCAGTGCTGTCAGAATAAACTGTGTGCTTTTTCCCACAGCATGGAAAACATGCAGAGCAAAACTCACTGCACACCCAGCGACCCAGGCAAATAACCCAAAGGGATTTAACACAAATACAAAAAAAAAAATATAAGAAAAATAAAACAGAACTTAGCTCACACTTACACAATGAGCTGCAAATAATAAAAAACATAAATTATGCTTACCTGATAATTTAATATTCATCTGTGGGGGGAGAGTCTACTGCTTCATTCATTACTTGTGGGAAATAAGAACCTGGCCACTAGTAGGAGGCAGACACCCCAGCCAAAGGCTTAAATACCCCTCCCCCACTCCCCTCATGCCCCAATCATTCTGCCAAGGGAACAAGGAACAGTAGGAGAAATATCAGGGTATAAATGGTGCCAGAAGAATAATATTAAAATTTAGGTCCGCCCACCAAAGCAAACGGGCGGAAGCAGTGGACTCTCCACCCACAGATAGAAATTAAATTATCAGGTAAGCATAATTTATGTTTTCCATCTTAATGGGAGGAGAGTCCACTGCTTCATTCATTACGTGTGGGAACAAATACCCAAGCTCTAGAGGAAACTGAATGAAAAAAATGGGAGGGTAAAAGGAGGCGGACCCTATACTGAGGACACCACAGCCTGCAGAACCTTTCTCCCAAAAACAGCTTCCATCGAAGCAATAACATCAAATATGTAAAACTTTGTAAAAGTATGTAAGGAGGACCAAGTAGCCGCTTAAAAAAAAATGCTCCACAGAGGCCTTGTTCTTAAAGGCCAAAGAAGAGACCACAACTCTAGTTGAATGAGCCGTAATGCTCTGAGGAGGCTTATGTTCCACTGGCTCATAGGCCAAACAGATAATGCTCCTCAACCAAAAGGACAGAGAAGTGAAAGAGGCTCTCTTCCCCCTACGCTTCCCTGAATACACCACAAATAAAGACGAAGTCTGTCTGAAATCTTTTGTGGCCTGAAGATAAAACTTCAAGGCTCGAACCACATCGAAGTTATGCAGTAACCTTTCCTTAGACGAAGAAGGGTTTGGACACAAAGAAGAAACTTCTATCTCCTGATTGATGTTACAATCTGACACCACCTTGGGAAGAAATTCCAACCCAGTGCGAAGCACAGCCTTATCAGCGTGAAAAAAAACAGGTAAGGGGGCTCAGATTGCAAGGCTGCCAACCCAGAGACTCTGCGAGCCGATGCAATAGCCAGAAGAAATAGAACCTTCCAGGAAAGAATCTTAACACCTTAAGAACCAAATTTAAACTCCAAGGAGGAGCAGAATTTCTAAAGCCTGGTCTCATCCTAGACAGAGCCTGAACAAAGGACTGATTATCAGGAAGCTCTGCTAGCTTCTTGTGTAACAGCACTGATAACGCGGTCTCTTTAAGGAACTGGCAGCAAGATCCTTATCCAGTCCATCCTGGAGAAAGGCCAGAATCCTGGATACCCTAACCTTGTGCCAGGGATAACCATGTTCTTCCCACAAGGATAAGTAGGTCATCCACACCTTATGATAGATGCGACAAGTGACCGGCTTCCTGGCCTGGATGGGAGTATCAATTACTCTCTCAGAAAACATAATTTATGTAAGAACTTACCTGATAAATTATTTTTTTTCATATTGGCAAGAGTCCATGAACTAGTGACATATAGGATATACAATCCTACCAGGAGGGGCAAAGTTTCCCAAACCTCAATATGTATATAAATACACCCCTCACCACACCCACAATTAAGTCTAACGAAAAGTCAAGTAGTGGGGTGATAGAAAAAGGAGTAAAAAAGCAAACAAAAAAAGAGGAACTGCAAATATAATTGTGCTTTTATACAAAAATTCATAACCACCAGAAAAAGGGTGGGTCTCATGGACTCTTGCCAATATGAAAGAAATTAATTTATCAGGTAAGTTCTTACATAAATTATGTATTCTTTCATGTAATTTGCAAAAGTCCATGAGCTAGTGACATATGGGATAGAAATACCCAAGATGTGGAAGTCCACAGAAGAGTCACTAGAAAGGGAGGGATAAAATAAAAACAGCCATTTTCTGCTGAAAAAATTAAATCCACAAAAAAAAAAGTTTTTCTCATAAATTAAAAGAAAAAAACTTAAAACACTAACAGAAGAATCAAACTGAAACAGCTGCCTGAAGAAATTTTCTACCAAAGACTGCTTCAGAAGAAGCAAATACATCAAAATGGTAAAATGTAGTAAATGTATGCAAAGAAGACCAAGTTACTGCTTTGCAAATCTGATCAAATGAAGTTTCATTCTTAAAAGCCCAAGAAGTGGAGACTGATCTAGGAGAATGAGTTTTGATTATATGAGGTGGGGGCTGTCCCGCCTCCAAATAAGCTTTATGAATCAAAAGTTTCAACCAAGATGCCAAAGAAATGGCAGAAGTTTTCTGACCTTTCCTAGAACCAGAGAAGACAACAAATAGACCAGAAGTCTTCCTGAAAACTTTAGTAGCTTCAACATCATATTTCAAAGCTCTTACAACATCCATAGAATGCAAAGATCTTTCAAGAAATACTTGGAATTAGGACCCATGGAGGAAACAACAATTTCCCTACTATTGTTTTTAGAATTCATAACCTTAGGAAAAAATTTAAACAAAGTCCGCAAAACAGCCTTATCCTGATGGAAAATCAGAAAAAGGAGACTAACAAGAGAGAGCAGACAATTCAGAAACTATTCTAGCTGAAGAGATAGCCAAAAGAAAACACTTTCCAAAAAAATAGTTTAATATCCAAAGAATGCATAGGATCAAAAGGAGGAGCCTTCAAAGTCTTCAAAACCAAATTAAGACTTCAAGGAGGAGAGACTGATTTAATAACAGGCTTGATACGAACAAAAGTCTGAACAAAACAGTGAATATCAGGAAGCTTAGCGATCTTTCTATGAAATAAAACAGAAATAGCAGAGATTTGTCCCTTCAAAGTACTTGCAGACAAACCTTTATCCAAACCATCCTGAAGAAACTGTAAAATTCTAGGAATTCTAAAAGAATGCCAGGAGAATTTATGAGAACACCATGAAATATAGGTAAATATATCTTCCTTGAAACAGACTTACGAGCCTGTAGCATAGTATTAATCACTGAGTCAGAGAAACCTCTATGACTACGCGTTCAATTTCCTGATGGTAAAACGACCCTTGAGACAGAAGGTCTGGTCTTAGAGGAAGTGGCCAAGGCTGGCAACTGGACATCTGAACAAGATCCGCATACCAAAACCTGTGAGGCGATGCTGGTGCTATCAGAAACACATACGATTGTTCCATAATGATCTTGGAGATCACTCTTGGAAGAACTAGAGGCGGAAAGATATAAGGTTGGTAAAACCAAGGAACTGCTAAAGCATCCATCATCTCTACCTGAGGATCCCTGGACCTGGACAGGTACCTGGGCAGTTTCTTGTTTAGATGAGAAGCCATCAGATCTATTTCTGGAAGGGACCCTTTGAGAAAGCCATGAAGGTGGCGAAACATGTCAGGGAATAGCGAGTTTTAATGCAAATAGCATTTTTTAACTAGCAGCGATATTATAAGTATCTACATGCTGCGGTTGTTAGCACATGTGAGAATAACTGTGCAAACTTAATGAATGTAAAAGCAAAACCCAGTTCAAACCGTTGATTAATTTAATGAATGCACAGATAGTAAAACCTAATAAAAGTAATCTTAAATGCGCCTCAGTAACCGATATTATGTTAAGATTTTTTTTTGGTCTATTTAGAATTACTTGTAACAAACAAAGTGCGATAATTATCAGTTATAGTATGTGTGGAGGGTAATATAAGTTATAACTTAAGCATCTATGTGCAGCAGATGTGGGTGCACGGTAGATGTAATTTGTAAACTATTAACTAACATTAAGCTAGTATCCCCCCTATGAACACACTTTAGAATCTATAAATTGCACTGACCAATAAATTGGCTATAAGTATCCATAGAAGGGAAGTAACAAAAATATAATGCCATAACAGTGTGCCACAATAGTTTGCTTGGACAGCTACAAATCCTATGAGTCTATGTGAGTAAACAACTTATTATTATATAATGCTAGTAGTAATCTAACTCCTACTTTATTGTGTTACATAGATGCTGCGGAAGTCAGCATATATTAGCTCAACTCAGAATCATAAGTTTATCATAGATTCATCTAATATTTTATGGGAGCAATTACTTCGATCCTAAACAGCTAAATCCATAAGACCCTAATATAAACAGCTCTAAGGAGCCAAAATAAGCTCATTGTAATCTTAAGAAACTTGTTGCAATTTGATTACAAATACCAGGTAATGAGAGAAGTTATAAGAGAAAATCCATGTGTATAGATGAAACAACCTAACTGTCTATACGCAACTGATGGTAGCGTATTAATGAATTGAAAATACAAGTAATCCATACTATGTTACATGATACTTCAATCTAACTGCCCACATGCACGGGTGGTAGCACGTTAATCAGTTGAAAATACAAGTAATCTATACTGTTTTACACAATATCTCATAACATTATTGTAGCATATGATCCACATTGTAATCAAATTGCACTAATATACTCTGTAACACTAAGAAGCGCAGAAATTATGCATTTGCGCAATCTACAGTAAGCTATAAGCTTATTAAACTAAAAGGCATATAAGGAACTAACACAATCAAGGCACAACTATAGATTTAGAATCTAATCTGTATGAGAAGCTGGCAGCAACCATAAAGCTATATATCAAATCAAATCCAATAGAGGCATTTGTGCCTTATTTCATCCCTTGAAGCGATACTATAACCATAAATGTTGACTTAGATCAACAACTTTAAATCTTGTTCTATACAAATTAGCGATATTAAGATACTTTTATTATATGATAACCAGTAGGTAGTATTTATCCTAACTATAGATTAATCTCTACATCCTAGGTGAGAGATATAGCTACCCATTATATTTTCGAATTGAAGGTTGCAAAGTGCACTGGTAATATTAACCAGAATAACCCCCCCCCCCTTGCGTTTTTAATGTGTTTTTGTTTGTATGTGGACATTTTATCTTAATTTCCTAATAAAGGTCATATTTAAACTATTTCAGCACCTCACTCCACCGTTGTCAAAAAACCTTTGTTCTAATTTAAAGCCCAGGTGTACATCATCATCAATCCTAGGATTTATTTTTTTGTGTTTACTCTATTTCTGGAAGACCCCACATCTGTACAATCTGACAAAATACATCTGGATGGAGAGACCACTCCCCCGAATGTAAGGTCTGACACCTGAGATAATCTGCTTCCCATTTGTCTACACCTGGGATATGCACCGCAGAAATTAGACAAGAGCTGGATTCTGCCCAAGAAAGTATCCAAGATACTTCTTTCATAGCTCGGGGGCTGCGAGTGACATATGCCACAGTTGTGATATTGTCCGTCTGAAAACAAATGAATGGTTCTCTCTTTAACAGAAGCCAAACCTGAAGAGCCCTAAAGTATTGTTTGGTAACCTCGCCTCTTGAGGTTTCCAAACCCCTTGTGCTGTCAGAGATCCCCAGACAGCTCCCCAACCTGAAAGACTCACATCTGTTGTGATCACATTCCAGGTAAGACAAACAAATGAGGCCCTCTGAATTAAAAGATGATGGTCTAACTACCAAGTCAGAGAGAGTTGAATGTTGGGATTTAAAGGGACAGTCTAGTCCAAAATAAACTTTCATGATTCAGATAGGGCATGTAATTTTAAACAATTTTCCAATTTACTTGTATCACCAATTTTGCTTTGTTCTCTTGGTATTCTTAGTTGAAAGTTTAACCTAGGAGGTTCATATGCTAATTTCTTAGGCCTAGATTTAGAGTTCGGCGGTAGCCGTCAAAACCAGCGTTAGAGGCTCCTAACGCTGGTTTTGGGCGCCCGCTGGTATTTGGAGTCAGTGATTAAAGGGTCTAACGCTCACTTTTCAGCCGCGACTTTTCCATACCGCATATCCCCCTACGCCATTTGCGTAGCCTATCTTTTCAATGGGATCTTTCTAACGCTGGTATTTAGAGTCGTTTCTGCAGTGAGCGTTAGAGCTCTAACGACAAGATTCCAGCCGCCTGAAAATAGCAGGAGTTAAGAGCTTTCTGGGCTAACGCCGGTTTATAAAGCTCTTAACTACTGTACCCTAAAGTACACTAACACCCATAAACTACCTATGTACCCCTAAACCGAGCTCCCCCCACACCGCCGCCACTCGATTAAAATTTTTAACCCCTAATCTGCCGACCGCCACCTACGTTATACTTATGTACCCCTAATCTGCTGCCCCTAACCCCGCCGACCCCTGTATTATATTTATTCACCCCTAACCTGCCCCCCACAACGTCGCCGCCAGCTACTTACAATAATTAACCCCTAATCTTCCGACCGCAAATCGCCGCCACCTACGTTATCCCTATGTACCCCTAATCTGCTGCCCCTAACACCGCCGACCCCTATATTATATTTATTAACCCCTAATCTGCCCCCCTTAACGTCGCCGACACCTGCCTACACTTATTAACCCCTAATCTGCCGAGCGGACCTGAGCGCTACTATAATAAAGTTATTAACCCCTAATCCGCCTCACTAACCCGATCATAAATAGTATTAACCCCTAATCTGCCCTCCCTAACATCGCCGACACCTACCTTCAATTATTAACCCCTAAACTTCCGATCGGAGCTCACCGCTATTCTAATAAATGGATTAACCCCTAAAGCTAAGTCTAACCCTAACACTAACACCCCCCTAAGTTAAATATAATTTTTATCTAACGAAATTAATTAACTCTTATTAAATAAATTATTCCTATTTAAAGCTAAATACTTACCTGTAAAATAAATCCTAATATAGCTACAATATAAATTATAATTATATTATAGCTATTTTAGGATTAATATTTATTTTACAGGCAACTTTGTAATTATTTTAACCAGGTACAATAGCTATTAAATAGTTAAGAACTATTTAATAGTTACCTAGTTAAAATAATAACAAATTTACCTGTAAAATAAATCCTAACCTAAGATATAATTAAACTTAACACTACCCTATCAATAAAATAATTAAATAAACTACCTACAATTACCTACAATTAACCTAACACTACACTATCAATAAATAAATTAAACACAATTGCTACAAATAAATACAATTAAATAAACTAGCTAAAGTACAAAAAATAAAAAAGAACTAAGTTACAGAAAATAAAAAAATATTTACAAACATAAGAAAAATATTACAACAATTTTAAACTAATTACACCTACTCTAAGCCCCCTAATAAAATAACAAAGCCACCCAAAATAAAAAATTCCCTACCCTATTCTAAATTAAAAAAGTTACAAGCTCTTTTACCTTACCAGCCCTGAACAGGGCCCTTTGCGGGGCATGCCCCAAGAATTTCAGCTCTTTTGCCTGTAAAAGAATAAATACAATACCCCCCCCCCCCAACATTACAACCCACCACCCACATACCCCTAATCTAACCCAAACCCCCCTTAAATAAACCTAACACTAAGCCCCTGAAGATCTTCCTACCTTGTCTTCACCATCCAGGTATCACCGATCCGTCCTGGCTCCAAGATCTTCATCCAACCCAAGCGGGGGTTGGCGATCCATAATCCGGTCCAGAAGAGGCTCCAAAGTCTTCCACCTAAGTTCCGATCAGCCAATAGAATGCGAGCTCAATCTGATTGGCTGATGGGATCGGCCAATCGGATTGAACTTGATTCTGATTGGCTGATTCCATCAGCCAATCAGAAAATTCCTACCTTAATTCCGATTGGCTGATAGAATCCTATCAGCCAATCGGAATTCGAGGGACGCCATCTTGGATGACGTCCCTTAAAGGAACCGTCATTAGTCGGGAGACATCGGAAGAAGAGGATGGATCCGCGTCGCCTGCTTCAAGATGGACCCGCTCCGCACCGGATGGAAGAAGATCGAAGATGCCGCTTGGAGAAGATGTTTGCCGGTCCGGATGTCCTCTTCTTGCCGGATAGGAGGAAGACTTTGGAGCCTCTTCTGGACCGGATTATGGATCGCCAACCCCCGCTTGGGTTGGATGAAGATCTTGGAGCCAGGACGGATCGGTGATACCTGGATGGTGAAGACAAGGTAGGAAGATCTTCAGGGGCTTAGTGTTAGGTTTATTTAAGGGGGGTTTGGGTTAGATTAGGGGTATGTGGGTGGTGGGTTGTAATGTTGGGGGGGGGGGTATTGTATTTATTCTTTTACAGGCAAAAGAGCTGAAATTCTTGGGGCATGCCCCGCAAAGGGCCCTGTTCAGGGCTGGTAAGGTAAAAGAGCTTGTAACTTTTTTAATTTAGAATAGGGTAGGGATTTTTTTATTTTGGGGGGCTTTGTTATTTTATTAGGGGGCTTAGAGTAGGTGTAATTAGTTTAAAATTGTTGTAATATTTTTCTTATGTTTGTAAATATTTTTTTATTTTCTGTAACTTAGTTCTTTTTTATTTTTTGTACTTTAGCTAGTTTATTTAATTGTATTTATTTGTAGCAATTGTGTTTAATTTATTTATTGATAGTGTAGTGTTAGGTTAATTGTAGGTAATTGTAGGTAGTTTATTTAATTATTTTATTGATAGGGTAGTGTTAGGTTTAATTATAACTTAGGTTAGGATTTATTTTACAGGTAAATTTGTTATTATTTTAACTAGGTAACTATTAAATAGTTAATAACTATTTAATAGCTATTGTACCTGGTTAAAATAATTACAAATTTGCCTGTAAAATAAATATTAATCCTAAAATAGCTATAATATAATTATAATTTATATTGTAGCTATATTAGGATTTATTTTACAGGTAAGTATTTAGCTTTAAATAGGAATAATTTATTTAATAAGAGTTAATTAATTTCGTTAGATTTAAATTATATTTAACTTAGGGGGGTGTTAGTGTTAGGGTTAGACTTAGCTTTAGGGGTTAATACATTTATTAGAATAGCGGTGAGCTCCGATCGGAAGTTTAGGGGTTAATAATTGAAGGTAGGTGTCGGCGATGTTAGGGAGGGCAGATTAGGGGTTAATACTATTTATGATCGGGTTAGTGAGGCGGATTAGGGGTTAATAACTTTATTATAGTAGCGCTCAGGTCCGCTCGGCAGATTAGGGGTTAATAAGTGTAGGTAGGTGTCGGCGACGTTGTGGGGGGCAGATTAGGGGTTAATAAATATAACATAGGGGTCGGCGATGTTAGGGCAGCAGATTAGGGGTACATAGGGATAACGTAGGTGGCGGCGTTTTACGGAGCGGCAGATTAGGGGTTAAAAAAAATATGCAGGGGTCAGCGATAGCGGGGGCGGCAGATTAGGGGTTAATAAGTGTAAGATTAGGGGTGTTTAGACTCGGGGTACATGTTAGGGTGTTAGGTGCAGACGTAGGAAGTGTTTCCCCATAGGAATCAATGGGGCTGCGTTAGGAGCTGAACGCTGCTTTTTTGCAGGTGTTAGGTTTTTTTTCAGCTCAAACAGTCCCATTGTTTCCTATGGGAGAATCGTGCACGAGCACGTTTTTGAGGCCGGCCGCGTCCGTAAGCAACTCTGGTATCGAGAGTTGCTTTTGCGGTAAAAATGCTCTACGCTCCTTTTTTGGAGCCTAACGCAGCATTTGTTTTAACTCTCGATACCAGAGTTAAATTTATGGTGCGGCCAGAAAAAAGCCCGCGGAGCGTTAACAGCCCTTTTACCGCCGAACTCCAAATCTAGGCCTTAGACTTTTAAGGCCACCTCTTTTCAGAATGCATTTGAACAGTTTTTCACCACTAGAGGGTGTTAGTTCATGTTTTTCATATAGATAACACTGTGCTCATGCATGTGAAGTTATCTGGGAGCTAGCACTGATTGGCTAAATGGCAAGTCTGTCAAAAGAACTGAAATAAAGGGGCAGTTTGCAGAGGCTTAGATACAAGATAATCACAGAGGTAAAAAGTATATAAATATAACCGTGTTGGTTATGCAAAACTGGGGAATGGTTAATAAAGGGATTATCTATCTTTTAAAACAATAAAAATTCTGGTGTAGACTGTCCCTTTAAGTATATCAATTGTGATATCTGAGTATAATCCCTGCACCATTGATTCAGCATACAAAGCTGTAGTGGTCTCATGTGAAAACGAGCAAAGGGGATTGTGTCCGATGCTGCAGTCACGAGACCTAAAACTTCCATGCACATAGCCACTGAAGGGAATGATTGAGACTAAAGTTTTCAACAATCTGAAACCAATTTCAATCGTCTCTTGTCTGTTAAGGACAGAGTCATGGACACTGAATCTATCTGGAAACCTAAAAAGGTGACCCTTGTCTGAGGAATCAAGAAACTTTGGTAAATTGATCCTCCAACCATGTCTTTGAAGAAACAACACTAGTTGATTCATGTGAGATTCGGCTAAATGTAAAGACTGAGCTAGTAGCAAGATATCGTCCAAATAAGGAAACGCCGCAATACCCTGTTCTCTGATTACAGATAGAAGGGCACCGAGAACCTTCGAAAAGATCCTTGGAGCTGTTGCTAGGCCAAATGGAAGAGCGACAAATTGGTAATGCTTGTCTAGAAAAGAGAACCTCAGAAACCGATAGTGGTCTGGATGAATCAGAATGTGAAGATATGCATCCTGTAAGTCTATCGTGGACATATAATGACCTTGCTGAAAAAAAAGGCAAAATAGTCCTCATAGTCACCATATTGAAAGTTGGGACTCTTACAAAACGATTAAAAAACTTCAGATCCAGAACTGGCCTGAATGAATTTTCTTTCTTTGGGACAATGAATAGATTTGAATAAAACCCCAGACCCTGTTCCTGAAACGGAACTGGTATTATTACCCCTGAAAACTCTAGATCTGAAACACACTTCAGAAAAGCCTGAGTCTTTACCGGATTTGCTAGAACGTGAGAGAGAAAGAATCTTCTCACAGGAGGTCTTACTCTGAATCCTATTTGATTCCCTTGAGAGACAATACTCTGAATACACTGATTTTAAACCGAATATGCCCAAATGTCTTGGAATCATTTCAATCTGCCCCCCACAAGCTGAACTGGATTGAGGGCCGCACCTTCATGCAGACTTGGGGTCTGGCTTTGGTTTCTTAAAAGGCTTGGATTTATTCCAACTTGGTTTTCTGTTCCTTATTCTGTCGAAAAGAACGAAAATGATTAGAAGCTTTAGATTTACTCTTAGATCTTTTATCCTGAGGTAAAAAAACTCCTATCCCCCCAGTAATAGTTGAAATAATTGAATCCAACTGAGAATCAAATAAATTGTTACCTTGAAAAGAAAGAGATAGTAATCTATACTTAGATACCATGTCAGCATTCCAAGATTTGAGCCATAAAGCTATTGTAGCTAAAATGGCTAAATACATAGATTTAACATCAATTTTGATGATATCAAAAATAGCATCACCGATAAAATGAATAGCATGTTGAAGCAAACAAACAATGCTAGACAAATTAGGATTTGTTTCCTGTTGCGCTAAGCTATCCAACCAAAAGTTTGATGCAGCCGCAACATAAGCCATAGCAATAGCAGGCCTGAGAAGATAGCCAGAATATAAATAAGTTTTCCTTAGATAAGATTCAAGTTTCCTATCTAAAGGATCTTTAAAAGATAGGAATAGTAGTACGTTTGGCAAGAGTAGAAATAGGCTTAAAGTGAATGTAAATGTTGATGCTAAAGTGCCCGGTTTTTAAATATTTGATTAAAAACAGGGGCACTTTAATTCATCAAAATTTACATTTCACTCCTGTTGTGAAAAAAAAAACTTACCTTTTAAACTTGACAGCAGCTCCAGCTTCCTCCGGTCGTCACAAGCCATTTCTGATGTCAGAAATGATGGATAGGTCATCCTCCAATCACAGCTACTCCCCCGGGGGAATCAGTGTCTGATTCAAAGCCGTGATTGGAAGAAGCCCGATTCCTCATTTTAGACCCAGGAAGAGGCTTTGTGACGGGTGAAGGAAGCTGGAGCTGCTGTCAAGTTTAAAAGGTAATTTTTTTTTCTCAACAGGAGTGAAATGTAAATTTTGATGAATTAAAGTGCCCCTGTTTTGTTTTTTTTTTCTTTCAAAAGGCTTTATTCAAGTGATTAGAAACAGAATAACAAAGTTGTAATCTTGTACAATAAGTAATCATAGACAGTATTCTTAACATCAGTGGTACACAAGGAAAACAAAACAAACAAAACAAAGATGTACCAAATATAGTCACTTCGACAATAATCTTGTACAACCCACCCGGTGTAACCCCAGGGTGGGCATTCAGAGATATAGGTAATTTTTCAAATTTTTATTCTCTTATCTTATGATATTTCCAGAAGTATAGAAGGTGGTGGGAAAGAGAGGGTCAAAGCAAGAAAGAAGAAGTTGAAGAAAGAGGGGGAGAAGAAGAGGAGAAAATAAAATAAAATAAAAACCTCAGTCCAAGTGTCTATATGCCTAGAGTGGTGCCTAAAGTGTGCCCTGCCATAGTTCCATCAATATCTCATATAGCACCATGTTATGAGTTTTTAGATAGTGATACCTCTCTAACAGCAACGTGTCCATCACTTGTGTGTTCCCTTCCTCTAAGGTGGGAGGGCTCTGAGACTTCCATTTCTTTGGAATCAGTTTTTTCGCACTGGTGATCATTATTAGTAGAAGAGATAGGTGTGCTATACTCTGCGTTTTAGGTAGGGAAAGAAATAACAGAATATTAGGAGTATTTGGGATGTCCAGGTTTAGGGTGTCCCCCATTTTTTCAAAACACCCGACCAAAAGGATGCCAAGCAGGGGCAGTGCCACCATATATGTAAAATTGAACTGCTCTCTCCGCAGCCTCTCCAACATAGAGGGCTCAGAGACGGGAAAATCTTATGAAGTCTTACTGGAGTTAAGTACCATCTACTCATAAATTTAATGTGTGTTTCTTGAATAATAGATGATACCGAAGACCTCTTAATTAATCTAAAAGCCCTCAGTCAGGGCTCGATTTCACCATCTAGTCCTAACTCGTCAATCCATCGCTTTGTATATGTAGGTAGTGAGTCAGTGCCCTGGAGTATTAGTAATTTATATAACAAGGATATGATGTGTCTGGGCACCTTGTCAGCTACACACATTTTTTCAAAGGTTGTGAGTGTCCTACCCATGTCCTGTCTTTTTGTGTGACTTGTATTAAAATGGAGCAGCTGATGGTAGTGTAACCAAGATAAAAAGATTGTGGGTTGTAAGGTTGCTAGGTCCGCCTGTGGTACCACTTTCCCATTTGAAACTACCCCATAAACAGAGCCCTCCTTAATTTTATATGGAGCGAGCTTATGTATGCCTCTGTTATGATATGGAATCTCAGGGTTTTCGAGAATAGGCGTCAGGGGAGAATACCTGGAGGAGATGTGTGTGGAGGTGGCGACAGTCGCGTCCCATATATTGAGTGTTTCTTCCATTAGGTGGTATCTAGAAACTACGAGGGGGCGCTGTGAAGGCAGAAGCCAAGCGAGGGTACCCATATTGTTTAGTTTGAGGATCTGTCTATCTAGATCGATCCATGCTTTAGTTATAGAGTTCTGTGCCCATTCTGCTATTCTTTGTAGGCCTATCGCCCGCCTATAGGAGAAAATATCCAGTAAACCCAATCCCCCCTATCTCTCGGTAAATACATGGTGCGTTTAGGTATCCTAGGTTTGATATTGGCCCATACGTATTGTTCTATTAGCTTTTGCAGCTGAGAAATATAACCTTTGGTGAGTGCAATGGGTAATGTTTGAAGTAAGTATAATATTCTAGGTAGGACATTTATTTTAATGACACCCACTCTGCCTAACCAAGATATTGTCTTATTCTTCCAAGAAGAAAGGTCTGCCATGATCTCATTTTTTAAAGGGATATTAGTTGTATTTAAAAAGATCAGAAGGATTGGGGGTCAAATAAATGCCCAGATATTTTAGTTTCCTATTAGCTACAGGTATCTTAAATTTGTGCTGCAAACGTTGTACTACTTTGCTACTGGCATTAACGTTCAACAGCTCAGATTTATTCAAGTTGAGGGAGAAGTTGGAAGCCTCACCATATGCCCTGAGTTCCTTCAATAGCTCCGGGACAGACTCTGATGCATTTGTTAATGTATAAAGAACGTTGTCAGCGTACAAAGCCTGCTTATGCTCCCTGTCTCCTACCACCACACCCTTGATGTTGTTATTAAGTCTTACTTTATGAGCTAGGACTTCTATAGTCAGAGCGAACAGCAGCTGTGACAAGGGGCACCCCTGTCTAGTTCCGTTACTAATATTGAATGAATCTGATAGTGTCCCGTTAATTCTAATTTTGGCATTCGGGTTTGAATAAAGTGCCATTACCGAATTCACAAAAGCCATTCCGAACCCCATTTTCTCTAGGACTTGACGCAGAAAAGGCCAGTTCACCCTATCGAATGCCTTCTCTGTGTCAGTGGAGAAGAGCACTAGAGGGCATCCAGAGACTCTGGCATGATTGAGTAGCTGAGTAACTCTGATAGTATTGTCCCGTGCCTCTCGGCCTGGGACAAAACCTACTTGGTCATTATAGATTAGAGTAGGCAGGAGTTTATTGTCTGTTTGCTAAGATCTTCGCCAATATTTTCATATCGGAGTTGATCAAAGATATAGGCCTGAAATGACTAGGAGAGTCTGCAGCTTTTCCCTGTTTAGGTAAGACCGTTACGTGAGCTTTTAGTAGAACGCGGGATAATTCAGGGTTATCGCGAAGGCCGTTAAAAAGGTCCAGTAAAGGACCTGCCAGAATCTCCTTGAACTTTTTATAATATGACAAAGAATAACCGTCAGGGCCTGGGCTCTTGCCACCTGGGCAGTCCCCTATGGCCTTGTATAGCTCTTCTATAGATATCCTTCTATAGATATCGGGGTGTCCAATGTGCCAGAATCCTCCTTTGACAAGAAAGGGAGGTCGGTATCTTTCAGGTAAGAGCTGATCAATGTGTCCTGCAACAATGGCGCTTTTCCCTGGGAGATCATTGAGGGATTTTCCTGTATGTTATATAGCGAGTTATAATAATTATGAAACTCCCTTGCTATTTGGGCGCTGCTACAGGGAGTATGACCATCTCTAGATTTAATATAGTGTATATAGGAGCTTAGCTATCTCTTTATAAGGGTTCTCGCCAAGATTCTGCCCGGCTTATTGCCTCCCTCATAGTAATGTTGCTTTAAGTAAAGGGCTTTATTTTGGTGAGATTCTGTCAGGTGTTTTTGAAATTCTAATCTTAATTGGGTTGTAGTTTCTGCGCAAGAAGGAAGCTTTTTATGTTTAGCCTCTAACAGGCCTAATCTAGATTGAAGGTCAAGGTATTTGGTCCTATATTGTCTATTAAGGAATGCTTTGTGCTTTATTTAAGCCCCCCTAATTACGGTCTTATGGGCTTCCCAGATGATAGCATTGGAAGAGGAGGGAAAAGTGTTACTCACTGACTGTTTTCTGTATATCAGCGAAGATTACAGGGTCATCTAATAGAGTTTCATCTAGCCTCCATGTATTTTGGGTAAAAGGGATATCAGGCCACAGGATCGAACAGGAGACCAGGGCGTGGTCAGACCAAGAAATATGTCCAATTATGCTATGGGGTGTAATGGATAAGCCACATGAGTCCGTGTACATATAGTCGGTTCTGGAGTAGCTATTATGTGGGATAGAGTAGAAAGAATAATCTCTAGAGGTGGGGTGTAGTGTGCGCCAGACATCATGTAAAGCTAATTTTGTTAGAGTGGTATTGACTTGATTTATCGTAGAGGAAGAAGTGCAGGTGACCCCCCTTGAGGTGTCGGCTAGGGGGTCGGCAACTAAATTAAAGTCGCCAGCTAAAAATGTGATACCTCTAGAATGTTCTAGTATTAGGTCACTAACAAGGTTAAAAAAAGACTCTTGGCCCTGACTAGGGAAATAGACCGAAACAAGTGTAATGTAGTGCCCGAACAAAGTGCCAAACACTATTAGGTAACGCCCTTCAGGGTCCTTCACAGTGTGTGTCAGTATGAAAGGTACTGTTTTATGAAAAACTATACCCACTCCTCCTTTTTTGCTTTGTCCTGAGGCAAAATAGGCCTTAAGAAATTGAGAGTTATGCCATCTAGGCTCCCTGCCTGTTCTATAGTGAGTCTCCTGCAGGAAAATTGTATGGCTCTGCAATTTATTTAGCTCTTTAAAAGTGATAGATTGCTTGCCCGGGTCGTTCAGACCGTTAGCATTAATTGTGGTAAGATTGATTGAGTGGTCCCCAAATCTACTGGATCTGGACTGCATGGCAAAAAAAACAAACAAACAAAAAAAACGGGGGAAGGGTCAAGTAAAGAAAAGGATTATTTGGAGAGGGGTTAACAGAAGAAAGCTAAGAAGAAGTAAATTCTATATATGGTGTTTAGGCCCTAATAGGAGAGAGAGAGTAGTGCGTATAGTTATTGAGTTTCTTAGGAACACTTTTTTTTTTTTTTTAATAGGAATATGAATATATACCAGATAGAGAATACTAAAAAAAGGGGAAAAGCCCCTATTCTGACGTAAGTTATAAAAAGAAAAAAACATATATACTTGTAGCACATTGAAAAATACATTTTGGTGTAACTTAAAATGGTAAACCATCAAATTGGAACAACAAGAACCTATAGTACCTAGTTTGAGCATAGGTCGATGCCACCTCACTGGTATTAATGCGTAAATAGCTACGTATATATATATATATATATATATATATATATATATGATATTGAGCCATCAAAAACAGACAAAAACTCTATCCCGACCTCTACCCCAACGTATGTACCACATGACAATGTCTGTTAAAAATCTATGTACAGCTCAACACTCAGTTTGAAAGATCTTAATAATAAAATAAACATTCACATATCTTGAAACAATATAATACTGAGTAATAAACATTCTTAAAACATCGGTTGTCTATTATTTTTTTGAAAGGGTGAATGTGAAGTTAACCTGTGTTGTGGTCCCCAATATAGGATTCTTGGGGCAGACTGTTGCTATATCCTCATTTTATACCCTTCTAAAAAAAAAACATAATAAAACTTTTCGAAACACTCTAAATGAATGAGTACAAAATGGAATAAACCACAATATATAACAATTTGCTAACAATACAATATATACCATTATAGCATTTTTTATGTTCAAAATTAATAGTCCAGGGTTTTAAACAATAAGAGTGAATGTCCCTAAGGATCTATTGGAGGCATGTTAAAGGGACAGTCTACACCAGAATTGTTATTGTTTTAAAAGATAGATAATCCCTTTTTCACCCATTCCCTAGTTTTGCATATCCAACACAGTTAAATTTATATATTTGTTACCTCTGTGATTATCTTGTATTTAAGCCTCTGCAGACTACCCCTTTATTTCAGTTCTTTGACAGACTTGCAGTTTAGCCAATCAGTGATGGCTCCCAGGTAACTTCACGTGCACAAGCACAGTGTTATCTATATGAAAAACATGAACTAACACCCTCTAGTGGTAAAAAACCTGTTAAAATGCATTCTTAAGAGGCGGCCTTCAAGGTCTAAGAAATTGGCATATGAACCTCCTAGGTTAAGCTTTCAACTAAGAATACCAAGAGAACAAAGAAAAATCGGTGGTAAAAGTAAATTGGAAAATTGTTTAAAATGACATGCCCTATCTGAATCATGAAAGGTTTTTTTGGACTAAACTGTCCCTTTAAGTAGAACCTGGTGCTAGGCTGTACCTTATCTATTTGTCTCCTCATCAGGGTTGTTTCAGGAACATGTTAAAACTTTATCTTATGAGCAAAGAGAGTAAATTGTGTTGTGGTGTAAACAGCAGTATGTAGCAATTTATCATCTATGCAAAGTATTACGTTATATCATATATTATGTTCGTGGGCAATAGTCCAGGAATAGAACAATAAACATGAATGTCTTTGAGGATCTATTGGAAACAGATTAAATAGCACGTAGTGCCATTCAGTACTTTACCCATTCGTCACTTCATCGGGACGGTTTCTGGAAGGAGGAGGAGAGGATGGCTCTTCTTCTGAGTGACTGTTTCTGAAGGTAGGAGCCTGGATCGATAAGGTCTCGAAAAAGATCTTGTGGTCCATACCAGGTCTGAAAATGGCAGTTTTATTAATGTTAGAAGCAATAATGGAGACTGGGAATCCCCATCTGTATAGAACCTTATGGCTTCTCAGTACGGATGTGATATAACTTAAGTCTCTACGTTTTTGTAAAGTCATAGGTGATAAGTCAGTAAAGAATGAAATTTCTTCTCCCGCGTGGGTAATCGGGTGCTTTTTCCTGGCTCCCTGGAGAATTTCCTCCATGTCTTTAAAGCTGAGGAATCTGACAATAATATCCCTCGTGGGAGCTTTATTAGGTGGTTTGGGCCTGAGGGCCCTATGCTCTCTCTCAATTGGGATTTATGGAGATGGAGAATCTTTGATGATTATGAACAATGCCTGGAGATAACCTTCTATGTTCTGTGGAGCAACAGCTTATGAAACGCCCCGGAAACGCAGATTATTCCTGCGGTCTCTATTATCAATATCTTCTAATTTGTCATTAAGATACTGCAAATTATTAGCGTGATTTTGGATATCCGCTGATTACTGTCTCAGAGAAGATGTGTTGTCTTTAGAGGTCTTTTCTATGGTTAATACTCTTGTCTCCAGGGCAGAAAAGTCCCTTCTCAAGTCACCAAATAAACTTCTCATTTCGTTCATAACTCCCTGTATATCTGACTTGGATGAGAGGTGTGAGATGTCTTCTTTAGTGACAAACTGAGGTTGAGAGGTATTAGTGCCTGCGGTAAGAGAGGTATGATTATCCTGGGAACTCGCCATGTCTGTAGATGCGATCTCTCTGGCAGTATCCATAGGTTTGAGATAGAGGCTCATGGGTTTAGAGACGCTTGCCTTATCCACTCTGCTAGCTCTTTTATTCGGCATGCCCTGTAAATTTCTTTCCAAGTGGGGACCAAAATATAGATTGGTAGATGTGCATAGATTTTCACTTTTCTCAAAGGCAACAATCATAAGGTGTAATAAAAACCAGCCTCTCAGTGTGTTTTGATAAAATATATGGGAGCAGCAGAGCTGGTATTAAAAGAGCTATCCCCTATGAGCTGTGGAGAAGGATATGGTTTTCTAGGTAAAAGTTCCACAAGTTGTGGCTATTATATCCTGTTTTCACTGCCCCCAGACAGATAGGTTACTTCTGCACTATCAATGAGAAGTCCGCTGTGCAGGCGTTAGTGTTAAGGTAAGATTAACCTACTCTCATGCCATAAGATGCAGGGCCTCTGTGGGAACACCCTGTTCAGTGTTAGGCCTTGGATTTATGAGGCATGTTATGCGGAGGTTATGTGCGAAATTGACAGGCTTACCCCTTTGCAAATCATCTTCAGGCAGGAGGGCTGGTGTCGGGCTGATCGTAAGCCGCTGGGCAGATGCGGTATTTCCTGAAGCCCTTTCTCTTACTGCCAGCCAAGGCTACGGTGTGCAGAATATGCAAGGGCCGGTCACGCCCTATAAACGTTCCGTAGTAGATGCGCTCCACTCAGGGACCGATGCAGGGCCTAGGCTTTTGGAGTCCCCGGCGAACCTCACTAGCGCCCTGATGAGAGGAAGTGTAGGCGATAGTTCCGATCAGCTCTCCCAAGCTGTCGGCAGCTTACAATAAGGTCGCGGCCATCGGCTGTCCACAGCAATTAGGGTCCTGTGATTACCCCACGTGGGTTGCCCTGTAAGTTCAGATCTGTGTGTCCAGCTATATAGGCAAAGCCAAGCGTTCAGCTAGGAAGGTACTGTCTTCTCATATATACACCAAAATAAAAAGGCATAAATTTAAAGCGTATGGGCTACATAAAAAGCTATTTTGTCAGATAGGGAAGCAGGAGCCCTCCTAATGTGCGACCATCTTCCTGCGTGGTCAGGCTCTGCCCCTCCAAAGTGCCCCTGTTTTTAATCAAATTTTTAAAAACCGGGCACTTTAGCATAAAAATTTACATTCACTTTAACCCATTCCTTAGCAATCACATCAGAAATAGCATCAGGAACTGGGAAAACCTCAGGAGTAACCACAGGAGGTTTATAAACAGAATTTAAACGTTTACTATTTTTTCAAGAGGACTAGACTCCGCAATATCCAAAGTAACCAACACTTCTTTTAACAAGGAATGAATATACTCAATTTTGAAAAGATAAGTAGATTTGTCAGTGTCAATGTCTGAGGTAAGATCTTCTCAATCAGAGAGATCCTCATCAGAGGAGGATATTTCAGTATATTGTCGGTCATTAGAAATTTCATCAATTTTATGAGAAGTTTTAAATGACCTTTTACGTTTATTAGAAGGTGGAATAGCAGGCAAAGCCTTCTGTATCGCATCAGCAATATAATTTTTCATATCAACAGGGATATCATGTACATTAGATGTTGAGCAAAAGCTTATCATGACAACTGTTACATACTACAGCTGGAGATATAATCTCAGCTAATTTACAACAGATACACTTAGCTTTGGTAGAACTGTGATCAGGCAGCAGGGTTCCAACAGTTGCTTCTGAGACAGGATCAGATTGAGACATCTTGCAAAATGTAAAAGAAAAACCAACATTAAAGCAAAATTTACATTTTCCTTATATGGCAGTTTCAGGATTGGGAAAAAATGCAAACAGCATAGCCCTCTGAGCATATAGAAGGCAAGAGGCATATAGGAAGTGGGGTGAAAAATATAAACAAAATTTTTTGGCGCCAAGTATGACGCACAACGCAAAAGGAAGTTGAATTTTTTATGGCACTAACAACATCTGGAAATGATGCAACTTGCGTCATCACAGACGCAACCTCGTGCAAGGAACCCTGGCGTCAACTAAGAAGCCGGAAATGGCGAACTTCAATCATCAAAGACGTACCTTCGAGACAATAAAAACAATTCTCGTGCCAAAAATTACGCAATAAATAACAGCATTTTGCACCCATGCAAGCCTAATTTTGCCGCCCGCAAAATTAAAAGAAAAAACAATCAATTTGAAAAAAAGTTAAAAGGGGACACACTGTGACCCTATCTTCTTGCGTTATCATATGTGTATAAATGAAACAATCTTACCAGAATCTATGCCATGGAACAGGAACACGGCCCTTCAAGTGTGACAGGTTAGTAGCATCGCACCTGACATGGACTTGAGAGAATAAAGGCAGGCAGTGAAACTCGTCAATGCTGATTGCCCAGGAGCTGTTAATATGAGTCAGGATAGTTTCTCAGAGACGACACTCCCTGCATCTCCGGAGTCTAACATTCATCCATGCACTCACTGAGAGGCTGACAGGATTACTTAAAACTGCAGTCCAATTGTGAAGAGTACTATCCTTCATAAGAGACTACTCTGAATCTTCCGACACTTCTCTGCCAACCTCCTGTGACGAAAAGGCAAAGAATGACTGGGGGATGAGGGGAGTGGGGGAGGTATTTAAGCCTTTGGCCGGGGTGTCTTTGACTCCTTCTGGTGGCCAGGTTCTTATTTCCCACTAGTAATGAATGAAGACAGTGGACTCTCCTCCCATTAAGATGGAAACAAACAACATGGAAGGCTGGAGTTGAGACCCAGTATTGGAGGAGTCATAGAAATGAACTGGGGCTTATCTTCTTTTTGTTAATAGTTACAGCTTATCCTCATTTTTAAGTTTTTTATTATTAGAAGCTACTTATTTGTGAGTGACAGCTAGTTTGTTTGCTTTAGGGATAACTGCTTGCGACACCAAGTGTACCCTGTTTTGCTCTAGGAGTGCTTTTTGTTCTATATTTTGGTTTCCAAGATTGGTTTCCAAGATTGTTGCCAGGGGCATGGAATGCAAAATCTGAAAACAATAAACTAAAGAAAAACAAACTAATGCACTTGACAAAATTATCATCTGGATAGAAACATTCATCTAAAAATCTTTTTTCTGTTTTTTCATATTTTTACTATTTTGGGCTAGAATATAAGTAGAGTGGTAATTACTGCTCCTGCTCGAGTGTTAACATTGCTATAGGTTAACTTTTTCCATGCAATAGGTAGCACTGGTATTACAAGTTAAAAATAAACAAAGTTTGCGCTCTCAAGAAACCATAGGTGTGCAAAAAGTTAACCAGGGGATATTGCACTTGCGATATCACAGTAAGCGCATTGAAATCAATGGTACAGCAACCTAAAAAAAAAAAAAAAAAATGAACACCTACACTTGCATGTTAAGCCCCCTACTCTAATAACTCTTTAATTGCCAGAAACCCCAGTGCAATAAACGCCTTACACTATTTACCCCTAAACCACCACAACTATAAACTCCCTACACTGTTAACCCTTAAACCACCACATTCCCCATTGCAATAAACTACACTACTAACCCCTAAACGCCACCTTCATCCAAACTACTCCTTAACCTATTAACCCCTTAACCACCACATCCCCCATCGCAAACTACCCCCTAAACTAGTAACCCCCTTCTGCCACACCCCATCACAAACTACCCCCTAAACTATTAATCCCCTAACCGCTGCCCCCCCATTGCAAACTACCCTATAAACTATTAACCCCAATGCCACACCCCCTAACTTATTAACCCCTTAACCACCACCACCATCGCAAAATACCCCCTAACCTCATAACAGCTTATTCCCCCAAGACTCCTAAGTTACAAAAAAACCCACTAGCATTACAAAAATAAAAAAAAACAACCAGTACAAGCCCTAAAACTAAAGTCCCCTTAAACACCCCCCCCAGGAAAAAAACTCTATACTACAACAAAAACCTACTTGAAAAGGGCATTTGTCAGGTAGTTCCCTAGTTAAAGTGATCAGCTCTTTTGCATAAAAAAAAATCGCTATACTAAAACCAAAATATCCCTCCCCTTCAAAAAAACCTATCTTTAAAAAATAAAAAAACAAACAAGAAACAAACATATCCTAAAAAAAACATAATTTATGCTTACCTGATAAATTTATTTCTCTTGTGGTGTATCCAGTCCACGGATCATCCATTACTTGTGGGATATTCTCCTTCCCAACAGGAAGTTGCAAGAGGATCACCCACAGCAGAGCTGCTATATAGCTCCTCCCCTAACTGCCATATCCAGTCATTCGACCGAAACTAGCCGAGAAAGGAGAAACCATAGGGTGAGGTGGTGACTGTAGTTTAAAATTTAGACCTGCCGTAAAAAGGACAGGGCGGGCCGTGGACTGGATACACCACAAGAGAAATACATTTATCAGGTAAGCATAAATTATGTTTTCTCTTGTTAGGTGTATCCAGTCCACGGATCATCCATTACTTGTGGGATACCAATACCAAAGCTAAAGTACACGGATGAAGGGAGGGACAAGGCAGGTACTTAAACGGAAGGGACCACTGCCTGTAGAACCTTTCTCCCAAAAATAGCCTCCGAAGAAGCAAAAGTATCAAATTTGTAAAATTTTGAAAAGGTATGAAGCGAAGACCAAGTCGCCGCTTTGCAAATCTGTTCAACAGAAGCCTCAGGTGGAAGGTGGAAGCCACAGCTCTAGTAGAATGAGCTGTAATCCTTTCAGGGGGCTGCTGTCCAGTCTCATAGGCTAAGCGTATTACGCTCCGAAGCCAAAAAGAAAGAGAGGTTGCCGAAACCTTTTGACCTCTCCTCTGTCCAGAGTAAACAACAAACAGGGAAGATGTTTGACGAAAATCTTTAGTCGCTTGTAAGTAAAACTTTAAAGCACGGACTACGTCCAAATTATGTAAAAGACGTTCCTTCTTTGAAGAAGGATTAGGACACAATGATGGAACAACAATCTCTTGATTGATATTCTTGTTGGAAACTACCTTAGGTAAAAACCCAGGTTTTGCACGCAGAACTACTTTATCTGTATGGAAAATCAGATAAGGAGAATCACATTGTAAAGCTGATAACTCAGAGACTCTACGAGCCGAGGAAATAGCCATCAAAAACAGAACTTTCCAAGATAAAAGTTTGATATCAATGGAATGAAGGGGTTCAAACGGAACTCCTTGAAGAACCTTAAGAACCAAGTTTAAGTTCCATGGAGGAGCAACAGGTTTAAACACAGGCTTAATTCTAACCAAAGCCTGACAAAATGCCTGGACGTCTGGAACCTCTGCCAGACGCTTGTGCAAAAGGATAGACAGAGCAGAAATCTGTCCCTTTAAAGAACTAGCTGATAATCCTTTAGCCAAACCCTCTTGGAGAAAGGACAATATCCTAGGAATCCTAACCTTACTCCATGAGTAATTCTTGGATTCACACCAATGAAGATATTTGCGCCATATCTTATGGTAGATTTTCCTGGTTACAGGCTTTCATGCCTGTATTAAGGTATCAATGACTGACTCGGAGAAGCCACGCCTTGATAAAATCAAGCGTTCAATCTCCAGGCAGTCAGTCTCAGAGAAATTAGATTTGGATGATTGAAAGGACCTTGTAGTAGAAGGTCTTGTCTCAGAGGCCAAGGTGGAAAGGATGGCATGTCCACCAGGTCTGCATACCAGGTCCTGCGTGGCCACGCAGGCGCGATCAAGATCACCGATGCTCTCTCCTGTTTGATTTTGGCAATCAGTCGAGGGAGCAGAGGAAATGGTGGAAACACATAAGCCAGGTTGAAGAACCACGGTGCTGCTAGAGCATCTATCAGCGTCGCTTCTGGGTCCCTGGACCTGGATCCGTAACAAGGAAGCTTGGCGTTCTGGCGAGACGCCATGAGATCCAATTCTGGTGTGCCCCAACGATGAACCAATTGAGCAAACACCTCCGGATGGGGTTCCCACTCCCCCGGATGAAAAGTCTGACGACTTAGAAAATCCGCCTCCCAGTTCTCTACACCTGGGATATGGATCGCTGATAGGTGGCAAGAGTGAGTCTCTGCCCAGTGAATTATCTTGGAGACTTCTAACATCGCTAGGGAGCTCCTGGTCCCCCCTTGATGGTTGATGTAAGCCACAGTCGTGATGTTGTCCGACTGAAATCTGATGAACCTCAGGGTTGCGAACTGAGGCCAAGCTAGAAGAGCAATGAATATTGCTCTTAACTCCAGAATATTTATTGGGAGGAGTTTCTCCTTATGAGTCCACGATCCTTGAGCCTTCAGGGAATTCCAGACTGCACCCCAACCTAGAAGGCTGGCATCTGTTGTTACAATTGTCCAATCTGGCCTGCGAAAGGTCATACCTTTGGACAGATGGACCCGAGATAGCCACCAGAGAAGAGAATCTCTGGTCTCTTGATCCAGATTTAGCAGAGGGGACAAATCTGTGTAATCCCCATTCCACTGACTGAGCATGCATAATTGCAGCGGTCTGAGATGTAGGCGCGCAAATGGCACTATGTCCATCGCCGCTACCATTAAGCCGATCACTTCCATGCACTGAGCCACCGAAGGGCACGGAATGTAGTGAAGAACACAGCAGGAATTTAGAAGCTTTGATAACCTGGACTCCGTCAGGTAAATTTTCATTTCTACAGAATCTATCAAAGTTCCTAGGAAGGAAACCCTTGTGAGGGGTGATAGAGAACTCTTTCCCTCGTTCACTTTCCACCCATGCAACCTCAGAAATGCCAACACTATGTCCGTATGAGATTTGGCAATTTGGAAGTTTGATGCCTGTATCAGGATGTCGTCTAGATAAGGGGCCACTGCTATGCCCCGTGGTCTTAAGACCGCCAGAAGAGACCCCAGAACCTTTGTAAAAATTCTTGGGGCTGTAGCTAACCCGAAGGGAAGAGCCACAAACTGGTAATGCCTGTCTAGAAAGGCAAACCTTAGGAACCGATGATGATCTTTGTGAATCGGTATGTGAAGGTAAGCATCCTTCAAATCCACTGTGGTCATGTACTGACCCTCCTGGATCATAGGTAGGATTGTCCGAATAGTTTCCATTTTGAATGATGGAACTCTGAGGAATTTGTTTAAGATCTTTAGATCCAAAATTGGTCTGAAGGTTCCCTCTTTTTTGGGAACCACAAACAGATTTGAATAAAATCCCTGTCCTTGTTCCATCTGTGGAACTGGATGGATCACTCCCATTATTAGGAGGTCTTGCACACAGCGTAAGAATGCCTCTTTCTTTATCTGGTTTACAGATAATCTCGAAAGGTGAAATCTCCCATGTGGGGGGGGGGGAAGCTTTGAAGTCCAGAAGATGTCCCTGAGATATGATCTCCAACGCCCAGGGATCCTGAACATCTCTTGCCCATGCCTGGGCGAAGAGAGAAAGTCTGCCCCCTACTAGATCCATTGCCGGATAGGGGGCCGTTCCTTCATGCTGTCTTAGAGGCAGCAGCAGGCTTTCTGGTCTGCTTGCCTTTGCTCCAGGCCTGGTTAGATTTCCAGGCCGGCTTGGATTGCGCAAAAGTTCCCTCTTGTTTTGTAGCAGAAGAAGTTGATGCTGCACCTGCCTTGAAGTTTCGAAAGGCACGAAAATTAGACTGTTTGGCCCTTGATTTGGCCCTGTCCTGAGGAAGGGTATGACCCTTACATCCAGTAATGTCAGCAATAATTTCCTTCAAACCAGGCCCGAATAGGGTCTGCCCCTTGAAGGGAATGTTAAGTAATTTAGACTTTGAAGTCACGTCAGCTGACCAAGATTTAAGCCATAGCGCCCTACGCGCCTGGATGGCGAATCCAGAATTCTTAGCCGTTAGTTTAATCAAATGAACAATGGCATCAGAAACAAAAGAATTAGCTAGCTTAAGTGTTCTAAGCTTGTCAAGTATTTCAGTCAATGGAGTAGCTGTCTGAAAGGCCTCTTCCAGAGACTCAAACCAGAACACCGCAGCAGCAGTGACAGGAGCAATGCATGCAAGGGGCTGCAGGATAAAACCTTGTTGAATAAACATTTTCTTAAGGTAACCTTCTAATTTTTTATCCATTGGATCTGAAAAAGCACAACTATCCTCGACAGGGATAGTGGTACGCTTTGCTAAAGTAGAAACTGCTCCCTCCAAACCTTAGGGACCGTCTGCCATAAGTCCCGTGTGGAGGTCTAAAAATAGGAGGGGGGGGGAAACGGCACACCGGGTCTGTCCCACTCCTTAGTAATAATTTCTGTAAACCTTTTAGGTATTGGAAAAACGTCAGTACACACCGGCACCGCGTAGTATTTATCCAGTCTACACAATTTCTCTGGCACTGCAATTGTGTCAGTCATTCAGAGCAGCTAAAACCTCTCCAAGCAACATCCGGAGGTTCTCAAGCTTAAATTTAAAAGTAGACATATCTGAATCAGGTTTCCCGAGTCAGAGACGTCACCCACAGACTGAAGCTCTTCCTCAGCTTCTGCATATTGTGACGCAGTATCAGACATGGGCCTTAAAACATCTGCGCGCTCTGTATTACGTCTAACCCCAGAGCTATCGCGCTTTCCTCTGAATTCAGGCAGTCTGGCTAATACCGCTGACAGGGTATTATCCATGATTGCTGCCATGTCCTGCAAAGTAATCGCTATTGGCGTCTTTGATGTACTTGGCGCCATTTTAGTGTGAGTCCCTTGAGCGGGAGTCAAAGGGTCCGACACGTGGGGAGAGTTAGTCGGCATAACTTCCCCCTCGTCAGAATCCTCTGGTGATAATTCTTTTAAAGATAACAGCTGATCTTTATTGTTTAAAGTGAAATCAATACATTTAGTACACATTCTCCTATGGGGTTCCACCATGGCTTTTAAACATAATGAACAAGGAGTTTCCTCTATGTCAGACATGTTTATACAGACTAGCAATGAGACTAGCAAGCTTGGAAAACACTTTAAATCAAGTTAACAAGCAATATAAAAAAACTTTACTGTGCCTTTAAGAGAAACAAATTTTGCCAAAATTTGAAATAACAGTGAAAAAAAGGCAGTTAAACTAACAAAATGTTTACAGTCTATGTAACAAGTTAGCAAAGCATTGCACCCACTTGCAAATGGATGATTAACCCCTTTAATACAAAAAACAAATTAACAAAACGAAAAATATGTTTTTTAAACAGTCATAACAACTGCCACAGCTCCTACTTTTGAAGCCTTTTGAGCCCTTCAGAGATGTCCTATAGCATGCAGGGGACTGCTGAGGGAAGCTGAATGTCACAGTTTGTAATTTTAACTGCACCAACTGTAACTTTTATACTATAACAGTGGAAAGCCTCAGGAAACTGTTTCTAGGCAAAAATAAAGCCAGACATGTGGAAAAAACTAGGCCCCAATAAGTGTTATCACCAAAGCATATATAAAAACGATTAAACATGCCAGCAAACGTTTTATATTGCACATTAATCAGAGTATATACCTCTGATAGCAAGCCTGATACGAGTTGCTATTAAATCACTGTATTTAGGCTTTAACTTACATTAATCCGGTATCAGCAGCATTTTCTAGCAAATTCCATCCCTAGAAAAACTTAACTGCACATACCTTATTGCAGGATACCCTGCACGCCATTCTCCCTCTGTAGTTACCTCACTCCTCAGACATATGTGAGAATAGCAGTGGATCTTAGTTACTTCTGCTAAGATCATAGAAAAACACTGGCAGATTCTTCTTCTAAATGCTGCCTGAGATAAAATAGTACACTCCGGTACCATTTAAAAACAATAAACTTTTGATTGAAGAAAAAACTAACTATATTTTACCACTTTCCTCTTACTACCTCCAGCTATGTTGAGAGCTTGCAAGAGAATGACTGGGTATGGCAGTTAAGGGAGGAGCTATATAGCAGCTCTGCTGTGGGTGATCCTCTTGCAACTTCCTGTCGGGAAGGAGAATATCCCACAAGTAATGGATGATCAGTGGACTGGATACACCTAACAAGAGAAAGATGCCCTGAAACGGGCATCCGTGATTAAGCTCTTTAGCTAAAAATGTTGTAAGAGGAACCAATGGTTTAATTTGGCATATTGTGTCATTATGAAAAAGAGCCAATAAATAAAACTCAGAACGACTGACTGACTCAGAGTGCTTCTGGTCGGAATCCCACTAGGAACATGTTTATCATGTTTTTTGTTTTAGGTTCTCACACAAATATGAGTGCAGAGGAAGAATGTTACTATTATCATAAGCAAACATTTTAAAGGATTAAAAATTAAAATAATGTAGAAAGCTTAAACAATAAAATAATGCAGAATGTTTAAATAATATTTCTCTTTGCAAAAAATATGAACTTTCCCATTATCAAATGTAATTTATGAATTTTGGATTTAGATATTAATATTTGAGTGCTAATTGTCCTAGACCTAATGAACCAACAGTGAAATGTACTGCTCAAAAGTTAATACTGAAATGATAACATTTGCTCTATAGAAAGATTCAAAGGGTAAAATGGATATCAAGGAAACCATTCCTTTAGCATCCAAATAGACAAAAAAATGATTTGATCCCAAATGGCAATAAAGGGAGGTCCTTGTGATGTGATTACTTTACAGAGTATATCCATTAAAAATATATTTTTCAACATTACTAAAATAAAATAGCTTCTTTGGAAATTATTGATCACTGTATCATGAAAATACTTCAAAGGACATGAAACTCAAATTTTTTCTTACATGATTCAGATAGAACATAACATTTTAAACAACTTTACAATCTACTTCTATTATCTAATTGCTTCATACTCTTGGTATCCTTTGCTGAAGAATCAAATTCATTACTGGGAGCTAGTCAACACATTGGGTGAGCCAACAACACAAGGCATATATGTGCATCCACTAATCAAGAGCTCCTGAGCCTACCTAGGTATCTTTTTCAACAAAGGATACCAAGAGAACAATGAAAACTAGATAAAAGAAGTAACTGAATATAACATGGCAAGTTGCCATGTGCCTGAGATGAGACACATAAAATATCCTGAATATTAATAACTTTCCTACTTCCTGTGCATTCATTTTTATGATCAACCAATGGGGTTGTGAATCATATCAAGTCTCAAAGAAAATTCTTACTGTGCATGTAAATCTGTGTGATAAAATGTAGAAGAAAAATACAACGCCAAGAGCTTGACTAATAATTACATTTATTAAACAAAACACAAGAGGATAAAAACTGGTTCTATTTTATTAAACATACAATTTCCACATGAACTTATGACGACAAACATTAATGTACCTTTAAAACTCTTTATGATCGTTTTGCTTTCCTAACTATCAAGAAGATCTTCTCTAATATCTCTGGAAAACTCATAGCAGACATTGCCCACTGCATTATGTATGAAGCTATAAATATACTGCACTATAATAAAAGCTCTCACCTCTATTTGCATCACAATCATGTAATCGTAAGCCGATAGCCTACGCATTCTTCTTTTGTATTGTCATGATAGTATAGAACGTTAAGAAAAGCTTTTCTAGTTTTCTGCCACTTCATTAATATCTCATTACTTATTAATTTGCTAATAAAAAAAAACAGTACAAAATTCCAGTACATGTGGCTGAGGTGTTGTGCCAATATCAACAGAATAAAAATCTACAACCACTGCAAGGTTTTGATAATACCCAGGGCTCTATGTAGTAAGTAGTCGACGCTGCTACGGAACCTTTGCAGGGCAGGATCACTCATGCAAGCCTGCTTACTACAAAGTAAGAAGCAATGGTCATAAAACCACTCCTGCTTACCTCTCTGCTTCTTAGGTGGTGGATAAAAATCACCTCAAACATGTTCATTCATAATGATTGACAGGTTGCGCGAAAGCAGGGGATGGCGTTGCATAAGGAAATCCTTATGCAATAGCACATGCAGGCAGCAGAAATACAGCTCATAGATTTGTATATCTGGGGACTACTGGATTCACATTGACATTTTCATCACTGAAATTACTTTTTCAGGAAATGTTGTAGAATTCAGCCAAGATGATGACAAATAGAAAGATGCTAATAATGTCACAAACCCAAATATACCTGTTTTACTTTAGACTGACTATTTAAATGGAGACTGTACTCAAGAATGTTCTTACATCCTAAGGAAAAAGCAGCACATGAAGTCATTTCTGTTGCCTGAACCTTCTTACATCTAATCTAACATTCTATTATGAATTGCACACTTGCTACTAATGACCATTAGCAGGAAGTACATATCAACCAATGAGAATTCAGAGGAAGGACTTATCGCATTACCAGGAATTTTTACAGTCCAGTGTCCCTTTAAGCTAATAGTAAAAGTTTAGTTGTTTGCTTGTTTTTTTAAGTAATGTTTTCATCTTACAAAATGTTGTGTGAATATAGGGGGGGGCGGGGATCACAATCTTTTAGAAAAGTCTAATGATTTTACTACAAAATTTACCAATAAAGTCGATAAATTATAAGTTTTTCTAAAGGATTGTAATCACCCCCATGATGTCATAAGGCAGTTTAGTACTATGAACATCTAACATGTACAGTGTCTAATAATAAAATAAAGGAAGTAGCGATTTTCTCATCATACCACATTGTGTAAACTACTCTGAAAACAAATCATTTTATTTATTTTTACAAGGTAAAATGTAATATCTATTTCAGCCATTCAAATATTCAAACTGTTCACAAAGCCATTGTTTTTCTAACTGCGAAAACCCCTAAAACGATTAATTTAACTAGGGATCTGTATTTGTCTAATTCGTCAACAAAGGCTGAATTTGGTTGCCGCCAGCAGCTTTCAGCAATTTTCAGAGCCAGATTTTTTTCTGGTAAAAGTGCACATCCAGACCATAGAGTATTGCACTTTCATAAGTAGAAATATGGTTCCGAAAGTAGTATAATTCTGCTGGCGGCCACCATATTAAGCAAATTAGACTAATGCACATCCCTAAATTTAACCATTAAAATAAACAAAAACATGAAAATGGAGAACATGTGCTATAAAAATTATGCACACATCTAAGTGTGAAATATATATTAACTAGTATCGTAAGTGAATATTAACTGTACTCTGTTCTTTATATCTCAAAGTTTTTTTTTCATATCCATCCTAGATATAAGCAGCCTACAGTAGCAAAACAAAAACACAGAACAAAAAAAAAAAAAAATGAATACAGTACAAAACGTGAAATTAAAAAAATAATTTGAAAATGTCTCTTAGAAAAGGTACTTTGTAATAAAGGCACACCAAGAATAAAACACACAATAGAATTACTATAATATTGTGTATGCAAATAGATGTACTATAGATTTGTGCAATAGTAAGAGATGCACCTATGTTCTAAGAAATGATAAATATAGGCACATATAGCACAATACCAAAGTGTTCCAATGACACATTTGTGAGCACCAGTTGTGGGTTATAGATTGACATTGTAAACATTAAATAAGTTTAATTTACAAAAAGTATAACTAACTTTAAGAAACCACAAATAATTTTTACATTATTGACAAAACTGTTGTCACACGGTTAACTAACAGAATCATTCATGGGAATAATGTCTTCAGTTGGCTCTACTTGTGACACGGAGCTTACATTCTCTGCAGGAGTAGGGTAGCAGTTTATTTCACTTGGCTTTGCCCTCACCGATACCAATGTGGGATCATGCAAGTATAAAGGTTCTTCCACGACAGCTTGCAAGTTCTCAATGGTCATACCCATTTCTTTGCTGTGCTCAGAAGGAGATTTTCTATTGATTCGTTTATATGATTTATCTTTCTTCTCCGTTCTTTGTTCACTTTTAAGGAATCGGCCAAAGAATGAAATGAAATATCCAAATAGAACAAAAGCCAGAAGACTTGGAATAAAAGCCAAGCATTTCACATTGAGACTTGCTCCAATGAATCTACTGTGTAGGAACATATCTCCCTCTACGTAAGTCCTGTTGGTATATGGGTCTGTATTATTTGATCTCCACTCCCATGTTAACGTTGTTTTATTAAGATATTTTAAACTTTCTGTGTCTTCAACAGTATATATCTGCTGTCCTGGACCTAAATATTGTCCATAGGCTGAGGGCTGGTAAAATATTTGGTTCTTCCACATGTTAAGATCAAGCATTAAGACAAGGAAGATGATTCCGTAGTTAAACCATTTACCTGTCACAAAAATAAAAATAAATATATAAATTCATTTTAAAATCCAAAAGATAACGTTGTATATGTAGTTATTATAATAAAAGAACAAAGCAAGATGAATTTTGCATTGATGCTGGGCTTCCTTTAAGAAAAGCATAATAAAAATGAGAATTAAAGGTCGTCTAAAAACATGAAATGTGAAGAACTAGTTCAACTCTGCCTGTTTATAACTTCAACTCAACGTGAACATTTAACATTGTTTTAGTTAAAGGGACAATCTACTTGAAATGTTTTGTTGTTTGAGATAGATAATCCCTTTATTGCCCATTCTCCAGGTTTGCATAACCAACACCGTTATATTAATATACTTTTTACCTCTGTGATTACCTTATATTTAAACCTCTGCAGACTACGCTCTTATCTCAGTGCTATTTACAAACTAGCATTTTAGCAAATGTCGGTTGTGCAAAGCTGGGAAATGGGTAGTAAAGTAGACTGTCCTTTTAACTGATTGCCTCAAATAGTTTCAAGTTTTTGTTAAATCTTTTTTTAACCTATTAACCACTAATAATTCTACAATATAGCTTTACAACATGCTAAAACAAACAATCAAAAGAAATAAAACTAAAATGAATCCATAAAATGAATAATTAAGCATAGAATTTTTTTTAATTCACATGTATTATTTGTTTTCTCTTAAAGTATATCATGATTCTTCTGCTTCCCAAAACTGGCTGGAATGCATGCTGTATACCTAGAGCCGACTCAAGGGATTGCACTGATAACACATGGCCTGGGTCCAAGAATAAAATGAAGCCATCCAACTCTCTTTCCACTACAATCTAAACCAAGCCATAGCACTACATACCGGCATCATGTTTTTAAGGCAAAGTGAAAGGTATTGAGATTGTGTAAAAAATAGGCAGAAAACATAGAACCCCCCAAAAATATGCATATGAAAATAGAGGCCATTGTAAGATACTATATACTGACTGTATTGGCTGCAGGATTTAAATGTTAAAGGGACACTGAACCCAAAATTTTTCTTTCGTGATTCAGATAGAGCATGCAATTTTAAGCAACTTTCTAATTTACTCCTATTATCAATGTTTCTTCCTTCTCTTGCTATCTCTATATAAAAAAGAAGGCATCTATGCTTTTTTCTTGATTCAGTACTCTGGACAGCAGTTTTTGATTGGTGGATGAATTTATCCACCAATCAGCAAGGACAACCTAGGTTGTTCACCAAAAATGGGCCGGCATCTAAACTTATATTCTTGCATTTCAAATAAAGATACCAAGAGAATAAAGAACATTTGATAATAGGAGTAAATTAGAAAATTGCTTAAAATTTCATGCTCTATCTGAATCACAAAAGAAAAAAATTGGGTTCAGTGTCCCTTTAAAGTGTGTCCCCTTCTCCCTGCTAACTTCACTCTCCCCAGGAAAGTTTCCCTCGCCAGTGAGCGAGTGCCAGCGTGGTCTTTTACATCTGGCCCGGTGAAGATTTGATCATCGAGAACTGGATGTGAATAAAAGACTCATGCATTACAATATAATGTTCAAAAAAAAAAACAAAGGTTTTGCATAATTTCTCTCTATGCCAACAAGTTTTTGATCATCGTGCCCCTGTTTATAAATCCAGTGATAACTTTGACAAGAAATAGTTTTGCAAATAAGAGTATAATGCAAAAATGCTTTTATTTAAATTTGAAATGCACTAATGAATATTCTAAATTTACATTCTGAACTGATGCTCACATTTTCTCAAGGTGGTTTCACAAAAGTTATTCTTCAGGTATTTTTTTTTTTTTAAAGATTAGTGTATATATTTCTCTTTCCAGTTTTGCTTTTTTTTTTAAACATTTGCAACTCATAGAATGCGGTAACATTTCTGTCATCTCTGTATCGATCTGTTGTTTTCACTTTATATAAATCTCTAAAGGAGACAAGTGTTTGCTGCATGTCTTTTTGCTGCTTGTGAGTGTTCTGTCAGGGTTTATTTATGTTTCATTTTTTTGCTTTATACTTATTAAGGACCAGTCCTACAATCATGTTGCTGTTACAGTAAAGAGGAACTATCAAATAATCTTATTAACGCTAATAATAAACAAAAACAAATCCAAAGAAAAACAAAAATAAAATGAGAGAAAACTAAAATGTATTTGTAGAAAAAAAAGCAGATTTATATTACCACAAAGGGAAAAATAAAACATTTACCCTACTTTGTATGCAGTTATTTTTCAGACATAAAATAATTTAAACATTCCACACTGAGCATATTTTTATGATTTGCAGAGTATATTTTAACAAAAATCATGTTTCCCCCCTTTTTTTTTTTTTACTGGTTATTTTCCAACAGCTAAACTGCCCACTAAAAAAAACAACAACTTTATAAACAACACAGAGCTCTTCTGAAATAATGCATTCTGTTTGTTTTGTCCGAGTTTGCCATTACTTTATATAGGTCTCCTTAATGTCAAAAACAAATGCAGAAGTATTGCTAAGTGATGGTTTAGATGATCATTAGGTATTGAGAACAGTTGTTGTGTGGTGTATTTATTTGTGCAATATGTAAATTAATTTTGACAGATTAGACTATTTGTCTAAAAGGCATCTCTTATTTAATGATGCAGTGCAGAAAATGGTTTCGGCTACATAAAGGGAACAGCTGGAATATGTAGTTGTTATAAACAGCAAGAAATATCTTAATTGGAAATAGAAAAAAATACAGCATAATGAACAAATTCGAGAATAGTTATTACCTGGAATAATGCATTTTTCATGGCATATTACAGACTTGTATATAAAAAGATTCTCTCAGTGCTACAAATCATCACACCAAGTAAAAGGACATTCAAGTCAGATAATACATTTCTATATAACAACAGAGAAGATTATTGTTTGGTTAAATGCATGGATATATTTTATTGTATTTTTGTTAAAGCTTCAAACTGTAGCCACACATACAGAACACGATTGGCTGCTGAGCCCAACGGATTCAGCAAGGTGTGGTGGTGCATGTTATAACTTATATTTACGATTGCATTATAATAATAATACTGTATTGAGGGATTTTATCAGAAAATAAACTCTTCTTTCACTGTAGAGCTATTTGTTTGCTTCTTTCCGTTAAAAGTGATATTTAAATGCAATAATTTCACAAAACCCTGCACACAAAACAAAAAACACTAAAGTAAAGTCCTGGTTGGGAAGTCTTGCAGCTCCCAAGCAGAACAATGCCTGTGATTGGCAGAGTGAAGCAAATTGCTGCTCCTGATTGGCTTGAGGATCCTGAGCAGGACTTTATCTATTTAAATTCATCCTTGGATTGATTAAAGGGACATAAACATGCAAAAAAAATTTTTATGTATTAGGTTAGGGGGTTTAGTTATTAGTTTATGACTGTGCGTTGTGGGGGGATGGCAGTTTAGGGGTTAATGATTTATTTAGATAATGATGTGGGGGACGGCGGTTTAGGGGTTAATGAATTATTTAAATAGTTTGCAATGTGGGGGGATGGCAGCTTTGGGGTTAATAGTTTTATTTAGTGTTTGCGATGTGGGGGGGTGGTTTAGGGGTTAATCATGTAGTTTATGGGTTTAAGTGTACTTTGTAATGTATTTTTTTGTGTTTTGTGAAACATTTATTTTTGCAAAACACTTTACGAGAGCTCTTAGATCACGGTATGGATTTACGTGGAAATGACTATTGCAGTAGCGCAATGGCGATTTCCCCCGACTTGTAATTTCAGCAGAAGAAAAATGAATCACGAAAACACAGTTGCACTAACGCAAAGTCCGTCACGCATCACTTGTAATCTTGCTCTTACTTTGCTACGAGTAATACAAATTAGTGATTCCTGGATGTCTAGTGCAGCGGTCGCCAACCGGTGGTTCATGGACCACTGGTAGAAAGGCAAGAAGATTTTAGTGGTCCGTGGACACAAACAAGCAGAAAAACATAATTTATGCTTACCTGATAAATTTATTTCTCTTGTAGTGTATTCAGTCCACGGGTCATCCATTACTTATGGGATATATTCCCTTCCCAACAGGAAGTTGCAAGAGGATCACCCAAGCAGAGCTGCTATATAGCTCCTCCCCTCACATGTCATATCCAGTCATTCGACCGAGACAAGAAAGGAGAAACCATAGGGTGCAGTGGTGACTGGAGTTTTAATTAAAATTTAGATCTGCCTCAAAAAAAGACAGGGCGGGCCGTGGACTGAATACACTACAAGAGAAATAAATTTATCAGGTAAGCATAAATTATGTTTTCTCTTGTTAAGTGTATTCAGTCCACGGGTCATCCATTACTTATGGGATACCAATACCAAAGCTAAAGTACACGGATGATGGGAGGGACAAGGCAGGAACTTTAAACGGAAGGAACCACTGCCTGTAGAACCTTTCTCCCAAAAACAGCCTCCGAAGAAGCAAAAGTGTAAAATTTGTAAAATTTTGAAAAGGTATGAAGTGAAGACCAAGTTGCAGCCTTGCAAATCTGTTCAACAGAGGCCTCATTCTTAAAGGCCCAGGTGGAAGACACAGCTCTAGTGGAATGAGCTGTAATTCTTTCAGGAGGCTGCTGTCCAGCAGTCTCATAGGCTAAACGTATTATGCTATGAAGCCAAAAGGAGAGGTAGCCGAAGCTTTTTGACCTCTCCTCTGACCAGAATAAATGACAAACAGGGAAGAAGTTTGACGAAAATCTTTAGTTGCCTGTAAATAGAACTTCAGGGCACGGACTACGTCCAGATTATGCAAAAGTCGTTCCTTCTTTGAAGAAGGGTTAGGACATAATGATGGAACAACAATCTCTTGATTGATATTCCTGTTAGAAACTACCTTAGGTAAGAACCCAGGTTTAGTACGCAGAACTACCTTGTCTGAATGGAAAATCAGATAAGGAGAATCACAATGTAAGGCAGATAACTCAGACTCTTCGAGCCGAGGAAATAGCCATCAAAAACAGAACTTTCCAAGATAACAGCTTAATATCAATGGAATGAAGGGGTTCAAATGGAACACCTTGAAGAACTTTAAGAACTAAGTTTAAGCTCCACGGCGGAGCAACAGTCTTAAACACAGGCTTAATCCTAGCCAAAGCCTGACAAAAAGCCTGAACGTCTGGAACTTCTGCCAGACGTTTGTGTAAAAGAATAGACAGAGCAGAAATCTGTCCCTTTAACGAACTAGCAGATAAGCCCTTTTCTAAACCCTCTTGTAGAAAAGACAATATCCTAGGAATCCTAACCTTACTCCATGAGTAACTCTTGGATTCGCACCAATATAAATATTTACGCCATATTTTATGGTAAATTTTTCTGGTAACAGGTTTCCGAGCCTGTATTAAGGTATCAATAACCGACTCCGAGAAGCCACGCTTTGATAGGATTGGGCGTTCAATCTCCATGCAGTCAGCCTCAGAGAAATTAGATTTGGATGATTGAAAGGACCCTGAATTAGAAGGTCCTGTCTCAGAGGCAGAGACCATGGTGGACAGGACGACATGTCCACTAGGTCTGCATACCAGGTCCTGCATGGCCACGCAGGTGCTATCAGAATCACCAATGCTCTCTCTTGTTTGATATTGGCAATCAGTCGAGGTAGCAGTGGAAATGGTGGAAACACATAAGCCATGTTGAAAACCCAAGAGGCTGCTAGAGCATCTATCAGTGCCGCTCACCGGGTCCCTGGACCTGGATCCGTAACAAGGAAGCTTGGCGTTCTGGCGAGACGCCATGAGATCCAGTTCCGGTTTGCCCCAACGATGAATCAGTTGAACGAAGACCTCCGGATGAAGTTCCCACTCCCCCGGATGAAAAGTCTGGCGACTTAGAAAGTCCGCCTCCCAGTTCTCCACGCCTGGGATGTAGATCGCTGACAGGTGGCAAGAGTGAGACTCTGCCCAGCAAATTATCTTTGAGACTTCTAACATCGCTAGGGAACTTCTGGTTCCCCCTTGATGGTTGATGTAAGCCACAGTCGTGATGTTGTCCGACTGAAATCTGATGAACCTCAGTGTTGCTAACTGAGGCCAAGCTAGAAGAGCATTGAATATTGCTCTTAACTCAAGAATATTTATTGTGAGGAGTTTCTCCTCCTGAGTCCACGATCCCTGAGCCTTCAGGGAGTTCCAGACTGCGCCCCAACCTAGAAGGCTGGCATCTGTTGTTACAATCGTCCAATCTGGCCTGCGAAAGGTCATCCCTTTGAACAGATGGACCCGAGAAAGCCACCAGAGAAGAGAATCTCTGGTCTCTTGATCCAGATTTAGTAGAGGGGACAAATCTGAGTAATCCCCATTCCACTGACTTAGCATGCATAATTGCAGCGGTCTGAGATGCAGGCGCGCAAATGGTACTATGTCCATTGCCGCTACCATTAAGCCGATTACTTCCATGCACTGAGCTACTGACGGGTGTGGAATGGAATGAAGGACACAGCAAGCATTTAGAAGCTTTGATAACCTGGACTCCGTCAGGTAAATTTTCATCTCTACAGAATCTATAAGAGTCCCTAGGAAGGGAACCCTTGTGATTGGTAATAGAGAACTCTTTTCCACGTTCACCTTCCACCCATGCGACCTCAGAAATGCCAGAACTATCTCTGTATGAGACTTGGCAATTTGAAAACTTGACGCTTGTATCAGAATGTCGTCTAGGTACGGAGCCACCGCTATGCCTCGCGGTCTTAGCACCGCCAGAAGTGAGCCCAGAACCTTTGTAAAAATTCTCGGGGCCGTAGCTAACCCGAAGGGAAGAGCTACAAACTGGTAATGCCTGTCTAGAAAGGCAAATCTTAGGTACCGATAATGATCTTTGTGAATCGGTATGTGAAGGTAGGCATCCTTTAAGTCCACTGTGGTCATATACTGACCCTCTTGGATCATGGGTAGGATGGTTCGAATAGTTTCCATTTTGAATGATGGAACTCTTAGGAATTTGTTTAAGATTTTTAGGTCCAAGATTGGTCTGAAGGTTCCCTCTTTCTTGGGAACCACAAACAGATTTGAGTAAAATCCTTGCCCTTGTTCCGTCCGCGGAACTGGGTGGATCACCCCCATTACTATGAGGTCTTGTACACAGCGTAGAAATGCCTTTTTCTTTATTTGGTTTGCTGATAACCTTGAAAGATGAAATCTCCCTTGTGGAGGAGAAGCTTTGAAGTCCAGAAGATATCCCTGAGATATAATCTCCAACACCCAGGGATCCTGGAGATCTCTTGCCCACGCCTGGGCGAAGAGAGAAAGTCTGCCCCCCACTAGATCCGTTTCCGGATAGGGGGCCCTCTCTTCATGCTGTCTTAGGGGCAGTAGTAGGTTTTCTGGCCTGCTTGCCCTTGTTCCAGGACTGGTTAGTTTTCCAGGCCTGTCTGTAACGAGCAACAGTTCCTTCCTGTTTTGGAGCGGAGGAAGTTGATGCTGCTCCTGCCTTGAAGTTTCGAAAGGCACGGAAATTAGACTGTTTGGCCTTTGATTTGGCCCTGTCCTGAGGAAGAGTATGACCCTTACCTCCAGTAATGTCAGCGATAATTTCTTTTAAAACAGGCCCGAATAAGGTCTGCCCTTTGAAAGGAATATTAAGCAATTTAGATTTAGAAGTCACGTCAGCTGACCAGGATTTAAGCCATAGCGCTCTGCGCGCCTGGATGGTGAATCCGGAGTTCTTAGTCGTTAGTTTAGTTAAATGTACAATGGCATCAGAAACAAATGTATTAGCTAGCTTAAGTGCTTTAAGCTTGTCCATAATTTCATCCAATGGAGCTGTGCGAATGGCCTCTTCTAGAGACTCAAACCAGAATGCCGCAGCAGCATTGCATGCAAGGCGCAATGCATGCAAGGGGCTGTAAGATAAAACCTTGTTGAACAAACATTTTCTTAAGGTAACCTTCTAATTTTTTATCCATTGGATCCGAAAAAGCACAACTATCCTCCACCGGGATAGTGGTACGCTTAGCTAAAGTAGAAACTGCTCCCTCCACCTTAGGGACCGTCTGCCATAAGTCCCGTGTAGTGGCGTCTATTGGAAACATTTTCCTAAATATAGGAGGTGGGGAAAAGGGCACACTGGGTCTATCCCACTCCTTGCTAATAATTTCTGTAAGCCTTTTAGGTATAGGAAAAATGTCAGTACACACCGGCACCGCATAGTATCTATCCAGCCTACACATTTTCTCTGGAATTGCAACTGTGTTAAGTCATTCAGAGCCGCTAAAACCTCTCCAAGCAATACACGGAGGTTCTCAAGCTTAAATTTAAAATTAGAGATCTCTGAATCCGGCTTCCCCGGATCAGATCCGTCACCCACAGAATGAAGCTCTCCGTCCTCATGTTCTGCAAACTGTGACGCAGTATCAGACATGGCTCTCATATCACCAGCGCGCTCTGTCCTTATTTCAGAGCTATCGCGCTTGCCTCTTAATTCTGGCAATTTAGATAACACTTCTGTAAGGGTATTATTCATAATAGTAGCCATGTCTTCTAACGTGATTTGTATTGGCGTCACTGATGTACTTGGCGCCACAATCTCACGCACCTCCTGAGCGGGATGCGAAGGTACTGACACGTGAGGAGAGTTAGTCGGCATAACTTCCCCCTCTTTGTCTGGTGATAATTCCTTTACAGATAGCGACTGACTTTTATTATTTAAAGTGACATCAATACATTTAGTACACATATTTCTATGGGGCTCCACATTGGCTTTTAAACATAGTGAACAAACAGATTCATCTGTGTCAGACATGTTTAAACAGACTAGCAATGAGACTAGCAAGCTTGGAAAATGCTTTAAAATAAATTTACAAGCAAAATAAAAAAACGCTACTGCGCCTTTAAGAAACACAAAAAAACTGTAACAGTTGAAATAACAATGAACGAAATCTGTTATAGCAACCAAATTTTCACAGTAAATATATTAGTTTAGCAGAGCATTGCACCCACTAGCAAATGGATGATTAACCCCTTAATACCCAAAAACGGATAATCAATATGCAAATAAACGTTTTTAACACAGTCAAACACACTGTCACAGGTCTGCTGTGACTGATTACCTCCCTCAAAATGACTTTTGAAAACCTCTGAGCTCTCTAGAGACGTCCTGGGTCATGCAGGAAGAAGCAGGAAGACCGTGACTGAATTTTTACTGCGCAAAAAAGCGCTAAAATAGGCCCCTCCCACTCATCATTACAGCAGTGGGAAACCTCAGTTAACTGTTTCTATGCAGAAATATAAGTCAGCTATGTGGAAAAATTCATGCCCCTATAAGTTTTATCAGCAATGTACCTCACAAAAACGATTAAACATGCCAGTAAACGTTTTCAAGATCCCTTTTTAAAGAATATGTATTGTTATTTATAAGCCTGCTACCAGTCGCTTCTACTGCAGTTAAGGCTCATTACATTACTTTCAGTATTAGCAGCATTTTCTTAGTCAAGTTCCATTCCTTAGAAAATTACATTACTGCACATACATTTAATCAGCCTGATACCAGTCGCTACTACTGCATTTAAGGCTGTACTTACATTACTTCGGTATCAGCAGTATTTTCTTAGTCAATTCCATTCCTTAGAAAAATATTTTACTGCACATACCTCATTTGCAGGAGACCCCGCACGCTATTCCCTTTCTGAAGTTACCTCACTCCTCAGAATGTGCGAGAACAGCCAGTGGATCTTAGCTACTTCTGCTAAGATCATAGAAAACGCAGGCAGATTTCTTTTTCTAAATACTGCCTGAGAAAAAAAAAACAGCACACTCCGGTGCCATTTAAAAATAACAAACTTTTGATAGAAGAAATAATTAAGTATAGAACACCACACTCCTCTCACGACCTCCTACTATGTTGAGGGTTGCAAGAGAATGACTGGATATGACATGTGAGGGGAGGAGCTATATAGCAGCTCTGCTTGGGTGATCCTCTTGCAACTTCCTGTTGGGAAGGGAATATATCCCATAAGTAATGGATGACCCGTGGACTGAATACACTTAACAAGAGAAATAATCGCCTCTGTCATCCCTGTTGCGCCACAACTCCCTACAGAGGGGTTAAATTACAATCTCCCTATGCACATTGCATAGTACTCTTTGTAGTAGTTTTCTTAATTTCTTCAGATGGACTTACATCACTGTTTGTCTTCCTCCCCTCCATCTTTTTTTTTTTAAATTAAATATTTTTCATTATAATAATTTTCCCGCGCACAAAGCCATTCCACCTGAATTCCAGTGATTGCCATCCAGCAGATCAATCATATCCCACTAGTATTATAGTAATTGCCAGTAACATCAGTCGTGGTTAGCTCACATCAATATTGAGAGCTTTCTGATATAAACTTAATTTATGACTCCAATGTCTGTCCGTGATCATAAGTACTTTTGAATAATTCCTAACTGGGGAGGTAACTTGGAAGTCTTGTGGTCCTTTTAAACAATTATTTTTTCCCTACTTTCTGCCTCTCTGTTTCCAGCTCAAAAGTTGTCACTCACCCTTCATCTGTCATTTGGAAGTATTATCTCAGTTCTGTCATTCAGTTAGTTAATTCCAAAAAATAAGTCTTAAAAATGTGTAAATATATACATAATGTAAACTTAGCTATGGTTATACTAGTTATGTACAGTATGTGTGTATATATATATATATATATATATATATATATATATATATATATATACACACACACACGTACACACATTATAGAAATGTGTACCTTTTTAAAAAAAAAAATAATAATTTTAGCGGTCCACGGGATTAAAAATTATGAGTTTAGTGGTCCCTGAGGTCCGATAGGTTGGCGACCCCTGATCTAGTGGGAGTTCATTACCCCTTCATATGTGCCTTTGAGTCCTTTTAATGACTCAAGTCCGTTTAAGTGAAATAAATGAAGCTAAAATTGTTGGGGGGATATTTGGGAGGCAGCAGATTTCACAAGGCCTAGGGCAGCACACAAATAGATATGTTACTTTACTGTGTAGAACACTTACTGTGCATTGCAAATATATAAGCTAATCTTTATATTGGATTTATATTCTAAAACAAATCTCAATTATAAAATAAACTGAATAACTATAAATGTGTCTGTAAAAAAAATATACAACAAATGTTAGCTCAGTTGTAGTATATTAAATATTTTGTCACGGGTTCAATGTAATTATTTCTACATTAGGACAGATTATTCTTACTGACTTGGAAGAAACAGTCTTTCTGTAAGATCCATAAAATTATCAGTGTGGGTCACATCTGTAAGATGCACATTTTTATATGCTGTATAATTCTGATTCAGATGGTTTACATACTTTTTATGAAAATGTTACTATTAACTGATAGCTTGTGCTGTTATGTCTTTTAGGGAAACTACCAGGGATTGATGGCAGAAAGGTTTTCATTAATATACTCAACTGCACTTATATGCTTTGCACTCAACGCAGCGGGCGAGAAAATATGGGGAGGAGGCGAGATTTTGGCAAACAGAATGCATCCTCTTGGCAGGAACGACTAACATTTATAAAAGTACACATTATGATCTCTACAGAACAATGCAGAGATTTGTACAATTTGATTAATAATTTGTGAACTAATGGCATGTTTTAAACATGTAATACATTGCTATTTAGGAGATGCTCTATTCATGTTAAGCATAAGGATGTAACCATGGTTTTTTGCAATGTTTTTTCAGTGTAACACCAGCAATTTATACATTACTCTGCAGGGTAAATGTCATTGTTATATTGCCGAAGAGTCTAAATTATTTGATATTTTGCAATATTTTAGTAGATGAATCAAAGTTGGAACTTAAGCATATAGTCATGGGTATCCACAGATATAGTCATGGGTATCCACAGATATAGTCATGGGTATCCACAGATATAGTCATGGGTATCCACAGATATAGTCATGGGTATCCACAGAAATGTTTTGGGGGGAATAAAATGCCCCACACATAACAACAAGTCTAGAAACATGTGCAGCAGGCATAGTTGCTTGTTTTACATTTGAGCTATACATTATATTACAGGGACATGAAATACATTTTTTATTTTTCATGATTCAGCTAGAGCATACAATTTTAAATTAATTTGCTTAATTCTGTTGGTATCCTTTGTTGAAGCAACAGCAATGCACTACAGGGAGCTAGCTGAACAAATCTGGTGAACCAGTGACAAGGGACATAGTCATACAGTATATGTGCAGCCACCAATCAGCAACTATCTCCCACTAGTGCATAGTGTTCTTGAGCCTGCCTAGGTATATTTTCAACAAAAGATTCAAAGAGCAGGGGTCAAAAATCCTGGGTTTGTCGAGCCCCGACCAAGAGAACAACTCAAATTAAGTGACAGAAGCAAATTGGAAAGATGTTTCAAATTACTTGATCTTCTTTCTGAATCATGAAAGTTTAACTTTTACTGTCCCTTTAACCCTTTTGACACAAACAACAAGCAAAATATTTAATTACATTTTAAGTTTAATGTCCCATTAAAATTGGTTCTTCATCAAGGGTAAATCAAGTGGGAGTGTATACCCCCCAACCATTAGCATATGTATTTAAGTTTCATTTTTGTCTTAAGTATAGTTATATTTACAATCCATATTAAATTATTCAGGACTGTAATTTTTTGCTTACATAATGTATTATAAATTAAAGAACAAATGAAAATCTAAATGCAGTTAATTCTATTTAATTTTCGTACCTAGAGAAACATTTATCAACATGAGGTAGTTCAGCCCCAGGTCGAGTAACCTAAACTGAATCACACTGTATAAAATACCTGCCTTATTTTTTTTTTCCTTTTGTGTTTAATACTCTTAGGGAATATATCAATATATGACTATTAATGAAGGATTCCAGTACATTAGTTTATAAATGAACAAAGCATAGCTTGGTAGTGTACTTATTGGGATGCAGCCCACCCAGGTTGGAGGCTCGCCTCTTTCAGTTCACTTGTGCTTTTAAAATATTCCGAATTGTATCACTTGACCATCTTTAATGGGATAGTAAACATATAAAATAACTACTCTGTATATTAAAGGGACATGAAACCCAAACTTTTTTTTCATGGTTCAGATAGAGAATACAATTTTAAAAAAAGTTTCCAATTTACTTATATTAGAAATTTTGCATCATTCTCATATTATTCTTTGTAGAAGAGATATCTAGATAGGTAGCGTGCATATATCTGGAGCACTGCAAGACAGGAAGTAGTGCTGCCATCTAGTGCTCTTTCTAATATTTAACATTGTTGAAAAAACTGCTGCCATATAGTACTGCAGACACGTGCACACTCCTAAACTTACCTTCCTATTTATTATCTATTGGAAAGTTCTTTAAATTTGTATGTTCTATCTGAATCCTGAAAAAAATAGTTTTGGTTTTAAGTCCATTGATCACATTATCACCTGTTATTCCTAATAAAAATGTTTTATGTCTATGTTTCAAAAAAATAAAATAATAGGTTTAAGAACTTTAACACCATCATATGGGAGCTTATTTACTCGCCCTTCTAGAAGCTCATTATTATACTTATAAGTAATACATATTACAATGCCTTTTTTAGATACAGCAAAGAAAGAAAGAAAAAAAAAAAGAGTTAAATGCTCCTTTGATGACTAAAAACATGGATGGTGAAAATTGAATATGAGCCTTTGCATCGGAGGTATATGAAGCAGAGATTTACCTTAAAGAGACATGAAACTCAAAAATTTTCTTTCATGATTCAGATAGAGAATACAATTTTAAACAACTTTCTAATTTACTTCTATTATTTAATTTGTTTTATTCTCTTGGTATCATTTGTTGAAGGAGCAACAACGCACTACAGGTTTCTAAATGAACACATGGGTAAGCCAATGACAATCGGTATATATATGCAGTGACCAATCAGCAGCTAGAACCTAGATTCTCTGTTGCTCCTGGGCTTTCATAGATAAACCTTTTAGCAAAGAATAACAAGAGAATGAAGCAAATTAAATAATAGAAGTAAATTGAAAAGTTGTTTAAAATTGTATTGTCTATCTGAATCATGAAATACATTTTTTGGGTTTCATGTCCCTTTAAGCCCAGAGAACCTTGAACTTGATGGACTTTGACAATATTCGGTCTATCGTGCCAATATTGTCTTTGCTTGATGTAAACATCTCCTACATTCTTAATGAATTAAAAGCATATTCTTTCTTGTTTTCCAGTTCTTTGTTCAAAGCTACAGCAGATAATTTTTTGCTTTCTCACCAATGCCACTTTATCCTTGAGTGCTTTTGAAAACAATGTTTGCAGCTAAATTACAGGATTTCAAGAAGTGCAGATTTATGTGTCAGGTTCAAGATAGCATTTTCTCTTAATTCTTTAAAATAGGGGGAGGGTGGGTGAGAAATGAAACAATTAGATATCCTTTCTGTGAGCTAATACCATAGTTTTGACAAATCTGATGATCAAAGTTTATTCTCTTAGAAATTTAGACAAGATACTGACAACAGATAAAGACATAAGGCCCATCTAGTCATTCCATGTTTCAGATTGAAATTAATTAATCCTCAGGGTGGAGTCAACATTCCCAAAGCATTTTTAAAATAAATAAATCACACTATTATAAGGCTATTTATATATCAACAACATTTTTTTTCCGGAATTATCAATGTGCGGGCGGACATGATCAACTAGCGGATCATGTCCGCCACACATCGATAAATTCCAAAACCATACACTGTCGGCATTTTTCATCAAACAAGCATTTCACTAGAAATGCTTGTGCAATGCCGCCCCCTGCACATTCACGGCCAATTGACAGCTAGCAGGTGGTGTTAATCAACCCGATTGCATGCGATCGGGCGGATTGCTGTCCGCCGCCTCAGAAGTGGCGGATGTTAAAGGGACACTGAACCCAATTTTTTTCTTTCGTGATTCAGATAGAGCATGCAATTTTAAGCAATTTTCTAATTTACACCTATTATCAAGTTTTCTTCATTCTCTTGCTTTCTTTATTTGAAAAAGATATTTTTGGTTCAGGACCATGGAAAGCACTTGTTTATTGGTGGGTAAATTTATCCACCAATCGGCAAGAACAACCCAGTTTGTTCACCAAAAATGGGCCGGCATCTAAACTTACATTCTTGCATTTCAAATAAAGATACCAAGAGAATGAAGACAATTTGATAATAGGAGTCAATTAGAAAGTTGCTTAAAATTGCATGCTCTATTTGGGTTCAGTGTCCCTTTAAAGGGACAGTAAACCTTAAAAATAATGTTATATAATTCTGCACATAGTGCAGAATTATATAACATTATTTAGGTGCTATAGCTATAAATGCCTTTTTTACCTTTAAATTTGTTAAAAATATGGCGCTTTTACAGACCCGCTCTCTGCTCTCTGCTGAGCGGGTCTGTTATATTTAGTCAGCGCATCGGGCCAGCTGTATAGTCACAGCCCGGCCCGACCGCGCCATAAGACTAAGTGCAGCTCGCCTCCTGCAGCTCGCTGCTTCTTAACTCCTGTTTCCGGCGACAGCTTTATACGGAGCTTGGTGAATCAGTCCCTTAAACTTAACACTATAACAAAGACCCTGAAAGACATTCTCCAGAGTTGAAGCTATCATACCTGTTTTTCCATTGCAATCATATGCTACCAAGACCATTGCTCCAGAGGAATCATTGAAGATGCAGCCATCAATACATAGTTCACAAAACACATTTCAAGAAAACTTATACTGTATCATATTCAACTTTGGAAACTTCAGCTAAACCCCTCTGAGGAAGCTTGAGCGAAACACGTGTCAGGGGTCTGGCTGTTTGAGAGTGTGTATCTCAGTTTTAACCGCTTAACTCTCAATTATTTTAAGTTGTTACCTGTGTCTACGGAAAACTAACCTTAGTGATGCGCTCTAAATGTATGACTATTTAGCAAGATTATAACATTAATTCTGCTCCCGCTATAGAAGGGGCTTAGGCAGTGAGATCTGATAAGTTCACAAGTATGAGAATGAATGGGCTAGCGTATGCAGCAGAGATTTTTTGAATTACTCACTGAGGAATTAGTAGAATTTTGCTTTAATCCCTGCAATCTAAATCAAATAGATATTATTTCTCTACCTGTTATCCTTTGACTAGCCAGGGATTTATACATCATTCTCCACCTTCTACACATTTGATCTCCACCTGATACATTGTATCTACCTTATAATCGCTTACTAAGCACAGCATTTACTCAGTACATCCTTTTTCCACACAATCTATGGTTACAAAGTATTACTCTGGAGAGTTTTAGTGTTTTTTATCCTGTATGATTGTGTAGTAACTCTAATAATGATCAAGTATGAATGTTGTATTCAGTTAAACGCTTGTTACAAAATACTTTTGCATACTATTCTTCCTATTTCTTACATATATTGCTTAGGCGTAAAGCACTTTCTGTCATTGTTATACCTATTGTAACTCATCTATGCTGTGAGTATCTATAGTGTAGTATATATAGATATGTATGTAAAAGTAAAAAACTGCAATAAATGTTGGAGAGAATCTGCCAAACAAAACATCTGGTAAAAAAAGAGGAAGGTTTACATCTGAAACACTAAGCACATTACAATAATGGGTTAATCTCAACACCTTTATTAAGGGAGGAGCAAGCAGGGCTAACTATCTTGACAAAGGCTCTGTGTGAGCCGATACGCGTTGATATATATCTAAAGGCTCCTGATGAAATGATACAACTGAGCATCGGTCTGAAACATATAGAGGCTAATACTACAACTCTTGCTCCCATAACCGTTTACCAAGCTGTTCGATTACACCAGGAAACGGTAGGAGTATTTTCAAATAAGTGCACGCACTAAACTACCTCTATCAGCTGACCAGTGAAGGAGAAGAGGCTGACATCCGCTCAAATGAAGAGCTGTTAACCATCAAAGAACGCCGATATAGAGAAAGAGAAAAGGCTGATATTTGTGAGAAATACAAATACCTGCAAATACAGAGTGGATGAAAAACTCGTAAGTTGAAAGGTAACATAAGCTGCCTTGTGGAAAGTATAAACACCTGCTGACAAAAAGCGGAGACAAACTTGCAAGCTGAAAGGTAACATAAATTGCTAATCTGTAATTGTTCAGTGTGGATTGAAAAAATCCCGTTCCCACAGTGTGAGAAAAAGGCAGATATTCTTTTAAATCTTTTAAATCCATTAAGTTTAAAACCCCGGAAATACCAGAAACTGGGAAGTAACTAACTGGTGAATTATCATCTGTTTGAATTGTTCTGTGTGACTCAACATTCATAAAACTAATGTGTGCTTAAAGGGTCAGTAAACCTTAAAAATAATGTTATATAATTCTGCACATAGTGTACTCTGCTGAGCGGGTCTGTTGTTTTTACTGAGCGCATCGGGCCAGCTGTATAGTCACAGCCCGGCCCAACCGCACCATTAGACTAAGTGCAGCTCGCTCCTGCTGTCAGACAGAGCGGGAGCGAGCTGCACTGTGTCTAATGGCGCGGTCGGGCCGGGCTGTGACTATACAGCTGGCCCGATGCGCTCAGTAAAAACAACAGACCCGCTCAGTACAGAGAGCGGGTCTGTAAAACAGCGGTATTTTTAAAAAATAAAAAGGAAATATTATGATTTACAAAGTTTGGCTAATATAATGTTATATAATTCTGCACTATGTGCAGAATTATATAACATTATTTTTAAGGTTTACTGTCCCTTTAATATCTGCAACTGAATAGGATGTTTGAGCGAAATCTTTACATCACATTGTATCAGTGAATTAGAACAAACAGTATTTATTGTTTCGTAGTGGCAAGGAAAAACAGAATTTATTCTTAACTGATAAGGATTACCTTATAACTGATTACTTTCTCCAACGGTGTGTCCGGTCCACGGCGTCATCCTTACTTGTGGGAATATCTCTTCCCCAACAGGAAATGGCAAAGAGTCCCAGCAAAGCTGGCCATATAGTTCCTCCTAGGCTCCGCCACCCCAATCATTCGACCGACGGACAGGAGGAAAAATATAGGAGAAACCATATGGTACCATGGTGACTGTAGTTAGAGAAAATAATTCATCAGACCTGATTAAAAAACCAGGGCGGGCCGTGGTCCGGACACACCGTTGGAGAAAGTAATTTATCAGGTAAGCATAAATTCTGTTTTCTCCAACATTGGTGTGTCCGGTCCATGGCGTCATCCTTACTTGTGGGAACCAATACCAAAGCTTTAGGACACGGATGAAGGGAGGGAGCAAATCAGGTTACCTAAACGGAAGGCACCACGGCTTGCAGAACCTTTCTCCCAAAAATAGCCTCCGAAGAAGCAAAAGTATCAAATTTGTAAAATTTGGCAAAAGTGTGCAGTGAAGACCAAGTCGCTGCCTTACATATCTGATCAACAGAAGCCTCGTTCTTGAAGGCCCATGTGGAAGCCACAGCCCTAGTGGAGTGAGCTGTGATTCTTTCAGGAGGCTGCCGTCCGGCAGTCTCGTAAGCCAATCGGATGATGCTTTTAAGCCAAAAGGAAAGAGAGGTAGAAGTCGCTTTTTGACCTCTCCTTTTACCAGAATAGACGACAAACAGAGAAGATGTCTGTCTGAAATCTTTTGTAGCCTCTAAATAGAATTTTAGAGCACGGACTACATCCAAATTGTGTAACAAACGTTCCTTCTTTGAAACTGGATTCGGACACAAAGAAGGTACAACTATCTCCTGGTTAATATTTTTGTTAGAAACAACCTTTGGAAGAAAACCAGGCTTAGTACGCAAAACCACCTTATCTGCATGGAACACCAGATAGGGCGGAGAACACTGCAGAGCAGATAACTCTGAAATTCTTCTAGCAGAAGAAATAGCAACCAAAAACAAAACTTTCCAAGATAATAACTTAATATCTATGGAATGTAGATCCTAACCAGAGCCTGAACAAATGCTTGAACATCTGGCACAGCTGCCAGTCGTTTGTGTAGTAAGACAGATAAAGCAGAAATCTGTCCCTTTAGAGAACTCGCAGATAATCCTTTATCCAAACCTTCTTGCAGAAAGGAAAGAATCTTAGGAATTTTTATCTTATTCCATGGGAATCCCTTGGATTCACACCAACAGATATATCTTTTCCATATTTTATGATAAATCTTTCTAGTTACCGGTTTTCTGGCCTGAACCAGAGTATCTATCACAGAATCTGAAAACCCACGCTTTGATAGAATCAAGCGTTCAATCTCCAAGCCGTCAGCTGGAGGGAGACCAGATTTGGATGTTCGAATGGACCCTGAACAAGAAGGTCCTGTCTCAAAGGTAGCTTCCATGGTGGAACCGATGACATATTCACCAGGTCTGCATACCAAGTCCTGCGTGGCTATGCAGGAGCTATCAAGATCACCGAGGCCCTCTCCTGTTTGATCCTGGCTACCAGCCTGGGAATGAGAGGAAACGGTGGAAACACATAAGCTAGGTTGAAGGTCCAAGGTGCTACTAGTGCATCCACTAGAGTCACCTTGGGATCCCTGGATCTGGACCCGTAGCAAGGAACCTTGAAGTTCTGACGAGACGCCATCAGATCCATGTCTGGAATGCCCCATAATTGAGTCAACTGGGCAAAGATCTCCGGGTGGAGTTCCCACTCCCCCGGATGGAATGTCTGACGACTCAGATAATCCGCTTCCCAGTTTTCCACACCTGGGATGTGGATCGCAGATAGATGGCAGGAGTGATCCTCCGCCCATTGTATTATTTTGGTAACTTCTTTCATCGCCAGGGAACTCCTTGTTCCCCCCTGATGATTGATATACGCAACGGTCGTCATGTTGTCTGATTGGAATCTTATGAATCTGGCCTTTTCAAGCTGAGACCAAAACCTGAGAGCATTGAATATCGCTCTTAGTTCCAGAATGTTTATCGGGAGAAGAGACTCTTCCCGAGACCATAGTCCCTGAGCTTTCAGGGATTCCCAGACCGCTCCCCAGCCCACTAGACTGGCGTCGGTCGTGACAATGACCCACTCTGGTCTGCGGAAGCTCATTCCCTGGGATAGGTGGTCCAGGGTCAGCCACCAACGGAGTGAATCTCTGGTCTTCTGATCTACTTGAATCACTGGAGACAAGTCTGTATAGTCCCCATTCCACTGTTTGAGCATGCACAGTTGTAATGGTCTTAGATGAATTCGCGCAAAAGGAACTATGTCCATTGCTGCAACCATCAACCCTACTACTTCCATGCACTGAGCTATGGAAGGACGTGGAACAGAGTGAAGAACTTGACAAGCGCTTAGAAGTTTTGACTTTCTGACATCTGTCAGAAAAATCCTCATTTCTAAGGAATCTATTATTGTTCCCAAGAAGGGAACTCTTGTTGACGGAGACAGAGAACTTTTTTCTATGTTCACCTTCCATCCGTGAGATCTGAGAAAGGCCAGAACGATGTCTGTATGAGCCTTTGCTTTTGAAAGGGACGACGTTTGTATTAGAATGTCGTCCAAGTATGGTACTACTGCAATGCCCCTCGGTCTTAGAACCGCTAGAAGGGACCCGAGTACCTTTGTGAAAATCCTTGGAGCAGTGGCTAATCCGAATGGGAGGGCCACAAACTGGTAATGTTTGTCCAGAAAGGCGAACCTTAGGAACTGATGATGTTCTTTGTGGATAGGAATATGTAGGTACGCATCTTGAACGATGGTACCCTGAGAAATTTGTTTAAGATCTTCAAATCCAAAATTGGTCTGAAGGTTCCCTCTTTTTTGGGAACTACGAACAGATTTGAATAAAATCCCATTCCTTGTTCCGTTATTGGAACTGGGTGTATCACTCCCATCTTTAACAGGTCTTCTACACAATGTAAGAACGCCTGTCTCTTTATTTGGTTTGAGGATAAGTGAGACATGTGGAACCTTCCCCTTGGGGGTAGTTCCCTGAATTCCAGAAGATAACCCTGAGAAACTATTTCTAGCGTCCAGGGATCCTGAACATCTCTTGCCCAAGCCTGAGCAAAGAGAGAGAGTCTGCCCCCTACTAGATCCGGTCCCGGATTGGGGGCTACTCCTTCATGCTGTTTTGTTAGCAGCAGCAGGCTTCTTGGCCTGCTTACCCTTGTTCCAGCCTTGCATAGGTTTCCAGGCTGGTTTGGGCTGTGAGGCATTACCCTCTTGCTTAGAGGATGCAGAATTAGAGGCCGGTCCGTTCCTGAAATTGTGAAAGGAACGAAAATTAGACTTATTCTTGGCCTTGAAAGGCCTTGCTTGTGGAAGGGCGTGGCCCTTTCCCCCAGTGATGTCTGAGATAATCTCTTTCAATTCTGGCCCAAAGAGAGTTTTACCTTTGAAAGGGATGTTAAGCAATTTTGTCTTGGATGATACATCCGCTGACCAAGACTTTAGCCAAAGCGCTCTGCGTGCCACAATTGCAAACCCTGAATTTTTCGCTGCTAATCTAGCTAATTGCAAAGCGGCATCTAAAATAAAAGAGTTAGCCAACTTAAGTGCGTGAACTCTGTCCATAACCTCCTCATATGGAGTCTCTCTACTGAGCGACTTTTCTAGTTCCTCGAACCAGAGCCACGCTGCTGTAGTGACAGGAACAATGCACGAAATGGGGTTGTAGAAGGTAACCTTGCTGTACAAAAATCTTTTTAAGCAAACCTTCCAATTTTTTATCCATAGGATCTTTGAAAGCACAACTATCCTCGATAGGAATAGCAGTGCGCTTGTTTAGAGTAGAAACTGCCCCCTCGACCTTAGGGACTGTCTGCCATAAGTCCTTTCTGGGGTCGACCATAGGAAATAATTTCTTAAATATAGGGGGGGGAACAAAAGGTATGCCGGGCTTCTCCCACTCCTTATTCACTATGTCCGCCACCCGCTTGGGTATAGGAAAAGCGTCGGGGTGCACCGGAACCTCTAGAAACTTGTCCATCTTGCATAATTTCTCTGGAATGACCAAGTTGTCACAATCATCCAGAGTAGATAACACCTCCTTAAGCAGTGCGCAGAGATGTTCTAATTTAAATTTAAATGTCACAACATCAGGTTCAGCTTGTTGAGAATTTTTTCCTGAATCTGAAATTTCCCCATCTGACAAAACCTCCCTCATGGCCACTTCAGATTGGTGTGAGGGTATGTCAGAACAGTTATCATCAGCGTCCTCTTGCTCTTCAGTGTTTAAAACAGAGCAATCGCGCTTTCTCTGATATGCAGGCATTTTGGATAAAATATTTGCTATGGAGTTATCCATTACAGCCATCAATTTTTGCATGGTAATAAGCATTGGCGCGCTAGAAGTACTAGGGGCCTCCTGCGTGGGCAAAACTGGTGTAGACACAGAAGGAGATGATGTAGTATCATGTCTACTCCCTTCATCTGAGGAATCATCTTGGGCAATTTTTTTTTTTTTTTTTTTTTATATTTAATATTTTTATTGAGGGTAATAAAGTATACAGCATACAGGTTACTCAATGAAACATATGCATATAAAACATTTAACATGTGAATCTCACAGTGTAATAGGTAAACTGGGGAGCAACCTCACCACCACCCTCTATTTTTGCCCCTCCATAAATGCTCAGGCCACTTTTGGACCCTAAATTTTACTGTACACTAACTGAGGGGATTTGTGCGCTACAGACCACTTTTGGGCCTGCAGATGACTGTCGCAAAGAATACACAAGCATATATATAAGCATCAAGATTTTTTTGTTTTATAGATTTGCAGCGTCCACAAACATACAGGTCCAATCAAGGGACCAGAAACTGTATAGTACCCTTGAGGACATGTTGATGGAGTCAATAGTATAAAGTATAGTTTCAGTGTTTGTGAAATAGAGATTAGACATTCATCATCAAAGTATAGGAGTGCACCAAGGGCACCAAAATTATTCTATTAACTTCAGTCAAATTCAGACATGGTCAGCTGATAAAAGTGATGTCCTCAATTGTAATCGCAAGCAAAATTAAGTATTAACACTGAACAGTTGTAGAAACATAAACAGTAGTAAACTATTAATCTAAGAGATCTTCAGGGAACCAGGAAATCATAGACTGAGCTAAATTTCCTGTATTAGAACCCGGGGAGCCTTTATACACAAATACAGGAAAACACTTAGTCATGGCTCTTCGGGCTAGGCAGAGACTACTTAACTCTGCCAAAAAGAAATGCGGAGGAGAAGGTATTCATCCCTTACCGCACAAGAATGGTGGGGGGCGGAGGATAAGCCAAAATTAGTGTGCCCATTTATTACTACTTTACAAACCTAGCAATTAAATCATCTTAGGGTTGTTGAAAGATTAATAAGGAAAATCCATATACAACCATTACCCAAGGGCTCCCAAGATGAGTGTTATTCTATAGGCGCTGCATATTGCTAACTATATTCATGTGTATATCTTGAACACAACTCTACACAAGAAAAACTGAATGACAATACAATCTTATCAATTGATATAGGGCACTGCAGTGTGGATAATGTCTTCTAAGTGTACTGCCAGAAGGGTGGGACTAGAACATTGTAAGTGTATGGTCGGGTTATCTTAGCAATCAAGAGAAACAACATATTATGAGAATCAGTGCAAACAATCGTAGCTCCCCTATTTGAAGTCCTACATGTCTACTTGTAGGCACAGACAATTGTATATATAGCGTTAAAGAGGAATGGCACAGAGTGATGTACCTAGATACAAAGAGAACTAGCCTCCCTCTCTAAAGGACTTGTAAGCTATATTATAAGGAAAATTGGGTGCAAAAATATTGCTGCGCATTCAAGTAAGAAGGGAGCGGTTAATAATGTCAAATCTCTGAACCACACATATCAAGTAGTAATCCAATCAATCACGGGGAGCCAACATGTAAAACAATATGTGTATTATAATGGCGTTGTTAGGAACTCTGAAAAGTATACATTACCAGTGACCTAGTCAAAAGGTTATAGGTTAATTTCAAGGTATAATCTTAAATCTCTACTGAGGCACTACTAGTTATAAGTTACCCAACTTCTTAGGGGCAGATACAATCTATAATGAACCCCAGGGAGTTTGAATCAAACCCTTCCTATAGTGCGTTTGCTTTATGTTTAACTCCCATTAATCCAAGATGCTAATTCAAGTGCATATACTGTTACATAAGATTTTCTGTCAGGCTTATAGTTTAAGACATGCAGCTAAATGGCAAAGCTTGTAAAGGGGTGTAAGAAGTGTGGGATCTGTATAGTTTCAGAGCCTGCATTTTCATGAATGCAGGATCACCTCACCTATTGGGGCCAACATTATAACTTATATCACAAACAATTCGCAAATTCACTCATATATGGGGCCTTACTAAGCAGTACTCAGGCTATATAAGTGTTAGGAAAACTTGGGTATTTTTCAGCATTAAACATACAATAAATAGCTAACAAGAGCCAAAACCGTAGAAAGAACAGTTGAATACACTGATAGGTAGCTAGTCCTCAACTGGGTATCAGACAACAGGTCTTCATGCATACATTGGTATATTTACCCATAATAAAGAGGGGGGGGGGAAAAAAGAGAAAAAAAAAAAGGCATATCAATATAATGTCTAACCAACTCGATAGAACGAGTCAGGCGCTGAAAAGATCAGTTTGTATAGTCTGCCTATCCAGTTTGCATGGATGCAACGTTAACACATTCAAGGTGAGAGTCCTGAACCTGCAAGTGAAAGAAACGTTCTTCCTCTAGGCCGTCAGCCCTTAATTTTATAGTGGCCGCCTCAAATCTTTGGTGTTGAGTAATTTCTGGACGTTTGTAGGAGACCCGGGTACTACATAGATATCCTGCGTACCCTGTTTGAGTTAGAGAAAGTGTCATCCTTATACCAGGACCTTCAGTGGACTTTATGTCCGTGGCTGACCTTTTGATTGATCCACTAGTTGCCTGCTGGATGCTGGTCGCATTTTCCAAAGAGGCGATAGGGGTCAGGTGTGCCGGTTCCTCACATCTGTTCCTCTGCGGATATACAGGTTCACGCTGCATGTTCATTTGTCCTCCTTTACTCTGCCCGCTAGTCCCCGTGCAAGCCAAGGAGTCAAACATGGCCGACCCCGCACGCATGTCGCGTAGCTTCACCTCAAGGCTGTCAAATCTCTCAAGTATTTTTTGCTCAAAGTCTGACAGCAGTCTGTAAATAGCAGCACTAGTCATCTCCATACTCTAAGCTGTCTGTACCCTGGCACTTTAAATAGGCAAATTATTTGTAGTTGGCAGTTCTCCTGCCGTTAGCTGGAAAATGGCCGCGGCTCTAAAGTCCCAGTAGGAATCGTCACAGAATCTGTTTAAATTCTGGGCTCGCTGAAGATTTTAAGTCCCTGGGCTTCTTGATTCTGTTCCACAGGCCTGCAGACACCTTATTGTTGCATAATAAGCTGGGCTGAGCGGTTAGGTATATAGTTATTAATAATATATAGCCGGAGCTATGCTGATAGACAACCGCTTAGTTCCCAGGCTTGCTCCGCCCCCCATCTTGGGCAATTTCATTATCTGTGGCAGTACTGTCCTTACTTTGTTTGGACGCTATGGCACAATTATCACACAATTTTGAAGGGGGAGACACATTGGCTTTCATACATATAGAACATAGCTTATCCGAAGGCACAGACATGTTAAACAGGCTTAAACTTGTCAATAAAGCACAAAAACCGTTTTAAAACAAAACCATTACTGTCTCTTTAAATTTTAAACAGAGCACACTTTATTACTGAATATGTGAAAAAGTATGAAGGAATTGTTCAAAATTTACCAAAATTTCACCACAGTGTCTTAAACCCTTAAAATAACGAAACCGGAGCCTGTTACAAATTTAACCCCTATACAGTCCCAGCTACAGCCTTTGCTGTGACTTAACCAAGCCCAGAGGGGAATACGATACCAAATGACGCCTTCTAGAAACTTTTATAACTACTTTCAGGTCCTCACACATGCATCTGCATGTCTTGCTCTCAAAAACAACTGCGCAGTAATGGCACGAAAATGAGGCTCAGCCTACAACTTGGAAGGCCCTTCCCTCTGGAAAAGGTGTCTAACATAGTGCCTGACGTTAAAACACGTTCCCCAAGTTTATAAGTGTGAATTATCAGCATAAACATGTATAAAATGTCCAAATAAAGCAATCGATTTAGCCCATAAAAGTGTCTACCAGTTTTATAGCCCATATTAAGCCCTTTATTCTGTTTGAGACTAAGAAAATGGCTTATCGGTCCCCATGAGGGAAAATGACAGCCTTCCAGCATTACACAGTCTTGCTAGAAATATGGCTAGTCATACCTTAAGCAGAAAAGTCTGCTAACTGTTTCCCCCAACTGAAGTTACTTCATCTCAACAGTCCTATGTGGAAACAGCAATCGATTTTAGTTACTGTCTGCTAAAATCATCTTCCTCTCACAAACAGAAATCTTCATCTTTTTCTGTTTCAGAGTAAATAGTACATACCAGCACTATTTTAAAATAACAAACTCTTGATAGTAGAATAAAAAAAACTACATTTAAACACCACATACTCTTAACCATCTTCGTGGAGATGTTGCCTGTGCAACGGCAAAGAGAATGACTGGGGTGGGCGGAGCCTAGGAGGGACTATATGGCCAGCTTTGCTGGGACTCTTTGCCATTTCCTGTTGGGGAAGAGATATTCCCACAAGTAAGGATGACGCCGTGGACCGGACACACCAATGTTGGAGAAAGGGTTTTTTAATATTGATGGAAGTTTTAAATATCTATATTATATATATTTTTCTCTGATATATTACTAACCGTTATTAGCCAAGTGTAAAAAAGGGAGATTAAGTGTAATTTAGTTTTTTGATGACACCGGTGTCGTGGAAATTATAGAAATAGGATGTTATTGATTGAATATTGTTTTTTAATTGTGGATTAATAATAAAAAAAATTGTATAATTAATACAGAGGCCTGAATTCTCTTGAGTAGAAATCAAATTAGTTTTATCATCATTACTAATATTATTATAATTGACAGCCTGCCTTTTTAGACACCTCCCACAATCCTTTTTTCTTGTTTGTATATGTATGAATTTCACACTGTATGAAGAGTGTGAATAGTGGGCTAGGCTAGTGCTGTTTTGACTTAGCTCCTAGACAAATCAGATTTCTCTACACATTTGATCTCCACTTGATACATTGTATCTACCTTATAATCGCTTACTAAGCACAGCATTTACTCAGTACATCCTTTTTCCACACAATCTACGGTTACAAACTATGGTTAGAGTTATTACTCTGGAGAGTTTTAGTGTTTTTTATCCTGTATGATTGTGTAGTAACTCTAATAATGACTAAGTATGAATGTTGTATTCAGTTAAACGCTTGTTACAAAATACTTTTGCATACTATTCTTCCTATTTCTTACATATATTCCTTAGGGGTAAAGCACTTTCTGTCATTGTTATACCTATTGTAACTCATCTATGCTGTAAGCATCTCTAGTGTAGTATTACCCCCCTATGGGTGCTCCCAGATATAATTTGAATCATTACACTTAGCACCCCTAGGTCATAGATTATTCTCTCTCATTTACACAATAAATAGAAAAGGATTTTTTTGGCGTGCACCATAGAAATATATATATATATATATATATATATATATATATATATATAGAGAGAGAGAGAGAGAGAGAGAGAGAGAGGTAACATGGTAGCGATATCTGAAGTCCTGAAGTTAGCGTGCCTAAGTCTTTCACCTGCGCACTAACTTATTACTTTCGACTTGTAATACCAGTGCTAACCTGGGAACGCTTATTTTGTAACTTGAGCTCAGTTAGCGCTCATAAGTGATAAAAATGAATCACTCTTATTTCAATCTATGCCTATATGTTTAAAAATATGTTTTTTTATACAGATCCTTTTTTGTATTATTATTAATCTTAAACTGGAATGGTAGTATGCTTCTCTTAGACTGGAAGACAAATTCCTGAACAGATATGTTAGCATTGTTTAATCTAATTAACAAATGTTCTTCATTTTGGAAGTAAAAATAAGCAGGCAACCTATTATTAAAATTGGACTAGACTTAACAAAACTTTAGAGTAAAAGGATTTGGATGTACTTATAGATAACAAGCTAAAATCGGTGCATAATGCAGGACAGCAGCTTCTACTGCTAATAAAATACTAGCATGTATTAAGAGGCATTGATGCAAGGGAGGAAAACATAATTATGTCACTATATAAATCCCTAGTAAGACCTCACCTTAAGTATGGAGTGCAGTTCTGGGGACAATCTCAAAAAAGAAATTGCAGAGTTAGAAAAAGTTCAGAGAAGGGTCCTGAACTAATAATGGGAATGTTGAATTTAAACTATGAGGAAAGGTTAGCCAAACTGGGTCTATTTTCTGTAGAAAAAATGGTGCTTGAGAGGTGGCATGATTACTTTATATAAATATATTCAAGGTCCATTTACAGAGTTGGCAGAAGCTCTGTTTATTCCTAGGAAATGGTTTGTGACAAGAGGTCACAATTTAACACTGGAGGAAAGGAGATTTAATCTCTAGCAATGTAAAAAAAAAAATCACTTTCAGGGCAATCAAATTGTGGAACTCATTGCATAAGTAGGTAGTGAATGCCAATACCTTAGATATATGTAAAAAATGGCTTATATACATTTCTGGCTAGAAACAGAATTCAGGGATATATTTGCTTGTGTTAAATCGGTCACCTTGTTAATGGGATTAATTTAAGCTTAATTGGAATTTTTTATTTAAATCAGGTAGGATCTGTACAGGTTGAACTCAGACTTCAGTCTTCTTTCGACCTCATCTACTATGTTACTATGTATACCTATTTATCTTTACACACACACATATCTATATATACAGTATATTTAAATATACATACCAACAATCTGTATTCAAAGTAATTTAACTTTATGTAATTAATGACTTCAGTATTTATCATTTGGGAGATATGCAATCTTTTTAAGTAGCCTGCTGCCAATTTATTGTCCACAATAAAAACACAGAATGCATTTAATCAAACCTTTCTCAGCAGTATACTTATAATAATATTTAATATATAGAAAGAAAAAAATCAATACAAAGTGAAAACAGTAACTGGTTGAAAAGAAGGAAAAAAAAAAATTCTTCCACAAAGAGCAAAAATATATTGAGTATAACATTGTCAAAATGCTGGGAACTGAGCTGAAGCCAAAATATGGTTAATTGACTAATACAATGAGAACAGAGGTTATATGTTTTTCTAGATTTAGATGAATCCCACACCACTACATGAAACTGTATGAATTTATTTATAAAGGAGATATTTGTCACCTGTAATGGGTTCATGAAGTATTGGGACGCTGATCAATAAGCTTACATATATATTTTGACTGCAGTAGTGCTTAACTGGAGTATAAGTTGCCATGGCAACCTAAAGTAGAATATGTTCAGAAAATTTCATGAGTCTGCTCCATTTTAGGCGCAAATGAACAATGTATTGTTATCATATACTTTCATCTTTATGTCATTTTAAGGAATAATACACAATAATATTGGAACAATAAACTAAAACATCTGCTATAGTATTGAAGTGTAGAATTATGCCAGGTCATGTTTATTCATGCTCGTTTAAAAACTGATTTTTTTAGAACTGTGTGAAATATATTTAATTCTTAAGAGGGGCAGTATAAGTTGAATGTTATGTTTTATTTCTTTACTTTTGTTAAGAAACATTATGAGACAGAACAGCTTAGCATTGTGTTAGCTTACATTAAAGTAGTCCAAGTTATATCTTATTCATGTATTATATTGTTCAATAGATACTTTGTTAAAGGGACATTAAACACTAAAAACATTTTATAAGCATAGTATTGAGATTATTCTTTGCCTATCTCTAGTCATGGGTGCTGCCATGTTTTAAATTTATCTTTCACTACATTCCATTTCTGACCTATTTGCACATGTGAAGCAGCTCTCCTTGTAACCTAGGTTCCATAATGGTAGCACCCATGATTAGGAGGTGGTTCATGAAATGTATTTGGTGCTAAATGTCCCTTTAAAGACTAAAAGCTCAATACACCTATAATGATTGAAAGAGCACACAGAATAGGTCCTTATAAAAAAGAATTAGAGAACCAAAACAGACGCAGACCGATTATGATTAAAACACTTAATTTCCAGGACAAAATAAAAATATTTATCTTCTACCGCAAAATGAATGAATGTGTAACCGATCAGAATAAAATCAGTCTTTTCCAAGACTTCTCCTCAGAAACAATAGCCAAAAGGAGATTAATGGCACCTTACTGTACCAAACGTATCCAAGCTAAATGGCCAGCCAGGTTACTATGCCCGGCAAAGATTTGTATCGAAGTAAATGGAATAATGCAAGTTCTTAATAATGTTCACGATGCACACATTTTTATTTTAAACAGAATATACTATTATAATGAGATTAATGCTGTTATTGCCACTTTCCCAAAAGTTTTTATGATGGAAAACAGTTTTTCCTCTTTTACCCTCCACTTTCTTCTTTTACTACCCTTTTTACTGTCTGCCCTTTATTATTTTTTTATTTTTTTTATGGAAATTTCAGGATCCCCAGGGGAATAGGGAGGAACAAGAAGAGTTCACTCATACAGTGATTTTTATTCACTACCCCTTCCTCTCCTTACCATAATAGATAAAATTACTCTTGGGATGAAAGCCGACATAAATTATGCTTAACTGATAATTTCCTTTTCTTCTGTTGGAAAGAGTCCACAGCTGCATTCATTACTTTTGGGAAATAAGAACCTAGCCACCAGGAGGAGGCAAAGACACCCCAGCCAAAGGCTTAAATACTCCAACTTCCCTCTCATCCCCCACTCATTCTGCCGAGGAACAACAGTAGAAGAAATATTAGGGTGAAAAAAAATGTGCCAGAAGAATAAAAAGACGCCCCGCATAGAAAAAGGGTGGGGTGCTGTGGGCTCTTTCCAACAGAAGAAAAGGAAATTATCAGGTAAGCATAATTTATATTTTTCTTCCTAATTGTAAAGAGTCCACAGCTGTATTCATTACTTTTGGGAAAACAATACCCAAGCTAAAGAGAACACTGAAACCAAAACGGGAAGGTACATTCTGAGGGCACCAAGCCAGAAACAACAAAAAACCTGCTTCGTCCGAAGCCGAGAAAACTTTGAAAATAAAGGCCCCAAGGGCACTGACCCACAGATAGTCCAGAAGCCTAGCTAGAGACCGCAAAATCAGACTCAACTGAGCCAACAGTCCTCCAGGAGACACCGTCGCCCAACAGGCAGTCCCTCACCAAGGGATAAGTCAAAGAAGAACCGAAGGGAAACCGAAAGGTCACCACAAAATCCCCACTAGTGAGCCCAGCTCACAAAGACCCAAATGGGTCCTGACAGACAAGGGGAGGCTACGCCCAGACTAAGCAGAAACCAGAGGTTTAGGACCGGGCCTCGAAACAGAGAAACCCTTTCTCTCAACATTCTGCAAAAGCACCAAAAGACAACTGAAGACGGAGTCCTCACTTTGTCAGAACTAAGAATACTATAGTATTCAGACAAAAAAAGAACGTGTAACAGACCCAGACAAAAAACCCTGAGCAAGAACACGCAGCATTAGGATGACACAGAAAAATACTTGCTGAGAAGTAAATAGCGGCCAGCAAGAGAACAGATCGCAAAAGGAGAACTCCCAGACAGAGGGCACACTTCCAGGCAATCAAAGCCACTAGACCTACACACAGGGCTCCAAAAGGGGAAGCCCATAACCTCAACGAGACCCACTGCACCCCCAAGAGAGAGAGAGGTTACACCCAGAACCCGAAGGTGAATGGTAACGAGGGACCCTCAGCTTGTAAACCCAGGGGGCTAGCTACAATGCCAACCTAGATCCTAAGAAATGACAACGCATCTCAGAACCCATTCCCAATTCGGCCAGCCCAAGCATTGGTAGGTCTTGAAAACAGAACAGAAATACCCCAACACCAGCTCAAAAATGAGTGGAAGAATGGCCACAGCCAACCTGACTCCTTAGAAACAGATGACAAGGCCGTAGACCCAAAGGAATCTAACAAAAGGCCCACCATAGTCTCGACACGGAGCCAGCAAAACTCCAGATGGAACGTAACAACCCAGAAAAAAACACCCCACTCTTAAAGGTTAACTCTCAGTTCCAACCCCCTGAATCCAAGAGAATCCCTAGAAAAAGGACCACACCTCCATAAGAAGGAAAATAAGCCCCCCACCCTAAGAAAAGGGATGGGGCCAAAAAGGCAGAGCACCTGCCCACAAGAAACAAAGCCACGGGCTAAACAAACAATATCCGAGAACTTAACACCCCGTCTGATATAAAAATCCAGAATAGAGGGAGATATCAATGCAATATCCAGATCAACCCAGATATCGAGATAACTCGCAAGTCCCAAGGAAGAGACCAACCCTTGCCAAAGTCCAATGCTCCAAAGGAGCTAAGGCATTAAAAGTCGTACAATGACACTAGAGCCCATAGACTCTCAAACAGCCGCAGGACAACAAGCAAGGGGATACCCCAAGGCCAAAATCACTTGAGCAAAGGCTGGTCTCTGCATCACCTCCATACAATCAGAGGATCATAGAGAGAAAAGGATGCACAGCATCCCCAGCTCCAAGCAGAGCCCAAGGAGACCACTCGCAGTGCCCCTAACAAGTAACGACCATATCCCGGAGGGGAACCCAGGTCCCTAAAAGGAGACCTAACTCACATGGAGACAACAGATTCCCAGGGCCTCAAAAGAAAAAAGGTCAAGCCCACCAACCCTCCACTATATGGGAAGGAGCTCTAGGGTCTGACAAACCCCAACACAAGAGAGAGAGATGCAGCGGAACTCCACTGACCCATTCATCCAAACCTAAGGCTATAAGGACTGAGACAATCTTTCCTGCCTCACAGACCCACTGGTCCTCTAGAATGCTTATTTGAACACAGAGGATAACATGAGCACTTGGCGCTTCTACCGGACCAGCCAAGCAGAGTGGCACCACGTGTCTGAACAGCTACCAGATAGAACTGAACACAAACAGGACCAGCCTGCAATCTGGGTCCTAACCGTCAACCCACATAAATCCTCCCTCAGGGGGGGAGAAGGAAAACAGACAGGACATCCTATCGGATGAAAATAAAATACAAGGCAACCCGTAGGTTAATGCCCAAAAAGAAACAGGCCTAAAGCAGGACAGCCAAATGGAGCCCTGATCTTCCAAAAAAACCTGGAAAAGATCTCAATACATGGACAATCAGGAGATTACATCATCCCCACATGTCTAATGAGGTGCGCCATTCGAAGAGCAGACTGAGTATTCCCGTATCCGATAAGGATAGGGTCGTTCAATAACTGAAAAAACATGTCTGAGTAACACGCAAAGGCGCGCAATTCTGTAATGAAAAGCAAAACACTCAGGGACAGTCGCACCAACAGGGAACTGTACAGTTCAAGGTGGAATACCTGGGACAACAGGAGCAGGGAAGGGAAGGCACCACCCTGTCCTCAAACTCTATTCAATTTAGGAAATAAAGGTTAATCAGGCAATATGACCTCTGGAACCCCTGAATTCGCCAAAAACTTCCTTTAGAAGAAGCGCAAATTCGTAAAACTAAAGTCTAGATTCTCCGCAGCTGGAGGTTGAGAGGCAGCAGACTCTGACCCAGAAAGTTCATACTCTGAAGCCTAAGAAAGAACTTTATCCTCAGATAACCATATCAGTTAAATCCAAAAATTGTTTGATGTACTCTTGGAAGGAGTGCAATATGTAACCTTTCACTTGCGCGTAGCAGGGCGAGGTAACGCAGACACCGCCATCTGAACTGCACAGTAACGTCTGGAGAAAAAAGGCTCCCTCCAGATGGATCAACAATGCTACGGGAAAACTGCATGTGTATAGAGATAACAATGTAGGGTATGCACCTCACTGAACGACAACTCCTCAGAGATGGACGGCTCTGTGACATCAAACATGTTTGATATTATCACATTATCAAGGCATATGGAACATAATTGAGAGGGGGAACTAGGGCCTTCTCTCCATATAACATGAATTGCTCTTTAGGAATAGAGGGAGTGCCCTCTAAAGAAACCGAATCCTCCATCACTAGTGCAATAACTGGAGAACTAGAGAGATCATTTTTTTTTTTAAATAAAATTACGGCACCTCTATACCCCAATGGCTGGCGCACTCACCACCTCCTATGACCTAGACAGTACAGAGATGTATGACTCCTCTCTGATAGTCACGAAGGGGGGAATGAATCACATCGTGCACAATGCAGATATGAGATAAAGCGTGCCAAGCTTGTAAGCTGCATGGCTCTCAAAGTGAAAGTGAAACCTGTATATTCCATAACAGCCTAAGAGCCCATAACATCTCACACATAAAGCAAAATAAAATCAAATAAACATATAACATTATTATTCCAACCTGTTCAATATTTCCCCTAAGGAGATATTAACCCTTGATTCTATAAAGGTAAAAGGCACCACACTGTGACCCTGTCTTCTGTGCTAACGTTATATAATAAAAAAATGAAACGATCTTACCAAAATCTATGCCGTGGAACAGGAACACGGCCCTTCAAGTGTGACAGGTCGTAGCATCGCTCCTGACATGGACTTTAGAGAAAAAGCAGTCTGCAAAACTTGTCAATGCCGATTGCTGTAGCAGCTGTTAGTATGAGTCGGGATGGTGTGGCAAAAGAGAACTCTCCCTGCATCTCCAGACTCTAACTTTCACACAGGCCCTCACTGAGAAGCTTATAGGGCTACTTAAAACTCCTGTCCCACTGCGAAGAGTAGTACCCTCCATAAGAGACAAAACAAATTCCGACACTTCTCTGCCAACCTCCTGGGACGAAAGGCAAAGAATGACTGGGGGATGAGGGGAGTGGGAGGAGTATTTAAGCCTTTGGCTGGGGTGTCTTTGCCTCCTCCTGGTGGCCAGTTTCTTATTTCCCAAAAGTAATTAATGTAGCTATGGACTCTTTCCAAATAGGAAGAAAATAATAATCTCAGATCATGCATTCATATCACTTGAAATCCAAAATATATCTCAAGCAGGTTATGACCCCACTATATCCTCATTCCCAAGATATCTAATACAGAATTTACACTTTAAAAATGTTTTGAAAAATAAATGGAAAGAATATTGCTATTTCAATAAATACTTGGGTAAAACTGATTTTTTTGGGGGAGGCAGCCAAGCCATATCTTAGGGGGGAAATCAAGGCATATCTCTGTAAATGGAGGAAGAAAAATAATGCAAGAGATACACAATTAACAAACGAAGTTAGAAACAGTTATAATACATACATAAATAACCCCATTAACAAATTATGGACTAGATATAAAACAAGTAAACAAGAAAGAGATATATTCTTAAAACAAAAATCAGCACAGAGACACATTAAAGAGAAAGCCCTGTACACTGGAAATTATGGAAGATCAGCTAAATATGTGTCTAAAATTGTTAAAGATAGGAGAAATTTAAAAAGCATCCCCTCAATAAAAATAGACAATAAGAGGACAACCGAGAATTTCGAAATTTAACAAGCCATAATTGACTACTTTTCAAAGTTATACACTACAAATGAAGTAGTTTTACACAATAAAACTGAATTTTGGACACAAATACAGTTACCTAGATTATAAGATCATATAATTTTTATTTTAAGCCAACAAATAAAACAAGACAAAATAACTAGAATTATTGACTCCCTTAAACTCAACAAAGCACCTGGTCCTGATTTTTTACTGGACGAATTATAAATTATTAAAGGAGGAAGTAACCCCATGTTTAAATAGATTATACAATACAATTTTCTCCACAGGTAAATTAGAATCTAAATACTTTGCAGCTTCTTCAATTTCTCTTATATTAAAGAAAAATAGAGACCCAGAAAATCCGGCTTCATATAGGCCCATATCATTGTTAAACAATGATTACAATATTCTGACGACTATTATAGCCGAGAGTTTCAAAAGGTCAATACAAGGCTTGATACACCATGATCAGACCAGATTTATACCAGGGAGGAACCTGTCTAGTAATATTCGTAAGGTCCTAACAATGCTAGACCGATTTTAGAACAAAACACACAATAAAAAAAAGTATTGATCTAGACTTTGCATTGCTAACGGTCGACGCTGAGAAAGGGTTCAACTCAATAACTTGGGACCACCTATTCACTACCTTAGAGCAGTTTGGATTCCATGGTAATATAATTTCACTTATCCGATCAATGTATAGGAATCCAATATCAAATATAATTGTTAATAATAGTTTAAAACCCAATATTAGTTTGGCAAAGGGCACTAGTCAAGGCTGTCCCTTATCGCCGGTGCTTTTCAATTTATCAATTGAACCTTTTGCAATTATGCTACGTCAATAATTACCTGGAATTCATTTAGGCAAAACTAAAATGACTTTCCTTATTTGCAGATGATTTGTTAGTTTTCCTTAGCAATACCAAACGTAGTATTAGACACTTCCTGATATTGGCACAACAATTCAGTTCATTTTCTGGATATAAAATTAATCCAGAGAAATCAGAGATACTGTGGATTACTAAACCTACCTTGAATCATTCTGAGTGCCCATTCAAGAACGCAGACCAGATTAAATATCTTGGTATTAACATTCATAATAATTCTCATATTTGGTATAGGCAAAACATTGTAGTATGCTTAGAAATAAATGCAATAAAGATCTTAAGATTTTGGTAATCTCTCCCCATTTCTTTATCTGCACATATAATGCTGATAAAAGCAATTATTTTTCCATGTATACTTTATCTGTTACAGAATCTTCATTTCTTGATAAAAATAAAGGATATAAATATCTTCAATAAGATGTGTTCACAATTCTTATGGCAGGGTAAAAGATCCCGTGGCTCAGGTGGAAAACTCTCTTTACCGGTTAGAATGGGTGGCCTCGCTCTACCCAATTTGAAACTATATAATCTCTCAGCCTTATTGAAGTATGCAATTGACTGGTTAACAGAAAAAAATTATGTTACATCTTACCAGATAGAAACTGCTATTTGTACACCTTTTTTCTTAAAAGCTCTGTTGCATTGCCCGATAGGGAACCTACTTAGCAAAATTATGAATTTATTATCATTAAAAGAACATGATAACAGTTTGGCAATCTAATGGTAGAATAATCCAGATCAATCCTTATTTGTCTAAATATCTTCCAGTATGTGGCAACCCAGAATTTCCACCTGGAATTAATCAAAATGTTTTTTTCTATATGGCAGAATAAAGGCCTTATCAATATAATACAGCTATATGACGTACCCTTAAATGCCTTTAAATAATTTGGTAAGATTGAAAGTGAATTCATGACAGACAAGAATAATTTCTATGCCTATCTTCAAATTAGGCACTTCTTTGAAGATCTTAAAACTAAGTATGGTACAGAGTGGCATTTGGGGGTATTAGAGAACGCTATTAAAGTATATGAGCAAGGGAAACATTCTATTTCAACCTTTTACAATATTATTATAACCCATAAAGCACAGGAACACCTCTCCAAGATTAAAAATGCTTGGAATGTATATTACCCGGATATTTCACGTGAAGAGATTGTGTCTAGTTTTAACCAAATCAAAGGGGCATCCCAATCCATCTTATGGGGAGAATCTAATTTCAAATGACTTAAATATATGTAACACCATCTTCACTAACTAAATGGTTTAAAAATGATATTATTGGATGCTATAGATGTCGTGCAGTTAAAGCAAACATTTTACATTGCTTCTGGTCATGCCTCAAGACTATACAATTTTGGAAAAAAGGTCAACTTGATCCTAAAAAAAAAATTCTCTACAAATATCCAGAAACATTTTCAAATACAAATCTTATAAACATGGCAATTCTACAACGGCGCAACCTGATATTACTTAAATGAAAGTCCTTTAGTGCACCTAGTATAATTGAATTTTCGAGAGGGATGTCCAACCAAATAATATTAGAACAATATAATATTGCAACACAGACAAAAAAATAAATAAAAGCTTTCTTTAATAAGTGGTTAACTGTGATTCTATCCTTTCCACTGAACACACAACTCCAAATTATTTATCCATTAAGGAAAGCAGAGTTGGTGAACAGTTGGATATCCATTAACAAACTCCAGACAATATGGGGATTATAATTAATACCTCCCTCCCCTTTCTTTTTATGGTCTGTCCTGCTTCTCTCCCGGCCCTTCCACTGGACTCCACTCCTTACTCAACTTGCCTGATCCTCTTTCGTTCCCCCCCCTTTTTTTCCACCATTTATTTCCATTTATCTTTAATATGGGGACCCTATCTTCTATGCTTGTATGGTTGCACTTCTATGCATGCAAATACAACAAAATAGGACAGGAATGTAACCGATATGCTATTGTGATAACCTAATCCTTTCCGTATGTTTTTGGTATATGATTTATTGCTCTATTATCAATGTATTTTTAAAGGACTGAATATTGTTATGTAAATATAGACCTTGATTATGTAATCTCTTTTTTTCCGTTTATCCTACGAAGTTAGTAAAAATTAATGAAAACATTAAAAAAAAAAAAAAAGACTGAAAGCTTATCATAATCCGTGAGTTCTATAGCACAACCAATGCCTATATGGATTTTTTTCTCTATGTTAATTCCCAATTTATGGCAAATATAAAAAATTTAAATACAAATAATAAACTTAATTTAGGTAGACAGGAAAATAATACAGAATCAACTACAAGTGTAAGTATGTGTAGTGTGATGCATCACAAAAAGAAACATTTAAAGAAAAGCAGGAGTAAATAGTACAAAAATATTTTAGCCCCACAAAAGTACCAAATTTTTGATATGTACCTTTGGAGGAACCTTTGATATGAAGCCCTCATACATTCCCTTATCCACTCACAGCAACCAAGGGAAAAGAAACCACAGCAGCTGTGTCAGTATGAGGCCACAAAGTGACGTGAGCAGCCTATAAGGGAAGTCTGTTCCACCCTCAGGCCATATTATTAACTTCCTGCTTGGGTAATTCCCATTCAGACAGTCCAGACTTGTAACTCTTGGATTTCATGATATGTCTCTGCATTTGCACTAAATGGACTTTATCTATAGAGATTTTATATTCCCTTAATGTACATTAATGGATGATAATATACTGCCAGTTCCTTCATACAACATAATCTATACAATGGAAAAGGTAAGGAGTGAAATAAACTACATATGCAGTTGTTTTACAGTTTCATATTCCCAAAGCCATTCAAAATGACTTTGATATTGGAATCCAGCAAATATGGGCTAAAAGTATATGCTCTGTATTGTTTAAACATGAATGCCCAGGTTTATATTATACTGTACATATAATATATATATATATATATATATATATATATATATATATATATATATATATATATATACACACACACACACATATATTATGTTTTTCTCTACAAACTATATAAAGTTATCCAGAAATTCTTATAATATAGTATTTTTAAAGATATATAGTTTCTTGATCATAATCATTAAATCTGATAAAACCATTTTAAAGGAACAGTTAAGTTAAAATTACACTTTCATGATTCAGATACAACATGTAATTTTAAACAACTTTCCTATTAATTTCTATTACCAAATTTGTTTTGTTTAATTTGTATCGTTTGTTAAAGAGTAAACATAGGTAGGATCATAAGGGCTCAGGAGCATGCATGTGTCTTTAGAACAATGGCTATGTGTTTCAGAACATTGAATGTTTGGTAGGGTTAGACTGTCTAGCTGGTGGGGAATCTAGCACACCTGAAGTAAACTTTATCCCAAAGTTTAAAGAGTTATAGTTAGTTGTAGTAGGTGGCGCAAACCAAGTTGCTATTCCCAATGTGTCTTACTGTAAATATGTGTGATATGTGGGCTCAATATATGTTAATGTTTTGATGAGTACTATTTTATATTCTCTTTCAGAAAAAAATTGGATGTCGAAACTTGTTTAAGAAATAAATATGATCCTTTATTTGATTATGGTAAATTTACCCAATACTAGTGATGCTAAAAGTACAATTAAACAAAAATTATTACAAATTCCTTCAAAGTTTAAAAAATGACACCGGTGTCTCTATGTATAAGAATGTACGTAATTTTCTAAAAAATATAAAAAATTAAATTAAAATAATATCATTGAAATCTTGCAATTTATATAGTTATAGGTTTATCACAAGTTGTAATTTCTAACAAAATGTTTGTAAATACAATATTATAGTGGATAAGACAATAGTTGCTGTATAGTTCATATAGGATACTTTGTTTCAAGTTCAGCTGTGCAATTGAGATCTTATCTTAGGTAACTATATATCAAATGTAGAGGTATGTTGGTGCGATTTTTATCACACTGTGATATAAGTATACAAATTAGTACCTTGAAGTGTATCTGTTTGATATCACTTTTGTGAGATGATTGCGGTTAAATAAACGCAGCTATGCCAATGATTTGCTTAGGTTTCTAGATCAAGCTGGTGGCAGTTCTATATGAGCTGCTGGCGGTTAAATAAATGCCGCTTTGGTTTCCTCTTGTTAGGTGGGCTTATCTGTTTGCTGCGAGAAAATTCACTTTTATATGAATGCTTGTGTAGTTGCCGTGGCCGCTCTGTTATCTTGTCCTTTGTCGGTCAGTGACCGATCGCGCTCTTAAGGGTTTCTTGGTGGGATCTTTGTTGCGGTTAGGTGCTAACCGTTTGCTGATGTTTTTTAAGTATCTCCGGTTTTTCTTTTCTGTGGCTTGTCTGTCGGTCAGTGACCGATCACTATGGTATGGTTGTTGGATAACCTCCTGATGTGGAATATTTGCGCGCCTCTCCGGTCCGTTGTTCCCAGGTTTCTTAGATGTCGGTCAGTGACCGATCTGGGTACTGAAATGTGGTTGTGGGATAAGTAGAAAGTTTGTAGGATAAGTAGAAAAAGGAATTCTAGTTATCAATGTGATCTTTGCGGTTAAATATATGCCGCTAAGTGGGAACTTGAATATTTCAACAGGGTATAGCTGGTATTCTCTTTGTCTTCTCAGATCCTGTGCAGGTGTGCTCTGGTATCAACGCGTTTCGGCTGGACAGCCTTTTTCAAGATACCAGATGTGGGGATTCAAGGCTATTTAAAGCCTCTATAATTAAGCAATGAATCACTAATTGATGATATACATAAAAATCAAAAAAGTTCAAGAACATTTAAAAAATGCTGCTTTATTATATAACATAGGTATCCTTGGGTCTTAATTATAATATAGTAGGCTGACTTTATGTAGCAATAAACATTTTATATGATTACTTTTAAAATAGAGAGAGATATTTTATAACTTATGTCAATCACTTTTAGAGTGTTTGTTTTAATCACTCTATGAAACAAAGGATATTTTTAAAAGGTTTCTGTAATTAGAGCGTAATATTAGAGAAAAAATAATTTGTCTATACTTATCTTTGTATCAATGTTTAACCTTAAAGTATAGTTAAAAAGGAGCCAATGGTGAATAAAAATTAGAAGGGCCAAAAGAGAATATAAATTTTAAATTTTAATTAAGGTTTGACTCAAGTTGAATATTTCTATTTGTTATCAGTGGGCTATAATTACCCGATGGTGGGTATTGTGCTATATGAAATCTAAAATAGTACTTTTAGACCATTGTTTAGATACACGTGTTTTAATAACCTTCTAATATGTTAAATCGATATATAACTGTGCGTATTAAGTTATCATGATCCAATGAGTGTGTTGTACCAATATTTTTCTAGTTTTGGTGGATATTAGTATTATCGAGTGGGAGATTAGCCTTCTTGTATGAATTTTTAATATTATTGTAGGAATTTTTAAAATTTCAAGTTGTGTGTCCTTAGACTGTAAAACTAAGTGGTAATTTTGTCAAATATATATATATTTTATTTTAGAATTCTATTGTATTTAATCAACTTGGTTTGTTAGTGTGATGGCTTGGTTTTTATGATCTTAATCTTTATAAAATGGCCTATGTGTTAGTTTGAATTTCAAGTGGTGTGTCCTTAGATTGTAAAACTATATACTTATTTATGATATATATATATTTTTTTTTTTCAGTAGTTTTATTATGTTAAATCAATATGTTTTAATGGTGTGTCGGTGTGTTTGTGTGTTTTTATGATATTTATCTTATAGAATTGCATTGAGGTCTAGTTCGCTATTGAGGCCTTTTGGGTGTAGAGTTTTCATTTTGAAAATCAAAAGTGGGCATAAAGTCTGGTATTATCTTTTTCTTTTTCTATGCATCTGATATGCTCTCTTATTCTTTCTTTCAGTTTCCTCCCCGTTTGATCTAGGTACTGTAGTTTACATGAGCACTGAATTAAATAGATTATATTGGTATCAGTGCATCTTATGGTGTCATTAATCTTCAGTTCTTTCTGGGTTACATTAGATTTTACCTTTTTGGTTTTTGTGCTAAATTTGCATGATTTGCATACATGACATGGAAAAAATCCTAATAGCTTTTCATTGTTTAAGTTGTATTGCTGAGGGCCTGTTTTTGATTTAAATTCACTTGGCGCTAGGATATTCTTTAAATTGGTGGCCTTTCTGAATATAACGTCAGGGCGATATTTTAGTCTTTTCCCTATTATGGGGTCACTTCTGACTATGTGCCAGTGTTTCTTTACAATGTTCTCAATTAGTTTATGTTGACTAGAAAATGATGTAATAAATGGAATGTCATATGGATCTTTTTCTGCCTTGTTTGTCATATTGCCGTCTTCTAGTAGTGACCTCCTATCTATTTGTCTAACTAGTTTGTTGGTTTCTAGTAGTTGTTTGGGGTGGTATCCTTTCTCTAAAAATCTGTTGTGTAAGATCTCTGCTTGTGAGTCATAATCTGCAATGTGTGTGCAGTTTCTTCTAATTCTTGAGAATTGCCCTTTTGGTATGTTTCTTTTCCATTTATTGTGATGGCAGCTTTTAAAATCAATATAGCTGTTGGCATCGACTTTTTTAAAAAAGGTGGTTGTGGTTATTTCATTATTTATTATAGATATTTCTATATCCAGAAAATTAATTTTTACTTTGTTATATTCATATGTAAATATTAATCCGAAATCATTGGTGTTAAAATCTGAAATGAATTGTTCTAGTAGTTCCTCATCACCTTTCCAGATAATGAATATATCATCAATAAACCTTTTGTAGAGCACGAGATTCGCACCCCACGGTGTTCCGGACAAAAATAGTTCTTCAAAGTGCCCTACGAAAAAATTGGCGTAACTGCCCATGGCTGTGCTTCTTTTTTGCAAATAGTAATGCCCATTAAATAAAAAAGTTATTCTTTAGAATAAACTCCATACAATCTAATATGAATTCTTGCTGTACTTTTGACATTTCTGTATCTCTTAATAGATAGGAATGAGCAGCCTCTAGACCTTTCTGATGTTCTATGCAAGTATATAAAGAACTCACGTCACACGTGACTAGAATGTAATTATCTTCCCATTTTAAATTTTCTATTAGATTTAAAAAATGTTTGGTGTCTTTGAGATGTGATGGTATAGATTTCACATATTTCTGTAGGTAATAATCTGTGTATTGCGATAGGTTGGATGTTAGGGAATCAATTCCTGAGATGATTGGTCTGCCTGGGGGGTTGGTGATGCTTTTATGGATTTTGGGCAGGAAATAAAAGACTGGTGTCCTTGGGTGATCAATTGCTAGAAATCTACTTTCTTGGTTATTAAGAATACCCGTAAGTATCATTTTGTCCAAGTTTTTCTTCATGGATTCTAAGGGGTTCCCAGTCAATTTTTTATATGTTGCCTCATCTCCCAATAATCTATATGCTTCATTAAGGTAGTGTACAGTGTCCATTATAACCACTCCCCCACCTTTATCAGCTTGTTTAATCGTTATGTCTTTGTTCTCTTTTAGATCTTTTAAAACTAAATTTTCTTTTTTGGTTAGATTCCATTTTAAGCCTTTTTTATCATCTATTTTTTCAATATCTTCTTTTACCTTTTTTCGAATATTTCTATTGCACTACCTTTTTCTTGAGTGGGGTTGAAATCAGATTTCTGTTTGAGATTGGTATGAATGTATGTGGAAGTATAGTTAATAGTACTTTCTAAAGGATTTTTTAGAAAATATTTTTTAAGTGCTAGTTTCCTTGTGAACTGGTTGACATGGATTAGAGTCTCAAATTTGTTGATTCTATTGGTTGGTGCGAAGGATAGTCCTTTACTTAATACAGATTTCTGTTCATTGTTGAGAGCTGTTTTACTGAGATTAAAAATGCCCTTTGGTTCTATTTGGATTTTTTCGTGGCTTTCTTTGGTTCTACTTCCTCTTCCTCTGTGTCCTCTAATCTTCTTTTGCCTTTTGGGGGGTCGTGGGTTTGGATTGGGCCCTCTTCTAAAAAAGATAACCTAGACCTAGTCAGCCTACTATATTATAATTAAGACCCAAGGATACCTATGTTATATAATAAAGCAGCATTTTTTAAATGTTCTTGAACTTTTTTGATTTTTATGTATATCATCAATTAGTGATTCATTGCTTAATTATAGAGGCTTTAAATAGCCTTGAATCCCCACATCTGGTATCTTGAAAAAGGCTGTCCAGCCGAAACGCGTTGATACCAGAGCACACCTGCACAGGATCTGAGAAGACAAAGAGAATACCAGCTATACCCTGTTGAAATATTCAAGTTCCCACTTAGCGGCATATATTTAACCGCAAAGATCACATTGATAACTAGAATTCCTTTTTCTACTTATCCTACAAACTTTCTACTTATCCCACAACCACATTTCAGTACCCAGATCGGTCACTGACCGACATCTAAGAAACCTGGGAACAACGGACCGGAGGGGCACGCAAATATTCCACATCAGGAGGTTATCCAACAACCATACCATAGTGATCAGTCACTGACCGACAGACAAGCCACAGAAAAGAAAAACCGGAGATACTTAAAAAACATCAGCAAATGGTTAGCACCTAACCGCAACGAAGATCCCACCAAGAAACCCTTAAGAGCGTGATTGGTCACTGACCGACAAAGGACAAGATAACAGAGCGGCCACGGCAACTACACAAGCATTCATATAAAAGTGAATTTTCTCGCAGCAAACAGATAAGCCCACCTAACAAGAGGACACCAAAGCGGCATTTATTTAACCGCTAGCAGCTCATATAGAACTGCCACCAGCTTGATCTAGAAACCTAAGCAAATCATTGGCATAGCGGCGTTTATTTAACCGCAATCATCTCACAAAAGTGATATCAAACAGATACACTTCAAGGTACTAATTTGTATACTTATATCACAGTGTGATAAAAATCGCACCAACATACCTCTACATTTGATATATAGTTACCTAAGATAAGATCTCAATTGCACAGCTGAACTTGAAACAAAGTATCCTATATGAACTATACAGCAACTATTGTCTTATCCACTATAATATTGTATTTACAAACATTTTGTTAGAAATTACAACTTGTGATAAACCTATAACTGTATAAATTGCAAGATTTCAATTATATTATTTTAATTTAATTTTTTTATATTTTTTAGAAAATTACGTACATTCTTATACATAGAGACACCGGTGTCATTTTTTAAACTTTGAAGGAATTTGTAATAATTTTTGTTTAATTGTACTTTTAGCATCACTAGTATTGGGTAAATTTACCATAATCAAATAAAGGATCATATTTATTTCTTAAACAAGTTTCGACATCCAATTTTTTTCCGAAAGAGAATATAACATAGTAATCATCAAAACATTAACATATATTGAGCCCACATATTATCACACATATTTACAGTAAGACACATTGGGAATAGCAACTTGGTTTGCGCCACCTACTACAACTAACTATATGTATCAGAACATTGCTTGTAGCACAATGTTATACATTGTTGAAAACACGACTGCTATAGAGTTCTCTAAAGAGATGTGTACATACCTGAGCTATTATGAACCTACCTAGATTATCCATTCAAGAAAGGATACCAAGAGAACAAAGAAAATTTGATAAAAGTAAATTGGAAAGTTGTTTAGAATTCAATATGTCTAAACCATAAAAGTTTCATTTCAACTTTGTCTTTTTTTAAGGAAAACGTAAGTTATGGGCAAGCTATCATTTTGCCTTACCTGTTATATGAACGTGATATTCATCTTTAAAAATTCGCTGAAAATGCGGCAGTTTAAACTGCATATGAGCACTAGGCAACCCAGGGAGATTTACATCAACATCACCCATGAAGTGAGGGAATTCCCAGTCCTGTTAAAAAGGACACGTCAAAGCAGAGAGAGAAAAAGAGAAAGATTAGCTTTTTTAGAGAAACACATACTTATTTATATAAACACACACACACAAATCTATTTTACTTTCTTTTTTTTAAAAAAAACTTTTACTTAATTATCTTGGTAGCTTTTGTAGAAAAGCAGGTTGATTTCATGCATGTGTCTGGGCAACTTTTTGACACAGTCATTGTTTTTTTTATTATACTTTATTTATATAGCACCAGTATATTCTGCAGTGCTGTCCATGGGTAAAATTGATATAAATAGAACAATGTTACAATACTTGTAAGAGACAAGACAAAATATGACAAACAAATACAGGAGGAATTTAGGGCCCCCCATGGTATCTAACAATCTAGGAGGGTGAGAAACAGGAGGTGAGGACTGCAAGGGTGAAAATAATTTAATACAGAGTTGGATGGGAGAATTATTAGGTAAGTGGAATTCATTTTTTACTGGGTTGGGTGGTAGGTTTCCCTAAACAAAAATGTCTTTAGAGAGTGTTTAAAAGAAGGCAGATTAGGGGAAAGCGTGACAGCACTAGGAAGTGCATTCCAGTGGGTTGGTGCCGCAAAAGAGAAGTTCTGCAGTCTAGCAGGGGAAGAGGTGATGATAGAAGTTGCAAGAAGCAGGTAATTGTTGGATCTTAGAGAGGCTGGATTATATATTTGTAGATCAGTGAGGACAGGTAGTGGGGAGTGGTGTTTATGTAGTTGAGGGTGAGAATTTTGAAATGAATTCTACTGTGAATGGGGAGCCGGTGAAGGGACTCACAGAGGTGCAGCAGATACAAAGTGGCAGGAAAGGTGAATTAGCCTGGCAGAGGCATTTTGGATGGATGGAAGGGGGAGAGGCAAGAGAGAGGAATGCAAGTTAGTAGGTTATTGCATTAGTCAAATTGGGAAATTACAAAGGAGTGGGTTAATTGCTTAGTGGTGTCCGCTCTCAAAAACAGATGACGTTTGGAAATATTACATAAGTGTTTGCTGCAGGATGAAAAAAGAAATTGATGTTGAGGATTAAGGACAGATTGTAGTCAAGGCTTTGGGTGATGGGGAGATAGTGATGCCGTTGACAGTGATCAAAAAGTTAGAAATCAGAGTAGAGATAGAAGGGAGATTAGAAGAAGCTCAGTCTTATAAATGTTATTCTTTAGGTGGTGAGAGGCCATCCAGGAAGAAATGATAGATAGGCAGTCATTAATGTGAGAAAAGACAGAGGGAGACAGAGCAGGGTTAGACAGATATATCTGAGTGTCATCAGCACAGTATATCTGGTGAAGAAGTATAAATGGAGAAGAGTAGAGGACCGAGGACAGGACCTTGAGGTACTCCAACTGATAGAGGCATTGAAGAGGAGGAGTCACCAGCAAATGACACAGAAAAGGACCTGTTTGAAAGATAAGAGTGAATCCAAGAGAGATTTGTGTCACAGAGACCAAGAGTGCTGAGAGTCTGTAAGAGGAGGGGTGGTCAAACGCGTCAAAGGCAGATGAGAGGTCAAGTAAGATAAGTATAGAGTAGTGGCTGTTACTTTTAGCCGAGAGAAGATTGTTGGTAACTTTGGTGAGGGCAGTTTCGTTTGAGTGTTGTGGACGGAAGCCAGATTGCAGGAGGTCAAGCAAGGAGCTGGAAGACAGTAAATGGGTTAGGCAGTCGTAAACTAGTTTTTGCAGGAGAGGATTTTTTGAGTATGGGAGTGACCTTTGCATGTTTGAAAGAAGATGGTAATGAACCGGTAGTAAGAGATAGGTTGAAGATGTGAGTAAGAGATGGGAGTGAGGGTGGAAGACAAAGAAGGTATTAGATGTGATAAGTCAAGCGGCCAGGTAGTGGGGCATGATGAAGACAGTAAAGAGCAAACTTCATTCTCAGTGGCTGCAGGTGTAACTGTGTGTGGAGATGGAAGATTGCAATGTTGGGTCAGGATGTTCCTTCGGTTAGTATGCATTTTGTTTAAAAAGTAGTCTGCCAGGTCCTGAGCATGAAAGACAGATGATGTTATTAAATGAACATACATGAAGGCATTTATTGCATACATATACAACAGGGTTAAATCAAGTGACATTGTAATCTCCCATTTTCTACAATAAATATTAAATACTAACAGTTATAAATGTTAGTTAGAATAACTGAAAAACCTTGAAAAACTCTATTGGATACTGCAGCATAAGTGCCCATAGGCTATTAACCATATTTGCGAACAAACCTCATGCAAAACACCAAATGGGTATATTTTTTCAGGGGGAAAAAAACCCAGTAACAATTTAAAATAGGAAGCATCAAAAACGTGTTTTGTGTTTCTTCTATTTTATTTACTGGTAATTATAAATCTAACTATATCCCCGAAATTATATATATATATATATATATATATATATATATATATATATATATGGCTGTGTTAAGGGAACGTTTTCTTTGGAGTGTTTTTTTTTTTTTTTTTTTTAGCTGCACAAATGCAAAACTCTATAAATATATATTCTAGGGAAAAAATGCCATATCAGCCATTTATATCACAGAAAAACACACAAATCAGCACAAAATGTGAGTTCCATCATAAAAGCCTTTCAATGTTCAGAATCACCAGGGAAGAGCTGTAAAAACAAAGTGAACTGATCTGTGACTGCTGTGACTCATCTTAGCTTTGCCAGACACAAATTTTATCTTCAATTCACAAGCTGGTATTAGAAGCATGATCCTAAATTACACTTATATGATAACACTAAAATAGGCAGCCTTTAATTTTAAAATAAATTAAGAGTAAATTATGTATTTTGAGGAGTGCAGAAAAAGAAAAGTCACAAAATAAGCTACCCAATGTAAAGAAGTGGATAAAATAAAGAATTAATTGTACTAAAAAAAATCATGCTGAAGGGGCAGTAATCTTTTACAATCCCTGGAATAAAAGATGTATTACACTTTTTCTCTCTCCAGCGTTTGCCAAATTTTTAATCTTAAACAGACCAAGACTTAAACCCCCCATTTATTAATGTGCATGTGTAAAGTGTTCCCAGACAGGGAACCTGTGTACACCTGCATCACTTGTTGCTTAAATTTAACATTGTACTTGCAAAATTTTATGCAGAAAAGTGCACTGCCTCGTCTCACGCAACAAATTGCTCTAGATCAGATCAGTGAATTCTACCAGCACATTTAACAATCAAATACGCTTTTGTTTGAAGTTCTGCCACACATCCATAAGAGTGTGTTTGTGCATTTAGTGAAATTGTTCCATGTATGTTCATCCTTACACAGCACAGCATAAACTGTTGGCACTTAAAGGGATATGAAACCCAATTTTTTTCTTTAAAAAAAAAAACTTTCAAATTTCCCTATCAAGTTTACTTTGTTTTCATAATGTCCTTTGTTAAAAGGCAGGTAGGTAAACTGCCTTTAGTACTATATGGGATCTGTTTTGCAAAAATACTTTTAACAATGTAATACATTTGCAAGAGCACTAGGTGGCAGCAGCCTTTGTTGGCATACAGTACTCCAGACATGTTCACACTACCTACCTAGGTATTTTCTACAACAATGAATATCAGAAGAACAAAACAAATTTAACAATAAATAATGGAAACTTTTTTAAAGACTGTATGCTCTGTCTGAATAATGAAAGAAAAAAATTGGATTCCAGATTAATTTAATTATAGTAATAACTAGTACTAAAGCCCGTGTACACGGGCCATTTTTTGCAGTACAGCTGTCCCACCCCTTGCTCTCTCCCCCCTCTCTTTTGCTCTCTCTTCCCCCTCTCTTTTGCTCTCTCTTCCCCCCTCTCTTTTGCTCTCTCTTCCCCCCTCTCTTCCCCCCTCTCTTTTGCTCTCTCTTCCCCCCTCTCCTTTGCTCTCTCTCTCCCCTCTTTTGCTCTCTCTCTCCCCTCTTTTGCTCTCTCTCTCCCCTCGTTTGCTCTCTCTCTCCCCCCTTTGGCTCTCTCTCCCCCCCTCTTTGGCTCTCTCTCCCCCCTCTTTGGCTCTTTCTCCCCCCTCTTTGGCTCTCTCCCTCCCCTCTTTTGCTCTCTCTCTCCCCTCTTTGGCTCTCTCCCCCCTCTTTTGTTCTCTCCCTCCTCTTTGGCTCTCCCCCCTCTTTGGCTCTCTCCCCCCTCTTTTGTTCTCTCCCTCATCTTTGGCTCCCCCCCCCCTCTTTGGCTCTCTCCCCCCCCCTCTTTGGCTCTCTCCCCCCCCTCTTTGGCTCTCTCCCTCCTCTTTGGCTCTCTCCCCCCCCCTCTTTGGCTCTCTCTCCCCCCTCTTTGGCTCTCTCTCCCCCCCTCTTTGGCTCTCTCTCCCCTCTCTTTGGCTCTCTCTCCCCCCCTCTTTGGCTCTCTCTCCCCCCTCTTTGGCTCTCTCCCCCCCCCTCTTTGGCTCTCCCCCCTCTTTGGCTCTCTCCCCTCTTTGGCTCTCCCCCCTCTTTGGCTCTCCCCCCTCTTTGGCTCTCTCCCCTCTTTGGCTCTCTCTCTCCCCCCTCTTTGGCTCTCTCCCCTCTTTGGCTCTCTCCCCTCTTTGGCTCTTTTTCCTTTTTGGCTCTCTCTCTCCCCCCTCTTTGGCTCTCCCCCCCCTTTGACTCTCCCCCCCTCTTTGTCTTTCTCTCTCCCCTCTTTGGCCCTCCCCCCTCTTTGGCTCTCTCTCCTCTTTGGCCCATCTCCCCCCCTCTCCTGCTCCCTCTCTGGTCGTGTCTTCACTGAAAAACTTTGCCTCTCTGGCCACGCCCCCAGCGCGGCACACCGTCCGGCCACGCCCCATTGCGACGGCACCCGTCCGGCCACGCCCCTCACGATGCCCGGCCACGCCCCTTGCGACGCCCGGCCACTCCCCCATTGCAACGCTCCCGTCGGCCAAGCTCCCTGACACTCCGCTTCAGCCTTGCTCTGTGCTGAGTGTCAGGATCCAAACGGTCAGGTATGTTTGTCACGTGCAGTCTCTACTGCGCATGACTGCATCTGACAAACATACTTGGCCATTTATTATATAGGATAGTAATAAAAAGAATGGTCACCAATGGAATACATTTATTAGGTTATGTGCATTAAATGGACATAAACTTACAAAAGAACATTTTATCATCGCACTACATGCTTGCTCTGACAACAATGCACTACTGAGACCTAGCTGAACAAATGTGGAGAACCGAGACATGTGTGCAGCAAACAATTATCAGCTAGCCCCAATTAATGCATTGCTGCTCCTAAGCCTACCTAAATATGCGTGCCCACAAACAGAATTAAGTCAATTTGATTAAAGAGATAAACTAAAAAGTCTCTTAAAATGGAAAACTCTGTTTGAACCATGAAAGGTTTATTTTGACAGGTTTTCAAACCATGTTATTCCATGCAGTTGCTTTTCAAGTTTTACCAATCTCATATCTTTTGTGCATAGACTTCATGCGTTAAGTAAACTGTGTACAGCTCAATAAGAATGGAAATTATTTAGAATAAGCAGAATTATAAATAGGTATCACATTCCATCTATATATAACAAGCAAAGTAAAGTGTCAGTTAGGTTCTCTGCAAGAAATATTTTACAGAAGATGCCTCATTTTCAACCAAACTGAGCTTAAAACTTATAGCTTGTTTCTCTAAGCATAGAAGTATATTCCAATGCTTTGAAAAACTTGTTCAAAATATAACTCTAAAAGCATTCCCTTAGATATTGTTACAAATAAATAAATACAAAAATACATTAAAATTAACATATAGCTCATAGTTTTTCAATATTTTGTTTTTCCATATTGGGTAAAGTATTACAAAAATAATAGATAATACGGTTTTATAAGTAACACTGCATTCAAGTCCACTTGACAGATGATAAAATACTTTTTTTTATTGTAATATAAAGTGTTTAATAATGCAAAGTAAAAAATGTAAATTAAAAAAAATTGCTTTGTTTTTTTCTGACCCCTTTTACTCTAACTGATACTGCTTTATTGATTCTTATACCTCAAGAGTGAAATACAGAAACGTATATAGTGTCAACTATTCAGTTCTGTAGATTGGAACCTCTTAGGTGCAGAGCCTTCTTCCTTATTTTTCAGTTTTGTTTTTTTTTTTACCATTAATCAGTGTTATTGTGTAACCCTGCTCATGTACTTAGCGCTACAGAATTTGATGCCACTTTAGAAATAAAATTAAAACAATAATAATTTATTTACAGCTCACAGAGCACGTGACTTGTGAAAGGGTAGCAGCATTCTATAAATCAAGTTTGACGTTTGTTTTAAACAGCCTAAATAAATTTGCCACGCTGCTGCTACTGGACAGACAGACCGACCAGAAGCAGCTATACATATATTGGACTGGGTACACATCCTAAGCCACAGCAAACTCCACAGCCAGGTTTTCTGTGTGTTGTGTTGATAATGTTTGTAATGCTTCCCTGCGGGCCTGTCACCCAGGCTGCTCAGGGGTTAACTGCCTGAGTTGCTGGGAACTTTGCAGCTGTCTGTCAGTGTCCAGGGCTGTGGAGTTTGCTGTGGCTTAGAATGTGTACCCAGTCCAGTCTGTGAGTGCGATCCATTCCTGTGTTTTGTATTTACATAGGGGAGGTTACAAAAGCCTGTGTCACCCTAGGAGGTTCCCAGTTGGTTTGTTTGAAAGTATACATTGTGTGGGTGCTGGTTAGGGTCCCATGAAGGGGGAGACCTTGTTGTGGTCCTGGGATTGATCCTTTGGCGCCAAATGTAACTGACTTCCCCCAGTTTTGCTTTTAAACATTACTGTGAATCTGCTGGCGAGTGCCAGATTTTCTGTGTGTTTATATATATATATATATATATATATATATATAACACACAGAGAAAACCCAGCACTCACTTACAAGCTCTCAGCTAAGATTTAAAAGCAAAAATGGAAAGGTTAGTTACCGCATCTGGCCAAATGGGACAAGCCCAGGTACCTCGTCAAGGTCCTTTCCAACACCTGGGACCCTAAAACAGCCACACAATGCAAGCTTTCAAATCCAAACAAACTGAAAACAAGGGAAGGGTGCACAGGAATATGTAACCACCCTAGACATATACAAAACACGGAAGGGAACTGCACTCTCATACCGGACCGGGTACACATCCTATGACCCTGCAACATGCTCAGCCCTGGGTGCCACTGGCACTCACAGGAAGCTGTCCTGTCCCCAGAGCCACAAGCAGTTAACCCCAGACAGGTCTGGGTGCAAGTACCATAGGGAAAATTACAAAATAAATTAATACAACACACAGAGAAAACCCAGCACTCACTTACAAGCTCTCAGCTAAGATTTAAAAGCAAAAATGGAAAGGTTAGTTACCGCATCTGGCCAAATGGGACAAGCCCAGGTACCTCGTCAAGGTCCTTTCCAACACCTGGGACCCTAAAACAGCCACACAATGCAAGCTTTCAAATCCAAACAAACTGAAAACAAGGGAAGGGTGCACAGGAATATGTAACCACCCTAGACATATACAAAACACGGAAGGGAACTGCACTCTCATACCGGACCGGGTACACATCCTATGACCCTGCAACATGCTCAGCCCTGGGTGCCACTGGCACTCACAGGAAGCTGTCCTGTCCCCAGAGCCACAAGCAGTTAACCCCAGACAGGTCTGGGTGCAAGTACCATAGGGAAAATTACAAAATAAATTAATACAACACACAGAGAAAACCCAGCACTCACTTACAAGCTCTCAGCTAAGATTTAAAAGCAAAAATGGAAAGGTTAGTTACCGCATCTGGCCAAATGGGACAAGCCCAGGTACCTCGTCAAGGTCCTTTCCAACACCTGGGACCCTAAAACAGCCACACAATGCAAGCTTTCAAATCCAAACAAACTGAAAACAAGGGAAGGGTGCACAGGAATATGTAACCACCCTAGACATATACAAAACACGGAAGGGAACTGCACTCTCATACCGGACCGGGTACACATCCTATGACCCTGCAACATGCTCAGCCCTGGGTGCCACTGGCACTCACAGGAAGCTGTCCTGTCCCCAGAGCCACAAGCAGTTAACCCCAGACAGGTCTGGGTGCAAGTACCATAGGGAAAATTACAAAATAAATTAATACAACACACAACTCTGTGTGTTGTATTAATTTATTTTGTAATTTTCCCTATGGTACTTGCACCCAGACCTGTCTGGGGTTAACTGCTTGTGGCTCTGGGGACAGGACAGCTTCCTGTGAGTGCCAGTGGCACCCAGGGCTGAGCATGTTGCAGGGTCATAGGATGTGTACCCGGTCCGGTATGAGAGTGCAGTTCCCTTCCGTGTTTTGTATATGTCTAGGGTGGTTACATATTCCTGTGCACCCTTCCCTTGTTTTCAGTTTGTTTGGATTTGAAAGCTTGCATTGTGTGGCTGTTTTAGGGTCCCAGGTGTTGGAAAGGACCTTGACGAGGTACCTGGGCTTGTCCCATTTGGCCAGATGCGGTAACTAACCTTTCCATTTTTGCTTTTAAATCTTAGCTGAGAGCTTGTAAGTGAGTGCTGGGTTTTCTCTGTGTGTTGTATTAATTTATTTTGTAATTTTCCCTATGGTACTTGCACCCAGACCTGTCTGGGGTTAACTGCTTGTGGCTCTGGGGACAGGACAGCTTCCTGTGAGTGCCAGTGGCACCCAGGGCTGAGCATGTTGCAGGGTCATAGGATGTGTACCCGGTCCGGTATGAGAGTGCAGTTCCCTTCCGTGTTTTGTATATGTCTAGGGTGGTTACATATTCCTGTGCACCCTTCCCTTGTTTTCAGTTTGTTTGGATTTGAAAGCTTGCATTGTGTGGCTGTTTTAGGGTCCCAGGTGTTGGAAAGGACCTTGACGAGGTACCTGGGCTTGTCCCATTTGGCCAGATGCGGTAACTAACCTTTCCATTTTTGCTTTTAAATCTTAGCTGAGAGCTTGTAAGTGAGTGCTGGGTTTTCTCTGTGTGTTGTATTAATTTATTTTGTAATTTTCCCTATGGTACTTGCACCCAGACCTGTCTGGGGTTAACTGCTTGTGGCTCTGGGGACAGGACAGCTTCCTGTGAGTGCCAGTGGCACCCAGGGCTGAGCATGTTGCAGGGTCATAGGATGTGTACCCTGTCCGGTATGAGAGTGCAGTTCCCTTCCGTGTTTTATATATATATATATATATATATAAATATATATATAATGTATATACATATTCTAATGTTCTTGCTGTAAAACACCTACTTGATATGTTTTAGAACCTTATGTATGTTGAGTAAAGCACCTTCCCATGGTTCAGCTACTGCTATGCACCACAAGTCAGATGTGTGCTTGTGATGTTATGTTATAGTAGCACTCTTCTATTTATATAGCTCAGAAGGGCAAACCGGGAGAATATTTTATTTTCTGAGCATGTCTGTTTAAGAGCATTGTAATACTCATCAGGGAAAATGGATTCCCCAAAATAGCACTTAGCAAATCTGACTTCACAAATGAAGGCACAGCATTGCATGACGATGTAAATCAGTTTTTCCCCTCTGGAGCTGTGAGGCAGCTGAGATGACACGCGAATGCAAGCACTCAGTCTTCCAAATCAGTCTGCAATTTTCCCAAGTGGTAATGTTTTCTGAATATTTGACCTACTGCACATCTTATGGATGCACTGAAGCAAATATGGGATTGCATATGATCAAGTGAAGGGAAAATCTTAGCTTTCAGCTTGACTAAGGTGATTTTTCATACCAGTTACAGATTCAGTGTCTAGTTGAAATTTCTAGCACAGTACAGGTATATTTTACTGTAATCTATCGGTACAGTATACTGACAGAACTGCTGCAAAATGTGTATTATACATACATACACACATGCAGTGCCCTCCACTAATATTGGCATCCTTGGTAAATATGAGAAAAATTACCTTTATTATTTAACCTTTTGATCTTTTGTTTAAAAAAATACACAAAAATACTCTGATCTCATGGATATCAAACAATTGCAAACACAATACAGGTTAATAAAAAAAAAATTGTAAATATATATGTGGCACAATTATTGGCACCCCTGTGAATTCATATGAGAAAAATATATCTGAAGTATATTCCCATTGATACTTTACATTTTTAGTACACCTGGGTGACTAGGAACAGGAAATAGTTCAATTCTGACTTCCTGTTTCACAGGGGTATAAATATGAGGTAAAAGGCCAAATTCTCTTAGTCATTGATCCCAAGAAATATAGCTGTGATGTGCTGCAAAAGGTTGTTGATCTTCACAAAATGGGAAGTGGCCATAAGAAAATAGCAAAAGCACTGAAAAGGCTCATTTCCACCATCAGGGCAATAATTAAGTACAAGTGACCTAGTCACAGAGAGGGCGCTTAAGAACAGTGGTTCATAAATCTGTAGCAAAAATAAACAGATATTGCGTCACAGACACTTGATAACAGATAAAAAGCATATAACTGTACTGTTTCACCAATTAGTTTGTAACGATAACTTTGTAACAACAAATGTAGAAAAGAGAAACCTTCAAAAAGTTCACTCGTAATTCAAAGAGGTATGAATGTCCTCTGGAAGGGAGTCCTTCAAAAAAAGATAGAAATAGTTGCTGGGATGGCTGCCTCCTCCTCACTGTCTGGTCCAGGTAAAACTAGAGAAAATGAAGAAAAACAGAGGGGCGCCTCATGTGTGGTATCGTCAAGTACATAACAATCAAATGACACAGCTCAGGCCAAATGAGTACTCACATATTCATAGAGCACACTCATGTGCTAGTAGAGACAGGCTGCAGAATTATAGAGGTGTGACAGCCCACCCACTGACAAGCACTTTTGGCAAGAGGTGTAGGTACTAGAATAGAGACATAAAGTACAAGCACTACATGTGCAGACTATTAATGATATAACCAATAGTATTTTCTTAGTACAGAGGGTACTCACATACTCACGGAGCACACCAATGTGCTTGTGGAAGCAGGCTGCAGATTAAGGTAGGTGTGGCAGCTCACCCAAACAAGTGGTATCTTGGTAGTGATGTCTCAGGTATATAGAAATCCCAATTGGCTCACTCACGTATTGGGCTGATCTTTGTATATGGGTATAGGCAGATATAGGGTAGAATGAAATCCACTCAAAGAGTAAAAAATATCCAAACTTTTTTAAAAACAACAACAACACAATAGTTGCTGGTATAAGTGGATAATGGGGTGTCAAGTGATCCCCAAATGCTGCAACGCGTTTCTCGGTTCTCAGACCGTTTCATCAGGCATAAAAAACATATATCTACCCATCACTGCCTTATATACCCTACTACTAAACATTTAACCTCCCTGTAATGAATTGTGATTCTCAATTAGTTGATATGGTACACCTGTCTAGACTATACCAATTCTCTGAGTTGTAGGTGAACTGTTGCTCTCCTATATATATATGTAAATAAATAAACATCACGTTTGCAATTTCAAATATATACTATACATTCTTAATCAAATCCAATATATGATAAACATAATGTCTGTATATATACAAATATATCCGCCCAAAATTCCTGGCGTGTGTGCAAATTCCCTAAAAGATGTAAGTAATGAACAAGAGAAATAACCCCCTTTCCCTTTTGTATTGATGGGAAGTTCTGCCTTTTGTTTAACTATTAAAGGTGTGCATGTGCCCTGTGTGATGTAAAATTTTACAAGTCAATGATTACAAATTGTAGTGTGTACATTCGTTTGTTCCATCAGATCAACCAATAACATCACAATCTATGTAACTCTTATTAAATTTTATATCCTATTGAAGTCAGATCGTAAATAAATATATGTCATGTGTTGATGTTTGCAGAAGCGTAAATACTCCCCTCCTATTGGTTCCTGTTACCACCATTCTATTGGTTATAGTCGCATGACGTGGGGATCAAATTTTGTGTGTGTGTGTGGGGGTGTGTTCAATCTGACCAATCACTGTGTTTCTGTAAGTTAGTCATATATCTCTATGTCTACATTGTTTGGTATATTTCTATTGATATTACGAAGGGAAAATAAGCAATGGTCTCATCACTTTTAGCTTTTTAATGAGTGCTACTGTAGCAATGTGTTGTTATGATCTGTAAAACATTAGTGCGATGGTGAAGATTGAGATTGTAAAGGTCTTTTGGATTGAACGGCATTAAGGTGCATACAAATATTCCGTCTGTGCTGTACTAAAGGATGACGTTATTCCTAAAGTGTTCCTAAAGGCTATTGCCCTAAGAACAACATTTATACGTTAAAAAACGTTCTTATTCTCTCTATTATCCTCTATAGTGGGTGTGTTCAATCTGACCAATCACTGTCTTTCTATAAGTTATTCAGTGATTGGTAGAAGTGCCGATGTTTCCTTGGCAACTATTGTAATCATAGCAATGATATATCCCTATGTCTACATTGTTTGACGTATTTCTATTGGTATCACGAGGGAAAAATAGGCAATGGTTTCATCATTTTTAACTGTATAATGAGTGCTACTATAGCAATGTGTTGCTGTGATCTGTAAAACATTAGTGCGGTGATGAAGACTATAAAGGTCTTTTAGATTGAACGGCATTAAAGTGCATACAAAAATTCCGTCTGTGCTGTGCTAGAGGATGGCGTTATTCCTGAAGTGTTCAGTGTATGGCTATTGCCCTAACAACAACATTTATATGTTACGAGTCTTAACTCGATGATGTGACCTATATACCTGATAAGGTATATATTCCAAGTAACTGTGCGGAGTGAAATTCTAGTAGTACTAAGAAAATACTATTGGTTATATCATTAATAGTCTGCACATGTAGTGCTTGTACTTTATGTCTCTATTCTAGTACCTACACCTCTTGCCAAGAGTGCTTGTCAGTGGGTGAGCTGTCACACCTCTATAATTCTGCAGCCTGTCTCTACTAGCACATGAGTGTGCTCTATGAATATGTGAGTACCCATTTGGCCTGAGCTGTGTCATTTGATTGTTATGTACTTGACGATACCACACATGAGGCGCCCCTCTGTTTTTCTTCATTTTCTCTAGTTTTACCAGGGCAATAATTAAGAAGTTACAGTCAACTGGAAATATTATGAATCAACCTGGAAGAGGACGTGTGACTATATTGTCTCAGCACACTGCAAAGAGGATGGTTTGCGTGGCCAAAATATCTCCAAGTATCAGAGCTGGAAGATTGCAGAAGTTTGTTGTGTCTTGGGGTCAGATAGTCTCCACAACTACAATCCTACATCACCACAAGTTGTTTAGAAGGGTTTCAATAAAAAAGCCTCTACTCTCATCCAGAAAAAAACTCAAGCGTCTTCCAGTAGTGTCTGCCAAACTGAATTCGCTTTTCGTGGTACAAAAGATGACAAAACTCTCTGCCCATTGCAGCTCCCGGGCACAAATGCTGCCAAGGGATATACGGATGCCAATGGATTTTGGCTGCAAACAAATCTACAAAACTTGGTTTACTGCAGTGCTCCAAAACTTTGCATCCATATTATTTTGCCGCCCACCGGAAGTCTGGATTAGTCTAAATATTGAGTTATACATTAGTAACAGTATTGCACTACTATTTTTTAACCCTTTTGTTACCAAAGGAAGTTTATTGTATTATTTCTGATATATCTCAAGTATTTAAAATACTGTATATTATACCACATAGGGCTACAATGTATTCCTATATAATGAGCTACAGTCCTCCCTGGTAACCATGGGAATTAATGGACCAAAAGTATGTGCAGGCATAATTTGTAGCACACGTCATACAGCCTGACAGAATAACAAATCATATAGGCCCCAATTCTGTAAGCATTGTCACAATAGCACAATGTTATAAAGCGATTTGCATTGTGATCAAGCTTGCCAGTGAAATGTTGTTAAAGGCCGAAATAATTGATTGAAGACCGTCTTACTATACTTGATTGCGGGAGGTGATGCTTCTCTGACACATGCAGAATAATAAAAGGAGTATCGCCATGTACAGCAAAGCTCTAATGTAAATGATCCCTTTAGACAGTATTGGATGACAACACAATTTACATGCGTCATCCAAAACTCAACCTCTTTTGTTACAATAATGAAACTGGGCCATGAATAATAAAGCTATATGAGCCTGAGTATTGTGGTTATATTGTACATGTGTATGTAGGTTGTCTCATATATATATTATAATGTAAAATACTATATTATGTATTTAAAGTACGTTTCTTACATAAAAATTGTGTCTTTATATTTTGGCTTGTTCTTTTAATTTTAGGAAGAAGATTTAATGTACCTGACATTAATACCCCATAGAAGAATAAAATAGTGCACGTGTAAAAAAAAGTATTTTTTAGGAAAATTAAATTAACCTGGTATTTTGCCTTCCCTTAATATTAGGGTTACTAATTGTCTACAGCTGCCAAAATGTGTCATGACTGCATATGATATTGCATTTCCACTGATGTATTATAATGGAGTTGTACTGCTTGGAAAAGCGTATATATGAAAAGTGTTGTAAAAATAAAGATTAAAAAAAAGGTATTCCCCTTTCTCAAGGGAATGCTCTATTAGTTTATTGATTTCCCCTTCTAAAAGATGAGATTAACTCAAGATAGGCCTCTATTGGAAGAAGCTTCTTATAGCGCACTCAAAGTTTTAACATGGAGGCACATAACCCTGCTAAAAATACTATTAAAAAATGTAAATTAAATTACTATCGGCTAGATTACGAGTTTTGCGTTATGAGGGGTACGGTACTAACTTGCAGGTTATTGTCACCGCTCACTTACCTACAGCACTGGTATTACAGGTTTTTACAAACCCAGCGTTAAAAGGCAAGAAGTGAGCGTAGAGCAAAATTGTGCTCCATACCGCACTCCAATACCAGCGCTGCTTAAATCAGCGGTGAGCTGGTTGTACATGCTTGTGCACGATTTCCCCATAGACATCAATGGGGAGAGCCAGCTGAGAAAAAGTCTAACACCAGCAAAAAAGCAGCGTAAAGCTCCGTAACGCAGCCCCATTGATTCCTATGAGGAAAAACATTTTATGTTTACACCTAACACCCTAACATGAACCCTGAGTCTAAACACCCCTAATATTACACTTATTAACCTCTAATCTGCCGCCCCGACATCGCCGACACCTACATTATACTTATTAACCCCTAATCTGCCGCTCCGGACATCGCTGACACCTACATTATACTTATTAACCCTTAATCTGTCGCCCCCGACATCTGCATTATACTTATTAACCCCTAATCTTCCGCTGCGGACATTGCCGCCACTAGAATAAACATATTAACCCCTAAACCACCGCACTCCCGCCTCGAACACTAGTTAAATATTATTAAACCCTAATCTGCCGTCCCTAACATCGCCGCCACCTACCTACATTTATTAACCCCAAAATGCCGCACCCAACGTCGCCGCCACTATACTAAATTTATTAACCCCTAAATCTAAGTCTAAGCCTAACACCCCCTAACTTAAATATAATTAAAGGGCTATGAAACCCACATTTTTTCTTTCCTGATTTAGAAAGAGAATGCAAATTTAAACATATTTCTAATTTACTTATATTATCTCATTTGTTTTATTCTCTTGATATTCTTTGCTGAAAAGCATATCTAGATATGCTCAGTAGCTGCTGATTGGCTCACCATGTGCATTGCTTTTTCTTCAACTAAGGATATCTAAAAAATGAAGCAAAATAAATAATAGAAGTAAATTGTAATGTTGTTTAAATTTGTATTCTCTATCTGAATCATGAAAGAAAGATTTTGGGTTTAGTGGCCCTTTAAAATAAATCTAAAGAAAACCTACTATTAACTAAATAATTCATATTTAAAACTAAATACCTATAAAATAAACCCTAAGATAGCTACAATATAATTAATAGTTACATTGTATCTAGCTTAAGTTTTATTATTATTTTACAGGCAAGTTTGTATTTATTTTAACTAGGTAGAATAGTTACTAAATAGTTATTAACTATTTACTAGCTACCTAGTTAAAATAAATACAAATTTACCTGTAAAATAAAACCTAACCTAAGTTACACTAACACCTTACACTACACTACAATTAAATAAATTCCCTAAAATAAATGCAATTAAATAAATTAAATACAATTACCTAAATTACAAAAAAACAAAACACTAAATTACAGAAAATAAAAAACAAATTACAAGATATTTAAACTAATTACACCTAATCTAATAGCCCTATCAAAATAAAAAATGCTCCCCCAAAATAAAAAAACCCCTAGCCTAAACTAAACTACCAATAGCCCTTAAAAGGGCCTTTTGCGGGGCATTGCCCCAAAGAAATCAGCTTTTTTACCTGAAAAAAACAAACAAACAACCTCCCCAACAGTAAAACCCACCACCCACACAACCAACCCCCCAAATAAAACCCTAACTAAAAAAAACCTAAGCTCCCCATTGCCCTGAAAAGGGCATTTGGATGGGCATTGCCCTTAAAAGGGCATTTAGCTCTATTGCGGCCCAAATCCCTAACCTAAAAATAAAACCCACCCAATAAACCCTTAAAAAAACTAACACTAACCCCTGAAGATCCACTTACAGTTTTGAAGATCCAACATCCATCCTCAACGAAGCCGGGACAAGTCCTCAACGAAGCTGGGAGAAGTCTTCATCCAAGCCGGGATAAGTGGTCATCCAGATGGGCAGAAGTCTTCAACCAGACGGCATCTTCTATCTTCATCCATCCAGCGCAGAGCGGCTGCATCTTCAAGACATCCGGCGTGGAGCATCCTCTTCAATCCTCTTTAAGTGACGTCATCCAAGATGGCATCCCTTAGATTCAGATTGGCTGATAGAATTCTATCAGCCAATCGGAAATTAAGGTTGAAAAAATCCTATTGGCTGATGCAATCAGCTAATAGGATTGAACTTCAATCCTATTGGCTGATCTAATCACCCAATAGGATTGAGCTTGCATTCTATTGGCTATTCCAATCAGCCAATAGAATGCAAACTCAATCCTATTGGCTGATTGCAACAGCCAATAGGATTTTTTCAACCTTAATTCCGATTGGCTGATAGAATTCTATCAGCCAATCGGAATCTAAGGGACGCCATCTTAGATGACGTCATTTAAAGGAACCTTCATTCCAAAGAAGACGTTGTAAGAAGAGGATGCTCCGCGTCGGATGTCTTGAAGATGGAGCCAGATGGATGAAGATAGAAGATGCTGTCTGGGTGAAGACTTCTGCAGGCTTGGATGAAGATTTCTGCCGGCTTCGATGAGGACTTCTGCCGCTTCGTTGAGGATAAATGTCAGCTCTTCAGAAACTGTAAGTGGATCTTCGGAGGTTAGTGTTAGGATTTTGTGAGGGTTTTTTGGGTGGGTTTTATTTTTAGGTTAGGGTTTGGGCAGCAATATAGCTAAATGCCCTTTTAAGGGCAATGCCCATACAAATGCCCTTTTCAGGGCAATGGGGAGCTTAAGTTTTTTTAGTTAGGTTTTTATTTGGGGGGGTTGGTTGTGTGGGTAGTGGGTTTTACTGTTGGGGGGGTATTTGTATTTTTTATTTACAGGTAAAAGAGCTGATTTCTTTGGAGCAATGCCCCGCAAAAGGACCTTTTAAGGACCATTGGTAGTTTATTGTAGGTTAGGGTTTTTTATTTTGGGGGGGGGGGCTTTTTGTTTTCATAGGGCTCTTAGATTAGGTGTAATTAGTTTAAATATTTGATAATTTATTTTTTATTTTGTGTAACTTTTTTATTGTAGATTTAAATTATTTGAGTAGGGTTAGGTGTTTAAATATATAATATAGTTAATTTAATTTGTAGTTTAATGTAGCTTTAGTATAACAGTTAGGGTAGATTAAGTATTAGTTTAATATAGTTTAATGTATTTTAGTATAATAGGGTAGATTAATAGTTTAATATAGTTTAATGTAATTTAGTATAATAGTAAGGGTAGATTAATTAATAGTTTAATATAGTTTAATGTAATTTAGTATAATAATAAGGGTAGATTAATTAGTTTAATATAGTTTATTTTAATTCTAAAGGTAAGTTTTAATTTATTATAAGATAGGGATGAGTTCATATTTAATATAAAGTTAGCGGGTTGTTAGGTTTAGGGGGTAATAGGTTAATAGGTTAATTTAGTTTATGACGATGTGGGGGGCTGGCGGTTTAGGGGTTAATAGGTTTAGTAAGTGGTAGTGATGTGGGAGGCCAGAGGTTTAGGGGTTAATACCTTTAGTTAGTTGCGGCGGGGTCCGGGAGCAGCGGGATAGGGGTTAATAACTATTTAGTTGCGGCGGGGTCCGGGAGCAGCGGGATAGGGGTTAATAACTTTATTTAGTTGCGGCGGGGTCTGGGAGCGGCGGCATAGGGGTTATTAACTTTATTAGAGTTGCGGTGGGGTCCGGGAGCGGCGTGATAGGGGTTAATAACTTTATTTAGTTGCGGCAGGGTCCGGGAGCGGCGGGATAGGGGTTAAACAGTTTAATATAGTGGCGGTGTTTAGTGACAGCATACAAATAAAGCTGTGAAAAAGCAGAATAGTAGCGAGATCAATGACCGTTAGTTAACAGTCCGCTGCTCATCGCTCTGTACTTGGTGCGCGGCATTTTGACAGCTTTTTTGTTAAATATGGAGAACGTATTCAGGTCCGCGGCAGCGATGTTAGGCAATGTCAGACGAGCGTATTGGTACCGTCGAATGCAAGTTGGTTGATGGCTTGATAAGTAGGCAACTATATTCAAAGTTCATTATTTACTAAGAAATAGCCTTCAAAATGGTATTTAATTTGAAATAATAATTAATTCTTATTAAAACCCTGCACTGCTTGAAATCTGGTAAATTCCACATGACTTTAAACTGAATACTTGAAATTTGAGTTTACAATCCTTCATAAAGAAAGGATATTTCCTAGATTAATTTTTAATATTTTATGCATTTACTGCTTGCATTTTGGCAGCACTTCAAATAGATCTCAAGACAACGAAGACATATTTCATCGTTAAAAATGGAACTACTAAGCAAAATGCTATATCAGGTCACATAAACTTCACAAGATATTTTTTCCTTCACAATCTCACTATACAGAAGAAATAACAGGACTGAGAACTACCAGCATCTAGCAAAAGCTTTAGTTCTATGATATTATGTCAATGTTTGTTCTATACATTTAATAAGCAAAAATATATTTACCTGTATATTGAAGTAAATAAGTTTCCCTTAATTTTCTATATGTATTATAAATATTATATATATGTTCCAGCTCACTAATTTCCCAACTCATGATCACAGCAGGTGCAGGAAGGTAGACACAAAATAACTCAGTACATTAAAAAAGGAACAAAAATGTATTAAAAACAATAAAATGCGCATCATTGGCTGATAAAATATGAGATGCATTTCTTAGCAAATATAGGAATATTCATACTACTTACACAGAGTCTATATATGGACACACCCTTCCCCACAGCTAATTACTAAACAAATAGTGACATCATCAGCCATAGGAGGATTAACAAACTCTTGTTTGATAAAAATCCTCAAACTAGCAGAAAAATGCATAAACTCAATATGACACCCGCACATGTCAATCCAAAGCCACATTATTAAAATAGGCACTACTAACCATCAGGATCCTCCCACAACTCCATACTGCAAAACTAATATAGGTGTGGGTTTCCTTCAAGAGTAAGCTGGGACACTTAGAGAGTCCAGTGTGTGTGTTTTAATAACGTTTTTAATAACGTTGACTTTTTTTGGCCAAATGCTTTAACAATCTCTTCCATTTTGCTTTTAATCTAGCTCTGTGTTTGCAAGAGTCAGACTTTATATGTGTTGTGTTGATAATTTTCTTTTGTAATTTTCCCTATGGGCTTTGCACACAGGCTTGTATTGGGTTAGCTGCATGAGTCACTGAAAGCTGGCCAGGTGACACTGAGTGCTGGTGAGCACCGAGTGCTGGTGAGCACCAAGGGCTGTGAGTTTTGGAGAGTCATGAGATGTGTACTCAGTTTAGTTTGAGAGTGCAGACCATTTCCTTGTTGTGTGTGTTTATATACACAGTATATACCGTATATATATTTATATATATATATATATATATATATATATATATATAATAATCACATCGGTAGGGGGGGGATGAAATGAAAGCAATCACATGATCACATGACTAACAGGTAGCAATTGGGAATCAAAAACATTTTAAAGGACATTTCTATATTCAATCACACTGAGCTTTGCATATATTCTGAGACTTCTGCTGTTGGTTTCAACGACTGTTAAAATGATTAGCATACAATTGTTACAGCATTTGCAGCTGAATGAGATTTTAAAGTAATCCTATAGAAATATTTTGCTTTGCCATCAGGACATCTTTGAAATAGGTTTGTCCATAAATCCAATTAAAGTTTGAATTACCTCTATTAATAGAATATGAAAAGAAAAGCTATAACATCTGTTGTCCCCAATATCTTTATAGAGAAAAAGATCTCCATGCCAAAACAATAAATATTAACCCTAATATTATCTTAAAAACTATGCTATTTTCCTTTTAACATCTAACACTATATGGCTACTTGAGTTGTTTATATGTAAGCTAAATTTATATATATATATATATATATATATACACACACATACATTTTATATATATATATATATATATATATATATATATATACACACACATACATTTTTTTATATATATATACACACACACATACATTTTATATATATATATATATACACACACATACATTTTATATATATATACACACACACACTCAGACCGTGCAATGCTCATAGAAATTGCAAAAAACTCAAGATTTACATCTCAGACTCTACAGGCCTCAGTTAGCATGTTAAATAGTTAAAGTTTATGACAGTACAATTAGAAAAAGACTGAACAAGTATGGTTTGTATGGAAGGGTTGCCAGTAGAAAGCCTTTTCTCTCTAAAAAGAACATGGCAGCGTGGCTTAGGTTTGTAAAGTTGCATCTATGCAAACCACAAGACTTCTGGAACAATGGAACAGACGAGACCAAAGTGGAGATGTTTGGCTATAATGCACAGTGCAACGTTTGGCGTAAACCAAAAACAGCATATCAACACAAACACCTCATACCAACTGTCAAGGCCGGTGGTGGAGAGGTGATGATTTGGGCTTGTTTTGCAGCCACAGGACCTGGGCACCTTGCAGTTATTTAGTCTACCATAAACTCTTATGTATACCAAAGTATTCTAGAGTCAAAAAATGATGCCATCTGTCCGACAGCTAAAGCTTGGCCGAAATTGGGTCATGCAACAGTACAATGATGCCAAGCACACCAGCAAATATACAACAGAATGGCTGAAAAAGAAAATAATCAAGGTGTTGCAATGGCCAAGTCAAAGTCCAGACCTCAACCCGATTGAAATGCTGTGGAGGTAACCTTAAGAGAGCTGTGAATAAACAAATACCTGCAAACCTCAATGAACTGAAGCAATGTTGTAAAGAAGTGTATGCGAAAATGATGTGAGAGACTGATAGTCATACAGAAAATGATTACTTTAAGTTATTGCTGCTAAAGGTGGTTCTACAAGCTATTGAATCATAAGCTGTACCTAGTTATTCACATATAGTTTCACCATTTTGGCTTTATTTTTGTTAAATAAATCATCAAACAGTGTAATATGTCATGTGTTGTTCATCTGAGGTTGTATTTACCTAATTTTAAGACCTGCAAAGGACCAGATGATTGTTGTTATATCCTAAAACCATAGAATTCAAAGAGGGGTTACTTTCTATTAAGTAGATTAGTAGTAGTATTATAAGTATTATAATCTGAATATATATAACTGAAGATATATAACTGAATTGCTTTGTATGAATTATGTTGGTATAATAATGTATTGATTAAGGAACATCCCCAGTCAAACAGTATTTCAGCTTAAACCAAAGAAATGTCAAGATATGTCAAAGCACACTTTCTGGTACATTACCCTTTAGTTGCCTTTAATTGGATGCAAAACTTTGAACAGTTATATAAATCTATTTGTGTCACTTATGGTAAGCTTCATTCTGATTATTTGTACTTTTGTTATATCAATACTGTACCATGTTGTATTTTCTTTATTTACAGATATAAAGTTTAAGCACATTAAGGGAAGGTTTAGGTTAACTCTGGATTTTCCCCAACATTTTCTTCAGTATTTTTTTCTCACTGAGAAGGATTCACAAATAGGATAGAGCACTTCATCTAAATACATGATTTAACTGGAGTTCACGAACATTATTTTTTCACTTTATCCATATAAACTTCCTTTTGACACTTTTTTTTAAATTTTTTATATTTATTATGACTCTTTTTTCCCACTCTTGTCAATATATTTTTTAAATTTTTTACATTTTTAATTATTTTTTTATTTTTTCACTTTTTAACCACTGTTTGGGGTGAGGTACCAATATCCCTCAAGGATTTATACTGCTTTTTCAACATCTTCTATTGCATCATACAGTAATTCCACTACAGACTGACTTATAGATGCATCCGTAGGATATAACTATCATCTGGACTTGACACTATTTGTACTTGTTATTTAAATGGTTTTAAGATACAATACTAATATTGTTATTTCTTGTATAAGCTTTTTTCTATCAGTTCCAATCTACCACTACTTGCAAAATACCACAATCACATCTTTATTCTATACATGGATTCATGTAATTACATTTTATGTATGTTTATTAAATGTACTTAATTTTAATCTAAGCAATTTTCCTTTACCTTATATATAGGCGCTCCTTGTCACCTATCTGCTTCAATATTTATCTTTAGGACCTACTAGGGACCCTTATTTCCAAGGAGCTACAAGGAATACACATACGTTAAGCGCTGTGAGATACACTTTTTTTCCGTTAATCCATCTAAGACTACTGATAATCCTGTACACACATTATTGTGTTAGGAAGAATATCAGCTACTAAAGGATTCTGGGCCAATTTAAAACTTGAAATTTTGCCACATTAGCGGACCTACTCAACAAAGGGACGCAGTACAATAATTATTTTGGCCCCTCTCCCAGAGGTATATATATATATATATGATGAGAGTATGTACAGTATATGATGAATATACTGTCCAGTATGATGACTGAATATCTATAAACTATTACTGGACACACAGCACTGTATAATGATGTATCTATATATGCACTGATGAATATGCTGCACAGTTTAATAATGATAAGTATCTATACAAAGTTAATGATCGCATAGGCACACACCTCTGTATAAACTGTCTGCTTTGCTCCCCCCAGCACTTGGGCCCCGGTGCCCTGTACCTGATGCACCAATTGTAGTTCCTCCACTGATTGGCCACTTGACTCTTTAGATGATCCAAGACATTTTTTTAAAGAAATCATACAGAGCCTTACTTACCAATTTCTTTATTTAGATATTTACAAAGATATTTTTGAGATAATCCAGAAGTGTGAGCAGCAATTGATATTCTGATCCGTTCAAACTTTTGCCAGGGTGATATTAGCTGACTCTTGTTAGAAATGATCCCAAATGAACTTCAAAAAATATTCAGAAATATTCTCTACAGCTAATTCTGAACAGGAATTTGTTTTTGCCGAAGTATTATAATTGCTTGCAAATTTATCATAAGCATTTTTTTTTACAAAATCAAAGATAAAAGTACCAAATACATCAAATATTATTAATAGCGTTGTTGCTTCATACATTTGATAAAGTTTTGCATAGTTGAAAGAGTTGATTTGAATAAGTGTTTCTGAATCATGAAGTTGTAACTAATATTTATCATGAGCAATAATTTGATAGCTAACTATAGCAGCACAAATAACCTTTTTTTTTATTTAGCTTAAACCGATCAATTGGAGAATCACTTTTCAAGAGATTTAATGTGTTTAAAAAGATTGGAGGTTTTTCAGGGTTAGAAAAAATCAATAACATTTTCAGATGGATCGTGGTGGCTTTTGCATTAGAAGCTCATTTTCTGTGTCTAAACTCTTTAAATGTATTAAATCAAAAGAAAACCACACACACACACACTACTTTGCGGGTCGTTTATACTTTCTTCCAGACCAAAACAACTAGATATCAGCCCACAAACTAACTCAATAAGTCCAATGTTAAATGGATAACATATGCATAAAACTACACTTTAACACTTCCCATAATCTATGCCTCGGTTTTGCAGCTATTACCTTATAAATGAAACATTTACAGCACTTGTTCTTAGACTTTTTCACTACTGTTATAATTGGACAAATTAAATAAATGCTAGATAGAATTGGTCTGAGAAAAATATGCAGATTTATTTTCTGAAGCTATATTATTTTTTTTAAATATTGATAAATATGTGTAAACCTTTTGTGTCCATAAACTTGGTTTTCTTTCTCTGCTGAGGCCAATTACAGACAGTTATATATGGGTCACTAGAGTGTGTAACCAATGACTGTTTGAAATATAGCAGTGTTAGATGTCTGGATGAGCTATTCTCTTTCTGTTAATATGTGCATTGTCATCATAAGGGTGACGGGGAAACCAGATGTGAACTCTCTGCACAATGCATCTTTAATGGATATAGAAGACCAAAATGATCATCTGGGGCATTCATGTTTCTTGTACAGTGAAGGATTGCCTGCAGTGGTGTTGCCTATGACTGAGTGTCAGCTAACTTTATTTTGTTTATATTTGTGGTTAATTCCTGTACCTGTCACTATAGGTATATATGTATACACTATAGGTGTGCACCCAGGCACACTCAAATGCAGCTGACACCAGATTAAGAGAGAGTGAAGACCTGTTCCGCCCTCACTGCACTGCTGTCCTCACCAGGTGCAAAAAAAAAAAAAAAAAAAAAGAATTAAGAAGGTAGTGGAAGAGATCTCCAATGTTTAACTATATGGTCAAAAGCATGTAGACAACCTGACTAATCATTGAGTTAATTTGTTTCAGTCACACCTATTGCTATCAGGTGTATACAATCCAGTACATAACCATGAAATATCCATAGACACACATTGGTAGTACAATGGGTCGTACTAAAGAGGCTTTAAATTTGGCATTGTCCTAGGATGCCATTTCTGACTGAATAGATCTGCCCTGGTCAACTGAACAATAACTGTGCATTAGGAGCAAGTCAACTCAATCCTAATGAACACCTCTGGGATGAACTGGAACAGAGATTGTGAGCCAGACCTTCTCATACAACATGTGCCTGACCTCACAAATGCTCTTTTGACTAAATGAACACAAATTCCAACAGATACACTCCAAAATCTTGTGGAACGCCTTCCCAGAAAAGTGGTGGCTTATATAGTGGGGGAAAACTCCATTATAATGTCCATGGTTTTGTAACTGGGTGTCTAACAACTTCATGTAGGTGTGATGGTCAGATGTCCCCACACCTTTGAGCTAGGTTATGAGTGGATCACTATTTATCGCTGCCACTCATACGCCAACTCGACTTTGGCTCTTTGCACTCAATAAGCTGAAGTTAGAATATCACTAACGCGTTAACTTACTCCTCCATGGCCTTTAATGGGGCGAGAATAGCAAACTAAAAACCTAACACACATACTCACGCACTCGAATCGCCATAAACCCCCTACACTAGTAACCCCTAAACTGCCACACCCCACATTGCAAACTAACCTTCTACACTATTAACCCCTAAACCACCACATAGCCCACTGCAAAGTACCCCACTACATTTTTAACCTCTAAATCACAATTCCTATTGCAAAATACCACTCTACACTATTAACCCCTAAACCACAACAACCCCATTGTGAAATACCTCTCTACACTATTAACCCCTAAACCACCACAACCCCATCGCAAAATACCCCTCTACACTATTAACCCCGAAACCACCACCACCCCATCGCAAAATACCCATTTACCATCTACACAACCTAACCAGCTAACCCCCCACTAAATCCCCTGAAAAAAACTAACATTATCTAAAATAAAAACTAACATTACTTGAAAAAAAAAAAATTTAAGATTACTTGAAAGAAAAAAAATCTAAAATTACATTACAAAAAAATACCATTACAAAAAAAATTACCAAAAAAAAAGTTATGCTTATTCTAAAACTAAAGCCCCACTTAAAAACACTCCCACACCTAAATACAAAAATCCTATATAAAAACTAAACTATAGCAATAACCTTTAGAAAGGCTTTTGTAAGACATTGCCCTAAGCTTAGCTCTTTTCCATAAAAAAAAAAAATACTAGCCCTTCTACTATACAAGTAACCCCCACCCTCCCAACAAAAAAAGACCATCTAAAAAAGGGTATTTGGATGGATATTGCCCTTAGAGGGGCATTTAGCTCTTTTGCTGCCCAAAATGAAAAACAAAAAAATTCTAAAAAACAAACAAACCCCCATCCATGACAGTTTCAAGCCTCATAACTCAACCTCCACCCCACCCTACACCCCTCCCAAATTCATCCCCCCACACACAGACTATCTGGAGCCCCCTCACCACAGAGGACACCCTCAGAATCATGAAATCCATCCACTCCGGTGCACTCTTGGACCCATGTCCTCATCCCATATTCAACAAAGCAAGCAACACCATCGCCCGTGAATGCCACCGCACCATTAACTGCTTCGTCAAAGCAGGCACCTTCCCGCATGTCTGCAAGCACGCGGAACTGAAACCCCTGCTGAAGAAACCCTCGGAAAACCCCATGGACCCGGATAGCTCCCGGCCTTCTCCTCCAAACCCGAACCAGTCAACAGCTAAGGAACCTTTACTGGCTCCCCATCAACAAGAATCACCTTCAAGCTCCTTACCAAGGCCCTACACAACATCAGATCTGAATACATCAACCACCACGTAAATTTCTACACCCCCGCCAGATAACTCCGATCGGCCGACCAAGCACTCGCAGTCATCCCCTGCATCAGCAAATCCACAGTGGGCGGAAGATCCATCTCCCACATGGCAGCAAAGACATGGAACACCCTCCCACTGCACCTCAGATAATCCACCTCCCTTACAAAGTTCAGAAAGGACCTCAAAAACTGGCTTTTCGACTGAACGCCCAACCCTTCCCCCCCTCCTCCTATCCACTTCCCTTAGCGCCTTGAGACCCTCACAGGTGATTAGTTTGCGCTCTATAAGTACCCAATAGATAGATGGATCCAAAAAAAGCCTATCACTAAACCCCAAAGATGGTTCTCGCCAAACTTGAATGCGTTGCCTATGTGGCGGCAGCAGTCCATTTCCCTCCCAACAGCAGCAGTCTTCTATCTTCATCCATCTTCTTTTCTTCTTATATTCGGATCTTCCGTCCCCAATGTCTTCTTCATGCGGTCACCCGCCGTACACTGAATTTTTAATGCAAGGTACCTTCTTTATATATGATTTTCAAATTTTAATCAGCCAAAAGACTGATTTGAATTTGAAAACCAACCAATAGGAATGAAAGCTTACATAGTAACATAGTAGATGAGGTTGAAAAAAGACCTAAATCCATCGAGTTTAACCTATACAAATCTAATATACTTACGAAAAGCTCCAGTTGAGATTAAATAAATCCCACTAATAGGTGACCCATTTAATAAAAGCAATCATATGCATGAATTTTGTTTCTAGCCAGAAATGTATCTAACCCATTTTTAAATGTATCTAGGGTATTGGCATTCACTACCTCCTTTGCTAATGAGTTCCACAATTTTATTGCTCTTACAGTGAAAAAATGTTTCCGTGGCAGGAGATTTCCTCCAACCTTAAATTGTGACCTCTTGTCAAAAACAATTTTCTTTCTTCTGCCATCTCTGTATATGGCCTTGAATATATTTATATAAAGTAATCATGTCACCTCTCAAGCACCTTTTTTCTAGCTAGCCTATCCTCATAGCATAAATTCTCCATTCGCCTTATATAAAACGGGTGCCTCGCATTTACAATTCAGTGTGCGGCGGGTGACCGCATGAAGAAGACATTGGGGAGGAAGACCCAAAAATAAGAAGAAAAGAAGATGGATGAAGATAGAAAACCAAAGCTGTGATGACGATAGACCACTGCTGCCGGGATGACAATGGACTGCCGCTGCCGGGATGAAGATGAGCTGCTGCTGCCAGTATGAAGTTGGATTCCACAGTCTTTATGGTAGAATGTCCTTTGGACAGAGGAAACAAAAGTAGAACTTTTAGGCAAATCACAGCAACTCCATGTTTACAGATGGGAAAAAAAAAACTTTTAGAGAAAAAAAACAACATCCCTACCGTGAAACATGGAGGAGGCCCAGTGATGTTTTGGGCTTGCTTTGCTGCCTCTGGCAGTGGGTGCCTAGAATCTGTGCAGGACACAATGAAATCAGAAGACAATCAATGCATTCTGGAGGGAAACCTACTGCCCAGTTCAGAAAGGTATGTATCAGTTACAGGCCATGGGTCAATTAGCAGGATAATGGCCCAAAACATACCTCAAAAAGCACCCAAGAATGGGTTAGAAGAAATCTGGCCTGTTCCGAAGTGGCTTCCTGTGAGTCCACATCTGAATCCCATCTAACATCTATGGAAAGATCTAAAACTCGCAGTTGGAAAAAGGCACCCATCAAACCTGTGAAGACTGAAGCAGTTTACTCAAGAAGAATGGGCTAAAATCCCAGTCAAAAAGTGTATAAATCTTATTTAGAGCTAAAGAAAATGCTTGATTGCAATTACTGTCTCCAAAAGCTGTGCTAATAAATATTAAAGAGTACCAATGTTTGTGCATATGCCATTCTCATTTGTTTTCTGTATAAAGGGATATTAAACACTTTGAGATGATAATATAAAATGATAAATCCTGTGTTTATATATATATATATATAAAATATATAAAAACTGCAATATACTTTCATTTTATATTTTGTACCCCTTTCCTGTATTTCCATCTTGAAATTGTGAGCTTTCCAGTTCCTGTTGTCATGATCCGATCATTGCCATGTCGCCATGGCTCCCGGATCTCTCTCTGTCTCCGCCGCGTTACTAGGCAACGTGATGCAGCCTTCCTGTGTCACACCCCCCACACATCAAAGGCCTTTAAATCTCCAGAGGGGCTTCTCTCCGGTGCCCGTTTGGCGGATCTCGCTTCCTTCTTCCTGGCTACTATCCTGACCGTGAGTGCCTTATCCTTAAACCTGCTTAGAGGAACTTTTGACCATTGCCTGCCTGACTACTCTGCTGCTGAATCCTTAAAACCTGCTTAAAGGGATATTTGACCATTGCCTGTCTGACCACTCTATTGCCAAATCCTTAAACCTGCTTAAAGGGACATTGACCATTGCTTTGCCTGACCACTCTATTGCCAAATCCATAAACCTGCTTAAAGGGACATTGACCATTGCTTTGCCTGACCACTCTATTGCCAAATCCTTAAACCTGCTTAAAGGGACATTGACCATTGCTTTGCCTGACCACTCTAACGGAACATCCTCAGCCTGCTTTTAAGTTTCTGTACATTGTACTCCTCATCAAGAACCTGTTCCGTGACCCTGCATCATCTGAGAGTACACAGTTTTCTTTTCCTGCATACTAACTGTTTGTTCTTTCTTGAGTGGGTCACATCCTGGTTTTCTCTCAGTGTGCTAGCGTGTGTTTAAATTATCACTCTAGCAGTTGGGTCTAATCCTGGACTGATTCTATACAACTGACCTGTTAGTAATAGAAGTGCAGAACACTGTTATATTCCACACAACAATTGGCTGCACACTCTAGTGACCTATTTATAACTGTCCCTAATACGCCACAGTAGTTACAACATGGCAGCTCTTGTTTTTTTATAGACACTAAAACTTTACACTTATATTTGTCAATATTTTAAATAGCTAATGAAACTTTGAAAAATATATATACACATGTTATTCTCAAACTAATCTTTTCTTTGAATAAATTATTCTACCTAGCATTATTTAGGGACAAATTACAAGTGGAGCGATATATATAATGCATTTCACTTGTAATACAAGCGAGCTTCCATAGGCTCCAATGACAGCCTCGTTTTCATGCCATGAGACACGGTATGAAAACCTAGAACAGCGATGGGCAGTATGAATATATACATATATATTTATTTGTTAATATGTGTATATATACATATTAAAATATAAATGTATATAAGCATATACATATATATTTATAGCAAACACACATCTCTACTAAGGATAATTTTTCTATAAATAGGTGAGAGGGGAGCATAATTATTTTATAAATATATCTAACAAATTGAAAGTGTTATAAAGGGTGGGTTGTACTACAAGGATACAAGGAGATTTCCCAGTGGGCCGCACTAGCCAGGGCTGACCAGCTACAATTTAATAGGGTGTTACTGTCAGTAAGGCAGTACAGTGGTATCACCTCTATTTTTTTCTTTTCAGAGCTATATGTATTAAGGTTAAAACATATTTCCTTGTAAGTTTTATTTCCTATTGGCCCTATTCTCTCTATTTCTAACAGACAAAAACAAAGAGACTGTGTGATATAGAATGGCACTTGTTATATATCTCTTTATTACATTTAAAATTTGATACCAAGAGTGAAGACAAAGGTTTCTATAGCAGTATATCTTTTTTTTAGTGCTATTTGACTCAAGAATCATTTTAGCATTCTGCACATAACACAATTTCCTTAGACCAAACTAAGTTTAAGCCTTCATTGTATAAGATAAAAGTCTTCAGCTATAACAAGGACTAAAAGTTGTTTTATGAAGATTCTTCTGCACAAGACGCTTCGCACTATTGTACATATGCTCCCTTTAATCCCTGCAGGAAGCAAATCAAACTTAATTCTTTAGAAAGTTGAAACTTGACATCACAAAGGCATTGGATTACATTTGGCCAAAAGCTATTGAATTAAATACTTATATACTGTTGTTATGTTTGACTACAAACGTATTATTTTGGTTACCAGAGTTCATAAAATAATACAATTTATGAGACAATGATTTCAAATTAATTTATAAGTGATTATATGATAGCATAAAATAAAAGAAAACATTTTAATGAAGATTTTTTTTTTTTTTTTTTTTATAGTTGTCGCATCTAAAGATAGCATTTTACTATTTGTTAGGGAGTTTGTTTGTGTGTTTTTTTTTTTAAAATATGTTACATGCTAAACAATAGTTTTGTTTTTTATTAATATGAGATGTCACTGTCTATTAGCAGGTATTTTCAAGTTCTCCTTATCAAACAGTGACTTTCTGCCATATACAAAACACGGAAGGGGACTGCACTCTCAGACTGGACGGGTTACACATCCCATGACCCTGCAAAATGCTCAGCCCTGGGTGCTCAATAGCACCTACCATAGCTCGGAAAATATACTCTCATCCTCAGCCCTGGCATACTTCTCTGACACGGTACCTACGCAGATGTTCCTGTACTGCTGAGCAACGCTGGAGGAAATCTCAGAGTTCTACTGACTTTCTTCACTATAAATTAATTTTGAACTCTTACTATTCTGCCCTTAATCTATATAAGCAACATTACTTCTCTACTCTTAACTCTACTCTTTCTTCAAACCCAAAACATTTGTTCTCCACATTCAATACTCTCCTCCGCTCACCTCCACCACAACTTTTCTCTCAGCTCAAGATTTTGCCAGCTATTTCAACAACAAAATCGACTCCATCAGAAATGAAATCAGCTCTTAACTTACAACCGGTCTCCCACCCCCTCCAAAGCTCACAATCATCCAAAACCCACATAGCCATAAATTTAGCTCTTTTGCCCCTGTTACAGAGGAAGAAGTTTCTGCCTTTATACTATCCTCTCACCTCACTACCTGTCTCCTTGACCACATCCCCTCGCAACTACTCCCCTCGCTCTCTTCTACCCTTACCCCTATACTCAAACACATCTTAAACCTCTCCCTCAGCACTGGTATAGTTCCCACATCTCTTAAACATGCATTAGTCACACCTATCCTCTTAAAACCTTCTCTCGATCCAACCCTATTTCCCTACTCCCTCTTGCCTCAAAGCTTCTTGAAAAGCTAGTATATGCAGGTCTATCCCATTTCCTTACATTAAATTCCCTCCTTGACCCACTGCAATCTGGATTTCGCCCCCTTCATTCAACAGAGACAGCAATTGTTAAGGTTACCAACTACCTACTTACAGCAAAATCCAAAGGCCACTTCTCTCTACTTATCCTCCTTGATCTGTCTGCAGCCTTTGATGCTGTTGACCACCCTCTTTTGCTCCATACCCTCCAATCCTTTGGCATCTGCAACACAGCTCTCTCTTGGTTCTCTTCCTATCTGTCTAACTGTGCCTTTAGTGTAGCCTTCTATGGGGCATCCTCTGATCTCTTTCTGTTGGGGTACCACAAGGCTCTGTCCTCAGTCCCCTTCTCTTCTCAATCTATACGTCCTCATTAGGTTCCTTAAAATCCCACCGGTTTCACTATCATCTGTATGCCAACGATACTCAAATCTACCTCTCAGCACCAGAACTATCTCCTTCCTTGCTAACCCGTATCACTAACTGTCTCTCTCATATCTCATCTTGGATGTCCTCTCACTACCTAAAGCTAAATCTCTCCAAAATTGAACTCCTTATTTCCCCCCTTCTTCCAAAATCTCCCCCTCCCATGTCTCTATAACTGTTGATAACTCCACCATTACCCCAACCTCACATGCCCGATGTCTTGGAGTCACACTTGACTCAGATCTTTCTTTCACTCCTCACATTCAGTCCTTGGCTAAAGGCTGCCGCTTCCGCCTTAAAAACATCGCTAAAATCAGACATTTCCTTACACAAGTCACAACTAAAATTTTAATCCACTCTCTCATCCTTTCCCGCCTCGACTACTGCAACTCCATTCTCTCTGGCTCCCCATAACTGCCACCTAGATCCTTTACAATCCATAATGAATGCCTCTGCCAGGCTCATCTTTTTTACACCTCACTTTTCATCTGCCGCACCTCTCTGCCAATCCCTTTACTGGCTTCCTCTTGCCACCAGGATTAAAAACAAAATTCTCACTCTGAAACACAAAGCCCTCAATTGCATTGCTCCCCCCTACATCTCAGACCTTGTCTCCAGATACTCTCCCTCCCTTCACTCCGCTCATGATGATCTACTCTCCTCCTCTCGTTACCTCCTCACATTCCCGTTTACAGGATTTTTCCAGACTGGCTCCCATCTTATGGAACTCTCTGCCTCGCTTCACAAGACTGTCCCCTAGTTTTAAAAGCTTCAAGGGCTCCCTGAAGACTCTACTATTCAGGGACGCATACAACCTACACTAACCTTATCTCCACTGCTATCCCCTTAAACCCCATGGCATGTAAGCCTATGAGCCCAGATGTTTGTAGTCCACCTTCATAAGATGCGACAACAACAGTGCAACTCTCGGCAGGACCCTCTAACCATTTGATCCCTGTAATTGTTTTTTATATACCACCTATGTTCATAGTGCTGCAGAACCTGTTAGCGCTTTACAAATACCTGATATTAATAATATTACAGTTTACTTAATATTTCTTTTACAAGATACGACGAGTCCACGGATTTCATCCTTACTTATGGGATATCGCCTCCTCGTCAGCAGGAGGAGGCAAAGAGCACCACAGCAGAGCTGTATAAATAGTTCCTCCCTTCCCTCCCACCCCAGTCATTCTCTTTGCCTGTGTTAGAATAGGAAGAGGTAAAGTGAGGTGTTAGTTTAGTTTCTTCAATCAAGAGTTTTTTATTTTTAAATGGTGCCAGTCAGTACTATTTTCTTACAGGGTGTAGCCAGGACCTGGTCAGCCTCTTGTTAGCAGAGCTACAGGTGGCTTTAAGGCATTGGGAACTGGTGGGATTAATTTCTCACTGTGCCTCCCATACTGTTTGCTGCCCTTTTCAAAATGGTCTTAGTCATGCTAACTAAGGCCCTGTATGTCTCCACAGAATGACAAGAAGATAATGAAGACTTCTTTATAGCTGTGGGACGCTTCATGCTGTCGATCAGCAACAAGGTATGTGCAATTGTGCAGCTATTTTTTTCCTGGGACAGAATTAAATAAATCTGTCTGCAAGCACCTTATTTTACCCAGGACCTCCATTGAGAGGTTAAGGAGGAGGTGGCGGGGGTGATAGTTTGGATTGCTCAGGGCACATTTATGAAAATATGTGGGAGCGCTTATGGACTAGATGGAGCTTGTCTCCGGTGTTTGTGTGAACTCTGCTTTCACTGTATGCGCCCCTTAGTTAGATACAGTTCCAAGTGCAGCTGCTTATTGGTTTGCTGCTCTGGAAGAGTCTTTTAAGTCTGAGTCTTCTTTGGAAGAGATTCATAAAGCTTTTAAGTCAGCCAATTCATTTATTTCGGACGTCTCTGTGCAGATTACCAATTTGGCGGCTAAGAGTCGGATTCTCCATCTTAGCATGCAGAACCTTTTGGTGGAGATTTTGGTCTGCGGATGTTTTCTTCCAAGTCTAAACTTTTGGTTATCCCTTACAAGGGGAAGGCCTTGTTCGAACCTGACTTGAAGGAAGTTACTTCTGACGACAGAGTACTTTTCGTTCCTTTCAAATATTCGAGGGAACTCCCTCTTCATCTAAGCAGGAAGGGATCTTTCCACAAACCAAGTCTACCTGGAAACCCAATCAGATTTGGAACAAGAGTAAACGTTCCGAGGTACCTGCTGCTGCTCCCAAGTCAGCATGTAGGGTTGGCCCCGATCTGGAACCAGATCTGGTAGGGGGCAGATTGTTTTTCTTCATCCAGGCTTGGATGAGAGATGTTCAGGTTCCCTGGGCAGTAGATATTGTGTCTCAGGGATTCTATATGGAATTCAGAAATTCTTTCTCCAGAGGAAGGTTTCCTTTTTCGATTATCTGTAGACCAGATAAGAAGAGAGGCGTTCTTACACTGTGTTTCAGACTTCTCCTTCATAGGAGTAATCTGTCCCGTTCCAATTCAGGGACAGGGGTTTTACTCACATCTGTTGTAGTTCCCGAAAATAAAGAAAAGAGGGAACCTTCAGTAGTATTGTAGATTTCAAGAGTCTAATTGAGTTTCTCGGTATTCCATCTTTCAGGGTGGAATCTCTTCGTACCATTTTTCTATTGATCCAAGAGGGTCAATTTATGACTACAGTGGGTCTAAAGGTTACATATCGTCATGTTCCTATCCACAGAGCTCATCATGAGTTCCTGAGGTATGCCTTTCTGGACAAACATTTTCAGTTTGTGGCTTCTCCTTTTGGTCTGGCCACGGCATACAGAATTTTCATAAAGGTTTCTGGGGCGTTGCTAGAAGTTCTGAGACCGCGGGGCATTGCAGTGGTGCCTTATCTGGACGATATTCTGATCCAGGCGTCGTCTTATCAGCTAACAAAGTCTCCTTCCGACATTGTACTGTCCTTCCTGAGAACTCATGGGTGGAAGGTGAATCTAGAGAAGAGTTCTCTAATTTCACAGACAAGGGTTCCTTTATTGGGAACACTAATCAACTCTTTATCCATGACAATATTTTTGATGAAGGTCTGGAAATTGAAAATTCTGAACACATGCCGAGCCCTTCAGACCAATCCCCGGCTGTCAGTGGCTCAGTGCATGGAGGTAATTGGATTGATGGTAGCGGCAATGAACATCATTCCATTTGCTCGGTTTCATCTCAGGCCTCTGAAACTGAGTATGCTCAGACAATGGAATGGAGATTATACATATTTGTCTCCTCAAATACATTTGGATCAGGAGACAAGGAACTCTCTTCTATGGTGGTTGTTGCTGGCTCATCTATCTCAGGGGACGTGCTTTCGCAGACCCTCATGGGTGATGGTGACAACGGATGCCAGCCTGTCAGGATGGGGAGCAGTCTGGAATTATTTAAGGGTTAGGGGGTTTGGACTCAGGCTGAGTCTCTCCTCCCCATCAATATTCTAGAATTGAGAGCAATATTCCAACGCGCTTTAGGCTTGGCCTCAGTTGGCTTTGGCCCAATTTATCAGATTTCAATCGGACAACATAACGACGGTGACCTACATCAGTCATCAGGGGGGAACAAGAAGTTCCTTAGCGATGAAAGAAGTAGCCAGGATAATAAAGTGGGCGGAGTCTCACTTTTGTCATCTGTCCGCGATCTACATCCCAGGGGTGGAAAACAGGGAAGCGGATTTTCTGAGCAGACAGACATTTCATCCGGGAGAGTGGGAACTTCATCCGGAGGTATTTGCCGACCTGAACCTCAGATGGGGCAGACCGTAAATGGATCTCATGGCGTCTCGTCAGAATGCCAAGCTTCCGAGATACGGATCCAGGTCCAGGGATCCCCAGGACGCGCTGATAGATGCCTGGGCAGTGCCTTGGTCCTGCAGCCTAGCTTATGTGTTTTCTCCATTTGCTCTCCTTCCCCGGGTGTTTGCTCGAGTCAATCAGGAGAGGGCATCAGTGATACTTATCACCCCTGCGTGGCTTCGCAGGACTTGGTATGCCGATCTGGTGGACATGTCATCCCAGCCTCCATGGAAGCTTCCATTGAGGAAAGACCTTCTCGTTCAGGAACCCTTCCATCATCCGAATCTTGTTTCTCTGCAGCTGCCTGCTTGGAGATTGAATGCTTAATTGTATCTAAGCGAGGGTTTTCTAATTCAGTTACAGATACTTTGATTCAGGCGCGTAAGCCTGTTACTAGGAGAATTTACCATAAGATATCTTTATTGGTGCGAATCCAAGGGTTACTCATGGAGTAGGGTTAGGATTCACAGGATTTTGTCTTTTCTCCAAGATGGTTTGGAGAAAGGATTATCCGCAAGTTCCTTAAAGGGACAGATTTCTGCTTTGTCTTTTTTGTTATACAAGTGTCTGGCAGATGTTCCAGATGTTCAGTCTTTTTGTCAGGCTCTGACTAGAATCAGGCCTGTGTTTAGACCAATTACTCCTCCTTGGAGTTTACACTTCGTTCTTAAAGTTCTTCAAGGGGTTCCGTTTGAACCTATGCATTCCATAGATTTTAAATTATCTTGGAAAGTTTTGTTTTTGGTTGCTATTCTTCTGCTCACAGAGTTTCTGAGATTTCGGCATTACAATGTGATTCTCCTTATCTTATTTTTCATCGGATAAGGTGGTGTTATGTATCAAACCTGGTTTTCTTCCAAGGGTTGTTTCCAATAAATATATTAATCAGGAAATTGTTGTTACCTCCTTGTGTCCTAATCCTTCTTATAAGAAGGTGCGAATATTTCATCATTTGGACATGGTCCATGCCTTGATGTTTCACTTACAGGTGACTAAGGACTTTCGTCAATCATCTTCCCTGTTTTTTGTGTTTTCTGGGAAGTGTAGGGGTCAGAAGGCTATGGATACCTCTCTTTCTTTTTGGCTGAAGAGTATCCTCCATTTTACTTATGAGACTGCTGGACAGCAGCCTCCTGAACGAATTACGGCTCATTCCACTAGGGCTGTGGCTTCCAGATGGGCATTCAAAAATAATACTTCTGTTGCACAAATTTTCAAAATTTTATACCTTTGCCTAGTCTGAGGCTATTTTTGGGAGGAAAGTTCTTCAAGCAGTGGTGCCTTCCATTTAGGCTCCCTGTCTTGTCCCTCCATTTCATCCGTGTCCTATAGCTTTGGTATTGTATCCCATAAGTAAGGATGAAATCCGTGGACTCGTCGTATCTTGTAAAAGAAAAGGAAATTTATGCTTACCTGATAAATGTATTTATTTTACGATACGACGAGTCCACGTCCCGTCCTGTTTTTGTAAGACAGGTCTTTTATTTTGTTAAACTTCAGTCACATCTGCACCTTGGCTTTTCCTTTCTCTTCCTAACTTCGGTCGAATGACTGGAGTGGGAGGGAAGGGAGGATCTATTTATACAGCTCTGAAGTGGTGCTCTTTGCCTCCTCCTGTTGACCAGGAGGCGATATCCCATAAGTAAGGATGAAATCCGTGGACTCGTCGTAACGTAAAATAAATAAATTTATCAGGTAAGCATAAATTTCTTTTTTTAATATTGATGGCAGTAGAGTTTACTGTGATGTAGTGTGACACCTGCACACTATTAACGTAAAGGGCCATAATAAAAAAATGAGAATAGTTACACATCTAAGTCATGAAACACAAATTTGTGTGGTGCAGTCATAGAAAAAACAGTAAAGAAACTAAAAATATTTTTTCTTTAAGCATTACCAAAACAATGAAAAGTTTAGAATTAAAAGATTAAAAAAAAAACCACTAAAATAATTTGTCTCCAAGTGTCCAAAACTAAACATCAAGTGCAATTATCTGTTCTTTTATTCTTCATTTATATAGGAACACTGACATAAAAAAACAACAAAAATTACTATTCAACTGCCACCACACATAGTATAAAATAAATAAAAAAAAGTATTTCCTTAATAAGTCAAACTGTTTAAATCCAGATAGGTTAATGACTAAAAAATGCAAAACAAGGAAAATCATAAAATTCATCTAGCTCTATAGATAAAAAAAATAGATAAATGGGAAAAGAAGTTAACTTTTTTAGCTTGTAGTTTTGCGTAACATGCATACTCGCTGAATAGCTGTTATAAACCATGAAAAATAGGAACACATTTTGTTGCTTGAACTTACTTATAAAGACATCAAAATGCAATACAACCCATTGAGGATATTTAGGTTATAGATTTATTAGTTTCAGTAGCTGATTGTGTAATTTTATATCAGCATTATACTGGTAATGAAATGAGATTAACTGCATTAAATCCATTAGTAATGCCATGAGAATTTTAATCATGCAAATAAAATAAAAACTGTGGTGATTAGCTTTATATTTGAAGTCTGCTGAACTAATTTCATTTCAGAGAGATTTTTTTTTTTAAAATGGGTATTATTGTTACTATTTCTACAAAGAAAATGGCAAAGAAAGACTATTTTAGATGTCTTTTGTTTTAATGAAGAGGTTCTAACAAGCTAACTCCAGCAAAAAGTACTTTTTACATTAATGAAAACTATTTTAATAAGCACATTGCTAAAATAAAAAAACACAAGAAAAAAGACAGTGTTAATGGCAACAGTGAAAAAATAGAAATAAAGCAAATCCACTTATAGGAAATTATAACAGCATAAGTGTGTATCATCCGATTCATAATTTGGTTTTCTATAAATATAATTCAATGTGTCTAACTTTAACTAATATAAAGAGTTTAGGAATTTATATTAATTTTAATTGTTTCGTATATGCATTTTATTGGGGGTTTGTTTTAAAGAATAATTATTAAATATATTGTATTATAACCCGGCCATATACTGACATTTACTTGAGGTCATCATATTTTCCAAATACTCTAGACCAGTAGTTCTAAACCCAAGTGACCTGACGGCCTGGTAAATTTTAGCTGGACATGTCTAGGGTTGCCAGGTGTCTGGTATTTGACCGGACAGTCCAGTATTTCCGGTTACTGCCCGTTAATATAAGTAAAAAAATACCAGACAAGCCTCTAAGAGAGTCACACTGTTTAAAAAAAAAAAAATCCTCCGCCGTTTCAGACTATTACCCAACCTCTAGGCCAGCCCAGCCTGTGTCCCAACCAGCAGTCCGGCATCCAATCTAGCCTGCTATTAGCTCAGCTGGAGCCAGACTCTGCTTCAGAGTCAGATTACTATGTGGTGGGTTAGGTACAGGCAGCTTGCACTGACAGTCTATCGGATGGACGTCACGTGATCATGCACGTGACTTTGCGTCGGCGTCAGTGAGAAGACCCACCGGCTGCTTCAGAGGCTGCAGTGCTGAATGCTGATGCTGTGTGATTTTGAGTGTGCGTTCCCTCAATCAACAGCAATTTTTCACTTCAGTGTGTGTGACTGTCTGAGATTAAATCAGACTCGGTGTCACTGTCACCTAGTTACAAGAAAATGAGGTATGTGGCATCATGTCTCTCAGTTCGTTTTATTTAATATCAACCACACAAAAAAGTGTGTATATATATATATTATATATATATAATAAATATTATATAAATATATATTATAAATAATATAAATATATATATTATAAATAATATAAATTTATATATATATATATATACTGTATATATATATATATATATATATATATATATATATACACTGTATATATATATATATATATATATATATATATTACACACACACACACACAGTATAAATATATATATATATATATATATATATATATTGAGGTATATATGTATGTATATATTAGTGCAGACTGTGCAGCTGTATGTAAATATAAAAAAAACATGCGCTACCCCAAAAATTTTATATGCAGTATTTAGCAGATCTGTATATATGTTTATGTGTGTGTGATATGTATATGTATATATATTAGGGGTGCGCATCTTCACTTGTCTCACGATTTGATTCGATTCGATTACGATTATCCTGTCAACGATTCGATTCGATATCGCGATGCATCACGATTACTGCCCATGATTTTCATGAACTTGTTCTATTCCATATTATATATATATATACACACACATACAAACAATATATATATATATATATATATATACACACAATCATACACACACTATATATATATATAATATATAAATGCACACACACACATATATAATATATACATGCACACACATATATATATATATATATATATATATATATATATATATATATATATATGCATAATACTTGCTTATGCAGTAAATACCATAAAGCCATTGTTTCTCTATCCTACCCTCCGACATGCTCCCCTACACTCCTCAGTTCTCATTCTCTCTCTGATCAGATGCACTTGTTTGGGGTTTTCTCATTTTCCTACTTGCATATATGTTTGTGCCAATCAGATTCTTTATTGAATCATCAGGACTGAAACAGATTCTGTTATAATAGAAAAATAAGAAGTTTAAATATCATAAGTCCCCTAAAGATGTCAATTCTTGCACATCTGAGTATTAAATGGGTGAAAAAAGTCAAACTTGAAACATTCAGGTCAGTAGGGTTTGTGAAAGGACAATGCACATGCATGCAGCCAGCCATACTCTGCCACTTTGTTGTAAATATAAAGGGAATACTGGCTTTTAACACAGCAAGAGCAAATAAAAATACAGTGACACATATCACAGCTCTAAAGATCTTAAAATGTAAAAATAATAGTATGTTGTAAAAATCATAATCTAACTGGATACATGGGAAACAACCGTTAAATTGCATATTATGTAGCCTGTGAATGTATCTAACTTCTGTGTGAGCTATGGGGTAGTCAAACCTCTCTAATGTCTCTGAAGTGAATGAGAGAGTAGGACTATAGAACACACACCCCGCAATGCACAACAATTGAGGGTTAATGTTTATCACGGGGCCTGTGTTCTATAACCCTGCTCTCTCATTTACCTTGAGACTTAAACTTTCTGCACCAGTTCATCCACTATCACTGCCGGGACTTGCTGCTGACACCCGCACAACCATCCGTGGGCAAACGCCGTAACTGACCGCCAATACCGAGAGGAAGCGCGGTCAATGACAGCTCCAGACACAATCTAACTCGCTATACCTGTCCCAGCCAATAAAAGCAGCGAGACCACCGCAACGGCAAACAAACAGGCGCAGGGCTTGGTGCGTTGGTAAAATGTGCGCGGGGTCACGTGTCCTCCAGTGCATCGATGCAGAATCGTTTAAGTCTGCATCGCGATGCATCGGACTAACGATTATTTTTGACACCCCTAATATATATATATATATATATATATATATATATATATACACATATACACTCTAAAACACTTTTGTTTTGCCTGTTTCCCCCCCCCCCCCAGTTATCTGTATTTTTGTGACAGACACCTGGCAACCCTAGACGTGTCCCGGGTCCCGTAGTCATATATATACATTGGCGTTGGAATAACATAACAGAATTTATGTTTACCTGATAAATTACTTTCTCCAACGGTGTGTCCGGTCCACGGCGTCATCCTTACTTGTGGGATATTCTCTTCCCCAACAGGAAATGGCAAAGAGCCCAGCAAAGCTGGTCACATGATCCCTCCTAGGCTCCGCCTACCCCAGTCATTCGACCGACGTTAAGGAGGAATATTTGCATAGGAGAAACCATATGATACCGTGGTGACTGTAGTTAAAGAAAATAAATTATCAGACCTGATTAAAAAAACCAGGGCGGGCCGTGGACCGGACACACCGTTGGAGAAAGTAATTTATCAGGTAAACATAAATTCTGTTTTCTCCAACATAGGTGTGTCCGGTCCACGGCGTCATCCTTACTTGTGGGAACCAATACCAAAGCTTTAGGACACGGATGAAGGGAGGGAGCAAATCAGGTCACCTAAATGGAAGGCACCACGGCTTGCAAAACCTTTCTCCCAAAAATAGCCTCAGAAGAAGCAAAAGTATCAAACTTGTAAAATTTGGTAAAAGTGTGCAGTGAAGACCAAGTCGCTGCCCTACATATCTGATCAACAGAAGCCTCGTTCTTGAAGGCCCATGTGGAAGCCACAGCCCTAGTGGAATGAGCTGTGATTCTTTCAGGAGGCTGCCGTCCGGCAGTCACATAAGCCAATCTGATGATGCTTTTAATCCAAAAAGAGAGAGAGGTAGAAGTTGCTTTTTGACCTCTCCTTTTACCAGAATAAACAACAAACAAGGAAGATGTTTGTCTAAAATCCTTTGTAGCATCTAAATAGAATTTTAGAGCGCGAACAACATCCAAATTGTGCAACAAACGTTCCTTCTTCGAAACTGGTTTCGGACACAAAGAAGGTACGACTATCTCCTGGTTAATGTTTTTGTTAGAAACAACTTTTGGAAGAAAACCAGGTTTAGTACGTAAAACCACCTTATCTGCATGGAACACCAGATAAGGAGAACACTGCAGAGCAGATAATTCTGAAACTCTTCTAGCAGAAGAAATTGCAACCAAAAACAAAACTTTCCAAGATAATAACTTAATATCAACGGAATGTAAGGGTTCAAACGGAACCCCCTGAAGAACTGAAAGAACTAAGTTGAGACTCCAAGGAGGAGTCAAAGGTTTGTAAACAGGCTTGATTCTAACCAGAGCCTGAACAAAGGCTTGAACATCTGGCACAGCTGCCAGCTTTTTGTGAAGTAACACAGACAAGGCAGAAATCTGTCCCTTCAAGGAACTTGCAGATAATCCTTTCTCCAATCCTTCTTGAAGAAAGGATAGAATCTTAGGAATCTTTACCTTGTCCCAAGGGAATCCTTTAGATTCACACCAACAGATATATTTTTTCCATATTTTGTGGTAAATTTTTCTAGTTACAGGCTTTCTGGCCTGAACAAGAGTATCAATAACAGAATCTGAGAACCCTCGTTTTGATAAGATCAAGCGTTCAATCTCCAAGCAGTCAGCTGGAGTGAGATCAGATTCGGATGTTCGAACGGACCTTGAACAAGAAGGTCTCGTCTCAAAGGTAGCTTCCATGGTGGAGCCGATGACATATTCACCAGATCTGCATACCAAGTCCTGCGTGGCCACGCAGGAGCTATCAAGATCACCGACGCCCTCTCTTGATTGATCCTGGCTACCAGCCTGGGGATGAGAGGAAACGGCGGGAATACATAAGCTAGTTAGAAGGTCCAAGGTGCTACTAGTGCATCTACTAGAGTCGCCTTGGGATCCCTGGATCTGGACCCGTAGCAAGGAACCTTGAAGTTCTGACGAGAGGCCATCAGATCCATGTCTGGAATGCCCCACAGTTGAGTAATTTGGGCAAAGATTTCCGGATGGAGTTCCCACTCCCCCGGATGTAATGTCTGACGACTCAGAAAATCCGCTTCCCAATTTTCCACTCCTGGGATGTGGATTGCAGATAGGTGGCAGGAGTGAGTCTCCGCCCATTGAATGATTTTGGTCACTTCTTCCATCGCCAGGGAACTCCTTGTTCCCCCCTGATGGTTGATGTACGCAACAGTCGTCATGTTGTCTGATTGAAACCGTATGAACTTGGCCTTTGCTAGCTGAGGCCAAGCCTTGAGAGCATTGAATATCGCTCTCAGTTCCAGAATATTTATCGGTAGAAGAGATTCTTCCCGAGAGACCCCAGACCGCGCCCCAGCCCATCAGACTGGCGTCGGTCGTGACAATGACCCACTCTGGTCTGCGGAAGGTCATCCCTTGTGACAGGTTGTCCAGGGACAGCCACCAACGGAGTGAGTCTCTGGTCCTCTGATTTACCTGTATCTTCGGAGACAAGTCTGTATAGTCTCCATTCCACTGACTGAGCATGCACAGTTGTAATGGTCTCAGATGAATGCGCGCAAAAGGAACTATGTCCATTGCCGCTACCATCAAACCTATTACTTCCATGCACTGCGCTATGGAAGGAAGAGGAACGGAATGAAGTGTTTGACAAGAGTTTAGAAGTTTTGTTTTTCTGGCCTCTGTCAGAAAAATCCTCATTTCTAAGGAGTCTATTATTGTTCCCAAGAAGGGAACCCTTGTCGACGGAGATAGAGAACTCTTTTCCACGTTCACTTTCCATCCGTGAGATCTGAGAAAGGCCAGGACTATGTCCGTGTGAGCCTTTGCTTGAGGAAGGGACGACGCTTGAATCAGAATGTCGTCCAAGTAAGGAACTACTGCAATGCCCCTTGGTCTTAGTACCGCTAGAAGGGACCCTAGTACCTTTGTGAAAATCCTTGGAGCAGTGGCTAATCCGAAAGGAAGCGCCACGAACTGGTAATGCTTGTCCAGGAATGCGAACCTTAGGAACCGATGATGTTCCTTGTGGATAGGAATATGTAGATACGCATCCTTTAAATCCACCGTGGTCATGAATTGACCTTCCTGGATGGAAGGAAGAATTGTTCGAATGGTTTCCATTTTGAACGATGGAACCTTGAGAAACTTGTTTAAGATCTTGAGATCTAAGATTGGTCTGAACGTTCCCTCTTTTTTTGGGAACTATGAACAGATTGGAGTAGAACCCCATCCCTTGTTCTCCTAATGGAACAGGATGAATCACTCCCATTTTTAACAGGTCTTCTACACAATGTAAGAATGCCTGTCTCTTTATATGGTCTGAAGACAATTGAGACCTGTGGAACCTCCCCCTTGGGGGAAGCCCCTTGAATTCCAGAAGATAACCTTGGGAGACTATTTCTAGTGCCCAAGGATCCAGAACATCTCTTGCCCAAGCCTGAGCAAAGAGAGAGAGTCTGCCCCCCACCAGATCCGGTCCCGGATCGGGGGCCAACATTTCATGCTGTCTTGGTAGCAGTGGCAGGTTTCTTGGCCTGCTTTCCCTTGTTCCAGCCTTGCATTGGTCTCCAGGCTGGCTTGGCTTGAGAAGTATTACCCTCTTGCTTAGAGGACGTAGCACTTGGGGCTGGTCCGTTTCTACGAAAGGGACGAAAATTAGGTTTAATTTTGGTCTTGAAAGACCTATCCTGAGGAAGGGCGTGGCCCTTACCCCCAGTGATATCAGAGATAATCTCTTTCAAGTCAGGGCCAAACAGCGTTTTCCCCTTGAAAGGAATGTTAAGTAGTTTGTTCTTGGAAGACGCATCCGCTGACCAAGATTTCAACCAAAGCGCTCTGCGCGCCACAATAGCAAACCCAGAATTTTTCGCCGCTAACCTAGCCAATTGCAAAGTGGCGTCTAGGGTGAAAGAATTGGCCAATTTGAGAGCACGGATTCTGTCCATAATCTCCTCATAAGGAGGGGAATCACTATCGATCGCCTTTACTAGCTCATCGAACCAGAAACACGCGGCTGTAGTGACAGGGACAATGCATGAAATTGGTTGTAGAAGGTAACCTTGCTGAACAAACATCTTTTTAAGCAAACCTAATTTTTTATCCATAGGATCTTTGAAAGCACAACTATCTTCTATAGGTATAGTGGTGCGTTTGTTTAAAGTAGAAACCGCTCCCTCGACCTTGGGGACTGTCTGCCATAAGTCCTTTCTGGGGTCAACCATAGGAAACAATTTTTTAAATATGGGGGGAGGGACGAAAGGTATACCGGGCCTTTCCCATTCTTTATTTACAATGTCCGCCACCCGCTTGGGTATAGGAAAAGCTTCTGGGAGCCCCGGGACCTCTAGGAACTTGTCCATTTTACATAGTTTCTCTGGGATGATCAAATTCTCACAATCATCCAGAGTGGATAATACCTCCTTAAGCAGAGCGCGGAGATGTTCCAACTTAAATTTAAATGTAATCACATCGGGTTCAGCTTGTTGAGAAATTTTCCCTGAATCTGAAATTTCTCCCTCAGACAAAACCTCCCTGGCCCCCTCAGACTGGTGTAGGGGCATTTCAGAACCAATATCATCAGCGTCCCCATGCTCTTCAGTATCTAAAACAGAGCAGTCGCGCTTGCGCTGATAAGTGGGCATTTTGGCTAAAATGTTTTTGATAGAATTATCCATTACAGCCGTTAATTGTTGCATAGTAAGGAGTATTGGCGCGCTAGATGTACTAGGGGCCTCCTGAGTGGGCAAGATTGGTGTAGACGAAGGAGGGAATGATGCAGTACCATGCTTACTCCCCTCACTTGAGGAATCATCTTGGGCATCATTTTCAGTGTCACATAAATCACATCTATTTAAATGAGAAGGAACCTTGGCTTCCCCACATTCAGAACACAGTCTATCTGGTAGTTCAGACATGTTAAACAGGCATAAACTTGATAACAAAGTACAAAAAACGTTTTAAAATAAAACCGTTACTGTCACTTTAAATTTTAAACTGAACACACTTTATTACTGCAATTGCGAAAAAGTATGAAGGAATTGTTCAAAATTCACCAAAATTTCACCACAGTGTCTTAAAGCCTTAAAAGTATTGCACACCAAATTTGGAAGCTTTAACTCTTAAAATAACGGAACCGGAGCCGTTTTTATCTTTAACCCCTTTACAGTCCCTGGTATCTGCTTTGCTGAAACCCAACCAAGCCCAAAGGGGAATACGATACCAAATGACGCCTTCAGAAAGTCTTTTCTATGTATCAGAGCTCCTCACACATGCGACTGCATGTCATGCTTCTCAAAAACAAGTGCGCAATACCGGCGCGAAAATGAGGCTCTGCCTATGATTAGGGAAAGCCCCTAGAGAATAAGGTGTCTAAAACAGTGCCTGCCGATATTATTTTACAAAAATACCCAGATTAAATGATTCCTCAAGGCTAAATATGTGTATATATGAATCGATTTAGCCCAGAAAATGTCTACAGTCTTAATAAGCCCTTGTGAAGCCCTTATTTACTGTCTGAATAAAAATGGCTTACCGGATCCCATAGGGAAAATGACAGCTTCCAGCATTACATCGTCTTGTTAGAATGTGTCATACCTCAAGCAGCAAAAGACTGCTCACTGTTCCCCCAACTGAAGTTAATTCCTCTCAACAGTCCTGTGTGGAACAGCCATGGATTTTAGTAACGGTTGCTAAAATCATTTTCCTCTTACAAACAGAAATCTTCATCTCTTTTCTGTTTCAGAGTAAATAGTACATACCAGCACTATTTTAAAATAACAAACTCTTGATTGAATAAAAAAAACTACAGTTAAACACTAAAAAACTCTAAGCCATCTCCGTGGAGATGTTGCCTGTACAACGGCAAAGAGAATGACTGGGGTAGGCGGAGCCTAGGAGGGATCATGTGACCAGCTTTGCTGGGCTCTTTGCCATTTCCTGTTGGGGAAGAGAATATCCCACAAGTAAGGATGACGCCGTGGACCGGACACACCTATGTTGGAGAAATATACTTTAATTGGTGTCAGTGGGTTAGTATCCCTTACCTGTAGTGTCCAGGTCCAGTCCCATCTGCCGTTTGTCCTGTGCTGTCTTTACACTGAACTGCTGCTTCATGCGCACAGCGCACAATGGCACTGTGACAAGCTTGTCTGGTATTCCCTATTCATTGATCGGCAGGCCTGTCACAGCATGCAGCGAGGACATGTCAGGTTGCAACCCACCAGCTGTGCAACCACGGCCCGAGACCAGGACGCGACGAGCTGTTGAGAAACCCGGCTCTATACAGCTACAATTTGCCAGTATCCAGCACAATAAATAAATTGGTGCAATTTAATATTTACATCACTTTTTGATATTTAGACTACTTTGATGAATGATAAATGAATAATAAGGAATATTCTGATTTGTTAGAAGAGTTGTGTTAAAGTGGTTCACATAGATTTCTGTAGGTTTTGAGTGACTTGCACCATGTAAACTCCACTAATACTTTTTTATTGTATTCAAATCCTTCAAAAACACTTTTCAAGCAATTTTTTGCCAGGTTACTGAACTTTTTTCAACTCAAACAGCTTCGGCCTCTTTAAAACCAATTTAGCCTTTTGCCCATGGCATAGCACACGTGTCTTCGTGCTCCATTAGATTTTAAAATGAATTATAGCACTACATAACATCTGTTCAATGAGATCATGCACTAATCTGGAGCAGTTTTATTTCTCTAGAGCTGGTTTATGTGAAATACCAAGAACAGTGTGGAAGGTGAAGGAGATAAGTGGCAGCTAAATTCAGTATACAAGTATGGTATGCTAAGAACTTTAAAAACAAAAAAGGACAAGAGTTAAGCGTAAAGATTATAAGATACAACAAAATTTATTTTCAATCAGAGAATGTTACTTTACACATTTATCTTTATACAAACCACGTTTCAAGAATTAAGGATTCTTGAAGCACTAAATACAGAACCAAGAACTTATTAAAAAATATATAAATAATAAAAAAATAATAATAATAATATATACCGGTATATATATATATAATTTATATGTTTTATTGTATTGCACACTTAGGATAGTAATGTACCCTTGTATAGCACTTTCTAAAATGTTGGTGCATTATAAATAAGCAAAAATAATAATAATTATGATGATATTAATAATAATAAATAACATATAAATATCTTCTGAAAAGAAAAAATGTTTTAAATATATTTTTCTATATATCATTTTTTATTTTCCAGTAACCAAAATAATTTATATGTATTTAGGTAACATATATTCATTCATATACTCTGATACCATTTATTGCGGTTATTTACCTTTATGTAATTTCAAAGTTAAGTTTGTTACATATATCAATTGTTAAACTATCATGTTGGGTAAAGCCATGTAAACTAAGTCAGAAACATTTACACTAGTGATCAAAAGTTTGGGCTCACTTAGAAATGTCCTTGTTTTCGAAAGAAAAGCAATTTTTTTTTCCATTAAAATACCATCAAATTGATCAGAAATACAGTATAGACATTGTTACTGTTGTAAATGACTATTGTAGCGGGAAAAAGCAGATTTTTAATGGAATATCTACATAGGCATACAGAGGTACATTAACAGCAACCATCTGTAATGTATTCAAATGGAACGTTGTGTTTGCTAATCCAAGTTTATCATTTTAAAAAAAGGCTTAATGATTACTAGAAAACCCTTTTTACAATTATGTTAGCAGAGCCACTGTTGTGCTGATTAACAAAGCAATAAATCGGGCCTTCGTTAGAATAGTTGAGTATCTGGAGCATCAGTAATCGTGGGTTCAATTAAAGGCTCAAAATGGCCAGAAACAAAGAACTTTCTTCTGAAAATCATCAGTCTATTCTTCTGAGAAATGAAGGCTATTCCATGCAAGAAATTGCCAAGAAACTTATGATCTCATACAATACTACTCCCTTCACAGAACAGTGCAAACTATCTCTAACCAGAATAGAAAGAATAGGTTGGAGGCCCGGTGCACAACTAAGCAAGAGGACAAATACATTTGAATGTCTAGTTTGAGAAACAGACACCTCACAAGTCCTCAACTAGCAGCTTCATTAAATAGTACCCACACAACACCAGTCTTAACGTCAACAGAAAGAGGCGGCTCTAGGATGCTGACCTTCTAGGCAGAGTTACAAAGAAAAAGCCATATCTAAAACTGGTCCCAATAAAAATAAAATATTTAGGGCTAGATTACAAGTGAAGCTTAACATTTGCATTCCACACATAATATCGCGTTTCCATAGGCTCCAATGGGTACAGAGATACAGCAGAGAACCTAGCACAGCATAGGGGGTAAGTCGTGCAGCAATGGCCAGAAGATTTTAATAGATTTTAATATATATATGTATATATATATATATATATATATATATATATGTATATGAATATATACATATATATTTATGTGTTTATATGTGTATATACACATTTAAAAAATAAATAAATTATTAAATGTTTTTATTGAGGTTACAATACAACAGTAAGACCTAAAGTTATATAGCCCGGTTACACATAGACACAATACATAGACAAAAAACAACACAATTGTATTAATCACTAGGCATGTGTAAAAGGATACGAGTCATCCAAATTCACACTAATAATTGTTATAAATGGCATTAATAGATTATATGTAAACCTCAGTTTTGATATAGTAAATGTATAATAGCCCCCTAAAGCATACTGGTAACTGAAAGATAAAACCCTAATGAAAGTTAGTGGATGCTCTTGGGCCACCTGAATAGATGGGAAAAACATAGGGGTTAATTGGGGGGATAAGATAAAACAAAAAGGTTACTTTTGGACCTATGAAATAAATTAAATCTGAGACTTAACAGAATAAGAAGAACCCTGCAAGTGTTTTAAATTAACTTTATAAAATATAAAACTGTGGGGGAAGGTTATGCTAAGAGTATATATAGGCCTGAATTGCAACTATTTCCTTGAGGGGGATGTCATCAAAATACAACAACAACTGGTTAATAGACCTCGCAAGCAGACCATATGGTTTTCTAAATGTAGGTATTGATAAAGGATAGAGACAGAGAGATCTTGTTACCACTAGCTGTATGTATATAGACAGCAGTATGTCTTAAAAAAATAAGCTGGGGGGCAGCCTAGCTCAATATATCACCTTCTAGGCAATAATGTGTGTAGAGACTAGTGATATACTTTATTTGCTATGCATCCAATATATGAAATGAAAATTATAAGCTTTATTTCTCAAATGCTATTATTGTTCTATGTATCTACTCTAAAACAACAAACTAATAGGTCTTGGATCCAATGTAGAGAGATGGGGATAAAAGCTTCCACTTTGCCTTAGTCCATATAAAGAATAATCAGTCCTATTTACTGTATTGAATGCATTTCTGCAGGTAATTGAAAGCTGAAATTTATTCATGAGAGTGTCAACAATATTATTCAGTCGGATCGTTCCCTCCGTATAAAACACTCCCCCCTATGTGTCGAATACAGTGATCCACACATACGCAATAAAATTGTGCGATAGAAAGAAAGAAAACAGCTGTTTAGCTGCACTCACATTTGTCAGTCTCTTGGAGCTAAATTGCAGCAGACATGGGCTTCTTCCTCTGGCTACAGGCTCTCTAAGCTTCCGCTTCTATTGAGACCTTCGGTGCAGATTGGCTCCGCCTCCCTTTCTTTCAATAGCTCCCTTGTGTAACATACACAAGCTTGACAAATCCACCGATCCTGTGTAGAACTCCCAACCTGGAGACCAATCCCCTGTAGGCACCTATTACCACTCGTGCTCTCTGTGGCCACAGAATACAACAGCTATTTTTTGCTCACCTCTAGCTAAAACAGGTAGATGTCATGCTATCTTGGCCACTGACAGCACGACAACAGTGAGAGTAGGGGGCATGTTGTGGATATCTTTGGGATTACAAATAGCATAACTGTCTCCCACTAAAGTTGCATGTAATTGTAATTTTGGCAGCCCTCACACTACAGCTAAGGGAGCTATAAATAATAAGATAGAACCTGTGAAATTGAGCCAGAGTAACTACGTATACTATTACTGGGCATTAGGGACTAACCCTGTAAGCGTCTTCATATGGACTATCGCTGTAATAAGGGGTAATATATAAGGAGCAGCCTGATATGGGAAATTCTCTGATCAGAAAAATAAGAGTAATTAAAGTCCCTCTCTGAAATAAGTGTTTTAATAAATTAGATATATCTTAGCATCTCCAAATCAGTCTGAACAGAATGTGAGGATAGGATATCAAATAAAAGTCCTCAAACTTCAGACACAATAGCCGTCATTGGAGTACATTCATAAATATGGAGGGGACTTTAGGAGTAGGTATATCCACCATATCTTCAAGGGACGAATGCACGTAAACATAAATATGTAAACAGGCAGTGCTTGGGTTAAATTAGGCAGACCTCCAAGCATAATTCACAGAAGCATATAGAGATAAAGTCAAGTTACCAGTCCTCTTAGAAACTATTGCAGTCCGCCAATGTATTTGACACACTGCCGGTATCCATGTGTGAAAAAACACTCACCCTATTCCCAGCTTCCTACTTAGCAAGGTACCGTAACATGGGAGGCCGGCGTATGAACTAGGATTAAATGTAGTTAGCAACCCCAAAAACCAAGGCTGCAGATCATAGCCAGCAAGGAAGTAGCTTAGTAGCACATTACCTTGTACAGTGTATTGTGTCCATTGCCTTCCAGTAGCAAGATCGCTATAAGCCAATGCACCTTTTGATGACAGAAGTGCCACCACAAAATGAGTAGCATCCGCCTGCTCTACAGTATCATCAAAGCCCTCTATTAAAGCAATTGACTGGATAGTAACCCAAAGTTTCAGTAAACTTAGGCTCATTAGGTGAGTTTCATAGGGCACGGGTAGCTCAGATGTCGCCTCAGTCATCTCTGAATGCACTTCAGCATTGCAGCATTCACGCAGGTCAGTCCCCTGCTCGGTCTTCAGGTCTTCTCCAGAAAAATATCTAGAGGCCTCTTCCCATTCTCTGTCAATGAGTGCAGAAAGTCACTCAAAGTGATCGCACAAAAGCTCCTCTACGTCTCAAAGGAGAGTGACAGGCACCATCATAGAGTAGAGCCAATAACCTCTGTTTATAATCTTCCTCAGATGCTGTCAGGTAAGGAACGTTCTTTAATATTTTGATTAAGTCTCAAGATGCGTAGTGATCCAGCACTATTTACCCCGTGTAAGAGGGGCTGATGTTGAGAACCTATCCTTGAAATGGCCGCCATAGGCCTCAGCACTCATGTTCAAATAACTGAAGTAGGACCTCCTATAAATTGTAGCTAGTAGCTCAGCAGTACCTGCTTATCTCCTTTCTTTCCATTCTGAGGTTAGATGGTACTATTTTCAGCTGGTAATTGGCGATTTATCAGCTGCCTACTCTCAGCTACTGACATTATGACCGCTCGGGTTGCTGCCCAGAGACCGCCCCCTATATATACTCATATTAACACATACATATATATCTATATAAGCATATAGATATATATTTATAGAGAAAACACAATCCTCATAGACCACAATGTAAAGGCCCTTTTCAGTGCTGCTTTTTTCTAGCACACCCCCCCCCCCGCCAACTTTAACCCCTAAAAACTGCTTTGTGCAGTTATTTGTAATTTTAAAAAAGAGCTTTTTTTTTTTTTTAATAAAAATCAACAGTACTACTAAATTTAGGGCCAATTGGGGCACTTTTGGAAAATTAACCAGAGATCTGATCTCTGGGTAATTTTTGGAGCACTAATTGCTACCACAACCAGCTACTTGTAATGTTGGTTATTTTTCATGCGCCCGTAAGCGGGCAAATCTTCCCGTTTACAGGCACAAGATAAATTAGCACTCCACTTGTAATTTAGCCCTAAGATGGACAAAAGAACACACAAGACGATCTAAGATCTAACAATCTAAGTTTGAGGTGTTCGGATCACAAAGAAGAACATTTGTGAGATGCAAACCAAATAAAAAGCGATGGAGGCATGTTTGACCCCATTTGACCCCATCTGTCAAGCATGGTGGAGACAATGTGACAATCTGGGGGTACTTTGGTGGTGGTAAAGGAGATTTATTCAGGGTTAAATGGACCTTGAAGAAGGAAATCTATCACTCCATTTTGCAATGCCATGCTATACCCTGTGAACAGCGCTTGATTGGAGCCAATTTCCTCAGACAATGACCCAAAGCACAGCTCCAAACTATGTATTTGCAGAAGAAGCAGTTAGCTGGTATTCTGTCTTTAATGGAGTGGCCAGCAGTAGATCCCAACCCTACTGAGCTGTTGTGGGAGCAGCTTGACTGTATGGTAGTTAAGCAGTGCTCATCAAACCAATCCAATCCATATAACTAATTTTATTAAGTGCATTAATATCCATGCATCATTCTATCCACAAGATGCCCTATCAGTCCCCATCTGCTCTGTTTGTTTCTACATCTAAATTGTTAACAATATTAAATGAAACCATTTTTAACAATGTAAGTTCAGTATGTTTTGATAAAAATCTAAAAGGAAGTTTCCTAATAGCCAAGTTTAAAACAATGCTACTTTTTTTTTTTTTACAAACTACTGTATTCTGTGTCAAATATTGTTTTCACTAGCACTTTTCTCGTGCGTAATGAAGAAATCCTCTTTTATGGATATGTTTTTTCTTATAAATTAGACTTTTATATATGATTTTAAAATTCTGACCTAGATTGATTGCAAGTAGACCGATATTTAGCACTCCCGCTTGAGCATATACTTTGCTAGAAGTAATCTTTTTGGGCACTTGAAAGTAAAAGTTTTGCTCACAAGCAAAACTCAATGCAAGCTAACTTGAGGACTTCAGATAAAGTGACCACATTAACTTATTCTCCCTATAGACTTCAATAGAGAGCCTAGAAGACAAAACCTAACACTTATCGCTAACCTGACAGGAGTTATTAATATTTCACATTCAAATGTTCTTCACATACAGGACAATGTTATTTTTTTCTCAGCATCCCATAAGCTCTGTTGGTACATAAATGCAAACCGCATGGCAGGGACATCGCTGGTGACCCCTTTCCTGGGCCCTGCCTAGGACTGAATCAAACTCCAGGTTCAGAGTCCAGTTTGCTCTGTCTGTGCCACTGGAGGATGTTTGCTTACTTGGAGGAGTTTATGGAAGAATATTAACATCAGTAAGTGTGTCTCTCAGCTCCACCCTCCCTGTATGTTAGCCAATAAGGGAAATTATCTCTGACTACATATTGAGCAACATATGCCTTCACTCCTTGCTTTGCCATTGAAGCCTATCCTGTTCGACTTCCTGCTGGTGACATTACCTAAGTTTGGATAATTGCTGCCTGCATTTGAACCTGTCCTGACCTTGTCTCTGCATTTGGCACAGTTAGTACTACTGTGTGAACTTTCCCTGTTGCAATTTCCCAGCTCCAGTACCTTATTGCCTGTTTTGCCTTTTGTTTATCCTGTTTCCAGCACTGACTTTGCTGCTGCTTGCAGCTTGTATTCAGCACATTGTATTTTCTTTGATTGGCCCAGAAGCTGGCATTCCAGAAGTGGCATTTCCTTTGTTTAGCCCAGAATTGTGTACTACAGTCCATAGCCCTGAAGTGGGCCTTTCAGTACTTGGCTCTTGTCTGTCTGAAATTGCACATCAATATCAGCTATACTGGTTTGTACAGTTTTTTCAGTGAATTCTTGCTTGTACCTGTTTCCCAGTATAAACTATTTCAGGACATTACTTGCTATTTGCCTGTGTAACGTTCTCTTAATAATAAGGACTGTGGTATATATTTTAGTTTCCAGTCTATTTATATGCAATCCTCTCAGTTCCCTGCTAACCCTGCCTTAGGGTTCCACACTATTAAAGAAGTCAGAACCATGACATTTTTATTGTAAATATATATATATATATATGTATGTATATATATATATATATATATATATATATATATATATATATACACACACACACACACAGTAGAATCTCAATTATCCGGAACTCAAGCAACCGGCACACTCAAGCAACTGATAAAAAAAAGGAAACATGTAGAGCATAAATGTGCTAAATAAACAGTCCGGATCTCGTTAAACAGCAGGAGCTGCGTAACCCTTGTTCACATTCATTAGAAAACGGATATAAGGACAGAATTAGACTGCAGCACTTACTATTGCATCAGCTTGACAATCAGGGTGGGCTATCTCGCGGCGGCTTTAACTTCTTGGTACAGTATCCCTCTGTCATGTATCCCTCTGTGGAACGAGTACTGTACTTCCGGACCAGGTGTCACACTACCGGCTGGCAGGGGAGAGCCCAATGGGAGGATCCACAAAGATGCTAAATCAATAAGAAATTCTCAGCTCTTGCTAAAAACAATGCGTTTATGCAGTATAAAATACAAGTGTATTTCCTGAATAAACACATTGTTTTCAGCAAGAGATTGAGCCGTTCTGGGAATCTGGGTTATAGAACTAGAGCTATTATCAATAGTGACTCTCAAGCAACCAGAATTACACTTATCTGGAATCTACCAATCCCCATGGGTGCCGGTTAATTGAGATTCTACTATTATATATATATATATATATATATATATATACACACTGTATGTATATATATATATATATACAGTATATATATATATATATATATATATATATATATAATACAAAAGATTGATGAAATTGGGGACAGAATCCCCTAATTCACCCTATGGTGCTACTATACAGATATTAAAATACCCAGATATTCTTACAGGGCACCTCTATACACCACCCTAGCTGTGGGCAACTTGCAGCCAAATCCAAAAATACAGAGGGGTCCCTTCACACCTCTAATACAGTAAAAAATGAAAATCAAAAAATGCAGGATAGCGCAGGTTAAACAGCTAGTATATACTGATCTAAATCAATAAAATGTATTTAACATAAGCTAAGCCTGAGATCAGTCATACCAAATATGGAACAATAGCAATAAAAAAACATTTAATATATAAAAATGTGTTATAAATAGGTGGTAAGATACACAGTCCCAAAAATTTATAAGAGTGAGGTCAGAAAAGTAATCTTCATCAATTTCTCCCCTTTTGGATATGCACTTCAAGTCCCCTCAATCCTATGAGGTAAGAATGTAGCAATATCACTGATGAGCTAGGCACCTCCTGTAGTATGGATCAAGCTGGTCGTGGATCTCTAGCGATTCAAAGGTCTTGCCACTATTTGCTCATGTGGAAATCCAACATACACCCTTGGTTCTCGTGCTCTCTTAGTGGATGGAAAATAATAAGATGATCACCGGTGTCCCCAACACTGCGTGTGACTCAGTCCGGGTCTTTGATTTTCATATATATATATATATATATATATATATATATATATATATATATATATATATATATATATATATGAGATTGAATTGGATTGATCAGTATTGCTTCAGACCTGAGGAAGGGAGGAAAACTCTCGAAAGCTTGTCTTTGAAATATTATTTTAGTCCAATAAAAAAGGTATCACTGCATACTGCAATACTTTGTTATTTGAGCATTATATATATATATATATATATATATATAGTGGGTTATGTAGACTTTTTCCAATATCTATAATAATTTTTTAATTATTATTAATATTTTTTTATATTTTATATTTAATATTTCAATATCTTCTAACAAGTTGAACGTTATCACCAAAAGAAAACCTTTTTTTGTGACTTTAAAGCAGATACATTTCTTAATTCTGAGTAACCACACATCACAATAACCCATAACTGCAGGTTATTTATCATAGTTCCCCCAGTAAGGTAGAACAAGGGAAAAGTAGCAATGCTCATAAGGCCTTTCCTTTTTTGCTTACAATATTTTTAACTCATCATACAAAGTAGAAGGCACATTTTTGAGACAAGATGATGCTGTGATGATTTTGGAAAATTGTAGGACACTACAATTGGCAAGCACATAGGAGCCGGATTCAAGTTTGGTGAGTAGCTTTTTAGTGCTAGGATTTTTATGTGTGGGTTTATTTTTAAGAATATAGTTTTTTTGTTTTCCTTGGGCAGCAAAAGAGCTAAATGCCCTCCCAAGGACAAGTCAAACAAAATGACCTTTTCAGGGCAACCTTTGGGCAGCAAAAGAGCTAAATGCCCTTCTAATTACATTGCCCAGCCAAATGACCCTTTCAGAGCAATCCTTAGAGTAGGTTTTGTTAGATAGCCTTTCTTTGGCGGTGAGGTTTACTTTTATTGTATGTTGGTTTGTATTTTTTCAATGAAAAAGAGCTGTGACACTTTAGGGCAATGCCCTACAAAAAAAAACCTTCTAAGGACTATAGTTTAGTTTTTATTATTTTGGGGTGGTATTTTTTTTTATTAAGGGACCTTTAGTTTTGGACTAGGCATAACTGTGTGTGTGTGTGTGTGGGGGGTGGTAGTGTTGTTTTTAATATTCTGTAATGTCAGTTTCTATATTTTCTGTAAGTTTAGCGTTTGCTATTTTTGGTAACTTAGGAGGTTTTAGCTTAGAGGTGGGGCTTAGGTGTTAGGTAGTTAAATAATGTAGGTGTAGATTGTGTTGTTGGGTTGTGGCGGTTAATAGATTAGGGAGCTTATTGCGTTGGGTTGTGGCGGTTAGGTTAGGTGGTGATGATGTCTTTAGGCAATGTCAGATTAGGGGTTAATAATGTAGCTTGCACTGAGGGGTAAGGGATTAATAATTTATTTTAACATTGCCTTTATATAAAATGTTAAAATGATATGCATTATCATGTTTAAGTACTGCATATTATTTATTATGTAGTTGTCTTGTTGATTTTATTATGTTAAACATAAATATATATTTTAAATGATATATTTAAGTTTAAAATAATACGCCAGAATAACTACGTATAAATTAAATTATATACAATACTTAAAATAATATACATTATAAAATGCATATTATTTTAACATTTTATATAAATGTAGTGACATAACTCCTAGAGTTTTCTTGTTGTTGTATTCTTTATTAGTCAGGTAGATTGCAGACATTACATAGGTGTAGGCGTTCTGTGGGAGTTAGCCAGGGGTTCCAGGGGGAGTATAGAGTAGACATGACATAGGTGTAGGCGTTATGTGGGAGTTAGTTGGGCGTTTCAGGGGAGTGTAGTTAAGATGTGATGTAGGTGTATGCAATATTAGACAGTTAGCTGGGAGTTCCAGGGGGAGTAGTCTGTGCTTTGATTGGGATACATCGCAACAGTGTGATATATTCCAATCTCTGAAGTACAGGCTGTGAGTAGGGTGCCAGCCATGTTTGTCTCACAGGTCACACAGGCATTATATTAAGTGTTCCAACACAGAAACCATATTTGATTTCAGTGAGTACGCTGTCTGTGTAGGAACACTTCAAATACCCCCCCCCACACTGAAAGTGCCGACAAGTGGTGATGTTGGCGATGTTTAGCTAACATAGTACTTCCCATTATATCCTTTGGGAGACACATCACCACTCGCCACCCCTATTTTTTAGAAATGCTTTGAATATTGTGGCCTAAGGCTTAGTCTCCATTGCTATTGTAGACTGTTAAAATTAGTGGTAACCAAACATCTCCAAAGACTTTAATCAAGATACTTGTTTACACCATTTACAACACCAATGGAGACCAGACCTAAATGTAGTGAGTATTTTTAGTCTTATTCTCTGTTTACAACAGATTCCGCAGTGCTATAAACATAGGCGGTATACAAGATAACATTTATAGGGATCAAATGGGTAGAGGGCCCTGCCGAGAGTTGCACTGTTGTAGTCGGCTCTTATGAAGGCAATCTGCAAACAGCTGGGCTCATAGGCTTACATTCTAAGGGGTTCAAGGGGAAAGCAATGGAATTAGGAAAGATTAGTGTAGGTTGTATGCATCCTTGAATAGTAGAGTATTTAGGGAGCGCTTGAAGCTGTTAAACTAGGGAAGAGTCTTGTGGAGCGAGGCAGGGAGTTACACAAGATGGGGTCCAGTCTGGAGACGTCCTGTAAACGGGAATGTGAGGAAGTAACAAGAGAGGAGGAGAGTAGGAGATCATGAGCAGAGCGAAGGGGACGGGATGAACAGTATCTGGAGACAAGGTCTGAAATGTAGGGGGTAGCAGTGCAGTTGAGGGCTTTGTATGTCAGAGGGAGGATATTGTGTTTAATCCTGGAGGCAAGAGGAAGTCAGTGAAGGCATTGGCAGAGAGGTGCAGCAGATGAAGAGCGACATGTAGGGAAGATGAGCCTTGCAGAGGCATTCATTATGATTGTAAAGGAGCTAGGCGGCAGCTAGGTAGACCAGAGAGGACGGAAAGGATGAGAGAGTGGATTACAATCTTAGTTGTGTCTTGTGTAAGGAAATGTCTAATTTTAGAGATGTTTTTAAGGTGGAAGTGGGAGGCATTAGCCAAAGACTGAATGTGAGGAGTGAAAGAAAGGTCTGAGTCAAGTGTGACCCCAAGACATCGGGCATGTGGGGTAGAGGTAATGATGAAATTATCAACAGTTATAGAAAATTGGTGGGTGGAGATTTTGGGAGAAGGGGGAAAAATAAGGAGTTCAGTTTTGGAGATATTTAGTTTAAGGTAGTGAGAGGACATCCAAGATGAGATATGAGAAAGACAGTTAGTGACATGGGTTAGTAAGGAAGGAGGTAGGTCTGGTTCAGAGAGGTAGATTTGGGTGTCATCAGCATACAAATAGTAATGAAACCCGTGGTACTTTATTAAGGAACCTAATGATGATGGGTAGATTGAAAAGAGAAGGGGACCGAGGACATAGCCTTGAGGTACCCCAACAGAAAGTGGTAACTGGGCAGAGGAGGCTCCAGAGAAGGCTACACTAAAGGTACGGTTAGATAGATAGAAACAGAACCACAAGAGAGCTGTGTCACAGATGTTGAAGGATTGGAGGGTTTGGAGCAAAAGAGGGTGGTCAACAGTGTCAAAGGCTGCAGACAGATCAAGGAGGATAAGCAGAGAGAAGTGGCTTTTGGATTTTGCTGTAAGTAGGTCGTTGGTAACCTTGACAATTGCTGTCTCCGTGGAGTGATGGGGATGAAATCCAGATTGCAGTGGGTCAAGAAGAGAGGTTAGTGTAAGAAAATGGGATAGATGTGCATATACTAACTTTTTCAAGGAGCTTTGAAGCAAGAAGGGGTAGGGAAATAGGGAGGTAGTTGGATGGGGAGGTTGGATCAAGAGAAGGTTTTTTGACGATAGGTGTGACCAGTGCATGTTTTAGAGATGAGGGAAATATACCAGTGCTGAAGGAGAGGTTGAAAATGTGTGTGAGTATAGGGGAAAGGGTAGAAGAGAGGGAGGGGAGTAGCTGTGAGGGGATGGGGTCGAGGGGACAGGTAGTTAGGTGGAGGACAGTATAAGGGCAGAAACTTCTTCCTCTGTAATAGGGGCAAAAGAGTTAAATTTATGCCTATTTGAGTTTTGGATGATTGTGAGATTTTGAGGGGTGGGAGATTGGTAGTATGTTAAGAGCTGATTTCATTTCTGATGGAGTCAATTTTGTTATTGAAGTGGCTGGCAAAATCTTGAGCGGAGAGAGAAGTTGTATTAGGAGGTGGGGGTGGGCGGAGAAGAGTATTGAATGGGGAAAACAGATGTTTTGGGTTAGAAGAAAGAGTAGAGATGAGAGTAGAGAAGTATTGTTGCTTATAAAGATTAGGGCAGAATAGTAGGAGTTCAAGATGAACTTGTAGTGAAGGATGTCAGCTGAACTCGAGATTTTCTCCAGTGTCGCTCAGCAGTACGGGATCATCTGCGTAGGTACCGTGTCAGAGGAGTATGAGTGTGTGGTAGGTGGGGCCAGATTGTCAATGACCAATGTAAGGGTGGAGTTATAGTGGCAGATAGATTGGTCAGGGCAGGAAAATTAGGGGATGGAAAAGAGGAGAGGTTTGAGAGAGCTAGCGAGCTGTTGCTGATCTAATGACTTGAGTGCTTCTGTGAAGTTTGGTGTGAGGGGTAGAGGGAGGGGGAGTTGTAGGGAGGAATGTGATGTTGCAAGTGAGGAGATCATGTTCAGAAAGAGGAAAAACATAATTTATGTAAGAACTTACCTGATAAATTCATTTCTTTCACATTGGCAAGAGTCCATGAGCTAGTGACATATGGGATATACAATCCTACCAGTAGGGGCAAAGTTCCCCAAACCTCAAAATGCCTATAAATACACCCCTTACCACACCCACAATTCAGTTTAACAAATAGCCAAGTAGTGGGGTGATAAAGAAAGGAGTAAAAAGCATCAACAAAGGAATTTGGAAATATTTGTGCTTTATACAAAAAAATCATAGCTACCAAAAAAAGGGTGGGCCTCATGGACTCTTGCCAATATGAAAGAAATGAATTTATCAGGTAAGTTCTTACATAAATTATGTTTTCTTTCATGTCATTGGCAAGAGTCCATGAGCTAATGACGTATGGGATAGCAATACCCAAGATGTGGAACTCCACACAAGAGTCACTAGAGAGGGAGGGATAAAATAAAAACAGCCATTTTCCGCTGAAAAAAATTAAATCCACAACAAAAAAAATTAGTTTTTTCTCATAAATGAAAGAAAAAAACTTAAAACGTAAGAAGAAGAATCAAATTGAAACCGCTGCCTGAAGAACTTTTCTACCAAAAACTGCTTCCGAAGAAGCAAATACATCAAAACGGTAGAATTTAGTAAATGTATGCAAATAAGACCAAGTTGCTGCTTTGCAAATCTGATCAACTGAAGCTTCATTCTTAAAAGCCCACGAAGTAGAGACTGATCTAGTAGAATGAGCTGTAACTCTCTGAGGCGGGGCTTGACCCGACTCCAAATTAGCTTGATGAATCAAAAGCTTTAACCAAGATGCCAAGGAAACGGCAGAAGCTTTCTGACCTTTCCTAGAACCAGAAAAGATAACAAATAGACCGGAAGTCTTCCTGAAATCTTTAGTAGCTTCGACATAATATTTCAAAGCTCTTACCACATCCAAAGAATGTAAGGATCTCTCCAAACAATTCTTAGGATTAGGACACAAAGATGGGACAACAAATTCTCTATTAATGTTGCTAGAATTCACAACCTTAGGTAATAATTTAAATGAAGTCCACAAAACCGCCTTATCCTGATGAAAAATCAGAAAAGGAGATTCACAAGAAAGAGCAGATAATTCAGAAACTCTTCTAGCAGAAGAGTTGGCCAAAAGGAACAACAAAAGTAGTAAAAGTAGTTTAATGTCCAAAGAATGCATAGGCTCAAACGGAGGAGCCTGTAAAGCCTTCAAAACCAAATTAAGACTCCAAGGAGGAGAGATTGATTTAATGACAGGCTTGATACGGACCAAAGCCTGTACAAAACAGTGAATATCAGGAAGCTTAGCAATCTTTCTGTGAAATAAAACAGAAAAAGCAGATATTTGTCCCTTCAAGGAACTTGCAGACTAAACCTTATCCAAACCATCCTGAAGAAACTATAGAATTCTAGGAATTCTAAAAGAATGCTAAGAGAATTTATGAGAAGAACACCATGAAATATAAGTCTTCCAAACTCGATAATAAATCTTCCTAGAAACAGATTTACGAGCCTGTAACATAGTATTAATCACTGGGTCAGAGAAACCTCTATGACTAAGCACTAGGCGTTCAATTTCCATACCTTCAAATTTAATGATTTGAGATCCTGATGGAAAAACGGACCTTAAGACAGAAGGTCTAGCCTTAATGGAAGTGGCCAAGGTTGGCAACTGGACATTCGAACAAGATCCGCATACCAAAACCTGTGAGGCCATGCTGGAGCTACCAGCAACACAAACAATTGTTCCATGATGATTTTGGAGATCACTGTTGGAAGAAGAACTAGAGGCGGGAAAATATAAGCAGGTTGGTAACACCAAGGAACTGTCAATGCATCCACTGCTTCCGCCTGAGGATCCCTGGACCTACACGGGTACCTGAGAAGTTTCTTGTTTAGATGAGAAGCCATCAGATCTATTTATGGAAGACCCCACATCTGAACAATCTGAGAAAACACATACGGATGGAGGGACCACTCCCCTGGATGTAAAGTCTGACGGCTGAGATAATCCGCTTCCCAATTGTCTATACCTGGGATATGAACCACAGAAATTAGACAGGAGCTGGATTCCACCCAAGCAAGTATCCTAGATACTTCTTTCATAACTTGGGGACTGTGAGTCCCACCCTGATGATTGACATATGCCACAGTTGAGATATTGTCTGTCTGAAAACAAATAAACGGTTCTCTCTTCAACAGAGGCCAAACCTGAAGAGCCCTGAAAATCACACGGAGTTCCAAAATATTGATTGGTAATCTCGCCTCTTGAGATTTCCAAACCCCTTGTGCTGTTAGAGAACAGCTCCCCAACCTGAAAGACTTGCATCTGTTGTGATTACAGTCCCGGTTGGACGAACAAAAGAGGCCCATAGAATTATACGATGGGTATCTAACCACCAAGTCAGAGAAAGTCGAACATTGGGATTTAAGGATATTAATTGTGATATCTTTGTATAATCCCTGCACCACTGGTTCTGCATACAAAGCTGGAGAGGTCTCATATGAAAACGAGCAAAGGGGATCATGTCTGATGCTGCAGTCATGAGACCTAAAACTTCCATGCACATAGCTACTGAAGGGAATGATTGAGACTGAAGGTTCCGACAAGCTGAAACCAATTATAATCTTCTCGTGTCTGTTAGAGACAGAGTCATGGAAACTGAATCTATCTGGAAACCTAAAAAGGTGACCCTTGTCTGAGGAATTAAAGAACTGTTTGGTAAATTGATCCTCCAACCATGTCTTTGAAGAAACAACATGTGTTGCTCTCATGTGAGATTCTGCAGAATGTAAAGACTGAGCTAGTACCAAGATATTGTACAAATAAGGAAACACCACAATAACCTGATTACAGAGAGTAGGGCACCAAGAACTTTTGAAAAGATTCTTGGAGCTTTTGCTAGGTCAAATGGAAGAGTGACAAATTGGTAATGCTTGTCCAGAAAAGAGAATCTCAGAAACTGATAATGATCTGGATGAATCGGAATATGAAGATATGCATCCTGTAAGTCTATTGTGGACATATAATGCCCTTGCTGAACAAAAGGCAGAATAGTCCTTATAGTCACCATTTTGAAAGTTGGCACTCTTACATAACGATTAAAAATTTTCAGATCCAGAACTGGCCTGAATGAATTTTCTTTCTTTGGGACAATGAATAGATTTGACTAAAACCCCAGACCCTGTTCCTGAAACAGAACTGGTATGATTACCCCTGAAAGCTCCAGATCTGAAACACACTTCAGGAAAGCCTGAGCCTTTACTGGATTGCTGGGATGCGTGAGAGAAAAAATCTTCTTACAGGAGGTCTTACTCTGAATCCTATTCGGTACCCTTGAGAGACAATACTCTGAATCCAATGATTTTGGACAGAATCTGCCCAAATTCCTTGGAATAATCTTAATCTGCCCCCTGGGCTGGAATAAGGGCAGCACCTTCATGCAGACATGGGGGCTGGCTTTGATTTCTTTAATGGTTTGGATTTATTCCAACTTGAAGAAGGTTTACAATTGGAACCAGATTCTTTGGGGAAGGATTAGGTTTCTGTTCCTTATTTTGTCGAAAGGAACAAAAACGGTTAGAAGCTTTAGATTTACCCTTAGGTCTTTTATCCTGAGGCAAAAAAACTCCCTTCCCCCAGTGACAGTCGAAATAATTGAATCCAACTGAGAACCAAATAACTTATTACCTTGGAAAGAAAGAGATAGTAATCTAGACTTAGATACCATGTCAGCATTCCAACATTTAAGCTACAAAGCTCTCCTAGCTAAAATAGCTAAAGACATAGATTTAACATCAACTTTGATATCATCAAAAATGGCATCCCAAATAAAATGATTAGCATGTTGAAGCAAGTGAACAATGCTAGACAAATCAGTATCAGTTTCCTGTTGCGCTAAACTTTCCAACCAAAAAGTTGATGCAGCTGCAACATCAGCCAAAGAAATTGCAGGCCTGAGCAGATGACCAGAATATAAATAGGCTTTCCTTAGATAGGATTCAAGTTTCCTATCTAAAGAATCTTTAAAGGAAGTACTATCTTCCATAGGAATAGTAGTATGTTTAGCAAGAGTAGAAATAGCCACATCAACTTTGGGGATCGTTTCCCAAAACTCCAATCTAACTGCTGGCAAAGGATACAATTTTTTAAACCTTGAAGAAGGAATAAAAGTACCACCAGGCCTATTCCATTCCTTAGAAATCATATCAGAAATAGCATCAGGAACTGGAAAAACCTCAGGAGTAACCACAGGAAGTTTATAAACAGAATTTAAATGTCTACTAGTTTTAACATCAAGAGGACTAGTTTCCTCAATATCCAATGTAATCAACACTTTTAACAAAGAATTAATATATACTCCATTTTAAATAAATAAGTAGATTTGTCAGTGTCAATATCTGAGGAAGGATCTTCTGAATCAGATAGATCCTCATCAGAGGAGGATAATTCAGTATGTTGTCTGTCATTTGAAATTTCCTCAACTTTATGAGAAGTTTTAAAAGACCTTTTACATTTATTAGAAGGCAGAATGGCAGACAAAGCCTTCTGAATTGCATCAGCAATAAAATCTTTTAAATTCACAGGTATATCTTGTACATTAGATGTTGAAGGAACAACAGGCAATGTACTATTACTGATGGACACATTCTCTGCATGTAAAAGCTTATCATGACAACTATTACATACCACAGCTGGAGATATAATCTCCACAAATTTACAACAAATGCACTTAGCTTTGGTAGAACTGTTATCAGGCAGCAGGGTTTCTAACAGTGGTTTCTGAGACAGGATCAGATTGAGACATCTTGCAAATGTAAGAGAAAAAACAACATATAAAGCAAAATTATCAATTTCCTTATATAGCAGTTTCAGGAATTGGGGATAAAACAGCATAGCCCTCTGATAGAGAAAAAGGCAAGAGGCATATATGAATGGGGTTTTAAATAATGAAAATATTTGGCACCAAGTATGACGCACAACGCAAAAAGAACATTTTTTGGCGCTAACAACATCCGGAAATGACACATTCTCGTCATTAAAGACGCAACCTTGTGAAAGGAACTGACTAATATTGCGTCATCGAACGTAACTTTGCGCCAAAAAATCTTGCGCCAAGAATGACGCAATATACTTTCGCATTTTGCGCCCTCGCGAGCCTAATTTTGCCCACAAAATTTAATGAAAAACAGTCAATTTGAAAAAAGACTATACCCCAGGTAAGATTTTTTTTTTCCTAAAAAATGCTTTTCCCAAATAGAAAAACTGACAGTCTGCAAAAGGAAATATACATAAACCTGACTCATGGCAAATATAAGTACAATACATATATTTAGAACTTTATATCAATACATAAAGTGCCAAACCATAGCTGAGTGTGTCTTAAGTAATGAAAACATACTTACCAAAAGACACCCATCCACATATAGCAGATAGCCAAACCAGTACTGAAACAGTTATCAGTAGAGTTAATGGAATATGAGAGTATATCGTCAATCTGAATAAGGGAGGTAGGAGATGAATCTCTATGACCGATAACAGAGAACTAATGAAATAGATCTCCCGTGAGGAAAACTATTGCATTCAATAGGTGATACTCCCTTCACATCCCTCTGACATTCACTGTACTCTGAGAGGAATCGGGCTTCAAAATGCTGAGAAGCGCATATCAACGTAGAATCTAAGCACAAACTTACTTTACCACCTCCATAGGAGACAACGTTTGTAAAAACTGAATTGTGGGTGTGGTGAGGTTTGGGAAAGTTTGCCCCTCCTGGTAGGATTTTATATCCCATACGTCACTAGCTCATGGACTCTTGCCAATTACATGAAAGAAAGGGAAGTTTGTGAAATTTGATGTAGTGCATCAATAGCTGAAAATCATATTGAGGGAGTGACCATCTTTGTGAGTGGGTGAGTCAGTCCATTGTGACAGGCTGAAAGAGGAACGGAGTTGCAGAGGTTGTTTTGCAGAGGAGACAGTGGAATTGTCAAGAGGGATGTTGAAGTCGACAAGAATGAGGGCAGGGGTGTCTAAGGAATGGAAATAAGGAAGCCAGGCAGCAAAGTGCAGATTTGCAGTAGTAAGACTGTTTTTGGGCTGATGTGCAAGGGGGAGAGAGAGTCTTTAGGAATGTGTGAAGTTCATGAATACAAAAGTAAGGTGAGGTTAAGAGAGATGGGCTAATGAACAGTGCAGGTGGTAAAGGGGAAGGAGTAATAGAATAAAGTAGTTTGTTATAGAGACAAAAGGTAGCAAAAAAGAATGTGAAGATATTAAGCATTATTACAAACTAAGCAACCAGTGGATAAAACACAGTGTTATAACAGAACTTGCCTTATCCCTTGTCCAATCCTTGTTCAATTCTTGTGTAATTCTTTTGCCCAATTGTTAACTGCTGGGGCCCTTAAGATGTTTATTCTTGAGTATGAGCAGTTCTGGCCTCATACATTAAATATTAAGATAGAAATAGGTAGCACAAGATTCTGAGTATCCCCTGGATGATATTTGTTACACTGTTTTCAGTTTTAACAAAGTGAGGTGATTGTTTTTGTGTGCATCAATGCCCAACACACAGGCTAAGAGATGATGTTGTATCTTTGCAGGCTACCATCTTAAAAGGTCAGTACTATTTATATATTGAAAAGCCAAATCAATAGGATTGTAATTAACAGTGTGTATATCTGTACTTTAGGAAGGAAAAAAAAAGTTTATTTTCACTTGCTGTTTCCTGTCCTAATTAAGCACTGCAGCTCTATATTTTTGGAGGTTCATTTGCAAGCTAAAGTACAGAGTTAGAACAACTTTACAGCATTAAAGGGACAGTCTACCATAGAATTGTTATTGTTTTAAAAGATAGATAATCCCTTTATTACCCATTCCCCATTTTTGCATAACCAACAGTCCCCTAATCACATGACTGTGACTGTTTTTTATCTATTGTCTTGCATTTAGCATTGTTTTGTGCTAAATCTTAAATAACTTTCTGTGCCTGAACACAGTGTTATCTATATAGCCCACGTGTACTTTCTGTCTCGTTGTGTTGAAAAGAGATTTAAAAAGCATCTGATAAGAGGCAGAACTCAAAGGCTTAGAAATTAGCATATGAGCCTACCTATGTTTAGTTTAAACTAAAAATACCAAGAGAAAAAAGCAAATTTGATGATAAAAGTAAATTGGAAAGTTGATTAAAATTAAAAGTCCTATCTGAATAATGAAAGTCTAATTTATACTAGACTGTCCCTTTAAGATAACCTTTACTGTTGTTAATGTAAATAAGATAACAAGAATCTTCCATACGGATAATCCCTTTCTTATGGGTGTTGGCCGATAAATAAGAACAATGTAAAGGAAAGCAGTAAGAAATAAAAACATTTATATGCACAAGATGCGTCTTGAGAACATTGCTGTATTGACAAACTTAAAACAAGACGCTTATGGAGAATCACTCCGTGAACCAATTTATCAATCTGCATCATCATTTCATAAATTCTTAAGTGTCAAAGAGTAGGAAAGGTTGGAATGATTACTCACAGAAGTGACAGATTCATTAGGCTTAACTGTGTATAATCTACTGTTTATAATGAAGGGTGAGATCACCAGCAGGTTTATTAATTAAATCTGCCCATTGTAAAAAAAACTGATGTTAATAGCTTTTGTTTTTTTAAAGTCTATTAAATAAACATATCAGCAAACTAAACGATAATTATATGTTATTGTTCATTTACCATGTGTAATATTCACATATTTTAATTTAGCTTTTCAGATTGATTTTCTCTTTATCTAGAAAATTCCATTTTCATCTCTACTTACATAAGAAATAACATAAGAAATAAATCAGTTACAAAACAATCCCTGTTGCAGTCTAGTATATTTTGGCAAGACTTTTAAGGATGTTTTGCAAAAAAAAAAATCAGAACAACATACCTGCATAACAATAAGAAGGTCAAAAACCAAAATAAATGATGCCAAAAAAGCTCTTGAGACCTCATCACTTGGTAGAAATCCCCGATTCAGCTTGTCCCAGCTTATCCAGTCAGTAGTAATGACAAGAACAACCACAGAGGTCAGACTGAACAAAACAGTCCTGGAAGAAAGAATACATTACCTGAGCAGATTGTAACACTACGTATTTAAGTATTGCAAAGTCAGCCAATTACACTAAATGCCATACAACTCTAAGTTGTTTCTACTTCCAGACAAGGGCAAATAGTTATTCACTTAGAATTATTGGCTCAAACACAGATCATAAAAAAGTTGCATATTGCTATGTTTACAACTCATAGTTTTTATATATTATTAGAAAACATAGTACATTTTACTATCATATTTTCTGTATCTTGATAAAACCTAATTAATAATAATTAGATAACAGTATCTGTTTTAAACTATATTGTTATAAAACAATGTAAAACAGCGGATCATCTTTATAATAAAATATTAATGGAAATTTACAAAAAAAATATATAATTATATATATATATATATATATATATACACATATATATATATATATATACACACACACACACACAAACAATGTCCTTACACACTATATAGCTCATTTGTACCCTTAAAGGAATTAAACCTTAAGCAGGATTTTAAAGAATAAAACATATTTAAAGCAAAAATGTGGATCGTTTTAAAAGTGGCAAAGGCAACACTGTATCGTGTTCTTCTTATATGCTATCTGCTAAGTGTGCACTACCGTGAATTAGTCTCAGATTTGCCATGGATTGTCTGTTAAATGTGCCTAAAGCCAACCTGGAGTCCATCAAAGTTTAATGCAGTTCAATGCATGGACACGGTTTTTGAGGGCAGCAGAAATTATCACACACACATTAACAGACAATCCAGGGCAATTCGGCAAGGAATAACCTAAATACTATGATTAAAAAAAAGTATTTAGTGTTTAATGTCCTTTTAAAATTGGATTTGTGGTAGCCACATTTAAAAGATTAGCTCATGATATTATGCAAACTATGCCAGACCTTTCATGTCAGAGCAGCTGACCATTTTCCCAGTCACAGGGGTATGGAGCAATCTCAAATGGTGAAAGGGAGAAAAAAGATTGTGCAACGAGGTGACAATTAATCTGAACCATAAAAGTTTAATATTGACGTATGTAAACTCTAGGCTTAATAAAACTACTTAATTTAAATCAACATAGATTGTAGCTATTCACTTTTATTGGTAAAATAATCCAGTGTATCACTTTTAAATATCACAGAATATTTTTGCATGATAAAGAAGGACATTCTATTTTTATCTAATAGTTTGAAAATTACAGGTCCCTGTAAAAAATAAATAAATCTGCCCAATACTCCAGCTACAGATGCGCATCTTTCTTAATAGACATATAGAATGTACTGTATATAGCTTTTCAGTATAAATAAGATGGAAGCTATATCTGAAGAAA